>NW_028262346.1:4995500-5604500 GCF_047370975.1 Nipponia nippon
ACCATCTATTGAAAGCATAACTGTCCATAAATAAAAGACTGGTTCTTTTTTTAATATTACTGACTCTTAAAGCAAATTTCTAAAACATAGATTCCTTCTCTCTATAGGTTTTCTTCGTAAAATAAGAGAGAGAGAAAGTGGCAGGCAGAAACAGACCCACAAAGGAAGATACTCCTAGAATAAATCCCAAGTTTTATTATTTCATGGCTGTTTCCTCAGCCAGTACTAGTTGATGCCACAGAATCAAAAGAAATGGAGCTATGCCGGTTTCCATCATCAAAAGAGTTGGTCCAACATGCCTTCACATCTTCCCTTTGTTCTCCTGGATTGTGAAACCTTCTTTTAATAGCTGTAAAATCCACAGTGCTTGAACTACTTCAGGGTACTGTTGTGTTAGAAGTTGTCAGAGTTGCAGATTTCCATAGAAATATCCTCCTTGAGGGGGAATACAGACTCGGTTACAAGAGTAACCTTCAATGAATGTATTGAAGTGACTGTGGACTCACTGCTAGCTTGCCAAAGTGATCTCTGAGCCAGGAGTGTGTATCTGTGTAGGGGACTACACAATCCAGGTTGTGTAAATAGCTACAGAGCTGTTGTGGTTTAACTTTGCTGCACATCTTCCTCCTGCTGACTAACAAAGTTGCATTTTAAAAAGCAGCAGAAGACCCTTACTCGAGGCTTTTAACAGCCGACAATGTACATCACTAGCAACTGTCCTCTAGGGAGCAATGGTATACTTATGGAGGACTAAACTGTGTCTTCTCTAGTTGCAATCTAAAACTTCTCTGCTTCTGTGGAAAGAGTGTCTGGGGGAAAGTGATAAAATTTGTAGTATACAGTGGGCAACTTAAAATGAAGTAAAGCCTTGAGTGAGGGTCTTTAGTAATTTCTTCAGATAATTATGCATATTTAACAGAGCCTGCCAAAAGCAAGATTTCCCTTCCCATATTCAGCATAATCTAGCTTTCCTTAACTATAGACCCTCTGAGAACTAGACATTCTTTTATAATCTTATATATAGTCTACATATAAGAAAGTTCACTTTTCCATTTAATAGCTAGTAAATGGAAGATGAATGGAAAAGGGGAAAAAAAGAACATTTGCCAGCCACATATGTTTAATTATTATGCCATTATTGTGTGCTGGGACAATGAAAACTCCAATGTTTTGTCTCATCAACAGAAAGATACATTAGCCTTTTGATTGCAAAATAAAGACACTGCAATATTGTGAAGGACTGCTGCTTAGTTACTGTGAGTTACAGGGTAGCTAGAATGCATCTATCAAATACTATTTTATGTCATGAAATTTAAACTTATGCCATTTATTTATCCATGTTGTTGTATATGAGCAGAAGATGAGTAAGTGTTACTTGCTCTGCAAAACTCCATGGTGGGATATCCAAGGTAATAATTTGGACAGCCAGTGTTCTCCTGGGAGTTATTTCTGTGAACCAAAGTGCAGGTCATGTAAGGTAAATTGTTCCTCTTTACTTTGTGCTGAGTTAGAAAGTTGTAACTTCAGAAGACAGTGTCATAAAATTTAAATATCATGGGCTTCCTTGACATTGTGATTCATGAGGCAAATAATGGCACCATTAAAGAAGAGTGAAGTAGTTAGCCTGTTCAAATGCAAAGTCTGGGATTAGGGATACTTAAAATATGACCATGAAACATCAATGAAAATATCTGTCTCTGGCCGATGGAAGATGGAGGGCACAGGAGATGGGACACATTGTTATCATCTGTTACAGCATTACAGAAGTTGTTGAGAGGTTAACAAAACAAGAGGTGATGTGGTGCCTAATGTGGCAGTATTAGGCAAGCTGTTGTGATACTTCTAAATTCTGAATATATCATGAAAAATCAGAGACCTATTCCACAGTTGCCTGTGGCAGTATGTGAAGCAGACATTTCATCTGGCTAAAACCTTTCTACTGAGGTCACCATGTGAACAGTTAATGAAGCAGAAACACTCCAGGGATTCATTGACTGAGCACATTTAGATGTGTTCTGTATAAATGTTCAATTGTCAGTAGTGAAATTACCTCACTGATGCTTTAAAGAAACTGTGGACATTGTACTCTTCCAGCATTAAATGAGGTATTCATAATTAATTTCTTATTTTTTAAGCCAATGTAATGGTTTGAGTATAACTTTTATTAAGCATTACAAAATTAAAAGGGGAGGAAAAAGCCTAGAGATCATAAACTGCTTCATACAATTTAGAGTGCAGTAAGGAGTTATTGCTGCACTAGCGCTTGTTAATGTATCTGCAATTTTCTGTGGAGTTAAGTTTTTTTGTCACAGGAATTGCCTCGTAACTGGTTACCACCAAATGCTATATCACTGTGGTACAACTTAACACAAAGAGAGTTTGAGGTGTAATTCATGAGCCTAGGAATGGATGTTGTCTGGCAATATTCTGCAAAGCCCCAGATAGTACTGAAGCTAGCACAGTATTTCATGAGCCCCAGGAACATCTTACAGAGCCTTAACAGTATCATGTCCTTTACACTTCTTTAAGCATGTTAGTATTTCCTAGGAAATCAAAGGCTGAGATACCTTCTACCACATTTCCTCCTTCTCTTAAAATAAAAGACTTAATAAATGGAGCACTACTATGAACAGCTAAAGACTGAAACTGTTAAAGCCTTCGTGGTATTGATTTGTACTATGCAAATTACCCTGTAGACCCTCAGGTTGGCAATGAACTGCTTTCTTTCACCATCTTCTCTCCATTACAGAAATAGAAACGCACATCCCACAAGAACAGTTCTTTGGGAATAAATGCCAGATGTGGAGATTGTAAGACCAGAAGGAACTATTATGACTTCTGTGTAACAAACCATTGAATTTTTACAAAGTGTCAAGCCCTTAACTTGACTGTGCTCAAAACACACATTATGCATGTAATTCATCTTCCAGTGCAGAGTGTGTGAACTGTTTCAGTGCTTTTATCACTTCTATAGCTCTTCCTAGGAACATACCAAGGGATCAATCCTCACACTTAGGTTCATCTGCCACATTCCTCCTGGAGGCTTGAGTATTATATGGCTATCGTCCTTCACTCAAGATCTCGATGATGGCATTGCTTCTTGAATGTACATTATTGGAGCAACAGCTTCTCTGAGTTTCTCCCATTTTAGTTACAGCAAAATTCTTGATGTGCTCTTTCACGAATAAATTACAGTTCTTCATATGCGGGATATACATTTTACACACACAAAGTGCAAAAAAATTAAAAGCATTCTTTAGCTTTAGGCCCTACAAACAGTGCCTTTGAAATCAGTGAGATGTGTTCAAATAGGTAATGTTTCCTGTGCTCACAGAGACAATAGTGAAGAGTGGCATTCCCATGACTTTGTAAAGACATCCATTAGGTGAAGTACTGCATAACTCTCAGTGGGATGGAGACTGTAATGATTCATGTGTAGCTAACAATTTGTTTAAATGAATCCTGCTATTCCAGTTCCACTCTACACGAGTGCACGTCTCCATGTATTGTACAATGGCTACTGTGCCATGATAGGTGTTTCAAGAACTGATAAATTCTCTTTTAGTAAGATTAAGTCAGTAGCCTTGTAATGAAGGCTCTAAATCTTTAATAGGTAGCACTTCATACTAACTTAGAGAATATAATTCATACATAGATGTATTGACAATGTACATATACCCCAGTATTTGTTAAAGGCAACTTAAACATAGATTATGAACCAATTTGTTGTGGAAATTAAAGTATAAACTGGAATGATGATTTTACAATGATATTCTAATGTGTATGCCTATATTGATGTGTATGCATGTATATATATATACAAACATGTACACACTCACACACCACATCCATATTGCTAAAATGTAAAATACAATACAGAAAAATAATCTGATACATAAGTCTCTTATGAACGCTCAGAGCCAAGGGGCAGAAGATTCATTCAGGTCTAGTTAATCAGCATCTTGCCATCCATCTAGTGTTATAAGAAAAGTCTGTCTCATCTGTTGGTTTTCAAGAACGGGAAGGTTTTGATCCATCTGTCACACAATTCCTCCCATTTCTATTTGGAGAAATATGCAATCTGTTCCATTAATAAAATGTTACAAGTAGTTTCCTCCTTCCATGCAGCTCTAAACCCACTTGACAGGTGGATATTTTGACCTGTACATGGTGCAAAGCATTGAGTCATTTTAGTAAGTGTATGTCTCCACAAAGAAAAGAAAGATAGACACTAATTAAAACCTGGGTAAGTCATCTGGAAGACTGGTAGCACACTCTGGCATTTGTTAACACCATACAAAAGTCACTAATTATAGTAGTATTGTTAGTGCCATTGAAGTTATAACAGCCTGTCAGAGGAGCCATTATAAACCACTATATTCAGGTGTTCACAACGACAACCATAAAAATTAAAATAAAGCTGAAATTTGGCATACATGATCTTGGTTTGGAGCACTTTTTTCCTTTAACAAACTGGGCAGGAGTGCTTGTGGCTGCACATATTTATATCTTAAATAGGTCTGCATCTCTAAGCAGTTAAGGAATTTAATAGAAATAGTCAACTGGGAAAGGTAGCAGTTTAAATACTTTTTTTGCATCTGGTTATTAATTTCACAGTTCTTCAAAACACCACTTATAAGAATGAGAAAGAAAATAATTTCTCCTTTTCCTGGCTCCCTTTTGTCCTTATACACTGTCAGCTCCTTGGGATAGAAGTTGTTCTTTGCCAGTGTTTATACAGTGCTTGCCCCAGTGGGATTTCAAGCCTCAGTCAGATAAAGCACAATGGGAATGCAAATACCATATAATGGAATGTTTGCAAATATTCCTTGTAGCAGTGGCTGCTTTTAGGATTTTGCAGGAAATCAATTACTCCTGTATCTCTGCTAAAATGGGCCAATTCAACAACAGTTGGCAAAATTAAAGATCCCAAGCCTTAATTTCTCATGGCTTGTTAGTTCATAGACTTAATGAAAGAAAACTGTTTACATGTTATACTTATACCTACATTAGAATGATTAGATACAATAAATTATGCAGGACACCATTAATAAGTTTCATTACGCATCAGATTACAATGTCCTCATTCCAGCAGCAGTCTCCGATTAATTACATAGCAATCATCGCAGAGCTGACATTGCTAGAGTTGGGGAATTACCCTGAGTGCCCCTTGGTGCAAGCAGTCATTAATATGATGGCACAAGGATTTGGGACAACAAATCACCCCTGGCTAGAACAGACCTGAACTCATTAAAGTTTAAACGTTGTATGGATTTAATCTTTTATTTAAAAAAGTAAACACAGAGGGGATTTGCCTGATTAATAGTACCTTGGGTTTTCCTTTATCCAAATAAATCTGCTGGTGGCAAAAATGCAGGAAAATGACAAGGTGACTTAATAATATGCATCAGTTAAGTATAAAGCACTTGATTTCAGGACATTTTCTTCTTCCAACATTTTCTTCATTGATTGCTTTTCTTCCCTCCCTCCCTTCATACAAATAGAAAGAAGAACAACTGTTCCTCACAAATGACTCCAAAATCCAGAATCAAGAAAGAGTCTGGACCAGGCTGGTCATGCCTGTGCCATCTCTGTTATCCATGTCGTATAAAGCATCCTGGTTCTTAGGCTAAATGTCATCGACTGGCTTGAATCCATTTGATCCCTAGGCTATGGGATCAGAAGCATGCTGCTCTGTTTCATGACTGCATTTGCCAGCCAAGGGAGCTAATTGGTTCATTCTAGATCAAAGCCAGTCTGAACTAGCATATATGGATAATTTTCACACCGGACCACTGAAGTGAAACAGGAGTGCAGATGAATTCAGTGGTGCACATGTACCCACAATGTTTTCCTGATGTAAAATCTGTGTCAAATTTCATTTATTTAGGGAACACATTAGGGTGTAGAAAATCAAATGTCTTCTCTGTTGGGCTTTGTGGAATACTGCTATGAAACCCAAAAGACTGAGTATATTTTATGTTCGTTGTTAAAGTAGAAAGTGAAAAAAGGAAGTAAATAAATATGAAGTAGATAAGAAATTTCCTGAAAGAAGGATTTATCCTGCCAATGTTTAGACTCCCAGCTGAATAACCTAAATGAAGAACTTACTCATTGGAATCCGCTTGTATGGGGAATGAAGAGTGAGAGACACCTCTATATGGCAGCTTAGTTCTTAGGTGAGCTAAATCATCCCCTGGGAATACTTATTTCCCCTGATAACTAAATAGTGCATTAGCAGTGAGTTAAGTGGGATGACTTAAGGTTAGTGATTGAACAGAGAAGACAGTTCACCCTTTTATCTTCCTAGTGCAGTATGCATCTGTCTGAGACGCTCTTTTATTATGATATCAAGAACTGTTAGTCCTGTTTGTGTAAATGGTCTCTTCTTCTGCACTAGTCAACAGGTAGTATCAAGCAAGGCCTTTCCATTCTGTCTCATCTGTGGTGGAGAACTTAAAGATATTTCCTACTTTATTCCAACAGTTAGACTTAATGGATAAAGAAGAACCTTACCTATATTTGACTATACATATAGACTCAGTTCAGTCTTATCATTTCTGGGACTCTGGTCCGTGGACAGAGACAGCAAAGACAGGTAGTGATCCTGCATTAAAAAAAAAAGTATTGATTTAGTCTTGGCCCTGTGTGAAGTCTCACCATCTCCAATGAGGATCAGTTGAGATGGCCTGAGTGTTCTCACCTAAATTCTTCAGGAAAGAAAAATGCCACATCAAACTTAAACTAGACACTGAGGTTGAAATTTCCAGGGAAACAGACATATTTCAGGATTCTGAAATGCTGCCAGGACGTTTACTCCAATACTTTTATTTCTTGAAAGATTTTTACATAACCCTTTACTGGTCAGAAACTTTGTCTCCATGCATCTGCTGCACATCACTGCCTTTGTACATCGTTCACAGGCAGTGAACTAATACAATCCCAAAAGAAGCAAAATGATGTGTGGGCAGTAACTTTATTCCTTCAGAGCCCTATTGTTCTTCAGGATATTGTTTATGTAATGCAACCAATTGAACAAGGAAACATATCTTTAAATGTGTTGGAGTGTTAGCATCTGCCACTTGCTAAAATGCCAGGAAGCCTGTCCTAAACATTCATTGGACGCTGAGCTTTTCATATTTGTTCTCTGTGTTTTTTAAAGAGAAGTCCTTTTAAAACTCAGGATGTTCCTGATGTTGTTCCTGGTCTTGGCCTGATTTTTTTTTTAAATTCTTTAGATATTCATATTTGTGGCCTTTAAACATCCCTCAAATGTTTTAAAGGCTCTGCTGCATCATGTTTGAGGTGGGACTGAATCAGGAAGAGAGGTTTCTAAACAAGAAGTTATTGAAATCTATAAAGCTCCATCTCAAAAAGAAATCCTTAACTTTTAAAGTGTTGGTGTGGACACAGAGATAATCTGAGGTAGGGTCTAGCTCACAGTCCCCCAGGAAGACTGTTCTTTGGTTCTTTCTAAGTAGTGCTAAGCTGTTGCTAAATAGTTGCTAAATAGTTGCTAAGTAGTGCTTACACTGGTCAAGGACTTTTCAGCTTCCCGTGCTCTGCTGGGTGCACGGGGTGGGGGGGGGCTGGGAGGGAGCACAGCCAGGGGGGTTGACCCAGACTGGCCAAAGGGCTATTCCATACCATATGACATCATGCTCAGCATATAAAGCTGGGGGAAGAAGAAGGAGGGGGGGGACGTTCAGAGTGATGGCGTTTGTCTTCCCAAGTAACCTTTATGCGTGATGGAGCCCTGCTTTCCTGGGGATGGCCGAACACCTGCCTGCCGATGGGAAGTAGCGAATTAATTCCTTGTTTTGCTTTGTTTGCGTGCGCAGCTTTTGCTTTACCTATTTAACTGTTCTAATTTATTTTACTTCGATTATTAAACTGTTCTTATCTCAACCCACGAGTTTTCTCCCTTTTACCCTTCTGATTCTCTCCCCCATCCCACCGGGGGGGAGTGAGCGAGCAGCTGTGTGGTGCTTAGTTGCTAGCTGGGGTTAAACCACGACAATCCTTTTTGGCGCTCAATGTGGGGCTCGAAGGGTTCGAGATAATGACAGATTTATTTGGAATGTGCTTGATTGAATTTATAGCTGGTATTGCTGTTTAGCTATTAATCGGCAGGCTTCTGTGCTTGCCACGGGGCTTGCTTGCCTTACTGTATATTAGAGTCTAGTGCTCGTTAGTGGCTGCTTTTTGCTTTTGCTGCTTGCTGTGCTGCTTATCATCTTACTCTGCTGTGCCTGGGAACATTTTGATAACAGCAATGGCCATGCACCTGGGCTGGCAGATGACCAGGGCATCTCTGCTGTTTTTCTGTACTGCTGTACTGGACAGGCTGGAACTCCAGTGTGAACTCGAGTTGAAGGGACTATGACCTGTGGATGAGTCCATGCGGGAGCAGGACACCCTGAAGTGTCTGTGGACGTGGATAAGCCCATGCCAGAGCAGCCCATGGAAGTTAAGGGTGAAGCAGAGATCCACCTGCAGTCCGTGGAGGACCCCATGCTGGAGCAGGTGGATGCACCCAAAGGAGGCTGTGACCCCGTGGGAAGCCCGCGCTGGAGCAGGCTCCTGGCAGGACCTGTGGACCCGTGGAGAGAGGAGCCCACGCTGGAGCAGGTTTGCTGGCAGGACTTGTGACCCCGTAGAAGGGACCCACGCTGGAGCAGTTCGTGAAGAACTGCAACCCGTGGGAAGGACTCACGTTAGAGAAGTTCATGGAGGACTGTGCCGTGGGAGGGACCCCACGCCGGAGCAGGAGCAAGGGGAGGAGTCCATTGCAATGTTAAACCCAATGGTGGGGTCCAAAGGGGCCAGGGGTGGAGATTGTAATGGAAATACCTTTAAATTGTTGTAACCCGGGATTTGAGTTGCATGTTACAGGAATTACCATAGCAGGAACCATCTGAACCAATGGAGGAGAAGCCTTACAAGAAGCAGTGCAAGTGCAGCAGTGACCCGACCTGAGCTGGCTTTGGTGCGCAATAACTCCACGCAACACACCACCTCTCCTGTCCCGAGCGACCACCATCACAGATGGAGCCCAAAGTCATGGACTAAATGAACTCAATGGACATTATGTGGACATTTGTGGATGTTTATGGACATTTTACAGACATTTCACAGGGGTGGCCCATAGACTAAGGAATGATACCTGTGTATTGTATCAAAGGATGGGAAGGGGGGTGGTGGTTAAAGAGGATGTATTGGATAATGTGGGACCTGAGCATGAAGTAAATGGTATGGAATAAGGGGTGGATGCTGTCCTGGTTTCAGCTGGGATAGAGTTAATTTTCTTCTTAGTAGCTGGTATAGTGCTGTGCTTTGGATTTAGGATGAGAATAATGTTGATACACTGATGTTTTGGTTCTTTCTAAGTAGTGCTAAGCTGTTGCTAAATAGTTGCTAAATAGTTGCTAAGTAGTGCTTACAGTGGTCAAGGACTTTTCAGCTTCCCGTGCTCTGCTGGGTGCACGGGGTGGGGGGGGGGCTGGGAGGGAGCACAGCCAGGGGGGTTGACCCAGACTGGCCAAAGGGCTATTCCATACCATATGACATCATGCTCAGCATATAAAGCTGGGGGAAGAAGAAGGAAGGGGGGGACGTTCAGAGTGATGGCGTTTGTCTTCCCAAGTAACCTTTATGCGTGATGGAGCCCTGCTTTCCTGGGGATGGCCGAACACCTGCCTGCCGATGGGAAGTAGCGAATTAATTCCTTGTTTTGCTTTGTTTGCGTGCGCAGCTTTTGCTTTACCTATTTAACTGTTCTAATTTATTTTACTTCGATTATTAAACTGTTCTTATCTCAACCCACGAGTTTTCTCCCTTTTACCCTTCTGATTCTCTCCCCCGTCCCACCGGTGGGGGAGTGAGCGAGCAGCTGTGTGGTGCTTAGTTGCTAGCTGGGGTTAAACCACGACAATCCTTTTTGGCGCTCAATGTGGGGCTCGAAGGGTTCGAGATAATGACAGATTTATTTGGAATGTGCTTGATTGAATTTATAGCTGGTATTGCTGTTTAGCTATTAATCGGCAGGCTTCTGTGCTTGCCACGGGGCTTGCTTGCCTTACTGTATATTAGAGTCTAGTGCTCGTTAGTGGCTGCTTTTTGCTTTTGCTGCTTGCTGTGCTGCTTATCATCTTACTCTGCTGTGCCTGGGAACATTTTGATAACAGCAATGGCCATGCACCTGGGCTGGCAGATGACCAGGGCATCTCTGCTGTTTTTCTGTACTGCTGTACTGGACAGGCTGGAACTCCAGTGTGAACTCGAGTTGAAGGGACTATGACCTGTGGATGAGTCCATGCGGGAGCAGGACACCCTGAAGTGTCTGTGGACGTGGATAAGCCCATGCCAGAGCAGCCCATGGAAGTTAAGGGTGAAGCAGAGATCCACCTGCAGTCCGTGGAGGACCCCATGCTGGAGCAGGTGGATGCACCCAAAGGAGGCTGTGACCCCGTGGGAAGCCCGCGCTGGAGCAGGCTCCTGGCAGGACCTGTGGACCCGTGGAGAGAGGAGCCCACGCTGGAGCAGGTTTGCTGGCAGGACTTGTGACCCCGTAGAAGGGACCCACGCTGGAGCAGTTCGTGAAGAACTGCAACCCGTGGGAAGGACTCACGTTAGAGAAGTTCATGGAGGACTGTGCCGTGGGAGGGACCCCACGCCGGAGCAGGAGCAAGGGGAGGAGTCCATTGCAATGTTAAACCCAATGGTGGGGTCCAAAGGGGCCAGGGGTGGAGATTGTAATGGAAATACCTTTAAATTGTTGTAACCCGGGATTTGAGTTGCATGTTACAGGAATTACCATAGCAGGAACCATCTGAACCAATGGAGGAGAAGCCTTACAAGAAGCAGTGCAAGTGCAGCAGTGACCCGACCTGAGCTGGCTTTGGTGCGCAATAACTCCACGCAACACACCACCTCTCCTGTCCCGAGCGACCACCATCACAGATGGAGCCCAAAGTCATGGACTAAATGAACTCAATGGACATTATGTGGACATTTGTGGATGTTTATGGACATTTTACAGACATTTCACAGGGGTGGCCCATAGACTAAGGAATGATACCTGTGTATTGTATCAAAGGATGGGAAGGGGGTGGTGGTTAAAGAGGATGTATTGGATAATGTGGGACCTGAGCATGAAGTAAATGGTATGGAATAAGGGGTGGATGCTGTCCTGGTTTCAGCTGGGATAGAGTTAATTTTCTTCTTAGTAGCTGGTATAGTGCTGTGCTTTGGATTTAGGATGAGAATAATGTTGATACACTGATGTTTTGGTTCTTTCTAAGTAGTGCTAAGCTGTTGCTAAATAGTTGCTAAATAGTTGCTAAGTAGTGCTTACAGTGGTCAAGGACTTTTCAGCTTCCCGTGCTCTGCTGGGTGCACGGGGTGGGGGGGGCTGGGAGGGAGCACAGCCAGGGGGGTTGACCCAGACTGGCCAAAGGGCTATTCCATACCATATGACATCATGCTCAGCATATAAAGCTGGGGGAAGAAGAAGGAAGGGGGGGACGTTCAGAGTGATGGCGTTTGTCTTCCCAAGTAACCTTTATGCGTGATGGAGCCCTGCTTTCCTGGGGATGGCCGAACACCTGCCTGCCGATGGGAAGTAGCGAATTAATTCCTTGTTTTGCTTTGTTTGCGTGCGCAGCTTTTGCTTTACCTATTTAACTGTTCTAATTTATTTTACTTCGATTATTAAACTGTTCTTATCTCAACCCACGAGTTTTCTCCCTTTTACCCTTCTGATTCTCTCCCCCGTCCCACCGGTGGGGGAGTGAGCGAGCAGCTGTGTGGTGCTTAGTTGCTAGCTGGGGTTAAACCACGACAATCCTTTTTGGCGCTCAATGTGGGGCTCGAAGGGTTCGAGATAATGACAGATTTATTTGGAATGTGCTTGATTGAATTTATAGCTGGTATTGCTGTTTAGCTATTAATCGGCAGGCTTCTGTGCTTGCCACGGGGCTTGCTTGCCTTACTGTATATTAGAGTCTAGTGCTCGTTAGTGGCTGCTTTTTGCTTTTGCTGCTTGCTGTGCTGCTTATCATCTTACTCTGCTGTGCCTGGGAACATTTTGATAACAGCAATGGCCATGCACCTGGGCTGGCAGATGACCAGGGCATCTCTGCTGTTTTTCTGTACTGCTGTACTGGACAGGCTGGAACTCCAGTGTGAACTCGAGTTGAAGGGACTATGACCTGTGGATGAGTCCATGCGGGAGCAGGACACCCTGAAGTGTCTGTGGACGTGGATAAGCCCATGCCAGAGCAGCCCATGGAAGTTAAGGGTGAAGCAGAGATCCACCTGCAGTCCGTGGAGGACCCCATGCTGGAGCAGGTGGATGCACCCAAAGGAGGCTGTGACCCCGTGGGAAGCCCGCGCTGGAGCAGGCTCCTGGCAGGACCTGTGGACCCGTGGAGAGAGGAGCCCACGCTGGAGCAGGTTTGCTGGCAGGACTTGTGACCCCGTAGAAGGGACCCACGCTGGAGCAGTTCGTGAAGAACTGCAACCCGTGGGAAGGACTCACGTTAGAGAAGTTCATGGAGGACTGTGCCGTGGGAGGGACCCCACGCCGGAGCAGGAGCAAGGGGAGGAGTCCATTGCAATGTTAAACCCAATGGTGGGGTCCAAAGGGGCCAGGGGTGGAGATTGTAATGGAAATACCTTTAAATTGTTGTAACCCGGGATTTGAGTTGCATGTTACAGGAATTACCATAGCAGGAACCATCTGAACCAATGGAGGAGAAGCCTTACAAGAAGCAGTGCAAGTGCAGCAGTGACCCGACCTGAGCTGGCTTTGGTGCGCAATAACTCCACGCAACACACCACCTCTCCTGTCCCGAGCGACCACCATCACAGATGGAGCCCAAAGTCATGGACTAAATGAACTCAATGGACATTATGTGGACATTTGTGGATGTTTATGGACATTTTACAGACATTTCACAGGGGTGGCCCATAGACTAAGGAATGATACCTGTGTATTGTATCAAAGGATGGGAAGGGGGGTGGTGGTTAAAGAGGATGTATTGGATAATGTGGGACCTGAGCATGAAGTAAATGGTATGGAATAAGGGGTGGATGCTGTCCTGGTTTCAGCTGGGATAGAGTTAATTTTCTTCTTAGTAGCTGGTATAGTGCTGTGCTTTGGATTTAGGATGAGAATAATGTTGATACACTGATGTTTTGGTTCTTTCTAAGTAGTGCTAAGCTGTTGCTAAATAGTTGCTAAATAGTTGCTAAGTAGTGCTTACAGTGGTCAAGGACTTTTCAGCTTCCCGTGCTCTGCTGGGTGCACGGGGTGGGGGGGGGCTGGGAGGGAGCACAGCCAGGGGGGTTGACCCAGACTGGCCAAAGGGCTATTCCATACCATATGACATCATGCTCAGCATATAAAGCTGGGGGAAGAAGAAGGAAGGGGGGGACGTTCAGAGTGATGGCGTTTGTCTTCCCAAGTAACCTTTATGCGTGATGGAGCCCTGCTTTCCTGGGGATGGCCGAACACCTGCCTGCCGATGGGAAGTAGCGAATTAATTCCTTGTTTTGCTTTGTTTGCGTGCGCAGCTTTTGCTTTACCTATTTAACTGTTCTAATTTATTTTACTTCGATTATTAAACTGTTCTTATCTCAACCCACGAGTTTTCTCCCTTTTACCCTTCTGATTCTCTCCCCCGTCCCACCGGTGGGGGAGTGAGCGAGCAGCTGTGTGGTGCTTAGTTGCTAGCTGGGGTTAAACCACGACAATCCTTTTTGGCGCTCAATGTGGGGCTCGAAGGGTTCGAGATAATGACAGATTTATTTGGAATGTGCTTGATTGAATTTATAGCTGGTATTGCTGTTTAGCTATTAATCGGCAGGCTTCTGTGCTTGCCACGGGGCTTGCTTGCCTTACTGTATATTAGAGTCTAGTGCTCGTTAGTGGCTGCTTTTTGCTTTTGCTGCTTGCTGTGCTGCTTATCATCTTACTCTGCTGTGCCTGGGAACATTTTGATAACAGCAATGGCCATGCACCTGGGCTGGCAGATGACCAGGGCATCTCTGCTGTTTTTCTGTACTGCTGTACTGGACAGGCTGGAACTCCAGTGTGAACTCGAGTTGAAGGGACTATGACCTGTGGATGAGTCCATGCGGGAGCAGGACACCCTGAAGTGTCTGTGGACGTGGATAAGCCCATGCCAGAGCAGCCCATGGAAGTTAAGGGTGAAGCAGAGATCCACCTGCAGTCCGTGGAGGACCCCATGCTGGAGCAGGTGGATGCACCCAAAGGAGGCTGTGACCCCGTGGGAAGCCCGCGCTGGAGCAGGCTCCTGGCAGGACCTGTGGACCCGTGGAGAGAGGAGCCCACGCTGGAGCAGGTTTGCTGGCAGGACTTGTGACCCCGTAGAAGGGACCCACGCTGGAGCAGTTCGTGAAGAACTGCAACCCGTGGGAAGGACTCACGTTAGAGAAGTTCATGGAGGACTGTGCCGTGGGAGGGACCCCACGCCGGAGCAGGAGCAAGGGGAGGAGTCCATTGCAATGTTAAACCCAATGGTGGGGTCCAAAGGGGCCAGGGGTGGAGATTGTAATGGAAATACCTTTAAATTGTTGTAACCCGGGATTTGAGTTGCATGTTACAGGAATTACCATAGCAGGAACCATCTGAACCAATGGAGGAGAAGCCTTACAAGAAGCAGTGCAAGTGCAGCAGTGACCCGACCTGAGCTGGCTTTGGTGCGCAATAACTCCACGCAACACACCACCTCTCCTGTCCCGAGCGACCACCATCACAGATGGAGCCCAAAGTCATGGACTAAATGAACTCAATGGACATTATGTGGACATTTGTGGATGTTTACGGACATTTTACAGACATTTCACAGGGGTGGCCCATAGACTAAGGAATGATACCTGTGTATTGTATCAAAGGATGGGAAGGGGGGTGGTGGTTAAAGAGGATGTATTGGATAATGTGGGACCTGAGCATGAAGTAAATGGTATGGAATAAGGGGTGGATGCTGTCCTGGTTTCAGCTGGGATAGAGTTAATTTTCTTCTTAGTAGCTGGTATAGTGCTGTGCTTTGGATTTAGGATGAGAATAATGTTGATACACTGATGTTTTGGTTCTTTCTAAGTAGTGCTAAGCTGTTGCTAAATAGTTGCTAAATAGTTGCTAAGTAGTGCTTACAGTGGTCAAGGACTTTTCAGCTTCCCGTGCTCTGCTGGGTGCACGGGGTGGGGGGGCTGGGAGGGAGCACAGCCAGGGGGGTTGACCCAGACTGGCCAAAGGGCTATTCCATACCATATGACATCATGCTCAGCATATAAAGCTGGGGGAAGAAGAAGGAAGGGGGGGACGTTCAGAGTGATGGCGTTTGTCTTCCCAAGTAACCTTTATGCGTGATGGAGCCCTGCTTTCCTGGGGATGGCCGAACACCTGCCTGCCGATGGGAAGTAGCGAATTAATTCCTTGTTTTGCTTTGTTTGCGTGCGCAGCTTTTGCTTTACCTATTTAACTGTTCTAATTTATTTTACTTCGATTATTAAACTGTTCTTATCTCAACCCACGAGTTTTCTCCCTTTTACCCTTCTGATTCTCTCCCCCGTCCCACCGGTGGGGGAGTGAGCGAGCAGCTGTGTGGTGCTTAGTTGCTAGCTGGGGTTAAACCACGACAATCCTTTTTGGCGCTCAATGTGGGGCTCGAAGGGTTCGAGATAATGACAGATTTATTTGGAATGTGCTTGATTGAATTTATAGCTGGTATTGCTGTTTAGCTATTAATCGGCAGGCTTCTGTGCTTGCCACGGGGCTTGCTTGCCTTACTGTATATTAGAGTCTAGTGCTCGTTAGTGGCTGCTTTTTGCTTTTGCTGCTTGCTGTGCTGCTTATCATCTTACTCTGCTGTGCCTGGGAACATTTTGATAACAGCAATGGCCATGCACCTGGGCTGGCAGATGACCAGGGCATCTCTGCTGTTTTTCTGTACTGCTGTACTGGACAGGCTGGAACTCCAGTGTGAACTCGAGTTGAAGGGACTATGACCTGTGGATGAGTCCATGCGGGAGCAGGACACCCTGAAGTGTCTGTGGACGTGGATAAGCCCATGCCAGAGCAGCCCATGGAAGTTAAGGGTGAAGCAGAGATCCACCTGCAGTCCGTGGAGGACCCCATGCTGGAGCAGGTGGATGCACCCAAAGGAGGCTGTGACCCCGTGGGAAGCCCGCGCTGGAGCAGGCTCCTGGCAGGACCTGTGGACCCGTGGAGAGAGGAGCCCACGCTGGAGCAGGTTTGCTGGCAGGACTTGTGACCCCGTAGAAGGGACCCACGCTGGAGCAGTTCGTGAAGAACTGCAACCCGTGGGAAGGACTCACGTTAGAGAAGTTCATGGAGGACTGTGCCGTGGGAGGGACCCCACGCCGGAGCAGGAGCAAGGGGAGGAGTCCATTGCAATGTTAAACCCAATGGTGGGGTCCAAAGGGGCCAGGGGTGGAGATTGTAATGGAAATACCTTTAAATTGTTGTAACCCGGGATTTGAGTTGCATGTTACAGGAATTACCATAGCAGGAACCATCTGAACCAATGGAGGAGAAGCCTTACAAGAAGCAGTGCAAGTGCAGCAGTGACCCGACCTGAGCTGGCTTTGGTGCGCAATAACTCCACGCAACACACCACCTCTCCTGTCCCGAGCGACCACCATCACAGATGGAGCCCAAAGTCATGGACTAAATGAACTCAATGGACATTATGTGGACATTTGTGGATGTTTATGGACATTTTACAGACATTTCACAGGGGTGGCCCATAGACTAAGGAATGATACCTGTGTATTGTATCAAAGGATGGGAAGGGGGTGGTGGTTAAAGAGGATGTATTGGATAATGTGGGACCTGAGCATGAAGTAAATGGTATGGAATAAGGGGTGGATGCTGTCCTGGTTTCAGCTGGGATAGAGTTAATTTTCTTCTTAGTAGCTGGTATAGTGCTGTGCTTTGGATTTAGGATGAGAATAATGTTGATACACTGATGTTTTGGTTCTTTCTAAGTAGTGCTAAGCTGTTGCTAAATAGTTGCTAAATAGTTGCTAAGTAGTGCTTACAGTGGTCAAGGACTTTTCAGCTTCCCGTGCTCTGCTGGGTGCACGGGGTGGGGGGGGCTGGGAGGGAGCACAGCCAGGGGGTTGACCCAGACTGGCCAAAGGGCTATTCCATACCATATGACATCATGCTCAGCATATAAAGTCGGGGGAAGAAGAAGGAAGTGGGGGGATGTTCAGAGTGATGGCGTTTGTCTTCCCAAGTAACAATTATGCGTGATGGAGCCCTGCTTTCCTGGGGATGGCCGAACACCTGCCTGCCGATGGGAAGTAGCGAATTAATTCCTTGTTTTGCTTTGTTTGCGTGCGCAGCTTTTGCTTTACCTATTTAACTGTTCTAATTTATTTTACTTCGATTATTAAACTGTTCTTATCTCAACCCACGAGTTTTCTCCCTTTTACCCTTCTGATTCTCTCCCCCGTCCCACCGGTGGGGGAGTGAGCGAGCAGCTGTGTGGTGCTTAGTTGCTAGCTGGGGTTAAACCACGACAATCCTTTTTGGCGCTCAATGTGGGGCTCGAAGGGTTCGAGATAATGACAGATTTATTTGGAATGTGCTTGATTGAATTTATAGCTGGTATTGCTGTTTAGCTATTAATCGGCAGGCTTCTGTGCTTGCCACGGGGCTTGCTTGCCTTACTGTATATTAGAGTCTAGTGCTCGTTAGTGGCTGCTTTTTGCTTTTGCTGCTTGCTGTGCTGCTTATCATCTTACTCTGCTGTGCCTGGGAACATTTTGATAACAGCAATGGCCATGCACCTGGGCTGGCAGATGACCAGGGCATCTCTGCTGTTTTTCTGTACTGCTGTACTGGACAGGCTGGAACTCCAGTGTGAACTCGAGTTGAAGGGACTATGACCTGTGGATGAGTCCATGCGGGAGCAGGACACCCTGAAGTGTCTGTGGACGTGGATAAGCCCATGCCAGAGCAGCCCATGGAAGTTAAGGGTGAAGCAGAGATCCACCTGCAGTCCGTGGAGGACCCCATGCTGGAGCAGGTGGATGCACCCAAAGGAGGCTGTGACCCCGTGGGAAGCCCGCGCTGGAGCAGGCTCCTGGCAGGACCTGTGGACCCGTGGAGAGAGGAGCCCACGCTGGAGCAGGTTTGCTGGCAGGACTTGTGACCCCGTAGAAGGGACCCACGCTGGAGCAGTTCGTGAAGAACTGCAACCCGTGGGAAGGACTCACGTTAGAGAAGTTCATGGAGGACTGTGCCGTGGGAGGGACCCCACGCCGGAGCAGGAGCAAGGGGAGGAGTCCATTGCAATGTTAAACCCAATGGTGGGGTCCAAAGGGGCCAGGGGTGGAGATTGTAATGGAAATACCTTTAAATTGTTGTAACCCGGGATTTGAGTTGCATGTTACAGGAATTACCATAGCAGGAACCATCTGAACCAATGGAGGAGAAGCCTTACAAGAAGCAGTGCAAGTGCAGCAGTGACCCGACCTGAGCTGGCTTTGGTGCGCAATAACTCCACGCAACACACCACCTCTCCTGTCCCGAGCGACCACCATCACAGATGGAGCCCAAAGTCATGGACTAAATGAACTCAATGGACATTATGTGGACATTTGTGGATGTTTATGGACATTTTACAGACATTTCACAGGGGTGGCCCATAGACTAAGGAATGATACCTGTGTATTGTATCAAAGGATGGGAAGGGGGTGGTGGTTAAAGAGGATGTATTGGATAATGTGGGACCTGAGCATGAAGTAAATGGTATGGAATAAGGGGTGGATGCTGTCCTGGTTTCAGCTGGGATAGAGTTAATTTTCTTCTTAGTAGCTGGTATAGTGCTGTGCTTTGGATTTAGGATGAGAATAATGTTGATACACTGATGTTTTGGTTCTTTCTAAGTAGTGCTAAGCTGTTGCTAAATAGTTGCTAAATAGTTGCTAAGTAGTGCTTACAGTGGTCAAGGACTTTTCAGCTTCCCGTGCTCTGCTGGGTGCACGGGGTGGGGGGGGCTGGGAGGGAGCACAGCCAGGGGGTTGACCCAGACTGGCCAAAGGGCTATTCCATACCATATGACATCATGCTCAGCATATAAAGTCGGGGGAAGAAGAAGGAAGTGGGGGGATGTTCAGAGTGATGACGTTTGTCTTCCCAAGTAACCTTTATGCGTGATGGAGCCCTGCTTTCCTGGGGATGGCCGAACACCTGCCTGCCGATGGGAAGTAGCGAATTAATTCCTTGTTTTGCTTTGTTTGCGTGCGCAGCTTTTGCTTTACCTATTTAACTGTTCTAATTTATTTTACTTCGATTATTAAACTGTTCTTATCTCAACCCACGAGTTTTCTCCCTTTTACCCTTCTGATTCTCTCCCCCGTCCCACCGGTGGGGGAGTGAGCGAGCAGCTGTGTGGTGCTTAGTTGCTAGCTGGGGTTAAACCACGACAATCCTTTTTGGCGCTCAATGTGGGGCTCGAAGGGTTCGAGATAATGACAGATTTATTTGGAATGTGCTTGATTGAATTTATAGCTGGTATTGCTGTTTAGCTATTAATCGGCAGGCTTCTGTGCTTGCCACGGGGCTTGCTTGCCTTACTGTATATTAGAGTCTAGTGCTCGTTAGTGGCTGCTTTTTGCTTTTGCTGCTTGCTGTGCTGCTTATCATCTTACTCTGCTGTGCCTGGGAACATTTTGATAACAGCAATGGCCATGCACCTGGGCTGGCAGATGACCAGGGCATCTCTGCTGTTTTTCTGTACTGCTGTACTGGACAGGCTGGAACTCCAGTGTGAACTCGAGTTGAAGGGACTATGACCTGTGGATGAGTCCATGCGGGAGCAGGACACCCTGAAGTGTCTGTGGACGTGGATAAGCCCATGCCAGAGCAGCCCATGGAAGTTAAGGGTGAAGCAGAGATCCACCTGCAGTCCGTGGAGGACCCCATGCTGGAGCAGGTGGATGCACCCAAAGGAGGCTGTGACCCCGTGGGAAGCCCGCGCTGGAGCAGGCTCCTGGCAGGACCTGTGGACCCGTGGAGAGAGGAGCCCACGCTGGAGCAGGTTTGCTGGCAGGACTTGTGACCCCGTAGAAGGGACCCACGCTGGAGCAGTTCGTGAAGAACTGCAACCCGTGGGAAGGACTCACGTTAGAGAAGTTCATGGAGGACTGTGCCGTGGGAGGGACCCCACGCCGGAGCAGGAGCAAGGGGAGGAGTCCATTGCAATGTTAAACCCAATGGTGGGGTCCAAAGGGGCCAGGGGTGGAGATTGTAATGGAAATACCTTTAAATTGTTGTAACCCGGGATTTGAGTTGCATGTTACAGGAATTACCATAGCAGGAACCATCTGAACCAATGGAGGAGAAGCCTTACAAGAAGCAGTGCAAGTGCAGCAGTGACCCGACCTGAGCTGGCTTTGGTGCGCAATAACGCCACGCAACACACCACCTCTCCTGTCCCGAGCGACCACCATCACAGATGGAGCCCAAAGTCATGGACTAAATGAACTCAATGGACATTATGTGGACATTTGTGGATGTTTACGGACATTTTACAGACATTTCACAGGGGTGGCCCATAGACTAAGGAATGATACCTGTGTATTGTATCAAAGGATGGGAAGGGGGGTGGTGGTTAAAGAGGATGTATTGGATAATGTGGGACCTGAGCATGAAGTAAATGGTATGGAATAAGGGGTGGATGCTGTCCTGGTTTCAGCTGGGATAGAGTTAATTTTCTTCTTAGTAGCTGGTATAGTGCTGTGCTTTGGATTTAGGATGAGAATAATGTTGATACACTGATGTTTTGGTTCTTTCTAAGTAGTGCTAAGCTGTTGCTAAATAGTTGCTAAATAGTTGCTAAGTAGTGCTTACAGTGGTCAAGGACTTTTCAGCTTCCCGTGCTCTGCTGGGTGCACGGGGTGGGGGGGCTGGGAGGGAGCGCAGCCCGGGGGTCTGACCCAGACTGGCCAAAGGGCTATTCCATACCATATGACATCATGCTCAGCATATAAAGCTGGGGGAAGAAGAAGGAAGGGGGGACGTTCAGAGTGATGGCGTTTGTCTTCCCAAGTAACCTTTATGCGTGATGGAGCCCTGCTTTCCTGGGGATGGCCGAACACCTGCCTGCCGATGGGAAGTAGCGAATTAATTCCTTGTTTTGCTTTGTTTGCGTGCGCAGCTTTTGCTTTACCTATTTAACTGTTCTAATTTATTTTACTTCGATTATTAAACTGTTCTTATCTCAACCCACGAGTTTTCTCCCTTTTACCCTTCTGATTCTCTCCCCCGTCCCACCGGTGGGGGAGTGAGCGAGCAGCTGTGTGGTGCTTAGTTGCTAGCTGGGGTTAAACCACGACAATCCTTTTTGGCGCTCAATGTGGGGCTCGAAGGGTTCGAGATAATGACAGATTTATTTGGAATGTGCTTGATTGAATTTATAGCTGGTATTGCTGTTTAGCTATTAATCGGCAGGCTTCTGTGCTTGCCACGGGGCTTGCTTGCCTTACTGTATATTAGAGTCTAGTGCTCGTTAGTGGCTGCTTTTTGCTTTTGCTGCTTGCTGTGCTGCTTATCATCTTACTCTGCTGTGCCTGGGAACATTTTGATAACAGCAATGGCCATGCACCTGGGCTGGCAGATGACCAGGGCATCTCTGCTGTTTTTCTGTACTGCTGTACTGGACAGGCTGGAACTCCAGTGTGAACTCGAGTTGAAGGGACTATGACCTGTGGATGAGTCCATGCGGGAGCAGGACACCCTGAAGTGTCTGTGGACGTGGATAAGCCCATGCCAGAGCAGCCCATGGAAGTTAAGGGTGAAGCAGAGATCCACCTGCAGTCTGTGGAGGACCCCATGCTGGAGCAGGTGGATGCACCCAAAGGAGGCTGTGACCCCGTGGGAAGCCCGCGCTGGAGCAGGCTCCTGGCAGGACCTGTGGACCCGTGGAGAGAGGAGCCCACGCTGGAGCAGGTTTGCTGGCAGGACTTGTGACCCCGTAGAAGGGACCCACGCTGGAGCAGTTCGTGAAGAACTGCAACCCGTGGGAAGGACTCACGTTAGAGAAGTTCATGGAGGACTGTGCCGTGGGAGGGACCCCACGCCGGAGCAGGAGCAAGGGGAGGAGTCCATTGCAATGTTAAACCCAATGGTGGGGTCCAAAGGGGCCAGGGGTGGAGATTGTAATGGAAATACCTTTAAATTGTTGTAACCCGGGATTTGAGTTGCATGTTACAGGAATTACCATAGCAGGAACCATCTGAACCAATGGAGGAGAAGCCTTACAAGAAGCAGTGCAAGTGCAGCAGTGACCCGACCTGAGCTGGCTTTGGTGCGCAATAACGCCACGCAACACACCACCTCTCCTGTCCCGAGCGACCACCATCACAGATGGAGCCCAAAGTCATGGACTAAATGAACTCAATGGACATTATGTGGACATTTGTGGATGTTTACGGACATTTTACAGACATTTCACAGGGGTGGCCCATAGACTAAGGAATGATACCTGTGTATTGTATCAAAGGATGGGAAGGGGGTGGTGGTTAAAGAGGATGTATTGGATAATGTGGGACCTGAGCATGAAGTAAATGGTATGGAATAAGGGGTGGATGCTGTCCTGGTTTCAGCTGGGATAGAGTTAATTTTCTTCTTAGTAGCTGGTATAGTGCTGTGCTTTGGATTTAGGATGAGAATAATGTTGATACACTGATGTTTTGGTTCTTTCTAAGTAGTGCTAAGCTGTTGCTAAATAGTTGCTAAATAGTTGCTAAGTAGTGCTTACAGTGGTCAAGGACTTTTCAGCTTCCCGTGCTCTGCTGGGTGCACGGGGTGGGGGGCGGGGAGGGAGCACAGCCAGGGGGGTTGACCCAGACTGGCCAAAGGGCTATTCCATACCATATGACATCATGCTCAGCATATAAAGCTGGGGGAAGAAGAAGGAAGGGGGGGACGTTCAGAGTGATGGCGTTTGTCTTCCCAAGTAACCTTTATGCGTGATGGAGCCCTGCTTTCCTGGGGATGGCCGAACACCTGCCTGCCGATGGGAAGTAGCGAATTAATTCCTTGTTTTGCTTTGTTTGCGTGCGCAGCTTTTGCTTTACCTATTTAACTGTTCTAATTTATTTTACTTCGATTATTAAACTGTTCTTATCTCAACCCACGAGTTTTCTCCCTTTTACCCTTCTGATTCTCTCCCCCGTCCCACCGGTGGGGGAGTGAGCGAGCAGCTGTGTGGTGCTTAGTTGCTAGCTGGGGTTAAACCACGACAATCCTTTTTGGCGCTCAATGTGGGGCTCGAAGGGTTCGAGATAATGACAGATTTATTTGGAATGTGCTTGATTGAATTTATAGCTGGTATTGCTGTTTAGCTATTAATCGGCAGGCTTCTGTGCTTGCCACGGGGCTTGCTTGCCTTACTGTATATTAGAGTCTAGTGCTCGTTAGTGGCTGCTTTTTGCTTTTGCTGCTTGCTGTGCTGCTTATCATCTTACTCTGCTGTGCCTGGGAACATTTTGATAACAGCAATGGCCATGCACCTGGGCTGGCAGATGACCAGGGCATCTCTGCTGTTTTTCTGTACTGCTGTACTGGACAGGCTGGAACTCCAGTGTGAACTCGAGTTGAAGGGACTATGACCTGTGGATGAGTCCATGCGGGAGCAGGACACCCTGAAGTGTCTGTGGACGTGGATAAGCCCATGCCAGAGCAGCCCATGGAAGTTAAGGGTGAAGCAGAGATCCACCTGCAGTCCGTGGAGGACCCCATGCTGGAGCAGGTGGATGCACCCAAAGGAGGCTGTGACCCCGTGGGAAGCCCGCGCTGGAGCAGGCTCCTGGCAGGACCTGTGGACCCGTGGAGAGAGGAGCCCACGCTGGAGCAGGTTTGCTGGCAGGACTTGTGACCCCGTAGAAGGGACCCACGCTGGAGCAGTTCGTGAAGAACTGCAACCCGTGGGAAGGACTCACGTTAGAGAAGTTCATGGAGGACTGTGCCGTGGGAGGGACCCCACGCCGGAGCAGGAGCAAGGGGAGGAGTCCATTGCAATGTTAAACCCAATGGTGGGGTCCAAAGGGGCCAGGGGTGGAGATTGTAATGGAAATACCTTTAAATTGTTGTAACCCGGGATTTGAGTTGCATGTTACAGGAATTACCATAGCAGGAACCATCTGAACCAATGGAGGAGAAGCCTTACAAGAAGCAGTGCAAGTGCAGCAGTGACCCGACCTGAGCTGGCTTTGGTGCGCAATAACTCCACGCAACACACCACCTCTCCTGTCCCGAGCGACCACCATCACAGATGGAGCCCAAAGTCATGGACTAAATGAACTCAATGGACATTATGTGGACATTTGTGGATGTTTATGGACATTTTACAGACATTTCACAGGGGTGGCCCATAGACTAAGGAATGATACCTGTGTATTGTATCAAAGGATGGGAAGGGGGGTGGTGGTTAAAGAGGATGTATTGGATAATGTGGGACCTGAGCATGAAGTAAATGGTATGGAATAAGGGGTGGATGCTGTCCTGGTTTCAGCTGGGATAGAGTTAATTTTCTTCTTAGTAGCTGGTATAGTGCTGTGCTTTGGATTTAGGATGAGAATAATGTTGATACACTGATGTTTTGGTTCTTTCTAAGTAGTGCTAAGCTGTTGCTAAATAGTTGCTAAGTAGTGCTTACACTGGTCAAGGACTTTTCAGCTTCCCGTGCTCTGCTGGGTGCACGGGGTGGGGGGGGGCTGGGAGGGAGCACAGCCAGGGGGGTTGACCCAGACTGGCCAAAGGGCTATTCCATACCATATGACATCATGCTCAGCATATAAAGCTGGGGGAAGAAGAAGGAAGGGGGGGACGTTCAGAGTGATGGCGTTTGTCTTCCCAAGTAACCTTTATGCGTGATGGAGCCCTGCTTTCCTGGGGATGGCCGAACACCTGCCTGCCGATGGGAAGTAGCGAATGAATTCCTTGTTTTGCTTTGCTTGCGTGCGCAGCTTTTGCTTTACCTATTTAACTGTTCTATTTTTATTTCGATTATTAAACTGTTCTTATCTCAACCCACGAGTTTTCTCCCTTTTACCCTTCTGATTCTCTCCCTCATCCCACCAAGGGGGGAGTGAGCGAGTGGCTGTGTGGTGCTTAGTTGCTAGCTGGGGTTAAACCACAACAGGTTACAGAGAAGTAGCCAGCAGCATGGACTTTCTTTCCTCCACAGTTTTAATAGCAAACAGAGTCAAACACAAACAAAGCAGACAACAAACAAGCCTGAAAAGCCTCAGGATGAAAACATCCTACGTTACTAGTAATGTTTGTCAAGGATACCAGAGTTGTTGAAAAACAAGGAACTGCCCTGCACAAAAACTCCTTGCCCAACATATCTTGCACTAGCTTGCTGCTGCTTAATCTATCTTCCTGTTTTTGCTTTCATCTTCACGCTTTCCCTTTGTTTTGTAGTTTATCACAGCTAAATCAAAAACATTTCTCTTCCCAATAAAAATCCTAACAGTAGCCCATATCTGTATTTTTTTTTTCAGTTCCACAGAGTCAGTACACTTTAAATCTTTGATGCTATCCTGGTTTCATAAGAACAGCGTGCCATTCTTGCTGCCACATTGAACTCCTTGACTGTGTTCGGGATAATGCCTTCCGGTGCAAGACCAGATCTAGGCAACCTGCAGTAACCTTTCATTCATAGTAGGGAATGGGTGAAGCTGCTGAGCAGCATTTCCCAGCACAGAGCACCTCTGGGTGCCCAGTGCGCTGGTGAGAAGAGCTATACTCCGCAAGCTCCATACCATGGAGCCGCATGCCCATCCATGGCCGTTTCATATTTGTGGCTGTTTTCTCCATGGTAATATGAGAGAAGTAGGCTTCCTTCCATCCTGCTGGATACTGAGATTGAGTGAAGGTAAAAAATTATCCTGTTATTTCTAACAGCTGATGCTGCCAACTTCATGGATTGTTACAGTGCTTGCAGTTTAGTGGCAATTATGTTTCTGTGAAAAACAGCCTCAGTATCTCTATTTCTATATTCCCACACTGAAAGGGCTCTCAAAGCAAGCTTGATACCTGAATTTTCATATCTCCATTGGGCAGATGTAATTGCTGACTTTATTACATGCCTCTGTCTTGCTGTGTCTGTTAAGATTTCAGCTTTATTTCTTGAATAAGTTTTCCCTGCTGCCTTCACTTCTTACTCCAGCTCTCAAGCCTATCAAACATCCTTTCAGAACCTTGTTTTAATTCATTTTTGACAGTTCCTGGCTTCTGAGAATTTTATTATGTTTCCTAAAAATTGGCCTCTCTGCAAAATAATGAGCAAGGCCATAGCCCTAGCAAAAAGGAACGCAGCAGTGCCCCTGCGCTTACAGGAACAGATATAAACTACTGAGGGATCACTTTGAACTCATTCATAAATTGAAATTTGTCCTTTGATAGTTAGACGTTGTCACTATAAGAAAAAATTTCAAAGGCAAAAAGTGACTTGAGAACACAATAGCTTTTGTGTTTCAGAATAAGAAAGTCCAAAGGAAGAACCAAAATGGCCCAGGGGTGACAGCATTAGTGAGGTCTGCAGTTGAATCCTATCTCTGTTCAAACAGCACTGATAATCTTAAGCAGATCACCTCATTAATACGTATGTGCCTATATACATATTTTTTCCCTATATAGGGGAAAAGCATAAGGTTTGCTCAAAAAAACTGTTTCCCCTGGCTGACAGTACAAAATACGTTTCTAGATGAGGTCTTAGCGTTTTCATAGAATCATAGAATACCAGGTTGGAAGGGACCTCAAGGATCATCTGGTCCAACCTTTCTAGGCAAGAGCACAGTCTAGACGAGATGGCCCAGCACCCTGTCCAGCTGAGTCTTAAAAGTGTCCAGTGTAGCGGAGTCAACCATTTCCCTGGGGAGATTATTCCAATGGTTGACTGTTCTCATTGTGAAAAATTTTCCTCTCGTGTCCAATCGGAATCTCCCTGGGAGTAACTTGTACCCATTACCCCTTGTCCTCACCATGTGACTCCTTGTAAAAAGGGAGTCTCCATCTTCTTTGTAGCTCCCCTTTAAGTACTGGTACATGGTGATGAGATCACCTCTAAGCCTCCTTTTCTCAAGGCTGAACAAGCCCAGCTCTCTCAGCCTATCCTCATATGGCAGGCTTCCCAGACCCTTGATCATCTTGGTGGCCCTTCTCTGGACCCCCTCCAGCCTGTCCACAACTTTTTTTTGTATAACGGGGACCAGAACTGTACACAGTATTCCAGGTGTGGCCTGACAAGCGCTGAGTAGAGTGGGATAATGACTTCTTTATCTCTGCTGGTGGTGCCCCTGTTGATGCAACCCAGCATCCTATTGGCCTTCTTGGCGGCAGCAGCACACTGTTCACTCATATTGAGCCTCCTGTCCACCAGGACCCCCAGGTCCCTCTCCACAGAGCTGCTCTCCAGCCAGGTGGATCCCAGTCTGGGCTGCACTCCTGGATTATGTTTTCCCAGGTGCAAGACCTTACACTTGTCCTTGTTAAACTTCATAAGGTTCCTGTTAGCCCACTCTTCCAGCCTATCCAGATCTTCCTGCAGGGTGGCTCTCCCTTCCAGAGTGTCTACTTCCCCACTCAGTTTGGTGTCATCTGCAAACTTCATCAGGCTACACTTGATCCTGTTATCCAGATCACTTATGAAGATATTGAATAGCGTTGGGCCCAATATCGATCCCTGGGGGACCCCACTTGTGACGGGTTGCCAGTTTGAAAAAGAGCCATTTACCACCACCCTTTGGGTATGGCCCGTCAGCCAATTCCTCACCCACCGCACAGACCACTTGTCCAGGCCATAACGCATCAATTTCTCCAGGAGGAGGCCGTGGGGAACCGTATCGAAAGCCTTGGAGAAGTCCAGGTAGACAACGTCAACCGCTCGCCCCATGTCAACCGAGCAGGTCACTTTATCATAGAAGGCCACCAGATTTGTCAGGCACGATCTGCCCTTGGTGAAGCTGTGTTGGCTTTTCCCAATCATCACGTGCTTCATTTGACTCGTAATGGCCCCCAGGAGGATTTGTTCCATGACTTTCCCGGGGATTGAAGTAAGACTGAGGGGCCTATAATTACCCAGATCCTCCCTTGAGCCCTTCTTGTAGATAGGGGTAACATTTGCCTTCCTCCAGTCCTCTGGGACATCCCCCGATCTCCACGACTTCTCAAAGATTATAGAGAGTGGCCCCGCAACGACATCAGCCAGCTCTCTCAACAATCTCGGGTGGATGGTGTCAGGGCCCATTGATTTGTAGAGGTCAAGCTCCCGTAATAATTCACATACTGACTCCTTCATCACTGATGGTGGGTCTATGTTTGGATCCTCCTGGATTTTTGTTCCCAACGCCTGGGATCCAACAGTGTTGGTAAAGACAGAGGTGAAGAAAGTGTTGAGAACCTCTGCCTTTTCAGCATTGTTGGTGACTGATTCACCTCTACTGTTTAACAGCGGGCCTATGTTTTCCTTCTGTTTCCGCTTGCAACTTACATACCTGAAGAACCCTTTCTTGTTATTTTTGACATCTCTGGCCAGTTCCAATTCAAGATGAGCTTTTGCCTTTCTAACTGCATCTCTGCACACTCTGGCAATGCCCTTGTAGTTCTCAGTGGACAACCTTCCACTTCTCCATCTCTGGTACGCATCTCTCTTGGTTTTAAGCAGACCCAGGAGATCGTGGTTGAGCCAAGGAGCCTCTTGCTCCGCTTCCTTCCCTTTCTTTTATAGGGGATAAACTGGTTTTGTGCTTCCAAGAGAGCATTCTTGAAGAACTCCCAGCACTCGCTGGCTCCTTTATCCTCCATGGAAGCTTCCCACGGAATCCCTCCCAACTGAGCTCTGAGCGAGCTGAAGTTTGCTCTTCTAAAATCTAGAACCCTTGTCTTGGTGCTAACCTTCAGCATGCTCAGCCGGATCCCGAACTCCACAATATTGTGATCACTGCAGCCAAGGTTGTTACTGACCGAGATGTTACACAGCAGGTTTTCTTGGTTTGTGAATAGCAGGTCCAGTAGTGCCTCCTTCCTGGTTGGCCCATCTAACATTTGTAAGAGGAAACAGTCCCCTACGCATTCCAGGAACTTGATGGATGACATGTGAGCTGCTGTATTGTTCTTCCAGCAAATGTCTGGGTAGTTGAAGTCACCCATGAGAACCAGGTTCTGTTGACCAGAAGCTTGCCTTAGTGTCCAAATATTGCTTCATTGGCTTTATCATCGTGGTTTGGAGGTCAGTAGCAGATGCCCGCTATAAGGTCCTGCTTGGAGACGACCCTCTGATTTTAACCCAGAGGCATTCAATAGAGCACTCACAATCACCGTAGTTGACTTCGATACCTTCGAGGTTTTCCTTAATATAGAGTGCGACTCCTCCACCTCTTTTTCCCTGCCTGTCTTTGTGAAACAGCGTTTAGTTCTTCAAGCTTCTTTGCAAAACAGCCTTTAGTTCTTCAAGCATGAACCAGGGATAACAGCACTACCCTGTCTCTCAGGGGTGTTGTGGAGATAAATACATTAAAGACTGTGAGGTGCTCACCTCCCAGATAAGTATTTTAGGCACTGCCTGCAGAATTCCCAAATGTTTGCTTTCTTAAGCTCTGTGAAATTACTGTGCCCAATGCTTCCTGCTGTATGTTGTCTTAACATTTGCCCCTACTCAAAATGGGAGTAAAACACTGTCTGTTGGATGATGTAGTGTTTTATATCGACGTGTAAACATCCCCCTGAGATGCAAGGATCAAACTCTCGCTGTCCATGGCAGTGTATGATACAATAGTACAGTAAAAGTGACGATGAAGAAAGCATACCCATGAGAAAAGGGCTTATTGTTGCTTTTTACTTGGACACAGAGAAATCACTAACAGATTCCACCAGAGAAGCGATATAGGATTTAAAGATGTTTGTGTGATGTAAGCTTGAAAGGATCAGAGATGACATCTTCATTGCTTAGATTTTCATTAGCTGCAGGTCATTAAACAGGCCTTTGTGGGCATAATTCTGTATGCGTAAAACTATTGAAATTACACACAAAATGAGTCAAAATATACTCCAATCATTTCTGCATGTAATATTTTTAAGTATAAAGATACAGATGACCAAAGGTCTTTCTCTCACCCCCTTCTCCCATTACAATATTGATGTACACCAGTATTTATAGCCAAGCCTAGTAAGTGTCATGACTAAGTTTCTTTTTATCTTTTGTGATGTAAGAGACTTTCCAAAGAGTAGCTGTAGCTCACCCAGAGGAAACTGCATCCAGGCCATGATAAGGTTTCAAAACCAATCCCTAAGCCATTAAGAAATACCTTTTTGTGAATATACATGTAACCCAAGTTCAATTTTCTTGTACACTTACACTACAACTACAAGCTAAATAACCCTTTACTTTTTCTTTCCATGTGGCTCTTGCCTCAATCAGTCCAGCTGCAAGCAAAAGAAAGTAAAAATTTGTGATGCTTAAATATTTAGTATTAGTGCTACAGCTTCCAGCTTACATTACTGGGACCAGGAAAAACATGTCTAGTCGTAGGGCATTGGGAAAAATCAAGAAGTCCAAAAACCTCTTGCAAAAACCATACTTATGATAATCAGTTTTCCTCCAGAGTAGCACATGGAAACGGCAGAGCTGATGATGCCTGATTGCCTACTGAGAGCTACAGCCCTTGCATGACAAAGTCAGATTCAGCTTGCAGAGCTGTCAGTCTGGCAGCAGTAGCAGAAGTTTTTCGTGAGGAAGGTAGTAGTGTAAATAAAGAGCTTCTGGGTCTCTAATCTCAGGCAGAAATAAGCTCCTTGGGCCAATTAAAAAAAAAAAATAATGAACAGCTAAAGTTAGCAAGTGAAACATCTATTTAAGCAATTAGATAAAGTACTAAGCTTTCAAAAAGTCTTGAACACATACAGAGTGACTTCAGTGGGAAATTCCTGTGTTTAGTGGCTACATAATTCAGAGTTTTGTTTGGTGAATGGATACTGAAATATGCTAAAAATGTCTTCTCAATGGGAAAAGGGCTTGAAACTTTTTTTTTCAGTGACAGCAAAACCAGTCAAGAGCAAAGATGAATCCTGTGGTTTTCCTTATGGGGCTCTACTGGGCTGCAGAAAGCTGTCATATAGAATCATAGAATCATAAAATCATTTAAGTTGGAAAAGACCTTTAACATCATCAAGTCCAACCGTTAAGCCAGCACTGCCAAGTCCACCACTAAACCATGGCCCTAAGCACCACATCTACACATCTTTTAAATACCTCAACTGATGGGGACCCAATCACTTCCCTGGGCAGCCTGTTCCAGTGCCTGACAGCCCTTTTGGTGAAGAAATTTTTCCTAATACCCAATCTAAACCTCCCCAGTGCTACTTGAGGCCATTTCCAAGGACTTTCTTAGTGGAACTGGAAAAAGTCCCTTAACCGTTCTGAGACACAGTTTCTCATCTGCAAAGAGTTCCATGCCTTCACTATGGATTTACCAAGGATCAATCCACTGAAAGGTTTCAGGCCTTCTGACACCTGAAACATAAGACAATAAAAACAGGAAGGTACAATTTGGTGGTGAGGAGGTGATGCTGGTGCTTTGCCCAAGAAATGCTACATAAAGGATGACCTCTGTAAACCTGGGGTAACTTCAGATACCAATAAGAAAACATTTAGCACTCAGTGTGTTGTTAGATGTTCAAAGGCAGCTTTGAATCTGAGCAACTTGGGCAATATGGATTGTATTCATTTAATGCTTAGAATTGTATATCCAAGACCAATAAAATTTTCAGGTTCTTATCTAATAGGCCTTTTGTAGTCAAAAATTGTGATCCTAAAAGCAGTTTAGTTACTATGTGTTGGTTGTTGTTTAGGAAATGAGAGAAAGGGAAAATAACATGTTTTACAAGTCTTCATTCTTAAATGTTATAGTTAAAGAAACATGAAAGAAACTAAGCAATTCCTTCCTGTTCTCCTGGGAAAAGCAAAACCAAAAAACACCTCACAATAATACCCCACCCTTAGACCAAAACAAAACATAACTTGAATTAAAATGAGCAGGAAAAAAAAGTCATGTTCCCAGAAGGTATTGCATTAGGAAAACACCAGGAAGAAAATGACACACATTTCCATACTGTGTAGTGCATGGCTGTGATTTTGCTGTGAGGCACCAAGGACTTGGAGCCTATACAAAACATGTAAGGACATCGAAGCATGTTTTGGCATCCAAATCAGAAGTAATCCCTCAGTGTCAGCTGGCATTTGGGTAAGCATCAGCAGGTGAAAAAAAAGAGCAACAGTGGCAGGAAGAGTTTTCTAGTTATTCCTAGTGGAATATAATACACTATTCTGGCTGGGGTACTGGCCAAGCAAAGACATTTTTTCCCTGTAGGAAATGTTTCCTGTCTATTCCTTCTGCCTTAAAAAACAAAACCATATATAACAGTATTGCCTTACACAACAGAAATACCAAAACTGAAATTAGAAATTATGCCTTGGTTCCAGTTGGAAATCTGGAGACGACTCCAAAGTTTATTCTGGTGAAATAACCAAGTATGGTAATACCAAAGTGAAAGCACACACTGAACCCTGAAACGTGTCAAGTGGTACTTCTGTCTGCAGCCTGTCCTTATAGTGCAGGGAAGCACTTTTCAGAGTTTTCAAATGTTTAAGATGAAGTTGGGTACATTCATTTAGGGATGATGATAACAACAAAAAACACAACAAAAATCCTTTGGCAGGTTGCTATTAGCTGAAGGGCTCTGTCTTTAATTGGTATAAATAATTAACTAGCACTGTGCATGGCTGACTAAGCATGATAATAGAGATGTTTCCTTTTGAGGTTTAGATTATATCTTTTGTAATACCAAATAAACCAGGCAGCTTGTAGGAGCAGGTTGCTTCTTACTGAATTGGACTGGAAATGGTCACAAATCATATCCTGCTAACCAAGACCCCCAGGGCTGTGGTTTCCAAGGGAGGAACGTAGAAGACTGCTCAGCCTGTGTTTTTAGGACTGGTTATCAGCACAGCATATAAATATTTCCAAACTAAACTGGATGCCTAATCTAGACTTTTCCTATAATCTGCAGATAAACACTGTATGTAGTACAATTTAAAAGGAAAACATTTAAAAAAAGATCACAAGAGAGAGACAAATCTGCCTTACATTATGTAGAGCTCAGCTGGATGGGATTGTACGATTCTTATAGAAAAGAAACTAATATGGTTAGGAGGATTTCTTGTAGTAGTTAGTATTAAAAATATACCAACTCTGATTTGTGAAACACAAGATAGAGCAGGGATCTCAAACCAGGCTCTGCAAGTTGTTCCCACAGCCTACATCAGCACAACTGGACCAGTGTCTACTTCCCTTGACTGTATTGCCCAGTGCTGCATGTCCAGCACAAATGGCTGCAGACAAAATATTTATCGCTCTGTAACACACAGGAATATTTTCCACATCTTGGAAAACAGTGTTTTGTTAAAATTTTTATCTCATTGAACTGGTTTGCAATCTTTTGGATTTAAGCCTTCTGAACTAACCTTCTGACTCTGAGCAGAGCATGTGTAAACACATGAACATGCACACATGTGTATTTCCATGTGTGATGGCTTCTTTGTTTTCCAGGTGAAGAAAAGACATTGAATTAATGGCATTTAATGGGATGAATAAACAGTTCCAAGGGCAGTGTTACTAAAGCAAGAGCTTTTACTTCAGTGAGACTTATCTCTTTTCAAAAAGAAAGCAAGATGTGAGCAATCTCTGTGATATTTATCCTGACACTGAATTTCACCTTAATTTAACAGGATCTGGTGAGACCCCACCTGGAGTACTGCATCCAGCTCTGGAGTCCTCAGCACAGGAAAGACATGGACCTGTTGGAGCAGGTCCAGAAGAGGGCCACAAAAATGATCAGAGGGATGGAACACCTCTGCTATGAGGAAAGGCTGAAAGAGCTGGGGTTGTTCAGCCTGGAGAAGAGAAGGCTCCGGGGACACCTTATTGCAGCCTTCCAGTACTTGAAGGGGGCCTACAAGAAAGATGGGGATAGTCTTTTTAGTAGGGCCTGTAGCAATAGCACAAGGGGTAGTGGTTTTAAACTAAAAGAGGATAGATTCAGACTAGATGTAAGGAAGAAATTTTTTATGGTGAGGGTGGTGAAGCACTGGAATGGGTTGCCCAGAGAGGTGGTAGATGCCCCATACCTGGAAACATTCAAGGACAGGTTGGATGGGGTTCTGAGCAACCTGATCTAGTTGAAGATGCCCCTGCTCATTGCAGGGAGGGGTTGGACTAGATGACCTTTAAAGGTCCCTTCAACCCAAACTTCCAACCCGAAGGATTCTATGATTCTATGATCTGCAGCTGTTGAAAATTGATTAAATGCTCCTCATGCAAGACTAGATTCTGTGCTGCACCCAACTTATCCAAGTTAATAAAAGGCTTTTACAAAGCCAGGTACCACTCCTCAAGCCTCTGTGCCACCTCCAGAGTGGTTTTGAGACTCCTGAGGACTGCTCCAGATTTCATTTTGTGGCTTCACTCTCTGTGTGAAGTTCATTGTGTTGTCAAACCCTCATGCTATGCACATGTAGAGGCCGGAGGATGAAGTCTCCTATAGTGGCTTATGTGTTCCAGCTTTTCCCAGGCTATAAGGAGGCGCCTTTTTGTTGAAAGCTGAGATAATTTTTAGCTATTCAGATTTCCTTCTCTTTGCTCGATGAGCAAAATGTCAATGGTTCCTTCATTGGCACTCTACAATTATGTAAGCTAGCATGAATTCCCTCTGATCAGCGCCTTTGCTCACAGCCTTATTTCACTAATTAGAAGATCAGGTTGTTTTCCAGCTTACTTGAGTTGCTGTGGTGCAGGTCATAACTACAATTTTGCATGCATTACATGGAAATTGATTCTTTATTGTTTTGCAGAATTATAAGGGATACACAGCTTTGTCCTCTTTTTCTTTAAGGAGCTCTCCCTTGTAGCTTTGTTTCTTTTTCATTTACCTCCTTTGCCTGGGCTATTTGTGACATTCACCCAGCACAACCTTTACAATCAAGAACTGTAGGTCATCTCCTCCACTTCTAATTTGTCTCTCTTGACTCCACATTTTTCAGTGATCTTTCTGCCGCCTCCTTCTACAATTCACAAACAAAAAAATACCATTTCCAATTTATGTAGTTTCACCAGCATAATGCTTTAACCATGTAATGGCAAAAAGAACTAGTACATCTTCCATGCGTGTTTCTCTCTCCTTTTCGCCTCTCTCCTTTCCAATAAGACTACTCCTCTTACAAAACTCAGGATCTGATCTTTGTCGTTCATGTTTCTCCATTGCTTACAGCTACAGAAATCTCGGCATGTTTTCTCCAGGCTGTACAAGGTGAGCTGCTAAAATCTCCATAAAAGTGCAACGTCACAAGAACGTGGAGCTTGAAGGGACCAAAAGAGACCAATTTATTCTGTCTTCCACCAAAGTAACAGATCAAATGTATATCTCTGAAGGGCTTTTGTTTTGCCTGTGCTTAAGAACATCCAAAACCACAGACAGAGCAGTAGCCTGTTCCTATGTATCCTACACAAAAAGATGAAATTTTCATTATTTTATTCCTTGTTATCTTTGCTCCCAATCAGATTATTTTTAACCTTCTCTAAATGGCTACACAGCCAAAATTATGGAATTTCTTTTTCCTATTGAAAAAAAAAATCTACCTTCTCTTCTTCAAGCTAAAAAAAAAGTTTCCCTACCTTTCCCATATCAGTAATGATTTCTAAGTTCAGATCATTTTTCCAGCTTCTCAAAATCAGCTTGAATTCTCATCCCATCATACAGAGTACTTGCTTTATATTTTTCCATAGAGCTTCTTGGTACCACCTATATTGGGCATTCACCACTGAAGTAATTCATAATAAAATTGAATACTCTCCTGGAAGAGACTCCAATTAGACCCCTAGATGCAATGTCTTCACAGTCTGGCACTGCCCTATTGGTAGATGCATATAAGAATATGACTTTTTAAGACCATCTGTGTACCTAAACTATGCTTGAAATGTTCTTATTTGATTATGAAAATGCCACAAAGGACCAAGTAAAAAGACATATTAAAATCAATATGCCTCACATCTACCACCTTCTCTGCCTATGTACTGTAAGGAGAATATTATTTGATGTCTTGCCAAATTTGCTGCAATTGTTGTCTTCTTACTTCACAGAAATATAAACATATATTTTTTTACAAAATTTTCTACAATTTCATTAGCAACTCAATATTAGTAGTCTCCAAAATCCCTTTTTTTTTTTTTCCTTTCAAGGGTAGTCAGTACATTTGCCTTTCTTCAGTCATCTAGACCTCTCTGTTTTCTGTAAGCTATTAGAAATAAATAATTTTAATGCAGAGATTGCTCTGACTGGTTTCTTAAGTATTGTAGAAATTATTATAATACACTATATGATTACATTCTGTCTTGAAAATCAAGCTGACAAAAATCATTGACCACTGAATCCTTCCATGGATGCTTGCTCTCCCAGCAAAATTGTCCTCATCTCTGCCCTGCATCTTTTCTTCTAACAGATTCTTCTTTCCATTGATCACCCACTCATACAGATGTTCTATGTCCTCCATGAAGCCTTATACACAGAGCCCTCTCTCTGAACCGACTCATGAGGCTGTTACCTTCCTTCAGGTTTCCCTTTGAGACACATTTGTGGGATGATTCATATAAGAAATTGCCAAATGAATATTCATTTAAGGAAAAGATGGGTAGAAATGATACTTACCAGTATCAACAGCAGCTTTTTATCTTTTTACCTAATAATGTGCATTACATTTGTTATGGATGTAGCATATATCACAATGATATTCAGAAGGAATTAAATTCCTGATGAGGGTAGCTGAAGTTGCCAATGCAACTTTGAAAGCTGCATTTTTTTGTTTTTGAGACCTATAGTCACTTGTCTTTCATGATGGATTTTTAGAATGAGATTATTAAGCAGCTAAACTGTCTTTCATCTTATGGTACAGCATACAAATCGCAGTTTGCTTACAATATTTCTCATTGCACTTGAAATGATATTTTATCCACTGTTGACAAGACAACAAAATATTTATATTTCTGTAGCTTAGCTTCCCTTTTGGGGAAAGAAAACCTAAATTCTCTGCCATTCCAGCACTTGCTGCTAAATGATCCTAAATGGCATGTGCCCAAAGGGGTTTCTGTGTGGCAGTGCTCAACAGTGCTATACGTAGGTAATTGCCTCTTGGAGAAAAATTTCCAGTCCCAAGTTAGATGTGTAAATTCCCCATCAATGCATTTCCTGCTGAATCCAAGATCTGCCTCCTCTTAGCTGTCACCCATGTCAGCACTTGCAAGGTCTCAATCCTTCCTGCGCTCTTGATCACGTTCTTGTCGGTAAAGTGATCCAGTTTTAGCCAACATCCCCTTAGCTTCTCAAAAATACAACCCTTCTGAACTGGCTGTTTGGAGGGCTCAGAGGTATTACTAGTAATATACAGAGCAACCAAACTTTCAAGGTTCAGTTATTGATAAGGTCTAATTTCCTGAGAAAATAATGCTGGAGTGTTATTGTGCTGTTTATCATGAACTGATTTGACTTCATTTTTATTGCCTCTTGTTACTCTGTCCTCCTCTCTGTCTATGGATAAATGTCAAGCTTTTTGGTCCACAGATCTCCCTGCCTTGAACCTTAAGAAAGTGAATTGTAGCATGGCTGTAAATAAAGGAATAACATATACAGCCATTCATAAAGGCATAGGCCTAATAATCCTCTAGGAGATGTCTGCAAATGTCTGCCAGATGCAATGAATTGTCCGTGATAATCCTTCCTCGTTATTAAAAGAGATTTCATCTAGTTATTTATTTTTCTCCAGGGTAAATGAACCATTATAAGAGTAACTTGGTTTTGTGGTTTAATGTTTTCATCATTGATGTTACAACCTGCAGCCATTATGATGATTCACATGCTCTCAGACTTCAGAGACAAACACATGCTACATGTACTAAAACTTGGTACATATCAGTCTCATCATCCTAAGTTGCACACCTCACAAAAAAGACCCCCAAAAAACACACCAATAAAAAATACAGCAAAGAGAGAGCAAATGGTCCTTTATGACTCCAGCAGTTGAATTCATGGGATCAAAACATAAAATGCTTTGTAGTGATGTAATTGCTCTTTTATAGGCCTCGCTAATCTTGTTATGAAGAACAAGCAGAGGAATATTGTCTTACTGTGGAAGGAGTTGGAGAGGAGCTGATTTTCTCTGTGTATTGAGCAGCATGGCCAGCTAGTTGTTTTCTGCAAATTATAGGGGTGTTTTGTGAAACTGTCTATTGGCTAAAGCCCAACACTTTTTTTTTTTCTTTTTTTTCCTTGTAGTGAAGTGTTTTCAAAGAAACTTTCAGTATAAGAGATCAAATCTGGAATTCCTGAGCTTAATGAGCAAGAAAAAGAAAATCCTCAGACAAAACAATTAGCAGAATAGTTGGGTTAGAAAGTTTGGGAAGATATTCACAGATACTCATGTGGTTGTCTTCAAGTGCTTCAGGATCATAATATGTATGAATGGTACAATTCATAGCACCCAAACTAGAAATCTAAAAATAAGCAAAACAGCCCTCTTCACTCACTCACTCACTCACTCATACACATACACATACACATACGCATACACATACACATACACATATACATAAACACACACACATGCATATACAAATACACATGCACTCATTCTACACCTCAAGTTTTAGGACATGGATTGGAAATCTAGATGGCTTCTGTGACTAGCAGATAGTAGCCCTTTTTTTCAGTGAACAACTGCATTTTTTTATAAAAATGTTAATGATTTATCAGCATGTTCATCACAAATTACCTAGTTTTAGTTGAAAAAAAAATCCACAGAATTACTGGATACATAATTGGTCATCTGTAACACAATAGTGCAATGAAAAGATTTCCTGGACAAATGTCTGGCTTGCTTTGATGTGGTTATCTCCTTGCCTGGTCTGATTCTTTGATTCAGCCAAAAAGAAAGATATCGCCACTCTTTTTCATTCATCTGGTTTGTATGCTAGGTCATTCCTGATTTGTAATAGGAAAAGTTTTGTAACTGTTTGGCACCCTGTTCTACAGAGCTGCACTATAGACATTGAATATCACCTCTTCTATCTGGGATGTCACTTCATCCAAAGCAGTAGAGACAACAATGAGATTAGTTTATTGGTTTATTTTACTACTGAAAATAAAACAGTGGTCTGGACACTCAAGAGTGTTAATGCTAGCCTGCTGGCATCCTAAGCAAGGGAAAAGATCTCATGGTCTGAAAATCAAGAGTAATCTATGCTCTTCATTGCAGTAATGATGTCCTTTGTTTTAAATAGTGGAGTTAGTTGTGTAATCTAGTGAAACTAACCTCCTCAAACTCCTAATGTGCAAAATAGACATAATGATTATCACTTCTTTTGTAGGAAACTGAGAACTGTTGATAAAAGGGCTATGTGAGAGGCCTTTAAGTCTATTACCATTTTTATTATCTTTATTTTGCTCTTGTTATCTCATGCCAATCCCATGAACATTTGCTTATTAAAGTAAAGGTTTTAATATAGGAATGTTACACCTGCTACTAATAACATTACTATAACTGAAAGAAATGTGAACATCTGGAGTGAACGGTTGTATCCTCTTAAATCTACATCAGCTTTTTATACCGCTTTAAATGAAGGCAGGCTATCTTTCTTGCTTTGTACCAATCATGCAATTTATTTACTTTGGGGTTATTAGGTGTAGGGTAATGCCTGGAGGCTGTGAGCACATTTAAACATATACTTAGTGACACTCTGGTAAGCTTATGAAGGAAAGACAAGTAAGAGAAGAAACAGGCTCAGTGGAACAGAAATCTTGAAGTCCTCTATCCAATGCCCTTTCTGTACACAAAAATATGTACTTTCATTCCTTTTCCCTATTTTCATAGGTTATTGTCACGCATGCTGTATTGTCATTTGGAGTAATAAATACTGCATCAAATTTGTCACCTTTAAAGATGAGAGAATGAAACTGAGAAAAAGAGATTCATACTAATGTGAAGCTTTGAAAAGGTTATTTTTTTTTTACATTTGAATTTAAGACCTAAATTAATCTGCCCCAATCTCTTCAAATGCTACAAATGGAAACTGAAATGTAAAAAGCATTCACTTTGGTGATCTTCTGTATTTGTCTTCATTCAAAGGAATAGAGAAGATGTTCCCCATAACGGAATGTACCTCACAGATATCTTTCTGTCAGGTTAATTCACTCATATCCCTTCTTCTGTAAGGACAAGTGCTTTAATGTTCTGTTCAGTTTAGTACCAGAGGGTAAGTAGCAGGGGTAAAACAAAGACAGTGAATGAATAAGAATACCAAATTCCTCCCCCTTTTTAAGAAAGACTTAATGCCTGGAGACAGGTATGCCTTACATGAAAGCACAAGAAAGACACTTCAGAGACACAAAACACCTGTAAAACTGCTGAATTCAGCCCCTGGAGGACTTCTCCTGCAGAGCAGGGTCCCTGCGTAGCATCATGCACTTGCAGCAGTTTCTGTTCCAGCTGTTCCCAGCTCTCTTGTCCACAGGACAGAATCTGCTGAAAGTGTGGGTCATCTTAACTCCTGGCATACCTGGACCACCAGAAGGTTTTCAGCAGCAAATAGTAAGCCACAATGTCTTGAAAAGTGCTATATCTTATTCCAGATGTATGATGGCTGCTACGTGCAGAAGGACATGCAGGTAACTGACCAGAGGAATTTCTTGCTATCACTGGCTAAGCAAAGTGACACTCTCTTTTTCTTTCTTCTGTATTTCTTCAGTAACCTCTAAGCCAGTTCAGAAAGCCCATGCATAATCTTACGTGGCTTCTGGAAATCAAGCAGAACCATATTTATTGTCAGTTAAATAAAAAGATATGCTTTTCATGTGCACACCCCCCCTGCTCTCCTCCCTCAACACACATCACACTTCACATGTTTCAAAAATTGCAGTCATGAATATTTTTCTGTTGAGTTTCGGTTTTGTGGAACCTCAAAACTTTATTTACTTAAAACGATAGGATTACGTTCATTTCAGATGGCATGATATTCATCTTTGTTGTCTGGTTTTAAGTTATAGCTCTAGGGATAATTACTAAACTCGTGTGTTTCAGAAAACTGGCCTCATTTTTTCACCCACTGTCTGCTACCTTCTCCTCTCAGATCCTAGTTCCTTTATTGTCTATTCTGTATTTTGAGCTTTTCTTATATATTCATCTTCCCATCAAGAGCTGAGGGTTGTCTCCTAACTGAGGTTTTAGCACAAAAGTCCCTTCAGTTTTTGGAGTACCTCCATGCACTGACGCATTAATTAGAGAAGCAAAGAGAAAGAAGTTTGGCATGTAGCATGAGAACAAGAATTTACCAATTGCCATGCAGCTGTAGTGGATTTCTTTTGTTGTGCCCCTGGGCCTCAGTAGATGTTTAGGAAGAATGACATTTCCTGACTTTTTAGTTTTTTAAAGCCTGCCTTGACTTGGCAGCTCTTGACTTCTAGGCAACTTTGGTGGCATCTTTCCTGTCCCTTCAGCTTTTCAGAACATTTTCTGTGTTTTTAAAGAGCTTTTTCCATAGCTGCTTTGAGACATTTGTCCTGAATTCTTTCCTCACTCACTCTTCTCCCACTTGTATCTCTCTTGCTTATGAACAGAGCTCTTTTTATGTTGTTCTTTAGGCCTTTACCTTATAAAAATCTTCCTCCTTTCTCAGTTCCTGTGAGCAACACCATACGCTTCCGTACTAAGGAAAATACCATTGATTGTTTTGTTCTTTTTTAATGGAGTTTTCTTCCCCACCAGCACTTGAAACACTCATGCAGATGTTCATCATCTTGTATCTTAAGATACAAGGAGACAAAGACAAGGAGCCAACACAGCAGGACAGAGATCACACCTACCCTGAGGCTGGGACATGGCCATGGTGGGTCCCCAAGTTTTAGAACTGCAGGTATGTCAAGGAACACAGTACAGACACCCTTGGCCTGGGCTAAACTGAAATAAAAAACAGAAGTATAAGCTCAAGAAGAAATTAATAAATGTAATTATTTAATGAGCATTAGTTAACAGCAAAGAGTTAAATATAAGCAAGAACCAAAAAAATGCCCAAACCCCCAACAACAAAAAACCACATCACAGCTTAGTTGAAGTCTGGATTTTGAAGTTAAAACTATATTATTTTTTTTTTTTTTAGAATATGGAATAACGTAAAAAGGCAAAGTGGAAACTTCCTAGATAAAGTCATTTAAAGCTAGCTACAAATCACAGTAAGTGTTAGAGTAATTACAAATGGGCAGGAGAAGAGAGATAACAAATTATTATGCACTTCTTTTTCACGAGGTCCTTGACCATAAAATAGGTAAAATGTAGAGCCAATCAGAACATAACTTTCTGTCCTATGGAAAGTTTAAATTTTTTGGAAGCCACTGTTTAGTGAAGGAAGTGTGGGGGACAAAGGGATTCGTCGTCACCAAGTGTCCTGGTTTCAACTTGGATAGAGTTAATTTTCTTCTTAGGAGCTGGTATAGTGCTGTGTTTTGGATTTAGGATGAGAATAATGTTGATAACACACTGATGTTTTAGTTGTTGCTGAGTAGTGTTCATACTAGTCAAGGACTTCTCAGCTTCCCATGCTCTGCCAGGTGTGCAAGAAGCTGGGAGGGAGCATAGCTGGGACAGCTGACCCAGACTGGCCAAAGGACTATTCCATACCATATGACATCATGCTCAGCATATAAAGCTGGGGGAAGAAGAAGGAAGGGGGGGACGTTCGGAGTGATGGCGTTTGTCTTCCCAAGTAACCGTTATGCGTGATGGAGCCCTGCTTTCCTGAGGATGGCTGAACACCTGCCTGCCGATGGGAAGTAGTGAATGAATTCCTTGTTTTGCTTCGCTTGTGTGCGTGGCTTTTGCTTTACCTATTAAACTGTCTTTATCTCAACCCACGAGTCACTTTTACTCTTCTGATTTTCTCCCCCCTCCCACCGGGGGGGAGTGAGCGAGTGGCTGTGTGGTGCTTAGTTGCTGGCTGCGGTTAAACCACAACACCAAATATCATGGGGTCAGCCAAAGAATCAAACCCACATGGAAGAATGCAAGAAAAATGCTTTTGAATTATAAAGTCCATGAACCACTGTGGAGGGAAATATATTGAGCTTTGGCTTCAGTATTTCAGTCCTGGGCCAGAATATTCTGGTTTTCAACCAAAGGCTGGAAGATTTCCATTTTCATGGGTTCATAAAGTTTCTCGTTTGCTTTTTTGTTTTAATGTTAAACATTTCCACAAAGCGGACTCTCATTAAAAAAAGAAAGCCAACCTTTATAAACATCTTTATAAACTCTACTGTCTTTAGTCATGGTAAACTCTTTTCTGCCTTCCATATCCTGTAGTTTTGTTGTTGCTGTTGTTCATTTGTTCAGCTGACAGCTTCTGTTTGCTTTTATTTTGGTTGCTTTTCCTTTCTTGTCTTTTGGGGTTTTTTTTGTTTGTTTGCTGTGGGGTTCTTGGAAGTGTTGTTGCATTTGACTTGGTAGGCCTGGTTTGCGTTTCTCTTGAAGATGAACACCAGAAATCATGTGCTTATGGCATACACATATATGTGTACACACACACTTTCTCTGTCTCTCACACACACGTATATATGTATTTTTATATAAAGACATGTATTTATATGTCCATATTTCAACTACTGGTATTCAATCTGTTCTAGGGTCAAATATGTTCAAATGTTTCTTCTGCTGATATGTCTGGAAGAAGACTGGCTTTCCTAAAAACAAAACTATTATAAATGTCTTAAAATTAAAGGACAAGCTTCAGGCAAAAAGATGTATGTGCACCAAAAAGCTATTACTTACAAGACCATACCTGCCAAAAGGCAAATACTCCCTTGTTCAAAGACAGAATAGCGAAGACAACGTATTTCAGTACTGACTCCTTTTAATGTATCTATCTCTCTTACACACACAATAAAGATTTTTGGATCAAGCTGACTGCTTTCTTTCTACAAGAGTAATCAAGCTCTACATCATTAACCTTTCTGTTTGCCTGGCAGATAATCTGGGAGAGTAGCAAGTGACTACTCCTGCAGGCTTTGGAGGCAAGCCAACACAATTACTCTCACCCAGTTCTTTGAGGTGGCAGCTGCAGTGAGATCAGGATTCAGAAAACAACCACGAAATCAAAGGGTTACAAAATTTGGAGTCAACTCTTCATTCATCTGCTGATCAGCCAGAGCTCTTAACTTGGACAGCAAAACCTCACGGCTCACTGTCCGTGCTGAACAGTTATGAACCATCAGTCAAGCAAAGAATGCCCTCATAAAGGTCTAATGTTAGCCCCATTGTCCTTCCACCTGTCTTTATTTGCTGGTGGTGATAGTAGTAGTATGAATACGTAACAAAGCCAAAAGTATGCTGTCTTGCAGATTCTGTTCTCCTAATATGTCTAGTCGGATGATGTTACTGTATAAAGTCTACTGATATTCTGCCAAATGCCGTCTTAGATTTTTGAAAACCGTTTGTGTTCAGAAATTTACACACACAGAGGAAAAACACTTCCCCACTGAAATGCCTGCCTTTCTAGATAGTGAATATGACAGCTCTTTTGTGTTGGTGATGAACATAGTTAAGGAGAAGGTGGTTACCTGTGAGAGACAGGTAGTGAGAGGACATGACATCTGAGTCCCTTGTCCAGGATCTGCAGCTTCATAGGAGAAGAATAATTTCATTACTTGAAGGCTGTGATATTTTCAAAGGAGTTGCTGAAGCATTTGGTAAGAGACAGAATAAATAAATGTATAAAGGGAAAGAAGAATACAGAAAGGTGAAGTAATTTATCCAAGTCATGCTAATCGTGTTGGGCAGAGAAAACATCCCAGACTCTCTGCATCCTCAGCCTGTATCCCAGTTGCTAAGCAACTGTCCTGAATATGAGGGTGCCCAAAGCACAGTATATCAGATGCTGTAACACTGGCACACTGACACTTTCTGCTTTGATTCATGTCGTATCTGAGGTCTAATAGAGAAAAGAAATGGGCCTCCTCATCTGTCTGTGACTTCAGCTCTTTTGTATTTAGTCTCTTAAATGAGACCCCCAAATTATCAGGCCAGTTGTACTGTAAGCTTCCTTACCACCAGATATAAAAGAGCAGCTCCAGTGGGTGAGTTGTACAACCTAAGGTCTGAATGATTGCATGGAGGTGTCTCTCTCACATGTCTTAAAGAGGGAAAGAAGGGTGATTGGGCTCCTAGCTCAAGATGTGTCAGCCATAGGCATAATATTAGGTAAGATGAATCTTGGCTTTACTGTCTTAAAAAGCTGCTGGAATACATCTTTCATCACAGTAAAAATGGCTGAAATACTTAATATTTAGGAAAAATAAATGGGAATTTTCTGATGGATAGAAATGGATTCTTAGAATTACCAAGCCAAAGTCTGGAATCTTTCAGTGACAGTGCAATTACATGGCACATCTGCTATAGCCAACTACTGCATGATTTTCAGTTGGCAATGTGGAGGCATCCATCAACCAGCAAGTATAGCTCATAGGCCTAAAATGACAGCCTAACCTTTCCTGAAAGACATCAAGACCAGGGAGCTGATCTCCAACAATGAATTGCACATGAATTCACAAGGGAGCCAAAGATCTGATTGTGAAAGTGCTGAAGGGCAAAAAATTAAGTGGTCCGGGCAGCACTGCTCCCACTAAGCATTTGCCAAATGTTTTTGTTTGCACAGTTCCCATGTGCTGCACGCCTGAAGCAGAAACCACAGAGTTTTCCAGGGCACCATGCTTAAACAAAATGGAGGTGAGTTAGAGACCAAGGCTGGAAATCACCAGAGCAGAACATGCACTAGATAACTAAAGCTGAGAAATAAAGAATTGCAAAGAGAAGATCTGTCAAAAGTCTAGACGAAATCTGGTCTGCATAAATCTAAACCACTTCATATATTTTTCAGAAGTACCAAAAGTTACGGGCACCTAAACTCATTAGGCAGTTTCTTACTCAGCCTAAAACCACTTTTCCATATATACTTCTCTATGCACTATCATAAGGGCCTGTCCTGGAGAAATAAATGCCTGCCTCCCACCAGCAGTTCTCTGATGGTGGTGGGGATTCTGCCATTCATGTTGGACTTGATCCTAGACTGATGGTCCAGCTGAGGCTGAGTGAATTCTGAATGTTATTTCTTGCTCCACTGTATGCTTATACATGTGCATAGACATATACCATAGAGACAGACCTACATATATATAAAATTAAATGAAGGTTGAAAAGAAAATACAGATATTATATTCATACAGTTGAAACTGAAATCCTGCTTTACCTCTTCCCAGATGAATGCTCTAACTATCAAGTTGCAGTCAGGCTTTTTCTTGGCTGTCCTTCCGTGGGTCTCAGTACTGTTGCAGTTCTGGATGCACAGTGGCTCAGACTCAACACGATGGACAGGGATTGCCAATGCCTTTGTGGTTAAAGAGGTTTCTGAGGCACTGCAGGTTCAGTAGAGCCTAGAAGTTGCATTGGCTGCTTCCTGGGATGATGACATGATTGTTTTTGAGGGATTCTGTGTCTCTGCATGGAAAGAGAAAGATGGACAGGTTTGCACTTTGCTTATCTTCAGAGATGTCAGTCTGCATACTCCCTGTACAGGGGATATGGGCAAACAAGGATGTTGTGAGGTTATGCAGGGAGAAGATTAGAAAGGTGAAGGCCCAGCTAGAACTTAAAGTGGCCACTGCCGTTAAAGATAACAAAAAATGTTTTTACAAATACATCAGCAACAAAAGGAGAGCCAAGGAGAATCTCCATCCTTTGTTGGATGCGGAGGGAAACATTGCCACCAAGGATGAGGAGAAGGCTGAGGTAATTAATGCCTTCCTTGCCTCAGTCTTTAATAGTCAGACTGGTCATCCTCAGGGGTTTCAGGCCCCTGAGCTGGGAGATGGAGATAGGATGCAGAATGAAGCCCCAGTTGTCGAAGAGGTGGCAGTCACCGACCTGCTCCTCCACCTGGATGCCCACAAGTCTATGGGACCAGACGGGATCCACCCGAGGATAATGAGGGAGCTGGCAGAGGAGCTTGCCAAGCCACTCTCCATTATTTATCAGCAGTCCTGGTCAACCGGGGAGGTCCCAGATGACTGGAAGTGAGCAAATGTGACGCCCCTCTACAAGAAGGGTCGGAAGGAGGATCCGGGGAACTACAGGCCTGTCAGCCTGACCTCGGTGCTGGGGAAGGTCATGGAGCAGGTCATCTTGAGTGCCATTATGCAGCAAGTGCGGGACAAGCAGGGGATCAGGCCCAGCCAGGCATGGGTTTATGAAGGGAAGGTCTTGCTTAACCAACCTGATCTCCTTCGATGACAAGGTGACCTGCTTAGTGGATGAGGGGAAGGCTGTGGATGTTGTCTACCTGGACTTCAGTAAGGCCTTTGACACTGTCTCCCACAGCATTCTCCTGGAGAAGCTGGCTGCTCATGGCTTGGATAAGTGTACTCTCCGCTGGGTTAAAAACTGGCTGGATGGCCGAGCCCAGAGAGTGGTGGTGAATGGAGCCAAATCCAGTTGGCGGCCGGTCACGAGTGGTGTTCCCCAGGGCTCAGTGTTGGGGCTGGTCCTGTTCAATATCTTCATTGATGATCTGGATGAGGGGATTGAGTGCACCCTCAGTAAGTTTGCAGATGACACCAAGTTGGGTGGAAGTGTTGATCTGCTGGAGGGTAGGAAGGCCCTACAGAGGGACCTGGACAGGCTGGATCATTGGGCCGGGACCAACTGTATGAGATTCAACAAGGCTAAGTGCCGGGTCCTGCCCTTGGGTCACAACAACCCCATGCAATGCTACAGGCTTGGGGAGGAGTGGCTGGAGAGCTGCCTGGCAGAAAAGGACCTGGGGGTGTTGGTTGACAGCTCCCTGAACATGAGCCAGCAGTGTGCTCAGGTGGCAAAGAGGGCCAATGGCATCCTGGCTTGTATCAGGAATAGTGTGGCCAGCAGGACCAGGGAGGTGATAGTGCCCCTGTACTCGGCACTGGTGAGGCTGCACCTCGAGTACTGTGTTCAGTTTTGGGCCCCTCACTACAAGAAGGACATCGAGGTGCTGGAGCATGTCCAGAGGAGAGCAACGAAGTTGGTGAATGGTCTGGAGAACAAGTCTTATGAGGAGCGGCTGAGGGAGCTGGGGTTGTTTAGTCTGGAGAAGAGGAGGCTGAGGGGAGACCTTATTTCTCTCTACAACTACCTGATAGGAGTTTGTAGGGAGGTGGGGGTTGGTCTCTTCTCCCTAGTAACAAGTGGTAGGACAAGAGGAAACGGCCTCAAGCTGCACCAGGGGAGGTTTAGGTTGGATATTAGGAAAAACTTCTTCACCGAAAGGGGTAGTCAGGCATTAGAACAGGCTGCCCAGGGAAGTGGTTGAGTCCCCATCCTTGGAGGTATTTAAAAGGCGAGTAGATGTGGTGCTTGAGGACATGGTTTAGTGGTGGACTTGGCAGTGCTAGGTTAACGGTTGGACTCGATGATCTTAAGGGTCTTTTCCAACCTTAACGATTCTGTGACTCTATGATTCTATGTTAGGTAGATATACTGGATCATAGCCATCCAGGATCAGGTACCCAGAAGACCAAAGGGCATGTTAGCATTTTAGCTAAGTTATGTCACATTCAGTGACATAGATTCCCTCTTTGTGTTCTGTAAATAGTCTTCTCCATTTACCATGAGAATTTTTTAATTATAAGATTAGCTAAGGACAGCTAAGTATTGGAATAACTTACCTAGGGTCTCTACCTACTCGAGCCTCAAAGTAGAAACTTGATAGCTTTCTCAGAGATAAGCTCATGAAGACATTAATGGCTTGACACAAGATTCTTCACCATTTGTTATGCAAAAAAGCTCAGCAGATACTGAGAATAATTCCATTTACTTTTAATCTGCTTACGTACTTGACCTTAACTATGAAAGAGCTAATTGTCAGCTTCAGTGAAGCTACGTTTATCAACTGAGAAATCCATCCATGTGCTATATATATCTTACAGAACAAAATAAAAAACAAAAGCTGAGGGTTAGAAAAACCCTGCAAACAGAATCCTAGAAGTCAGCATTTAAAATGTCATTTTGTAGAACTAAATCAATAAATGAACCATTATCAATGAGTTTTACTATTATTGAAATTTTAAATAGTGTTAAAGTGGATTTTTTTGTTGTTTAGGTTTGTTTTTAAAGGCTTGTCTTCTTTGCTGTTTGTTGTTTTCTGCTGTCTGCTATTTCCATCATGATGCAGCAACAACATAACAATGTTGGCTGAAAGCCAGCTTGAGAATAGACTGAGCCTTCAACGGATTTTTGATGCATGAATATTTTGAAGGGGCATTTAAATGATGTTTGTGCTTCTCAGAGTGTGAAAAAACAACACTGCCAGGTTTCTTTGATCTACTGGAAACAGGCTATCATAATACAGAAGTAGTTAGCTGAAATAAGTACATTCAGATAGCTTCTTTCTAATTAACTGTGTATCATTTGCTTCTATGCTCACAAAGGAGGTTTTCATTCAGCTGGGGCAAAGTACACACAGTTATTGATGGTTCAAGTATTTATTCCTTAAAATGACAGTTCTGAAAACATATTTCTCTCACCACACAGAGAGTGGGAGGGCAGTGGAAAGGAGGAGATAATTGAGGAAGCTGGAAGTGAAATGATGTTCATGGCTGTTAGATGCCACTTCCATTTTAATGACTGTAAAAAGTCTCAGAGAGCTGCCAGACAGCAGAGGTTTTGGTGACCACTCACAGTATCAGATGTTGGAGTACTCTGGGTTGGCTTTCACGATTTGAAAGCAGGAATGTGTCTCCTTTGCTCCTTCCTGGGATGGACTGATACTGCTCCAAGTTTTTGATGTTTCACAATTTTCTGACTAGCACGACCTAAGGCTTCAATGAGGTGGAAGCTGTGCTGTGTTTGACAGCCTACAAACACAAAGGCATTCATCATACCTTCATTTCATAAACCTGCAGTCTGAAAGGTAAATATTGATGATTTGGTGAAGCAAACAGTCCAGGAGAAGGGGAGGACAATTAATAACAGGCTGTGTCGGTATAGACAGCCTGGCTCTGTACATAGTTCAGAGGAACAAGCATGTTGCCATACTGGGTCAGATCTTTAATCCATCTAGCCCAGTGTCTTGTCACCATGACTTGCCAGCACCATGTCTTAAAGAATCTGGGACAGTAAACATAGGATATCACATGGATGCTTAGTGTCCCTACTAAATGGTCATGCCTATGCCAAGAAACTCTGTAGAGCCTATACTGCAGAATCAGTGTCTGAACTGCAGCTCCTGAGCACATTTACATCTCTGCATTTATATGGCAGCCCAGGATGCTGAGTGTCTGGAAACAAATATTTTGTGCATAGATAAAGTAATATTCTGTGTGCAGAACATGAAGGCTGGTGCTCAACATGCACAACTCTCTAATACAGAAATCATATTACGTGAACTAACCCCAACATGATCCGCTAGGTCCTCAGGGTCTTTTTCCTCCAGAAGTTGTGCGATTTGGGCACAGGCCTAGGAAAGTTCTGCAAAGGAACACTCAAGAAATCTGGCTGTTAAAAAAGAGCTTTCAAATACTTCCCAACAAATATTTGGCTTTTTTATTTCAAATTCAGCCATTCTTGTTATCTGTTTAAATGTTTATTTGAAGTATCCTTTAGTTTTCACTTTCAGTGTGTCAGAAGGTTCCCTGGCTTAATCACTCATTGTAGAAAAAAAGAGCACTATTGCCTTTTATCTGTTTTGAACTTGCTACCCTCCTTATAATTTTATTGTACATTCTCTTGTCCTGCCACAAGCTGAGGAGAAGAGAAGCACCTAATCTATCTTCTCTAAGTAATTTATTTTTATCTTTTCATGTCCTTTTGTCCCTCTCCTTTATAAGGTAATTCTTCCCAATCTTTTCAATCATTCTACATGACAGATATTTTGCTTTTTTTTTTAAGGCATGGATCACTTTCATTTGTCACAGGCAAAGCCTTTCTAATTTTGATAGGCTTTTTTCTTTTTTTTTTTTATTGTAGTGTAATAATACTTCAGAAAATTTTCCAGATGAGACCACATTTTGATTTACAGATTGGCTGTGTAGTATTTACTGCATCATTCCCCATCTCAGTTCTTATGAATCCTCACATCTTGTTTGAATTTTTTTCTTAAAGCTACAGCTGCATATGGTGTAGAAATCTGTCTTCATTGATACCCAGATCCTTTTCCTGGGTTAAGACAGTGAATGTAGACCCCTGTCAGATGTACAAGCAGTTTAATTTATTTTTTTCCCCTTCAGTATGCCTTACTTTGCATTTGTTGGCATTGAACTTCATTTGCCCTCACTTTAGTCCTCACATGGTTTAGCTAAGTCTCTTTGAAGTTCCTCACGGATCTCTCTGGTCCGTGCTATCTAAATAACTTTGTGTCATCTGCAAGTTTTGCTAACCTCAGTATTACCCTCTTTCAAGATCATTAATACATATTTCAAACAAGAGATCTAATGCAGAACAATGAGGCAAGGCATCCCACTGTTCACCTTGTGCCACTGACTATTTATTCCTTCCCTTTGTTTCCCATCTTTCACCGATTTTCAGCCCATGTTTGATGTACTCCATGAGCACATCAAATAAATGAAACCATAAGTGTGGTTAAGCATCAGCATGCTCAGTTTTTCTCACTGCTTTGAATACAATTTGTGTAGTAAATACAGTGTGTTTCCATCCCTTTCTCCAAGAAATCCCATTTTATTTGTTTATTATTTTTTAACAGCTCTAGAAATCCCTTTGGTAGGCCTAGACTTTGGAAATGTCTGAGAAAGAAACATGTTTACAGTTATGTATATAGTTCAGCATGTTAGAAATACTCAGATTTCTACTTATGGAGGGGCTATGTCATTTTTCTCTTTGAGTAGTTAAGGATGAGGGGACTACATACAAGGATTTTTCACCATTTCCCTTTCTGAGGACATAACTACTATCTCCAGAAACAGCAGCACCCGAGAAACCAGCTCATTTCTGCAAAAAAGAGTAACCTTGATATTGGCCCCTATCTTAGGAGAAGGATATAAGAGAATTTTGTAGTTTTCTAGACTGCTTTCAGCTAGAAAGGTTGCCCTCTCCATCTGTGCAGTATGGTCACTGCTGATGTTCATGCTGTGAGTGCTGATACTGATATGATGACTGCTAGCTACGGGACACAACTTTATACTGGGCCCTGAGGTCCCACGTCACGCACCTGCTTAGAAGAAGGACTCCTTCTGAGATTGTTCCTTGCATTTCTCAGATACGTGCTGTCCATACTTCTATATATAAAATAACTGGATCAAGCTCAGCAGTCAAAGTGTGAGGGTCCTGACTTTGGTGACACAGAACAGCTAGGTTGTGGGTCCTGGTGCAAACAATGGAGATGGGGCCTATGTCCCACCATTTCAGGCCTGTCATTATCTTCTGTTTGATCAGCTCTGTGCTGCTGCACTGTCTGAAAGCTCCTTCCACCATTGTGTAAATCAAGCTCATAAAAGCAAGTCTCCTACACAGTGGATACTCCCCATAATGAATATGAAACTTTTTTTTTCAAATAGTTTGCAATATGAGCTTAAAAATGAGCTAGTTCTGCAAATAATCTGTCCAGTTAACTAATTTGTCATAATATCAAGGGAAAGTGAGTATAAATGATGTATGAGCATGGTCAAATCAAATGTGTTTATTACTTGGAAGGAATGCTCATAGAAAATATTTAGTTACGTTCAAACATCTCTGCTCAGGAACCTTCAAAATGTGCTGAGAAAAAAGGGAGATGTTATCACTCGAGTATCAGAGTGCTGACACTGAGACTGATCCTACTTCCTCCTTTTATCTTGGACATCTTATTTTACAGTAGCATTTTACATTCCATGAACATTAAGGCACTGAGTGAGTTCCTCTGATGTTCCCTGGGAATGTGGCTTCACATACGATGACGCTTTGACTCCAGACTGTTCGCTAACACAGAGCTTAATTTTTAGGTTCCTAGTCACTGTGGCAGCATTTGCAGAATGGGTTTTGTATGTGGGAGAAGGAGGATTGGTAAGTTATTTAGGGCAATATGTAGGAAATGCTGAGGAATATCCCTGTCATTTCAGGATTTTGCCATTTTAACTTTGCTCGTGAAGAGGAATGTACTTCCAGTTGGGATATTCAATCATAATCCCCCTGTCTCTTCTTTAATGAAAACAAACAAGCAAGCTCAGGCAAAAGCCTTTATTTTTTAAAGCTGGAATGAAGGGAATTAACTGTGTTTTTATTACTAATCAAGTCTTAGATCTACCTTCCAGCATGTGGGGGATCTGAGTTCAGCTCCCTCCTGTGCCTAAGGAGGTTCAAAAGTACACTGCTTATCTCCAGAAGCAGAAAAATGTCAACAGCAGTGATTCAGAAAGTCTCATTTTCAAATACCGAATATGTCTGTGGTGTTGGCACTTTGCTAAAAAGGCAGGAAAACTGATTTTAAATACCTACTTCAAAGTAGGCAGGATGAGCTTTCAGTAACAGATCTCCTCACTCATCTGAGTGCATGGACAGTTTTTCTATCATTTGCAATGGGGAAGAAGTATCTGTTTCCTTTCCATTTGGGTTGACTTCTTTTAGGTGTTCAGCTCAAGAAGAAGGTTAGCTGCTTAACTAACTATTGCTAGTGGGGTTTAATTTCTGATTTGTCCTCACTATTTCCCACTAAAAAGTTTAGGGGGCTCATATATAAGCCTGGTGGCTTCCCTGAACCTAGTTTTAGTCATTTAACCCTTTCTATGTCTTCTATAAGGAACCTAAGCACTCTAATCCTGGTGAAATATAAACATTTCTCTAAAATTCAGGAAATTAAATGTGATTTGTCCTTGGAAACTTAGCACTGGGTTCCCAAGTCACAGCTTCAATCACAAAGTAGTATAGTGACTTCTGAGACCCACTTTAGTTTTAAGGATCTGTGCTTATCTCTTATCTTGGACTTTATGAGAAGCTAATGGTATATCTCCATTCAGCTTTGGTTGAGAGTGTACTTTTGAAGCAGATCTCCTGATTGTCCCCAGTTATTACACATTGGCTCTTATCACAGAGGGGTCTCAAAACCTTTCAAATGAAGCAAAACTAAAAGATGCTCTTTGACAGCACACTTGATGCACTGCAGCACCTATTGTGTCCTAGTTCATAGGTATAGACTAAAGCTAATCTGAAAAAAATCCCTTTTAAATGTAAAATGGCCCTCAACAGCAGCTGTTTCACTTTGCAGATCTACTCCTGTTGCACCATACTCCTTGCTTATATAGACAATCTTGAATTAGAATAGATACCTCCGTTTATGTAAGCTGTAGTCCATCTTTGTCCTGATCTTGCTAAATTTTCTTCTTTCAAGAAGTGGATGAGCATGTCTTTCTCAGTGAAAACCTGATTGCACATCACTCAATTATAAAAGAAAAAAGTTTCTTGTGCAGCCTAGAATGCAAAAACCCATTTTGCTTCTTTACTTGGGGAAAAGAAGAAAAACTAAAAAGTGTTAAATCACGTGTCAGAGGTAAACCATTAACCAGGTAGTTAACTAATGGTAGTTCCTTTTCTATAGGTTGACAGTCACTACATAAAGAATGAATAAAGTTGGTAAGATTTCCAAAATTGGAAGAATTCATACCTGGCAAGCTTCATAAATATTCTTTTTTCTTCAGATACTCTTTTTATCACAGACCTCTTTCCCAAGCTACAGTTCCAAAATTAAGAAGTCTAATAAAATATATGTAGTCATTTCTCTTTTCTCTTTTAGGAGCAAAACAAACCTCTGTGGGACTTTTTTTTTCTTTTGGAGAGAGAGAAATTAGACTGAACTAATCAGCATGAATTGTATGGGGAACATTATGAGTCATCAGGAGGAAATTCTGCTTCATCTTTGTTTAAAAAGAAATAAAAAATGAGGATTTTTAAAATTACTGAAAGAAAAGGAAGATTAACTGTGCTCTGAATGCAAGAGCTTTCCAGGAGACCAAATAAGTCTTCTATAAACTGATTTGCCTTTCTGACTGCGATTTAGTAGAGTGACACCTAATTTGTTCTGAGAGTCATTGATGCCTCCAACACAATGGAGGATGACAGCTTGCATAACCTCTCTTTCAGCTCTCATCTCATTTATTCTGTTTGAAGTCGAGTTCCGACAAGAGAGAGGCACAGAATTAATATTACCTTAGATCAGCTCAGTCTCCAGAGGGAGCAGCAAAAGCTTTTCTGGAAACAATAAACCCTTTAAACATGACAGGATGAATAGGACCTTAGGAGGTATCTGAAAGTATCCATTATTAAAGAGAATATATATATATATCTCTCTATGTGGGTCACTTTGATTGTGTTTTTGTTCTCCTTAACAGTAAAAGATGAACTACTGCCAGTTTTACATACAAATTTAAAGATTTTGGATAGTTTGTGGTTAACATCTGTATTATACACACACACATACATACATGCATAGATATGTTTTCTTTTTTGTTATTGTAGCAGAGTCCCTAGCCATGAATGGTATTTGTTTTGACTTTGAAATTCCCTGCTTGTTTGATCTGGTTCCTTTCCAATTTAAGATAAAAAATCAGGAAGGGAAATTCCCATCACATCTGATAGTTTATAAGGTCAAATGTAATTATTGCAATTTGCATTTAAAATTAATGTAACACTTTTAAAGTAAATCAGGGAAGCCAAAGAGATAATTTGCGCAGACAACTTTGTAGAAGGAACAAAAATAAAGAAGCATGACAATTTCTGTGTAGATGTGTACATTTTAATCTGTGGTCTACAGAACATCAGCATGGGTAAACTGGCACAATTCCATTCAAGCAATAAAGCTACAGTGAATTATGCCAGCTAGTGGTCAGAACTTACATATATATATTTTTATATATATGTGTGTGTGTGTGTGTGTGGTTGTGTGTGTTATTGGCAAATTAGATAGTTGAGGGGAAAATATATATAGGAAGACTAGAAATGTTGCTGTTTGTCTAGAACCTTCACATCAAGCTACAACTAAAGAAGAAAAAATTCCCCCTGGGGTTTTAACAACTAAGAGTGGACAGACTTGATACAGGGACTACCCATTAATAAATAATCTACCCAATGGATAAACCTTGCAGCATTTTCTTTTTGTGAATTCTCAGTGGACTTCAGATTTCTATCAGCACACATCCAATTTACATGTGAATCGTGATTTCATCATATCATATCCTGTCATTCCATTAGGAATAATTTCCTGTCATTCCACTGTGAATCATTTCAGAAAAGTACAGATGACTTAATAATTTACAATTAAATAGTTTGTGTCATGCTGGAGCAACCCATGCGAAAAGAATCAGTGTATTTGCCACACAAATGCAAATACCTCTGGGAGATGCAGAGTAGAGTAGAAAAGAAAGGAAGGGAGGAGGAAGAGAAGAAAAGACTGTAATTTAATGATGGACAGTAGAATGGCAGCATTTAGCAGGACTGTGGAAAAGGAGCCTGATTTTAATACAAGTCAGAAAGGTAGAATATAAATGAGGGTGTTAAGTAGATGGGAGTGAAGGCAGCCCAAATATCATTGTGTTGGAAGGGTGATGTAAACCTTTCCCATTCTGCTGAATGCAAGAGAACACTTAACAATCTGAAGGGATGAGCTATAGGCCTGAGATTACACTTGCCTCCTCACTGAACAATTTACTAAATGAATGTCACTCGTCTTCCCCCTACCCCATCTCTTCCATCTCCCCACCCCCATTCTTGAAGTGTTTTTTTGAATAGGCTTTGATTTTCAGTGTTTTGTTAGAAGTTCAACATTATTTGTCAGCAGCTTTGAGCAGTTCTACATATGGCTTTGTGCTAATCTATTCACTTTGGCTGTGCCTTTTATCTTATTTGTGATGTGCAGCCAGCTCCACTGTACTCCCCTCCGACTGGAAGAACAGAGAGAGGAAACATATTCTTGTGGTCTTAGATATGGTACCATTACTTCTCATTTCTGGATGGGATTCATCTTCCTTAACTTTAGACGGTTACAATACAGATGTCTCCATCTGAGGTACTCATCACTGGCTTTCTTTATGATCTATGAAAAGAAATAGGTGCTTTAAAGTAGAACTCTTCTGTCCTACATTAAACTGTCAAATTCCAGATGAGATTAATTTCATAGAATCATAGAATCATTTAGGTTGGAAAAGACCTCCGAGATTACCAAGTCCAACCGTTAACCTAGCCTCTAAATCATGTCCCTAAGCACCACATCCACACGTTTTTTAAACAATTCCAGGGACTGTGATTGCACCACTTCCCTGGGCAGTCTGTTCCAATGCCTAACCACTCTCTCCATGAAGAAATTTTTCCTAATATCTAATCTAAATCTCCCCTGGCACAACTTGAGGACATTTCCTCTTGTCCTGTTGCTTGCTACCTGGGAGAAGAGACTGACCCCCACCTCTCTACAACCTCCTTTCAGGTAGTTGTAGAGAGCAATAAGGTCTCCCCTCAGCCTCCTCTTCTCCAGGCTAAACAACCCCAGCTCCCTCAACCACTCCTCATAAGACTTGTTCTCCAGACCCTTCACCAACTTTGTTGACCTCCTCTGGACATGCTCCAGCACCTCCATGTCCTTCTTGTAGTGAGGGGCCCAAAACTGAACACAGTACTCGAGGTGCGGCCTTGCCAGTGCCAAGTACAGGGGCACTATCACCTCCCTGGTCCTGCTGGCCACACTATTCCTGATACAAGCCAGGATGCCATTGGCCTTCTTGGCCACCTGAGCACACTGCTGGCTCATACTCAGCCGGCTGTCAACCAACACCCCCAGGTCCTTTTCTGCCAGGCAGCTCTCCAGCCGCTCCTCCCCCAGCCTGTAGCATTGCATGGGGTTGTTGTGACTCAAGTGCAGCACCCGGCACTTAGCCTTGTTGAATCTCATACAGTTGGTCCCGGCCCAATGATCCAGCCTGTCCAGGTCCCTCTGTAGGGCCTTCCTACCCTCCAGCAGATCAACACTTCCACCCAACTTGGTGTCATCTGCAAACTTACTGAGGGTGCACTCAATCCCCTCAGCCAGATCATCTATAAAGATATTGAACAGGACCGGCCCCAACACTGAGCCCTGGGGAACACCACTCGTGACTGGCCGCCAACTGGATTTGACTCCATTCACCTCCACTCTCTGGGCTCGGCTGTCCAGCCAGTTTTTTACCCAGCGGAGAGTACACTTATCCAAGCCATGAGCAGCCAGCTTCTCCAGGAGAATGCTGTGGGAGACAGTGTCAAAGGCCTTACTAAAGTCCAGGTAGGCAACATCCACAACCTTCCCCTCATCCACCAAGCGGGTCACCTTGTCATCGAAGGAGATCAGGTTGGTTAAGCAAGACCTTCCCTTCATGAACCCATGCTGGCTGGGCCTGATCCCCTGGTTGTCCCACACATGCCACGTGATGGCACTCAGGATGGTCTGTTCCATGACCTTCCCTGGCACCGAGGTCAGGCTGACAGGCCTGTAGTTCCCTGGATCCTCCTTCCGACCCTTCTTGTAGAGGGGCGTCACATTTGCTAGCTTCCAGTCATCTGGGACCTCCCCGGTTGACCAGGACTGCTGGTAAATGATGGAAAGTGGCTTGGCAAGCACCTCTGCCATCTCCCTCAGTACCCTTGGGTGGATCCCATCTGGCCCCATAGATTTGTGAGCATCCAGGTGGAGGAGCAGGTCACTGGCTGTTACCTCTTGGATTATTGGGGCTTTATTCTGCTTCCTATCTCCGTCTCCCAGCTCAGGGGCCTGAATACCCTGAGGATGACCAGTCTGACTATTAAAGACTGAGGCAAAGAAGGCATTAAGTACCTCAGCCTTCTCCTCATCCTTTATGGCAATGTTTCCCTCTGCATCCAACAAAGGATGGAGATTCTCCTTGGCTCTCCTTTTGTTGCTGATATATTTGTAAAACCATTTTTTGTTATCTTTAACTGCAGTGGCCAGTTTAAGTTCTAGCTGGGCTTTTGCTCTTCTGATTTTCTCCCTGCATAACCTCACAACATTCTTGTAGTCCTCCTGAGTTGCCTGCCCCTTCTTCCAAAGGTGGTAAACTCTCTTTTTTTCCTGAGTCCCAGCCGAAGCTCTCTGTTCAGCCAGGCCAGTCTTCTTCCCCGCCTGCTCATCTTTTGGCACATGGGGACAGCCTGCTCCTGCACCTTCAAGACTTCCTTTCTGAAAAATGTCCAGCCTTCCTGGACTCCTTTGCCCTTCAGGACTGCCTCCCATTTCACTGTAAAACTGCCTATTTCTTTCTACAGTCCTTAAAAAGAACCTATAATAACAGCTCAGATGGAAACATCTACAAGTTAGATGTTCAAAATTAGATGTAATTAATGCTACACTGCAAGTTGGCTTATTTTGGTAATGCAGATAATGGAATGGATGCTGACAAGGGTTTTTGAACACAAAGATGTATATAACTCTCCAAAGCAGTGTAAACAGACAAAAGGTGGCTTTCTAACTGAGATCCGAAATAAAATCACTTACCTACTAGACAAACATCCCTTGGGAAAACATTCTACCACAGTGAGTCATCATGAAGAAGGTCAAAACTTAGAACACAAACCCAGAGGAGGACAGATAGAAAAAAATTAGTCCTTTGATAGCATGTAACAGTCAGGGTAACTTAATTCCTTTCCTTGCATTAATTTACTTATATATGACGAGGACAAGGCAAAAGGTGTCATACATCTCTGCAACAATACTTTAAACTTATTCTTTAAATAAGCATCGAGTGAAAAAGGAGAAATAATTGAGTCAATGAAAAATCCAGGGCTTCACTATGATAAACTTTATTGCAAGTTTTGTCTCTGGCTTGTAAGGAAACTTGAACAACTCTGTGCATAAACTCTGTGCATAAATTAGATACTTTTCTGAATGCAGGGTATGTTGGATAGTGGAAAGGTAAATTAACTCCCATGGGAGTTAGCTTCCAATTTACTCTATACAGTGCTTGAAAATGGTCAAACAAGTTGCATCAATAAAAGACCTCACATATACAGTGGAGTTTATATCAAAGATCTCACAGTAATTCACAAATAACAATTAATTCTCATTACATCACCCTGAGACAAAATTGATAAAAGTTATTTAATCTGTGGGTGGACTCATGGCCCAGAACAAAATAAATAAGAACAAAATAAAAACCCTGGCTTTCATGGCTGCATTTCAGAGGAGTACATACAGTGAATCCAAGTTACATTCTCTAAGTCTTTCATTTAGCTTCCCTCCAGAGAACAAGATTGAAAAAGTAATGATAGAATCTGTCTTTATAACAGTAACTCTGTGGTTATAGCAGCCCTCCAGGACTGGGAAAGCTTTGTTCAATTCCTCCCTGCAGGAATTTAGTCTCTTTTCCCTTCGTACATCTGAAGAATGTTGAAATTTTTTTGTGCTAAATGACAAAGCTTCAACAGGGCACCAGTGTCGTGGTTTCAGCTGGGACAGAGTTAATTTTCTTCTTAGTAGCTGGTATAGTGCTGTGTTTTGGATTTAGGATGAGAATAATGTTGATAACACACTGATGTTTTAGTTGTTGCTAATTGGTGCTAAGTAGTGCTGAGCTGTTGCTAAGTAGTTGCTGAGTAGTGCTTACACTGGTCAAGGACTTTTCAGCTTCGCATACTCTGCCAGGTGAACAAGAAGCTGGGAGGGGGCACAGCCAGGACAGCTGACCCAGACTGGCCAAAGGGCTATTCCATACCACATGACATCATGGTCAGTATATAAACTGGGGGAAGAAGAAGGAAGGGGGAGATGTTTGGCGTGATGGCGTTTGTCTTCCCAAGTAACCGTTAGCCGTGATGGGGCCCTGCTTTCCTGGGGATGGTTGAACACCTGCCTGCTGATGGGAAGTAGTGAATGAATTCCTTGCTTTGCTTTGCTTGTGCGGGTGGCTTTTGCTTTACCTATTAAACTGTTCTTATCTCAACCCACGAGTTTTCTCCCTTTTACTCTTCTGATTCTCTCGCCCATCCCACCAGGGGGAGTGAGCGAGTGGCTGTGTGGTGCTTGGTTGCTGGCTGGGGTTAAACCACGACAACCAGGAAAGTACTCTTGCCCTCCTCAGTTCATAATAGGAAAGTATCCTATCTATTATGTTACAAATGAGATTAGGGTAGAAGCATTCTCTGCTCTGCAATCATTTTAATTTTATAGGAAGGAATTAAGGATTAATTAATTGGCCCCAAGAAAAAGGAATAAAATTGAATGGGCGGGTATGTCCTAGGACGTCCAGCTAGAAATGGACTCCAGTGCTCTAGTGCTTGCTCTTGATTCTCTGTCTCATCCAGCTGTTAAAAAATTCAAGTTTATCTCAGGAAGCTGGAGGTGACATTTGAATCATTATAAGAAAAAGAGGGAATTAAAATTGAGCCACCCACTTTTTAAGGCTTGCTCTATCACCAAGCTCTCATATGAATGTCACAAAAGACACCTCATTCCTTTGGAAATAAAAAAAAAGGTCATAAATAAATATGTTCCAGAGAGATTTGGCACTGTAATCCTGATGTGTTATGGTACATCCCAGAGACTGAGCAAAGTGTCTAAGATTCAGAAAAGGATAAGACCTGGAATATATATTCCTGTCTTTCATGCTTCTTACAAGGTAGTTCTCAACCAAGCATGTTGGATGCTTTTGATATGATGCTGATCTGAATGCACTGTGCAGGGAGCCCAGGTATCTGACAAACGATTCTAGCTTTTACTGCTGTTACAGGATCTACCTACAAGATCTGCAGGTCCTTTGATGCATCTTGCCTTTGCAGTTATGTAGCCTTACTGCCAAAGCCTCTCCCCTGTTCCTGTATATACTTTTTTTTACCACACACTGAGAGGGAAATGATATGATCTGTATTTACAAATGCCAACCTGAGGTACAGAGAGATAGCAACTAACTTGTCCAGCATGACAAAGGGAGATGTATTAGAAACTTCTGCCTAAGGTTCAGCACCTTTACTGTCTTTTCTGTGATATGGGATCTCTTTTTGATGTATCTGTATCACTAAGCATCATTCTCAACATCTCTAGTTAGAATTCTAAGTCGTTACCACCGCATGTTGCACACAGGCTGGATAATTGTATTTCCTTCTCTTGGCAAAGCCTTGGACATCCTATTTGTCTAATAAAATATCTGTAGTATTAATTATTAGTAGTATTTCATGTCACTGTTCATTTCCTCTTTACAGGGTGAAATACTTAAGTGCATGTAGCCACATTGTTTGTCATTAATGATGCCAATTAACAAGTGGTTATAAACTTTTAATAATATTGTAACTGTATAAATCCTTATTGAGGTATTTTCATTAATTTTTATCAGGCACATAATCAGCTAAATAACTGAATTCTTCTGTTGTAAATTTGTCACTTTCATCACAAGTTCATTTAGGGTCTTAAGTAATTTTCTTCCAAACCATAGAATTGATGACAATCTCAACCCCTCCCATTTGCCCTGAACTGTATATGCCCTTCAGAAAACCCTGCCTCAAGCAGCCCAGAAGTAGAAGTCAACCCTGCCTGTAAGGGTGTTTTTCATCTCAGCTCAGTTTAGCTGGCTGAATGTTGGGATTTGACCACAGTTTTTCATCTAGGCTCTCTTTATATCCATGCATATCTTTAATATATCCATGCATATCTTTAATATCTTTATATCTGTTCTTCTCGTGGGAGACTTCAACTTACCAGATATCTGCTGGAAATACAACACAGCAGAGAGGAAGCAGTCTAGGAGGTTCCTGGAGTGTGTGGGAGATAACTTCCTGATGCAGCTGGTAAGTGAGCCAACCAGGGGAGGTGCCCCGCTGGACCTGCTGTTCACGAACAGAGAGGGCCTGGTGGGCGATGTGGTGGTTGGAGGCTGTCTTGGGCACAGCGACCATGATATGATACAGTTTTCAATTCTAGGAGAAGTAAGGAAGGGGGTCAGCAAGACCGCTACCCTGAACTTCAGAAGGGCGGACTTTGGCTTGTTTAGGAGTCTGGTTAACAGAGTCCCTTGGGAAGCAGTCCTGAAGGGCAAAGGAGTCCAGGAAGGCTGGACGTTATTCAAGGAGGAAATCTTAAAGGCGCAGGAGCAGGCCGTCCCCATCTGCCGCAAGTCGAGCAGGCGGGGGAGAAGACCGGCCTGGCTGGACAGAGAGCTTTGGCTAGAACTCAGGAAAAAAAGGAGAGCCTACCGCCTTTGGAAGAAGGGGCAAGTGACTCAGGAAGACTACAAGGATGTTGTGAGGTTATGCAGGGAGAGGATTAGAAGGGCCAAAGCCCAGCTGGAAGTTAAACTGGCTACAGCTGTAAAAGACAATAAAAAATGTTTCTACAAATACATCAGCAACAAAAGGAGAGCTAAGGATAATCTCCATCCTTTTAGAAAAGAAAGAGAAATTTAAGGATAATCTCCATCCTTTTAGAAAAGAAAGAGAAAATTAGAAAGGCGAAGGTGCAGCTGGAACTTAAACTGACCACCGCTGTTAAAGACAACAAAAAAAGTTTTTATAAATATGTTAGTGACAAAATGAGGGCCAGGGAGAATCTCCCTCCTTTGTTGGATACAGAAGGTAACCTTGCCACGAAGGAGGAGGAGAAGGCAGAGGTACTTAATGCCTTCTTTGCCTCAGTCTTTAATAGTCAAGCTAGTCATCCTCGGGTTTTTCAGGCCCCTGAGCTGGGAGATGGAGATAGGATGCAGAGTGAAGCCCCAGTTGTTGAAGAGGTGGCAGTCACTGACCTGCTCCTCCACCTGGACGCTCACAAGTCCATGGGCCCAGATGGGATCCACCCGAGGATACTGAGGGAGCTGTCAGAGGAGCTGGCCAAGCCACTCTCCATTATTTATCAGCAGTCCTGGTCAACCAGGGAGGTCCCAGATGACTGGAAACTAGCAAACGTGATGCCCCTCTACAAGAAGGGTCAGAAGGAGGATCCAGGGAACTACAGGCCTGTCAGCCTGACCTCGGTGCTGGGAAAGGTCATGGAGCAGGTCATCTTGAGTGCCATTATGCAGCACGTGCAGGACAACCAGGGGATCAGGCCCAGCCAGCATGGGTTTATGAAGGGAAGGTCTTGCTTAACCAACCTGATCTCCTTCTATGACAAGGTGACCCGCTTGGTGGATGAGGGGAAGGCTGTGGATGTTGTCTACCTGGACTTCAGTAAGGCCTTTGACACTGTCTCCCACAGCATTCTCCTGGAGAAGCTGGCTGCTCATGGCTTGGATAAGTGTACTCTCCGCTGGGTTAAAAACTGGCTGGATGGCCGAGCCCAGAGAGTGGTGGTGAATGGAGCCAAATCCAGTTGGCGGCCGGTCGTGAGTGGTGTTCCCCAGGGCTCAGTGTTGGGGCTGGTCCTGTTCAATATCTTCATTGATGATCTGGATGAGGGGATTGAGTGCACCCTCAGTAAGTTTGCAGATGACACCAAGTTGGGTGGAAGTGTTGATCTGCTGGAGGGTAGGAAGGCCCTACAGAGGGACCTGGACAGGCTGGATCATTGGGCCGGGACCAACTGTATGAGATTCAACAAGGCTAAGTGCCGGGTCCTGCCCTTGGGTCACAACAACCCCATGCAATGCTACAGGCTTGGGGAGGAGTGGCTGGAGAGCTGCCTGGCAGAAAAGGACCTGGGGGTGTTGGTTGACAGCTCCCTGAACATGAGCCAGCAGTGTGCTCAGGTGGCAAAGAGGGCCAATGGCATCCTGGCTTGTATCAGGAATAGTGTGGCCAGCAGGACCAGGGAGGTGATAGTGCCCCTGTACTTGGCACTGGTGAGGCCGCACCTCGAGTACTGTGTTCAGTTTTGGGCCCCTCACTACAAGAAGGACATCGAGGTGCTGGAGCGTGTCCAGAGGAGAGCAACGAAGTTGGTGAAGGGTCTGGAGCACAAGTCTTATGAGGAGCGGCTGAGGGAACTGGGGTTGTTTAGTCTGGAGAAGAGGAGGCTGAGGGGAGACCTTATTGCTCTCAACAACTACCTGAAAGGAGGTTGTAGGGAGGTGGGGGTCGGTCTCTTCTCCCTAGTAACGAGTGATAGGACGAGAGGAAACGGCCTCAAGCTGCGCCGGCGAGGTTTAGGTTAGATATTAGGAAAAACTTCTTCACCAAGAGGGTGGTCAAGCATTGGAACAGGCTGCCCATGGAAATGGTTGACTCTCCATTCCTGGAGGTGTTTAAAGAACGGATAGATACAGTGCTTGAAGACATGGTATAGATGGACTTGGCAGTTGTAGGTTGACGGTTGGACTCGATGATCTTAAGGGTCTTTTCCAACCTTAACGATTCTATGATTCTATGATTCTATGCAGAAACGAGCAGCTCTAACTGGGGTTCTTTGTTAATACCTGTTTTGGAATTAGGTGATTGATATTTGGGTAAACTGGAAATATTTGAGGAGGGAAGTGTAAATGAAAAGATTTGGTGTTGTTTCATTCTGGAAGGCAGGAAGAGTTGGGAATGTTTTATCTGCTGAACCCCCAAAATACCCTTGGGTAGAACAGAATTTTTAAGTGACCTCAAATGTGGTGAACTGTTTCACTTTTTGTATTCTTGTTTATATAGTTGTTTCCTGGTACAGAAACACTCACATAAATAAATAAATAAATAAATAAATAAATAAATAAATAAAAGGACATTCTGAAACCAAGAATTGAGAGACTCTGTGTAGGATTATGCTGCCTAACCTTGGGTGTCTTCTGTCCGCCTGACCTCCGGCTGTCACTTTGCAAAGGTGCAGGTCTTCACAGAATCATAGAATAGTTTGGGTTGGAAAGGACCTTTAAAAGTTATCTAGTCCAATCCCCCTCCAATGAGCAAAGACATCTTCAACTAGATCAGGTTGCTCAGAGCCCTGTCCAACCTGACCTTGAATGTTTCCAGGTATGGGGCATTGACCACCTCTCTGGGCAACCTGTTCCAGTATTTCACCACCCTCATTGTAAAAAATTTCTTCCTTAAAAATTTCTTCAGTGGCTCCTGGGCTGCATGTCTCAGCCTCATGTAGATGTGTCAGACACTCCAAAGTATTCAAATGATTTAGACATCTGTGTTCAGGTTTCTAAACTGTTATGATGAAATGAAACATTTAAACTCTCTCAATAAAACAACGTACTGTGGATTTCTTTGAGAATTCTTATTTTTTACTCAGACTTTTCTTTTCAGCTGATCCAAATATGCCTTTTTTGGAGGGGTTCATAGGGAATTTATCCCTGAGGTTTCACATAGCTGCAGCTGTGAGAACAACAGATTCTCCTGTAATGCCTCATTTCAGATGTCTCTGTCTAAAAAGTATACTACTGTCCAAAAGTAAGTGACAGGATAGATACAGAACTTACCAGGCTGATGACACACAGGACAGATTAGAAAATTGCTACAGTCTCTTTAAACCTTAACATGTATTAACCACAATAATTTTAACAATGCTTTTCTGTAAAAACAAAACCCAGCAACAACTACTCATCAGCTAAAAGCCCAGAGGGATCAGAATAAAAGAACTTACAGAAATGAAGTAAAAGATTCTTCTCTAGAAAGCATGTGAGACCAAAGTTAGTGTTTAACAAATGCAGAAGACAGCTCTGCTTTATCTAACAAGCACTGAGGCAGTAGGTTAGTAAGCACAAATATTCATGTCAGAATAAGTATGGAGAGACTTCTGGAAACACGCATTACAAGATGAATGTTCCCTAAAACTTCTCACACAACATTGCCATATCCCTGTGAGTATGTTATAGACTAATCCTGTCACCACAGAAGGAGCACAAAGACATAATTTTATGATTATTTTTAACCATGACCACATTTTGTCCATTAACTAGGTTTCCTCTTTTTCCCTCTCACCATGTAATCCCCACATGCAAGCTTTGCATCCTGCCACCTTCAACTGAAAAAGCTAATAATCAAAATTATTCAACTATTGAAACTGTTTTGCATTCACTCAGCCCATCCGTTTAACACCTGTAATATGCTTTCACCCTGTGACACTGTAACAGCCTTGTTAATGGAATAGATATCAGCTTCCAAACGCACCTGGCTCAGCAAAGAGAAATGGAGCTATTGCAATTAGCATGAATCAGTGTGTCCACCACTGTTCCGTGTGCAACATTTTAACCCAATAGCAATTTTAGTAATAGGGTTATGTCTGCCTAGAGCAATTGGACAGATCCCTGAGTTAGTGCCAATTGAGCTGACATATCCACTCAGACCAGTGAAAAGCCATGCACAAGTACTCATTTATGCCCCTAAAGCAAGGAAGCATCATTAGTAAAGGTTTCCATCAGATAGAAGGACTCACTGATGTGGCCACAGTGGGTCTGGATCCAAAGGTTGCTCTGCCCCTACTGCCAAGTAGGCTGACTGCTCTGTGGGGTTCTCTTAGATGCTGTACATTTGTGGTTACCTTTGTGATTAGATATTAATTCTTCTGAACACATCTTGCAGAAGCAAAGGTTTTATGTGAGGTACTAGACAGGGAACTTGGTTGCCTCATGCTCTTTCCATGGCCAATGGAGACAAAGAGAAAGCAGCATTTCCAGAGGCTGTCAGATCTTGGATGGAGCACATTGCCTTGGTGATGCTGAAGTGACCTTCTCTCTCCCTCTTCATGGCTGCAAAGGAAGCCTGGGATGAACAGGAACATAAATGGAGTGCCTAATATGGGTAAATGAGTTCAGGCAAAAATGATTGAAAGAGCTGCCGGCTCTCAGACTGCTGTTCGTTTCTTTATGCGACTGGGATCTTTTTATTTGTTTGTATTTGCTTGTGGGTCACCTGGCATTAATTCAATTTTAGTAGTTTAATATTCAATGAAAGAACGCGTAAGATGCCTTTTCCTGAACGCTCACATTCTGCAACAGGGCACTGCCTGTTTGTTTACCTCATTAGGAAGCTATACGCATATTTTTTAAGCACCGCCAATTACCAATCACAAATGACTAGCACATAATTGTGCGTATTTTCAGATCAAGGCAGAAGTGTGTGTGTTAGTACCTGTTAGATTTGATTGGACAAGGTCACAGAGAAGAACATTAAGAAATTGAAACAGAGATGTCAAAGCATTTCCAATGGCAACAACCACCACTCTACTCATATCAACAGGGGGGAAATGGAAGCATAAACCAAATTGCATCCAAATGATTGCAGTTGGAGCACATGTGTTATGGGAAAGGTTTGAAGTTAGCACATGTGCTGATATAGCAATATGACGATGAAGGGAAAAAAATTCTAGCATTCAGTGTCTTTGCAGCACAGATGGTCGGGTTTGCTTTTCTGGCCTAGTTGTTCATTAAAATGAATCAGATGAATCTGGCTATCCCAAACTGTCAGTATATGTCTCTGCCTTATTATTCTGTGCTTTGCAACAATGATGATACTATACTGCCCATGGGCCAAATAATGCTTTGATATGAATAACATGATATACTGGTGGTGGGCTGTCAATGTCTTAACTAATAATCCATTCAGCACTGAAATCTAGGAAAGGGTACAAAGCACCAACTGGATCACATCTGTGGTCTAACCATGTTTTACAAAATCACTTAGTAGGTACTACACAGACTGTAAGCAATTATGTGTGATTAATTACAGCATCACAAATGACACCCACTTTTGGGCGCTTCTTTGCCTTTCACATTTTGACAGTACCGAGTGGTAAACACTAGCAGAAGCATTTTTTATTTTTATGTTCTTTTTTTTATGTGGCAAAGGATCTGTATAATGCAAAGAACACCAGAGCTTTCCTTTTTTATTTTCTTTTTCTTTTCCTTCTGGAGAATGAGTAACAGTTATGAAGAGTGTGGTGATATATGGTCCTACTAGACAGCCATAAAGTGTGAATTTCCAACATGAGATGCCTGTGGGGAGGATAGATTTTCCTTCAGCCTCACAAGTCCCACTGACGTTAATGAAGGAGGCATGTCTACAACACCCCTCACTGAATAATTTACATCTGCACAGACAGAAAGTCAGAAGGCAAAGCTGGAGACACATCAGAGCGCTGGCTTTACATCAAGTCAAAAGTTTGCCTGTGTTTGTGGGTGGTTTATTATTATAAAAGGAAAGAAATGCAAAGTGAAATTAAAGCTATCTTTTCAGCTTTGAGGGCTTCAGTGTAGGGGGATGGTGAGGCGTTCACTGGGAAGGGTGGGAAACTAAAAAATATCAGACATGGCTGAAAGATAAAGATAGGTTTAAGGAGGCAAATGAATTGTAAAGGTCAAATGAACAGCAAGAGTGCCATGAACTGAAAAACAAAGTTAGAATAGCTGTTTTGGAACTTCTTTCACAAATACATTATTTTGTTAGTCAAGATGGAGCTAAAAAATCGAGGAGGGTAGCTGGAAATAACAGGGATTCAAGAATCAAGTATTATTTTGAGTTAGTGGCTGTGATTTAGACCAGCAGTTAGGACCAAGCTTTCAATGGAATTTAGATACCAAGAGACAGACAGCCAGAGGCATCTGTAAGAATGCATTTTAACAGTTTAGGCTTCTAGAGGCATACAACAAAACACAGGTTCACGTGATGGTACCTACACCAGCACTGGGTACACTAGCTGAGGTGCAGAAGGGATATTACTCTGTCAGGTGCAGCTAATTCTTACTGAGCTGAAGATGCACTTTCACTGAGTATCTAGCATTAGCATCCTCCCCAAACCTTAACTAATTTCCTGTGGGTGACTTGAAGTGAATACGAAGCGCTCTAGATATGAGTTTAAGGTCAGTAGGTGTGCAAGGTCCAGATCCCCACAAGGTGGCAAATTCTAAAGGGTTGGATCCCCACTGGTTTTCTGAATAGAGAACAACTACTTCCTTCCTGGGTAGGTTTTATATCAAATCATTCTAGTCAGTTTAGCTCTTTAAGCGGTAAGTTATCTTGGACCTGCAGTTTCTCAAAAGACTTAGGGATCCATCCCTTACAAAACTGTTCCCTCTCAGTTAAACTCTGAGTTAAACTCTTTCTTTGTCACAAATGCAGGCGAAGGGCATTCATGAGAATACTCATGCAGGGCCAGAGGAAATCAAGCTTCTGGACGCCATAGATCAGTTGGATATTCACATGGTGGTTTCAACTAGACTTAGTTTCTGGGCTGGACCCTTTTTATCTAACTGAGGAGACTCAATATGCCAAAGGGCATATTATTTGACCCATCTTTGATGCCTGTCCTTAAACAAGATGAATCATTCTCTGGAGCTATTTTTCTCCACTGATTATAGAAGGAGTTTTGGATAACTCACTTAATTTTGAACACCAAACCTTAAAATACCTTTGCTAGAGAGAGAGGTCCCACTTCTGGAATCCTGTTGCTGCCAAACCGTTGAGTCAGCATAGAGTTTAGTTATATTTGTAGGTCTGGGACTTTCTACTGCTGTCCCTTGCTCAGATCTGTCTTTTCCTGGGTGGTACTGTGTCCCCTGAGCTGACCGCAAAGCTATCTGGTAAATACTGCAGCCCTACCAGCTGGGTTCCTGGAGTGCTGCTGCCGTGTTTGCTGGTGCAACAATACTCTTACAAACCTGAACTGGCCCACACAGTCCTAGATGGGGTTGTCTGCTCTGGAACTCTGACTCCAGCACTGGCTCTAGCGTTGGTGGTAGAAACTTATCTGTGACAGTAATGTACACTTCCTCTGAGACTTTGTTTTTACTGCTCTGTCCCCACTACTCACCCTGCTCTAGCAAAGCTGTGTAAAAGTTTCCATGGCCTTTAATTTCATCATGAAGAAGGGTGAGCTCTATAACTTCTGTTCTCATTCTACATTGAGAAGCAAGAAAGAGTGCATTAATCAAAAGAGAAGAAGTGACCACTGTGTTGCAAAGCTGACACATCCCACATAGCTCTTATCCTGTGTTAAGCAAAGAGTCATCTGTTCCCCAGCTAAGTAAGTCACAAAGCGATGCTGATTTTTTTTTTAAATACATATTTATTTTTTCCTAAGCTACCAAGCTTGGTGATAGTTTAGTTGGAAAATGCACCATCTGAACAGATGGAGGAAAAATCTTTCACTGAAAATATATGCCTATCGCTTTAACTGATGTGTAAGATGTTTTTTGCTAGGTAGGAACCTGCTGAATATGTAAAAAGGTTATTGTTCTGCCATTATCACTATACCATTATGAAATTATAGACTGATTTTGAATGAAAGAAAATAAACTTCACAAAAGGGTTGGGTGGATGTTTATGATGGCAAATTGTCTGACTGTTCTTAAACCAGCTGCTTTCAATAGGAAGTGGGCTGCCTTTCCTCAATGCGCTCCTCTCTGGTTCTGAGCCAGGAACTGGGAAAAAAAAAGAAGTTTGCAATAGATTCAGGAAAATGGGGAGGGGGAATTGAAGTTAAAAGAAAATGAAAATGTTTCACTATTTCTCCCAAATTTACTGTCTAGTTTTGATGTCAGTGTCACATAAGCAGGTTTGTTTCCTAAGACAAAAGAAGAAAAAAATCAGTGATAAGGAATCTATGTGTATTCTAAGTGCAATTTGTTTTATTTACAAGCCTAGCATGAAAGACTCAAACAGCAGGCAAGATAATCTATTCTTCTTGGAATCTTAGCCCTGTGTTAAGTTGCTAGGAAGCGATTTAATGTCCAGAGATAAATCTAAGCAAGAGTCCAAGAATGAGGGCAGTCTTTCCCTATGCTTTTATGTCTTCTTGCTCCTTGACATCCCTCTATGATATCTCTCCATAATTCTAACCTAACAATATTAACATCTCTCCCAGAGAATCAAACTTTTTATCAACCAAGTGCAGGAATTTGGAAGAGTCTACAGATACACACCTCTTACCTAAGTTTAGGCATCTTCAGTGTAGATAGCTACACTTGAGCTAATCACTCTAGGTTCTGTCTGCAATTTATGGAGAAAAATAGTTGATTGTAGGAGCAATCTGTCTCAATTTATTTAGTTGTCAGAATGGGGGGCTGACTGAATAGAATGAAGCTTTGCAGAAAAATAGCTGTGAGTTCCAATGGACAAGTGGTTGAACAGGAGTCACCAGTGTACCTGTGTGGTGAAGGCAGCCAGTTTCGCTCTGGGCTATGTAAGCAGGAGATGATTAGCGGAGTAGAGTTTGGAAGATGCAAGGAGAAGGTGGGAAATCGGGTTTATTTAGCTTTAAGAGAAGGCTAAGCTGGATCTTACTGCTGTCTGCAGCTACCTGATGGGAGAGTGTAGGAAAGGTGGAGTCAGACTTCTTGAAGGTGCACTGGAGTGGAGGTAACAGATGTAAGTTGGATGTGGGAAATTTTGGTTATATATTTGGAAAAAATTCTGGATAGTGATGAGGATCGTCAAGCACTTAACAAGTTGTCCAGAGCAATGGTGAAATCTCCTTTGCTGGAGATATTCAAAGCTCAGCTGGGCAATGCATTGAGCAACCTCATCTAATTGTTTGTGCTTTGAGAGGTGGTTTGGACTAGAGACTTCCAGAAGTCCCTTCCAACACGTCTGAATCTATGATTTGTGCCCTACAAGTGTGTATGGACTTTGCAGCTATAAAGAAAGCCAAAGGACCATAAAGAAAATTACTCACTCTGTAAATCTCTCTATTTTATGTCTAAATTCCAGCTTTTAACAGTGGCTTTTGGGACCTCCTCCATTGCTGTACCTTTCAAAGCCAAAATTAATTACTCTTTTATCTCTACATTTATTGGTATGCTATCTAACCATCTGCCAGTGTACAGGTTCATAATATCAGTGCATCTACACCTCTCTGTTACTGGTTCTTGTACTTGGCAGTCAAACTTAAGTATCGTAACAAGACTACAAATAGAGATATCCTATTGTGGTTGAGACACAGCCATTTTTCTTTAGCCAAGCAAGAAAGAAACAAAAGACTCAGAGGAAATAATTATGATTGTCTGATATGGCCTCAAACCCCAAGAACGAACGCACATCTTTGCGTGGAAAGAAACAGTTCAGCCTCTCATTCTCCCAGTGATGGAGAGACTAGGCTATAACTAAGAAGGAAATTTCTATTTTACTTTATAAGTTTTGTTTCCTTTTTCTTTCTCGGCTTTTCTTATTGAAATGAAGCAAATTAAATTAAGGGAGTTTTGGGGAGAAAGTTCTAATGCAGGGGCATATTTGTCTGTGAAATGGTTTTCCAGTGGGTATAATAACAATCCCTAAACTGAAAACATCTGCAATGAAAATCCTGTCAGCTGTCAGGAATAAATTGGCAGGGCTTGACTTCACCAGCAAGACCCCCCAGGAATTGTTGTGCTGGATTAGCATCATTGCCTCTAAGCCCCAAAATTTCATTACTCTCAGTGTCTCAATCAAGGAGGGTCAGAGAACAGTGGTCAGACAGGTGGAAAGTGAAGAATAGGTTTCACGTGGGGAGTCACTGAGATATATGGGAATCTTCAGCCTGAAAAGTGGCAGCTGAGGGGAACTAGCATAGAGGTCTATAAAGCTGTGAGTGGCATGGAGAGGGTGAGTGGGGAAAGACTTCTAACTGTATCTTCTAATGCAAGAAGTAAGGGTAACAAAGGAGGCTGTCAGAGGGTGAGTTTTGAAGAAACAAGAGGGATTTCATCTTTTCACAACATGCAGTTAGGTTGCTGTGGGATGCTGTTGGTTCTACAAGTTGATGTCAGCTCAAGGGCAGGCTGGGCTCCCCACAGTACTGGAAAAAAAATATGGCTACTAAATGCAAATATCTAGCTCAAGAACTCCAGGCACTGAAGTTTCTAAGTTTCTTATAGAGTTTGACATGTTGAGGAAAATCTCAGTATGGGCTTGCCTAGTCTTATAGCCCTTCCCTTGGTTTCTGGTTTCCAGTAATTGTTAGTGACAATGGCCAGATGGACTAGAATGGCTATTCATATGACTACCAAGAGGTGCTTCAAAGAGAATAAAATAAGCTTCTGGAAGCCCAGTGTTTGCCTCAGAGACAAATTAGGCCATTGACACTCTCAAGGGCAGAGAGGCCCTGCAGAGACATCTGGCCAAATTAGAGAGCTGGGCAATCACCAACTGTATGAAGTTTAACAAGGGCAAGTGTCGGATTTGCACCTGGGACATGGCAGCCCTGGATGTACATACAGACAGGAGAGCTGCCCCACGGAGAGGGATATGGGGGTTCTGGTCGACAGCAAGTTGAACATGAGCCAACAGTGTGCCCTGGCAGCCAAGAGGGCCAACCGTGTCCTGGGGTGCAACAATCACTGTATTGCTAGCCGGCTGACGGAGGTGACTGTCCTGCTCTACTCTGCATTGGTGCGGCCTCACCTTGAGTACTGTTTGCAGTTTTTGGTGTCACAGTACAAAAAGGGTACAAAGCTACTAGAGAGTGTCCAGAGGAGAGCCACGAAGATGGTAAAGGGTTTAGAGGAGAAGCTGTATGAGGAGTGGCTGAAGTCAGTTGGTTTGTTCAGCCTGGAGAAGAGGAGACTGAAGGGAGACCTCATCTCAGTCTACAGCTTCCTCATGAGGGAAGGAGGAGGGGCAGGTGCTGATCTCTTCTCCCTGACAATCAATGATAGGACCCGAGGGAACCGCAGGAAGATATGCCAGGGGAGGTTTAGGCTGGACATTAGGAAAAGGTTCTTCACCCAGAGGGTGGTGGAGCATTGAAACAAGCTCCCCTGGGAGGCAGTCATGGCGCCAAGCTTGACAACATTTAAGAAGCATTTGGACAATGCCCTCAGACATATGGTGTGAATTTTGGGGTTGTCCTATGCAGGGACAGGAGTTGAACTCGATGATCCTTGTGAGTCCCTTCCAACTCAGGATATTCTATGATTCTATGAGATCTTTGCCTTCATACCTTAGAGATTTGGTACAACCTTGAAACACAGCTTCAAGTTTTGAAAATTGATAATTTCAGTTATTTCAAAATAAGAAACAATGAGAAATATTTACTTGAAAAGTTATAACAATGTGTATTCTTTCATTTTCTGGCTGTCATGGCTTCTTTCCATTTATTAAAACTATTATAGAGAATAATCATATTGGGAAATTAGCATTAATAGCAGAAAATATTTACAGATTACTGTGTACTCAATTGTTAACATAAATGGTAAAAAAAGACTTTATTCTTTTGGTTGTGGAAACAAAGTCAATACTATATCAGCATCCTGCTGGTATTCAAAAGACAGGATGAAACAAAAAACATCCCTAAAATTAAACTTATAAATCCATATTTACAAGCCTATGTGTATACCCTAAAAGTTGTCAGCACTGCAGAGGTTCCCTGCACAGTTGGCAATAGCATTCTGGAAACTGCTATGGTACAGATTTGAGTGGGTTCCTTCTTTTCTGAGCAGACTGTACCAATTCCACAGTCAGTCTAGTGGATGACTCTTCCATGACATGCCCTGAAGCTTATACCTGTCTTTAAAGTAGATAGATCATTTTTTCAGGAGCAGTATTTTAAGGAAAACTCATGACACTTGTATTCCAGTCATGCTATTTTCTTTTCTATTTCTTTTTTGAGTATTATTTATTTACTTATGTATTTATTTGTAAGGTCAGATTCAGCTTTCATGGATTTTTGTATAATTCTGAAAAAGAAGTCTGTTTTTTCCATCTTCCCCTAGATGCTTCTGTTACTTATGGCTATTGTGAGAAACATCAAGGATGTGAAACATTTCTTTTTTTCTGGGATTTAGCTTATAAAAAGAAAAAAGATTAAACTCCAGATCTATACACCTGTATTAGTCACCTTAGGCACCCTTTGCTGACAGTTTAGAAACAGGCAGGCTAGGGTGCAGTTCACCTCAACCTCTCTGGACATTGAAAATAGATCAAATTAATCATTCTTTTCAAATGCCCATTTCTCCCCATTGACTTTATTAGACATCAGAAGTCACTGTAGCATATTGAAACGGTGTATGTTCAATACCTTGTCACCTTGTTCAGAATGAAACAACTTCGCTTTGAAAAGCAAATATCTAATTTATTCTCTGTATTTTTTTATGTAGCATTGCCACTGGAAGAATGCGCATAAAACATTGAGCATAAAAAAAACCCAAATTGCACTGGAATTATGCTTCAGTATTTTACTCCATTTCAACAGTACAATAATGTCCTTTTCTCCTCACACACATGAGTAGTTCAGAATTGGAAAGGACCACAGAAGAAGGCGGTTGTGGCACATAAATTCTCTAAGAGCAGGTCCAAGTCAGAAGTAATATAAATAAGGTCTCCAATTTTTCTGTTCAGTTGAAAAGCAATTCCTTTGCCAAAAAATATTCTTTAACATCTGCCATCTGTTGTTTTTAATTTTTATTGATTTTGAATTAAAATCACACTGTCTGTAAAGGACTGATGCTCAAATTTAGCAATACATAACAGACGAGACTTCTAACTGGTTCTTTAAAAGTGACTTTTTTTTCAGTCACTGGATGCAAATATTGTAATGAACTTATTAAAACAAAGTCAAACATTTCTAAGTAATATTTTCATGAGTCAGAGGTGTTGAGCTCATGAATGTGATCTTTATTTTAGCCAGAGCAGAAAGTGACCTGCACCTCTGAAAGTTAGGCTCTCAAGTCTGGATTTAATTTAGCCTTTGCAAAATAAATAGATTAATTGTTTTGGCATTTCATAAGCATTAAAACAAACAAACAAACAGATGTTGTTTTGAATAAAAAATAAATAAAACAGACTCTAAAAGAAACATTTCAGTGGGAATCCCAACATTTTATTTTTTTTCTGTCAAGAACTCAAAAAAGCCATTTACTTTCAAATGGGGGTGAGGTGGCAAAGGTTTCCTGAAAAACTGAAGAAACACCCCCAAACTGGCATTTTCACAGAACACAACACTTAAAAAGAGGAAATAAAACTTCATGATACTAATTCCATTTCCTTCAACACTCTCACTCGTCTGCTGACCACACAGGACTCCACATCAGCTGTAAAAGCCATAACACTCACAGCACAAGCCAGAAGCACAGCATACAATGTCCCAAAATGCTTGTTAAAATTGGGCAAGAGGGAGCTCCAGCCTTGCCTTCTGCTCTGGATTTTGCCATCCGAAAGTCAGCATGTTGAGCAAGTAATTTTGTTTCTTAGTGTTCTACTGATAAAATATTTTGTGGTTTGCAGAGAAGGTCTAATTTTTAGGTCTAATTAGTGTTTGTAGAAGATATTTCAAAGACATTTCCTTGCAAATATTGCAATATTGTTGTCCCGAAAGCAGGGTCGTTTGCCCGGTGTGCAGACGTCAATTAACACACAGAGCAGAGGTATTTTATTTCATGTCTGCGCAGAGATGGGTGCTAGGTGGTAAATCCACAAAGCTAGCACACCTTCGTACAGAACTACAGCATATTTATTTTACTACATGATTAGTATAATCCCACCTAATTTTACACTTATTGGTTAGTGATTAACATTTCGTACACTATTGGTTTACTATATTAAAATTAGCATGCATGCTCCTTTCAGGTGGGGGGGCGGCAAGTCTTTTCGGTCCTGAATTGCGTCAGTGGTCACGATCTCCCCTCGCCACATTTACCTTTCACCCAGTTACTGCAGTTTTATCAGAGTTCATGTTTTTCTGGCCACCATCCAGTCTTTGGTACCAAGATGTTCCCTTTTATCAGTCCAGTAGCTCTTCTTCAAAGGTATAGCCGTTAGTTTTCCACAGTTCATTAATTAAACAAATACTCTTATACCTTTTAGCTCCCTCCCAAATTCCTTTCCCAGAGCACAGGTGGTTCATAGTTTTGCTCAGTGGAAAATTTTCACTTTTTACAGGATATCAATATGACTTCTTAGTGTTATTGCCACTGATAACATATCCTTTTAAAAGCTGTTTTTCATTTTACCTGTTCCACACTTCCTGTTTTTAATGAAGCCTGTTTTTCAACATTTTATGTACTTGCAACCCCTAAGAGCAGATCTGATCTTTTTTAATTTCTTTTTAATAATAAAGGCTACTTGAAGGGATTATTCTAGACATGGAAAGAGTTTTCAAGATCCTGAGCCAGGTGTTTTTGAGACAATATTGCCAAAATCCTTAAACTAAGGACTAGATTCTCGCTGAGATGAATATCTGACCTAAAATTGTGATTATTGCATGTTTAATGAATTTCTGTCCATTCTTTTCCTTGACCATCACAATCATAGTATTTGGGTATGTCACACTCAGCTATAGATTTTTTCTTCACAGGATCTCTGAGATAAGCATGAACCATTATTTCCATTCCACAACTGAATAAAATATGGTGGACCAAATGACTTGCTGGTAGTCACAAAGGCCATATTCAAAAAACGACACAAAAGGTCAAATGTATTGTTATCCATCGTAACTCAGGCCACCTAGTAGCCAGCCAAATAAGAAATTAAGATTTACAAGAGCAGCTCTTTAGAAGTTGGTTTGTTTGGGTTTTTTTTATAGATAATACCCCCAAAACACTTTCAATATCAAGGTGTAAATAATGCTCCTACACCAAGCTGCTGGTTGGATGCTTTGCACTGATATTGCTTGGTCAGAGGCACAATCCCATGGAAACTGGGGACTATGTTCTGTACAAAATACATCTTTCAGCACTAAAACATAACTGTTTATATCAGTGCAGTGTGGTGTGTCTACAGCAGGGATCTCTCAGAATTAATGGGTGACATAATTGCAATGATACATGTTTCCTCAGTCTAGGTAACACAGTCAACTTTAGAATAGAATAGACTGTTTCAATTGGAAGGGACCTACAACAATCATCTAGTCCAACTTTACAGCTATCATCCCTATATTTTGGGGAAATTTTCAAAATGAGTAGTGAGCTGTGTATCTGTGTTCATATGTAGCAGATTTATATTTGCAGACAGTTGATACATTTTGAGACAGTCGTTTCTAGACACAAATATAATTTCCTTGGATGCCTTTGGATATTTGCACAGATGCATTAGACACACGGAAGGGTGTTTTCCCCGGTTGAAATTCCACCTACCTAGTTTGAGCTATTTAAAAATCAAGTATCTGGTCTAAATTAACTATTAAAGCTCCTTCTTTAGTCCCTTCTTGAGAGAAAATCATGTCATGTGAAGATCTGTCTGAGATACACAGGATGAACTGACCTGTCAAGGTCTTTTCCATGGTGCGAAATTATAGTCACCAAACTGTGTTAAGTAACTTTTAGATGTATAGAACTTAAAGATTATTTTCACTTTGGAGTGGCACTCCAAAGGCTCTCTTTGAAAATTTAGGCCTAAAAGTCAGCTTGGAACTTGCAGCGAACCTACTTGGTAAAAATAACTCTTTCTGATAAATGCAGAGTTTTCAACAAGACCTGTTATGAATTTCTTTATCCTTAGGAAGTAACATTCACAGGAAACCACATAGGTAACATTTTCATAAAGTATATTTAAATGATCCAGTCAAGAATTTTGACCAAAATTAATTTCAAGGCTAAGAAGCAGCAAAACTGTTTAGGCGAATCTGCTTGAGCATTTGCATTTTGTCATGAGAGGGATTTAAGAGGATGTAACTTAAGGCTCAACTTCTCTGTACCAAGGTAAATATAGATAGGCAAAAAGCTTTGCAGGGAGGGGGAGGAGAAGGGAAACAGGGAGCTCATTTGTTTGCTTATTTGGTTTTTAAGCCAGTTTCATTGAAACTGAAAACTGTTTGATCACTTTGCATACTCCAGAGGTCTTCTTTGAATATTTAGTCCTAAAAGTTTACTCGGAAGCTGAAATCAATTTACAGGGTGGGTAGCACACAAAAATAACCTCTTTCTGATACACACAGTCTTTTAAATAACATCCTCTACAAGGCACTAAAGCTTTAATATCAACAATATCCTTGAAATGAGGGGAGTGAAAAAACAAAACATGAAGTGCAGAAACTGCTATCAATTCCATTCACAGTGGCAGAATGACTCTAATAGCAGAGACATTTATGAGTCATAAATTACCATTTATAAATACAGTGTTTAGCATTCATTTCAATGGACAACATAGGTAGCAACATTTCTAAATAGCTTGAACTGATAAATAGGCCAGTGAAGTGGCTCAATTTGTTGAGATGCTAACACATTAACTACTGCATGTGGTGGTGGCATGTTTGCATCCCTAACACTGTCTGTCTGCTTGGGCCTTATGGAAATAGACACTTGCTTTGAATTTATGAACTGACACAGTCAGTCTATCTTTCATAATGATTTATGAGGAATCACTGCAGACTGGGCGATCCATCTATGACTGTGTTAACCTCAGTCCTACCACGTTATATAGCATGACCACATCCCACACATTTTAGCCCCTAGTACCTTGTTTTGAGAGACCGGCTGATTTCTTAGGGATGTTTGAATCTTATATTTTGTCCTATTCAAGGAGTTATATAATGATTTGAACCTGATCATTATTACAGTGAGACGTATTAACACAAACAGTTCAGACAAAGACTTACCTGAGGTCATCTCTGCTCCTGTCACAACTGTAATGTTGTATGAACATCATTTACAGCTGCTCCTTCTTTCACCTTATGTAATGACAAAACTAATTTTCAGTTAAAAAAAATTAAAAAAAAATCAATGCTACGTCTGAAGAAAATAGAAATGCGCTAGCGACTGCAACATTATAGTAACACAAACTTTGACTAATCTTTATGGAAACTTTGGATTGGTTTCTTTCTACTCTATCTGTATCTAATTAGCTTTCTTTGATCCTGTCAATGATTTTTGAAAACAGTCTTGACACTTGTATAAAGCCAAAGCACCCCTTCAGGCCTCTGAAATATACTGCAGATTAGTGGGTGCAGAAGCTCTAGCACAGGTGAATAAAAATTACCTGGGAAATGCAACATAGTAATTCCTTTTTCTTTTTCCTCTTTTTCCTTTTATTCTTTTTCTTTACTTTTCCTTTCTTTCTTTTCCTTTTCTTTTTCCTTTTCCTTTTGCTTTTCCTTTTCCTTTTCCTTTTCCTTTTCCTTTTCCTTTTTCTTTTCCTTTTCCTTCTCCTTTCCCTTTCCCTTTCCCTTTTCCTTCTTCTTCTTTTTCTCTTTCTTCCTATCTATCTTTTTCTTTCACCACAATTCACAATCACCTTCACTGTATGCCTAGTTATTTTAAAGGAAGAGGATGGTCCTTCATAGCTTGTTTTTCTCATTGCTGGTTATAGAACTACAAATTCACAGGGCTGTTCTGTGACAGCCTAATAATATATGTGGTGCAGTTTGTAAAACCAGAAACACATCAGAAGAGGTTTCTGCATCCTGGTAACATTACAAAGAACTTCTTGGGTGTGTTGTATGGGGGGTTTAAAAAAAGATGCCTGAGTTTGCTTTGGAAACAGACTGTAACCTAGAACTGATGGGTGGGATTCCTGTCATCCAGCATAAACATCCACAGTAGAGACCTCTGTCTCCAAGCTTCCTAGGGAAAGATTCATCTTATTCTAAAGTGAATTTATAAACCAGGTCTGGTGAATTTCTCTTCATCAGCTATAAAGGGAGTCTAAAATTTAGGTCAGGCACCAACTAAGCACTTATTCACCCTTTCTTAATAAGATTTTTATGCTGCTAGCTCTTCTGTTTTGGAATGAGGATGCTTTAACATCTACAAGAAGGGCCGGAAGGAGGATCCGGGGAACTACAGGCCTGTAAGCCTGACCTCGGTGCCGGGGAAGGTCATGGAGCAGGTCATCCTGAGTGCCATCACGCGGCACGTGCGGGACAATAGGGGGATCAGGCCCAGCCAGCATGGGTTTATGAAGGGAAGATCCTGCTTGTCTAACCTGGTCTCCTCCTATGACAAGGTGACCCGCTTAGTGGATGAGGGGAAAGCTGTGGATGTTGTCTACCTGGACTTCAGTAAGGCCTTTGACACTGTCTCCCACAGCATTCTCCTGGAGAAGCTGGCTGCTCACGGCTTGGATAAGTGTACTCTCCGCTGGGTTAAAAACTGGCTGGACGGCCGAGCCCAGAGAGTGGTGGTGAATGGAGTCAAATCCAGTTGGCGGCCGGTCGTGAGTGGTGTTCCCCAGGGCTAAGTGTTGGGGCCGGTCCTGTTCAATATCTTCATTGATGATCTGGCTGAGGGGATCGAGTGCACCCTCAGTAAGTTTGCAGATGACACCAAGTTGGGTGGAAGTGTTGATCTGCTGGAGGGTAGGAAGGCCCTACAGAGGGACCTGGACAGGCTGGATCATTGGGCCGGGACCAACTGTATGAGATTCAACAAGGCTAAGTGCCGGGTCCTGCCCTTGGGTCACAACAACCCCATGCAATGCTACAGGCTTGGGGAGGAGTGGCTGGAGAGCTGCCTGGCAGAAAAGGACCTGGGGGTGTTGGTTGACAGCTCCCTGAACATGAGCCAGCAGTGTGCTCAGGTGGCAAAGAGGGCCAATGGCATCCTGGCTTGTATCAGGAATAGTGTGGCCAGCAGGACCAGGGAGGTGATAGTGCCCCTGTACTCGGCACTGGTGAGGCCGCACCTCGAGTACTGTGTTCAGTTTTGGGCCCCTCACTACAAGAAGGACATCGAGGTGCTGGAGCGTGTCCAGAGGAGAGCAACGAAGTTGGTGAAGGGTCTAGAGAACAAGTCTTATGAGGAGCGGCTGAGGGAGCTGGGGTTGTTTAGTCTGGAGAAGAGGAGGCTGAGGGGAGACCTTATTGCTCTCTACAGCTACCTGAAAGGAGGTTGTGGAGAGGTGGGGGTCAGTCTCTTCTCCCAAGTAACAAGTGGTAGGACGAGAGGAAATGGTCTCAAGCTGCGCCAGAGGAGGTTTAGGTTGGATATTAGGAAGAACTTCTTCACCGAAAGGGTAGTCAGGCACTGGAACAGGCTGCCCAGGGAAGTGATTGAGTCTCCATCCCTGGAGGTATTTAAAAGACGGGTAGATGTGGTGCTTGAGGACATGGTTTAGCGGTGGACTTGGCAGTGCTAGGTTAACGGTTGGACTCGATGATCTTAAGGGTCTTTTCCAACCTTAACGATTCTATGATTCTATGATTCTGTGATTCTATTAACGACAATGACAAGTGCAACAATAATAATAGGAATGATGATGGCGATAATGATGATAATGATGAAGAGAAAGATGCAGTAGTACCTAAAAATTATAGGCAGACTGGATCCCATTATATTAGGTATCATGGAAACTTTGGGGGTTAATCAAACATGCTAAGCTAAATCAGGTATGCAAAAACCACACACACACACTGAAATGTGAGTTTATTCTTCATATTCAAGGATGGGAATAGAAGTGGAGTACATCCTTGCAATCACTTGATAAAGCATCTGTTTCCATTTGGATTTCTAATGGTGAAATTGGTATCCAATCTTAAGATGAGTCAATCAAAAGACCTCTGCCCATCTGTGCAGAGGATCCTTCAAGAAGAGCTGCTCTGGTAAACTTGTCTTCAGCTTTTTCCCAGGAGGAACTGAAAGGCTAGGGTTTATTGAGTGTTTACAGCTTCAAAACGTAGGAATATGTAAGGATTGGATGAGCTATTGATTTTGAAGCTGTAACCATTTGAGAAGCAATACTGTGCAATAGTTTAAGGAAATAGATAGCTTTTCAGTCTCAACTGCTAGAGAGAATAAAATGAGCAGAATTCAGCCATTCACACTGGAATTAGTAAAGAAAGCAATGAAGATGTTTATTTTGCACTGTAAGTATCTGCAGACTGCTTTTTGTATTTTCTCTTATGTTTAAAATGGTTTGTGTGGAAATCCCAAACTTTCATGGGTGGTTACTGCTAAGACAAGTGAATCAGTCAATACTTCAGGAAAAAAATTTCCAAGCAAGTAAGAGAAACCTGTGTCTAACTATGTTCAATTTCAAACATGATCTGAAAATGACCAATCTATGCAAGGTTCTCCAAAGGAAATACTGTAAACACAAGCTTCTGAACAGCCCAGATACCCTCACTGATTTGATTTCTGGAGAAGCTGAGCAGCTCTACCTTTAAACAAAGCCTCTCAGAGTAATAGCTGGTCAGGACCTAAAAAATCAGGCACTGAACAACAAATCTAAAACCTGTCAGAATGAAGGATTTGGAAAAATGCTTTTTATTTAAGGAATCACTATGTCCCTTCATATTATAGTGAGATTTTTCCTTTATGGTTGCCAAAGAGTCAAGATAGGATTGTCTCTGCTGATCACATATACCTAAAGGTGGTATAGAGCTGAACTCAACCTAAATGTGTGAGAAGAAGTAAATGGCTATGGAAAGGGGACTTTTCTCTCTTTTATACTTCATAGATTGCCATATAGAATCCTTTCACATTGGTTTAACAGCTTTACCACTATACAGTTCATTAGTTCTTGCTATTTCTTAACTGAACAGCTGGCTAAAACATGTTTAATTTATGCCCAGCTTAGGACTGAAATATATTCTCCATAAAACTTTAAAAAGGAAAAAAATAATATAAAAAATCTTCCCTCCAGCATAACCGTCACTAACAAATAATGAACTTGTTTATCATTCCTATTTTATGTCTGATACTTCAGGCATTTCAGAGCCCTTTTCAGAGTATTATCTACTGCCCTTCAAACCCTTCATGTTGTTATCCTCTCTTTTATATCAGTAATAGGTTTTAAGACTCATAGTAATGAATGCAAATATATTACTGTTTTAGGGCAATAAAATTGTTCTTTAGAAGTTAACTACACTCTTTGCAACAGTGAAAAGCATTTTAAATTAGCAGCTGGAGAAAACTAGGACATTGGAACACAGAGACAATATAAGACTGCAGCAATCTATTGGCTGTTACCTAATGGAAAAGCTAGTTCATTAATGCTCAAGTCAGTTGTTGATTACTAAGGGCTGCAATGTGAAGTTTGACTCCTGTCTAATGCCTTGTTCTCAGCTGAAATGGTTTTCTAGAATCCCTGTCTAGAATTATTCACAAGTTTTAAAGAAAGAAGAATAGAAATTTTTTTTTCTATTTTTTTTTAGTGGCATTGAGAATGCCATTTGTCTAGAAATTCAGCGAGTATTTTTTTCTGTTTCCCAGGAATCCCTATCTGTAGTAACATCTCAGCCCCAGTTCTAGGAAGCATCTGAGAATGTGGTTATCTCTAAGCAAATATGTAGATAAACCTGATAAAGCCAAAGGAACTATCTATCCAGCTCCTTAGAGACAAGTAGTCCATCCATTAGGATAATAGTGTCAGAGTCATAAAGCTGGATTTAGTCTTGCTGTATGCTGGGGAACTGATGGGTGACCAATGCAAAGATATTTAAATATACACTGCTCAACGGAGCACAGCGCTCTCCAAGCTAGCATTATTCTGAGCTGGTGTGCCCATGAAAAAAACACAATGCACTATTGTGGTGGTGCATTCCCCCCCCCTTTCTTCTTTGACGGTGATTTTTAAGTGGCCTAACCACTCATCCGTGACAAATATGCAGGTGCTCTATTTCAGGGCTGGAAGCAACATCACGGCATTAGGATGGTGCTGTGCCCATGCTAATAAGCCCTGCTTACAAGCAGGCTCAGTTGGCAGTGATTCAGATCTTTCTGTACTGTGCTTCATTGCACTGTGCAGATCTGTAGCCCCAGATCCTCAAAAGCACTGAACTCAGTGGGAATTAGAAACCTACTCTAAATGTGTTTAAGCTCCCTCCTGTAAATCAGGGATAATAAATAGCACTTCCAACTTCATGATGGCGAGAATAAATACATTAAAACTCGGGAGCTACTAAGTTACTATCACACTGAGGGTTATTTAGTTCTGTTTCTGTGGTGGATGGATGAAGCTAAGCATATGTTTTAATTCTTTCCTTGACCATAGTCAGTGCTATTGGAAACTCTCCTCATAACTGATCTGTCAGCGGATGATCTGTTTCCCAGATTGCAATGTTCTATAATTTTGTTAGTAGGAAGATGCATATGAAGCAGCTTTTGCTTCATTTCCTTTTGAAGACACCATGCTGATGGATGGTTTAATTCAAAAGCCAGTTTGTTCTTAAGGAAGAACTCCATATTCAGGCTCCAAATGCTGTCACTGTTTAATATCTCCTAAATGTGTCTTTGTTTTTCTTTTTACCCCTATTGCTAGAAATAAAACTGGCTTAGTCATCACTTCTATTGATTACTATTCTGTCTCCCTTGTTGGTCTTTCAGTTCTTCCCCTCATACTACAAAAGCAATCATTCATCTTCCTCTGTGCTCAGACTTAACTCTGTGTAAAAACACATCTATTCTGCGTATATTTTCATTTGAATTGTTGCTTTCAATCAAAAATGTGTTTTTCATTAAGATAGACCTTTCTATAGGAATAAAATATTTTATTTAAATATTATTTTTAAGGAAAACACAATTTGCCCTCTCTTTTGCTCACAAACTTAACAAATAAGGGGGGACGAGAGAAAATACATCTTGGCTGACCAACCCTCTCTGAAAGTGTTTAGCAACTAAATACCTAAGAAAATTAAGCTTTGCAGCTTTGGGCTTTTCAACAACCAATTCATACAAAAAATGTCAGCAAAAGTGAAACATTATTCATGCTATTTTTGGGCACATTTTTGACACATTTATGGTACAATTAATGATCAAGATTTTTCACAGCAAAGTACCTGGGGGTGATTTTGGTTCTGTCACCTATTCAAAATTCAGTGTTCAATCTTGGGAGAGTTATTTGTTTGAGCAGTAACATTGTTGGAAAGTATGGAGGAAAATAACCTCCACAGAGTGATTGTTGAGAATTGGGATTTACTGTTGCTGAGGATAAGGGTATGTATTTCATATCAATTAGAATTGTTTTGTAATGTTTTGGGGTTTTCTTCCTTGTAAATTTTATCTGTGGATTTCACAGTTCCCTCAAAAGCTTGATTGAGATGGGGTGTCATGGCAGAGAGAATTTCAGGAATCAGATGAAGTTCTCTGGAAATGGAGGTAGGATTTGCTCTTAGACAATTCAGTGGTGCTCTGGCATCGCTGAGAGCTCAACTTGCCCACTTTCAGCACTAAATGATGTACAAGTAAGATGGGAAAGTCATTAGCCCATTAACTACAGAATTGGGAAAACAATGCTATGATCCCTTCCAGCATGTTTTGCAAGTCTTTAGTCCAGCTAGCAGGTCTGTAGACTCTAAGAAGAGATCAGATATGAGTATTGCTCAGTCATGACACAATCTCAGTAATTTTATTCTACACCCAAAGGGTCTACTTTAAGTTTTCTTGGGTTCCATGTAGAAAGTAATATGCTGTTTGTGACTAACTGAATTAGCCATGGTATTTCCTCACATGCAGTGAGGTGGTCATAAAAATAGACCATTCAGCCTATTCAGACAGGTACTCCAAGTAATAGGGTTTGGCATAATCTAGACAACAGAGATAACAGGCATTAAAAATATTAATGCCTCCAGACTAAGCTAGTTGCCACAAACCCAGTTCTATCAGCTCTCTACAGATTCAAGCAAGTGTGACTAGCACAGACATTTTGTTGTGGAAATGCATAGAGCATCACTGCTGCTTTAGAAACATTGAAAGAAGACATCCACAAGAAACTCTGCATGAAGCCAGCTCATGCACAGCAAGATCAATGCTATGCTTGAGCACAAAGATCATGTTAAACCTAAGTTACTATGGCTTGCCTCTGTACCAGACTCCCCAGAACTACTTAATTAAAGAGAAACATGCAGAGATACCCCAGTTCTGCATGGGGACAGCTTGTGTCCTCCATGCTAATTAACTTGATGTCTAAGCACCATGAGAAGGTGGCTATCTGGTCTTGAAATAACCTTGGAAGCAATATGCTTTCATGTAGTGTTGTGCCAGAGACAAAGTTCTGCTGGACCCAGCTGAAGTGAAGGAAGAACAAGGACATGTCCTTGAAGACAAGGACATGTCACAGTAATGATGTTAGTAAGTGGGAGGTACTGTAACTAACCATCATTAATACTGGGTCTTTTAATACCAAAATTCATTTGCTGATTGGACTGCTGTTATGTTTTATCTGTTTCTTGTGAACCATCAAAAACACTGGAGAAGAAGAATTTCAGGAAATATAATCTTTTGTCTCAGACTTTTGAAAAAGTCACTTCAGTTTAAGGGATCCTCACTCTGTAATTTCAACTTGTTGCCTAAGCTGCAGTATCTTCTTATATGCAGGTTTTAACATCAGTAAATTTAAAATTCTTCAGCTGGGATTAACTCCTTCCCTTATGTGCTAAATCAAATTACCTCCTAGCTGCTGCAGTGTAAGAGTATGAACATGGATTGTGGCTCAGCTGATGTGTGGTAATAGTTAAAATATAGTAACTTAACCATGAGTCTCATCTCTTAGAGTTTCTTGGCTTCCAAAACGCCTGGGATAAATAGCAGAGAAAGCCAGATGACTGGTATTAGGGAGGCAGATTTGTTACAGTGCATGGAAGTGGCAAGGGATTGTGCCAAGATATTTTCTCCTACTCTGGAACACCACTAGAAAAACACAAAAGCAGTGACTGAAAGTAAGTCTCACCTTGCCTATCTTCAAACATTTGAAGGATGGTTATCTAAGTCCACTACGTTCTCCTTACTGTCACTGGGGGCAATTGGGCATGTTATTGTGTGGTTGTGCCATTTTAAAAAATGAAATGGATTTGAAGGAATTGCTTAGTGGATGGATTTGATTTTTATTTCAAGTTAGTAGAGTTAAATCAATTTATTCCTTCGAAAGACCTAGTCAGCATTGTGTAGCTTCCTTGGTCTTTGGGCAAGATAATATAACTTATTTTCTCTAGGGTAGATTAATCAATTCTGTATGTCATAAGGGTAGTTTGTAATGATCAAAACCAAACATAATTAATAGTGCTTAGTAGGATGTCTTCTGTTATCTCCAGACTCTTAGGACATCACTGCAATATTGTGCTGGGATCAGTTTTGAACACATCAAGACAGCAAAGCAGTTGAAGAGACTGTCTTGGAAATTTTGGAGTTTCCCATACTAAAAGTCTTTAAGAGTGGGTTACTCAGACCACAGGAACGATATATGAATGTTGATCTTTCTTACTTTGGGAGGAATGAAAGGGGATGAAATGACCACCTGAAGTACCCAATAGCCATATGATGTTACTGGTAGGTATTTTAATCCATAAATAATCTTATAAAAATCAAGATAATTCACACAGAAATGCATTGTATATTGTGAATAACACTTCAGAATCTATCCCAAAGTTAAATGACTGAACCTGTTTCTAGCTCTGTACATTGTTCCCTAATCACAAATATCTTTATATTAGTTGCTTTTTCATTTAAATCTGCTCACATTAGGCCTGGCCACCTTTTACCACATTTCTTCTGAGATTTTTTAACCTCCTGTCCTGGTTTCAGCTGGGATAGAGTTAATTTTCTTCCTAGTAGCTGGTATACTGCTGTGTTTTGGATTTAGGATGAGAATAATGTTGATAACACACTGATGTTTTAGTTGTTGCTGAGTAGTGTTCATACTAGTCAAGGACTTCTCAGCTTCCCATGCTCTGCCAGGTGTGCAAGAAGCTGGGAGGGAGCATAGCTGGGACAGCTGACCCAGACTGGCCAAAGGACTATTCCATACCATATGACATCATGCTCAGCATATAAAGCTGGGGGAAGAAGAAGGAATGGGGGGACGTTCGGAGTGATGGTGTTTGTCTTCCCAAGTAACCGTTACACATGATGGAGCCCTGCTTTCCTGAGGATGGCTGAACACCTGCCTGCCGATGGGAAGTAGTGAATGAATTCCTTATTTTGCTTCGCTTGCGTATGTGGCTTTTGCTTTACCTATTAGACTGTTCTTATCTCAACCCACGAGTTTTCTCCCTTTTACTCTTCCGATTCTCTCCCCCATCCCTCTGGGGGGGAGTGAGCAAGCAGCTGTGTGGTGCTTAGTTAAACCACAACACCTCCTTTTCAGATCTTGCGTATCTTTTGATTCAGTAGGTGTCACTAGATTTTGCATAAGAAGAAATGCAAAAGATTCTTGTAAATACACTCTCTTCCTGTCTGAAGATGCAGTCCTTGTCCTGGCCCAATGCTATCATACTCCCATCAACCTGATTTTCTGAAGATGAAATCTGTAAGGGAGAAACAGTGTGCTGCTAGCTGAGGAGCTGACAGAGAGCAATTGAACCAACAGATCCCCTGACAAGTTGTTTCAGGTTCAAGGTCAATCAGATATTTTCCAGCCAAATAAGATTCTGAGTCCCTGTGTACAGTCGATCAAATTGCCCAGCTTGCTTATCTTCCTTCTGCCTCTGCTGTAAACAGCATGTTTATGGATACTGCAGTGGCCCTTTCTACATGAAAACTCTGGGGAAGCATGTCCTTCGTCACAATGTCTCAGGCTCATTTGTTTTGTCAACAAACCAGACTGGTTTTGAAGCTGCTGTGGGAACCACAGGGAAGATGCTGCAAACACAAAATGTATTATCTGGGGAAGCATTTAAAGATAGCGAGAGAGTCAGATGTCACTGGGACGTGATGCTTCTTGTTTCTATGGTGAGGGTGAGCAAAAGGAAATAATCCATGAAAAACACCCAGGTACACTCTTTCCCTTTCATTATTCTATGCATCAGTTATACCAAGAAGGAATTTAAAATAATTGTTTAAACCTTATGAGTTTTAAAATGGCTTACTGCTGACAAATAGTGTCATATTCTTACTGTCTGTCTGCCTGCATTTCTAAAGCTTGTATTTGTGCAATATCTATTTTGGCACTTGCATATTGACAGTAATGGAGAGTGATAGTTATCTGCAGAGAATGTGGAGGCAGAACGATATTCCCCATTGTCTCGCAAGCCCAGGTAGATCAGACTTGAAATAGACTGGTCACCTCTGGGTGAAGGGGGAGAGGGTATCTCACTTTTCGCTGCGTTTCTATATTTGGCCTCTTCCCTGCTCCTCCTGATTTTTCACAAGTTATATCTCATTAATAGGCACAGTCAGGGAAAGAATGTAGAAAAAAATGCAGTTTTGTTGTGCCTTCTAGCATCTACCTTCTAGTGTAAAATGTAGATTTTCAAGCAATTATGATGCTTTCTTATTTCTGCTGGGCTTTGCAACACCTTTGTCATTTTCTAGTTGTGAAAATTCAGAATAATACTTGTTTACAATGACATCTGAACTTCAGCCCTAGAAACACTTCTTAATGGACAGTTTTATAGACAAAGAAAATCTTTTCAGAGGAATGAACAGCATCATATGAGGTAAAGTTTTATAGTCAGAAATTACTTTTTTACTGGGGCAGATCTTCAGCTAAAGTCACCAACACTCTTATAATTCAACAAGCTGAGCATCTGGTCTGTAAAAAATAGTGTTGCTGGGGTTTGATGTCTGCTGCATCAAAACACTTTTTCCCCTAATTCCATGTAGTCATTCTGTGATCTGAACATCACACTTTTTTTTTCTTTTTATCAGTAACATAGATTTTTCTTGCCCTTGAATCATATCCCAGATCATGTTCTGTAATCCCAGTACTTTTATTTAGTTTGCACTGTATAATGAAGAACAAACTATTCAAATTACCAACCATACAATTTTTGATTATGCCAGAGCTAGTAAAAGTCCCAGTGCTGACTCTCACTCATGAGTGTTGGTGTAGCAGAGATGAAAGGAATGAAGAGAAGATCATTCTTCATTTTTGCCCAAGAGTAAAAGCATATTTCTGTATATACCTTGAAAAAAACCCACACAGTAATGGATACTATTCAACTCAGTCACTTAAAAATACACATATGCAAAGAAAATTACCCTACCTTGAAAGCTGGATGTTCCAGACAATCATGTCCACTTGTTTTCATTTGTTGTTTTTACAGACTATGTGTCGTTACTTCTGTTGTTTATAATGTTAATTACTTCTCAGCTGACGTAAATTATTGCAATATGTCCAGTTCTCTCCATTTTTTTAGGTAATTCCAGTTAGATAAGAATTTAAGAAACTGTGAATTCACCAGACTCCCTCTGTGGGCTTGACACACAATACACAATGCAGTTCAGCGTTTTGATCTTTACCTTTGGGATGTCTCATGGTCTGACCCACATTATCTAAGAGTTGTGGTCAGTACTTCACAACCTCTTCCATTGGGTACCAGTTTACATAATGACCTCAGAAAGACCAGTACCCACCTCACCCCCTTTTACCCCAAGTGCAAAGAGTGCTTCTTTGATCTTAGATTTTCTCTGTTCTGAAAAAGTTACATGGAAATGGGTATGTTTTTATAAAACAGAAATTAACAAAAAATTACTGAAAGTTTTTTGTCTGATATGGTCAGAAAACAACTCGGAAAAATACGTAGTTTTCTGACTCAGGCATTACAGGATGAATTAGAATAGGATAAGATAAGACAGGACAGGACAGAACAGAAATCAGATGAATGCCAAGAAGTTTGTTGGCTTCCCAGTGGCACAGTCATTTCCATTTCACATCCATTAATCCTTCATGAGCCTCAAAAAATTCAGTGTATTAAACCAGGCTGAAGTCAAACCACCCATGGATTTTCAACATGCTTGTGATTCAGTTCAGCCTTTTCACACAACTATGAAAAATGTAAATACCTTGCCATGTCTGTGTAGAAATAGAAATGCCATGTCTGTGAAGAAATAGAATTTGCCACTCCCTGGAAAACATATCATTAATTTCACACAAATCAAAGGTTGGTGTTTCATTCTGCTCAGGGTGATAGAAATGATGAATTTCTATAATTTAAAAAACATTTAAAATAAGTTGTCTGATTGGCTCACAAGCACTGGGATGAAATTTGTCATTGTTTCAATACTAAATATTCATTTAAACTAAAATTCCCATTGGATTTGTACTTTGTTATTGATACAATCCTTATCAATGCTAGGACACAGCAGGAGTTAGCCTTTCTTGACTTACTTATGTACTCTAAATATAGCAGTCATGCATCAAATTAAAAGTAGATTTATAAATAATTTATGAAGGATGAATAATGGATTCTTAGATGTCTTAATAAATGACTAATCAATCGTTATAGAATCCACAGGTCAGAGGTTACTTCTAAACATGGCAAATAAACCACATGAATAATAAGCTGTCCAGAAACCATCATCCTGGAAGGTGCTTGTAACTATATAGATAAGCATTCATATCCATAATATACATATAACTAGACTTGGTGAATAATACAATAAGAAACAAAATGCAAAACAGAGACATTTATTGTGTATGTTCCTGCAAACAATTCATCCTATTCTTCAAGGGGTTCTAAAGCTGGCAAAAACAATGAGAGCTTGAAAATTGTCAACGAACATAAGGATACAGGTCTCCTCAAAAGCATATTCCTATTTTTCAATTGATTTATGGAAGACACTGATAATTTACAAATCTTTTATAAGCAGTTTCTTAGTATGTGGTAGTGTGACAGGTGATAGAGGTTATTTTTGCACTGTTGCTACTGAGAATTCCTTCAGAGATCTCTATATATCTGTAAATAAAGAAGCCAAATTTCCTCGTCAGCCATTTCTTATGCTATATGAAACTTATTCTTTAGCATATATAATTGGTTGATGCACAGACCTGGCACTAATGGTCAACATGAAAGACTGCAGAGAACCAAAAACATCTTATGAAGAGTGTTGTAGGATTGCAGCCTGACCCCAGACTTTCATTGCACCTAAGTTGTTGATTATCTAAGCGATATCTTACATGACTATAGGCATCAAGCTATATGGTTTTTAAGAAAATGGAAACTTTGGTTGATCATTTTTCTTCCTAAAAGGGAAAAATAAATAAATTACTTCCATCATGTTTTTTAATAAGATGACAGAATTAATTCATTGTCCAGTCTTCTTTTTGTTTTTCTTAAACCCTGAGCTGTTTCTGAGAACCTTTAAAAGTCAAGAAGTCTTTAAGACTGTTTCAGCACATTGAATTATCCAAAGGAAAAACCTGAAAGACAACTGAATGTGTCAGCTAAACAGTTTAAGCTCTCCAGCTTCAGTCTCTATAGGCAGCAATTACATTTCGAAGGAAAATGTTTTACAATTGTAATTACACATAATAAGAGGAATGTATTTTTTCCCTTTATCCTACTCCCATGGCGAGTCAATTTAATTTTTAAATACAAGAGACATAATTGATTTTAGCCCTAGATTAGTACTGAAAATGATCTATATGTGCTCTCACTAATGGAACAAGAGAATTGGCATTCCTCAGGGACCTTAACCCAACCCCGTTCATGGCAACAATTATTAGACCCTGACAGGGCAACAATTATTAGACCCTGACAGGTTAGCTACTAGGAAGAGGGGGGCATAGAATACCCTGCTGATTAACAATCTAGTGAAATAATTAATGTTATGCTCTTCTTATTTAATTATGGATTATTCACAAATATATTATTATTACACACCACAAAAGGAAGGGGCTATGCAGAGTTTTGACTTCATCTGTGCTGCTCAGAAGGCCATTTGTTAGGGGTTTAGGGAAACCTCTTGCTTTGACTTGCTTCTGAGCATATTTTAAACAAATTTTACAATTTCATTAGGGCTGATTCAACAGCCACAGAAATAGAAAGTTTTAGACTGATTTCAGTAGGATTATATGAGGCTTAAATGTATAACACTGTATTGCAATATCAAGACTACATGTTTGCTCAGTACATTAGAGTAATAGGTGAACAATCAGCAATGATGCACCTTGTTCAGTTTCTAATACATTTTTCTTCCTGTTTGTCATAATAGTTTATATCAATCAAAACATGTCCTTTTACAGGGTGTTATGAGAAACAAGAATAGGGAAAGGACTTTACACTCCAAGTGTATTTTTTTTCCAGTTGCAATAACTCCAGTCATTTTAGATGTCAAATAGTTTATTTTAAATAAAATGAGAGTGAAGTGAATGGGAAAACGTTCACGGCATCTGGGAAATGCCAGCCCCTGTGGTTCACTGACCAACCAGATTATTTATGGGTAATTTGACCTACCTTTAATTTCAAGTGACATACACACATGGGCATATAGACTAAACTACCTGGCTTTAATAATGAAAATGTTTAGTTCTGCTGAATATTTGTCTGTTTGCTGGAAAATAGGATCTCTCAAATCTCACCTGACTTGCAGTTCTGTTAGTTTCCAGTTGGATGATTCTGGGGTTTCAGATTTATTTTATATTCTTCACCCAATTTGCACTAAGATTTAGATATGCCAGGGCTAGTGAGAAAAAACAGCCCAGACTTTCAAGCATGGGAGTTCAGAATCAGACTCATTGCTAATAAGACTTGGTATTTGTAGTGACATGCAATTATGTTGTAGACCTTCAATCCTTTCCACCATCCAGAAAATAAGGCAGAAAAAGAGACTCTAAAGAAGGTGCACTGCAGCCTTCCTAACTAAGCTGTGAGTTCAGGATGTTCTTCTCACTCTTGTTTCTTGTCCTTGATGCTGCAGAGTTTTGTGTAGACAAATTCATGTAGAGTCCTGCTGACTTCAGGCTAGACAGGGCGTTAGCACTTTGTTCCACATGAGACTTGTAGACTATATCCCAACTCCTTTCCCTGTATTCTCCTCCACTCTTTTTCTGCTTGACTTGCTGTGACTGCTTCACTTTTTAATGGAGAATATTGTCACTCTTACAGGCATTTCCTGAACAATGCAAGTAATGGTGTAAATCTTCATTCTTTCAAAGTGATGAGGCCTGTTATTTGGGAAGGAGCATGCTGTTGACTGTAGCAACTCAAGAGTAAGCAATCTGACCTGAGCCTGGCCACAACACGAGAACCAATGTTGAAGACATCCCTGCTCATTGCAGGGGGGTTGGACTAGATGACCTTTAAAGGTCCCTTCCAATCAAAACCATTCTATGATTCTGTGATTCTATGAATAAAGCAGGAAGTACCATCCTTCAGAGGCATTCTGCATTGTCCGTGAGCACATACAAGCAAAGAAAGTGTGATATGTTGGTGAAGGGGTAAATAACACTACTTTACACCAAAGATAGCATCTAAGATCTGATCCCCTTTGCTTTGTTCTCAAGTGAAAACTCTGTAAGCACAGGAAGATGCATTGCAAGCATGTCTTGAGGTGTCTGGTCAAAAAGGTTACACACAGCATTGACATTCAGCAATATTTTGTACATCTTATATGACTTTACAATTGTAACTTTTGTGCTGTGTCTAATGAAGATAACTTTACATCTTAGAGTTAGTAAAACCAACATGAAAAATATGCTCTGATCTGGTCTGGAATATGAACAACACTGTTCCTAGCCAAAAAGAGCCAAAGCACTGTTCTGACATATGGGGAGCAGAAGTTTGGGAACGAAAATAGCAACACAAAGGTAGTCCCAAGTTAATGATCTGAGATAGCTGTGATGAACTGCCCTCTTTAGTGTTTGTCTAACTGTCCTTATCACTTCAGGTGTACTTCAGGACTAGTGCAGCTTCACCAATTTTGGACTGGACTAGATCATGCCTGACCTCCTCAGAACATAGGAAGAACAGATAGAGGCAAAAATGTCTTCTCCAGATGAGCCAGCAGTGCAGATAGTGGACCGCAGATGTTTTGTATCACTGTATAAGACTACACAATATTAGCAAATGATAGTTCAATGGTACAGTCTTATATCTGCTCAGCATTTTGAAGTCTGTTGAGGAATAACCACTGCTGACCTATCGTATAACTTTGTCCTCTCAACATGCATTCTAATTGGAGGCAAGCAGCTCCACAGCATACATAGCAGCCAACATGTTCAACTCAACAGGAGCCTATAGACACAGCAAACATTAATTGATAGTACTGTGTCAGCTACCGGTAAAACTCAGAAGCAGTCATATGTAGCTTTGCCATGAAAAACAGAAAGACAATGAGGTGTGTACAATGGGCATTTCCTAGTTTGAGCTTTAACATAAGAGAAGAGGTAGGACATGGAATCAACTAAGAGGAGAAATTTCTGAACATCCAAATATCACCTAAAGAAATGTGGAAGTGTCTAACATGAGAGATTTTAAGCTACTTGAATTCACAGACAGTATTTATTTTGGGAAATGAAGTGAGAGATTGGATGTTTGGTTTTATTTCACTTTTTTCCTCTTGCACAGTTTCCATCTCTCCATTATATAAACAGGGAGGCAGATTTCTTCTATGTGACCGCTCTGCTGACTCCCATCAGTTACCCTAAACAGTCATGCATTGAGTGTGGCTCTCCTGCCATTCTCTTGTTTGTGAACTTGGTGACTTCGTCTTGGATAGATGCAGGTGCAATGCTCTGTCTGAAGCATTACTTATTGGGGCACTCTTTCTGTTGCCATGGGACATGGAGTACCTGCCTTCTCAGCTGGATCCACAGATTCAGCCCCACACCCTCATAGTAAATTTTCACTCTACAGAAAACTAAATGATTCCTAGTAATATATATGGGGAGGAACCAGTGCTGCTTACTCTATTCCCACCTGTGCGTTTGCACACATATCCTTACTGCCTTGCTCTCCAAATAAACGCAAGGTTTCTGTGGCACGTCAAGGCTGACCAGCAGAGTGCAGCAACTATTTGAGAAGAAGCACTTGCACATTACTCCTTCTACCCCTTGCCTGGACAAAGAGGAAGCCCCTGGAGGCAGATTTCAAGCTCATATGCACACATATGCCAGTTACCAGGACTAGAAATTCCTTAGTGAAGCACTTCCAAAATGCTGCAATAGCAAAGAAATGCAGTGCTCTTCATACCTAATTGTGCGTTAAGCAGTCTAAAACAGAAAAAAGGTGATTATGCAGAACCTGACAAACCAGACAATGATTGCACTTTTGTATATACAAATAACAATGAAATGGGCTAAGTATCCTACTGTGTAGTTCTGCATTACATGGACATTTTTCATCCATTTGTTTATGATGAGGAGGAGGAGGTTAATGATGGTGAGTAACTTTTTACAATTCCAACATGTAGAAGCTCCTACAAGATCAGGGAGGCTCTGCTGCTGGGCTGATGGCACAGGATAGCTCCTGGGTTATGACTGTTGCATTCCAAGTGAGTTGGACACACCAAAGGTAGAAGGAAAGAAGCATGTTGAATTGCATAAGGTTATTGATTCCAGCCAATGCATGGTAAACAGCAAGGATAAAGTAACTTAAAATTAAGTAGGATACTGACTCCTTTTTATGTGCCTGAAAATGACTCAGTAAATAATTCATGCAAGCTCACAAAGGCTATATGAAGACTGATAGCAGGTCCCATATTTTTACTTCCTCACAACAAAAGACAATTGTCCTACCTTTTAAGAAATCTTCTTGTGAAGTTTTTAAGCTGAAGCACAAAGTTGAGCTATGTCAAGGTGACTGGTTTGAAGGGTGATTCAGATGAATGCACCCAACATGATTTCCCAGAGCGGTTGTACGTGTTGTGAGAAAAATAGGATTCACTCAGCCCAGTTCCACAGACTTACCTAGAGCATCCTCCAAACTGAAGAGGACATAGAGTACTGTAGGGAGGCCATAAAATTAAAAGCACCATCTTCTCTCATATTTGTTTAACAATTGAGCTTGTTGCAAGTTTAACAACCAGAAGGAATATAAATGAGCTTTTCAGAATATTATGACAAAGCTGAAGCCATTTAGCAATTCCCAGTGCATCTTATAAATCAGTCTGTGTGGAGCTCTGGATTAAAGGGTGGAGAATATTTAGAGCTTCCAGCTCTTAAAATGCAGCCTTTGAAATATATGAAAGAAAAATAGCTGCTTGGTATAAAAGATCTAGTACACATTGTGGTATCCAAGATTTATCTTCTCAAATGTGGGTACTTATTATGGACAAATTAATGGGTAGAGAAAGAAGCTTTCAGTTCATAAAGCAGCAGGTATGAGAAAAAGAGTTCAAGTCTCTAGACTCTTTATCCAGTCCTTCTCATTAAACCAGATAGCCTCCATTTACTTAATGGTGTAAATATCAGTTTATCAACTAAATTTGTAGCTGAATTTGGTCAGAGCCCTTCTGGAGATGTTCATGTTCCAAATCCAAGTACTTGGACTGATGCTTATTCTTGTCCTCCCTATCTAACAACAGCCTTGTAATTTTTCTTCTTGCTTCTATCTTACTTGATCCTAGCTCCACTGGAGAGTTTCATAGCAACCATTTCACATTGCTTCTTCTGGAAATTAGCTCCTGTTTCTATAACGTGCACAACTGGGTACAGCTAATAGGTGAATGCTGGACTGACCTCAAGGCCGTGGCTCCAGAAGTACATGCATTACCAGGAACCGCCAAAGGACGTCCTCTCCATCTTTTTTCTGTTCTATACACTTGCCTGTCACATTATCAGATCTAGTCTTGCATTTTTTTGAATGAATCCTGGAGGGATATATTGCCACCTTCAGACCAAAAATCTCAAAAATTGGTCCACTGTGGTAATCAGGGACCCTGGGTGTGAAAGAGTTTGATTTAGAGCAATAACACCACCTATTTACTTAGGACACAAAAGTGTTTATCTAAGATTCAGTAAAGTCCTACTGAATTGTGACTCATCACGTGACTTCCAATTATTCTTTACCTGGTACTATTGGAGATATTTTGTGGTCACATCACCTAACCTCGTGATTATCCATTTAGTTTATTGCTAAGTAGAACTGCTTTCTGTTTGGCCATTGATGATTTTTAATTATAATCAGAACTCTGTCACAAGCTCTAATCAATAAAGTGCTGGGAAACCTCAGAGGCTGAAAGAGGGAGAAATAATCATTAGATGTTATTAAAGTGATGACCAATAGAAGCACAATTCTTTGTACAATGGCCAGTGTTTCAAGTGCTTATTGATTTGCTTTTATAACAATTATACTGCACTCAGGAAAGCTGGGGAGGAGGAGGAAGAAGGAGGAAAGTCAAGCGAAAAAAGAGAAACAGCAAATCTGCAGCTGCTATTCATGTTTCAAAAGGCACAAGTGCAGAATATGCTCACTTAGATGATAATCTGTTCTCCTAGACATTTAGAAAGGAGCCATGCTTTCTGAATGTATTTTCTTTGATCATTCATGTTAAATATTTTATTTTAATACTCCCATTGCCTACTGTGGGCTTAGGGAACATAATGCTAACCATACCATGATATTCCCATTCCATGCAACGTGATAATTCTTCAGACAGCTTTGCTATGGAAAAAAATGTTCCCCATGCACGATTTATAATAGTTTTATAAGGTGAAGTAATTACATTATCAGATATCCCTGATGTGTTTGAGCAATAAGGCACCTTCGTAATAACATATGACATCTTATAATTACTGCAAGGCAATTGCACTCCTGGGGAAAGAAGGAGGCCAAGATACATCTTGCCTATACAATGCCCCCAAGGATGTTATTATCAGGAAATAAATAAATAAATACAATGAAAAGAAGAAGAAGGAGGAAAAAGCTGATACTGAATAATGTTGAGCTGTGTTATAATGTAATTCAAGATTTATAAGAAAGGGCAAAAGTGTACTTTCATGCTAGGATATGATGTGACAGGTCAGAATATCTAAACAGCAATTTTGAATCAGCGGAACTATTCACAGAACTTAACCCATCTCCTCAGAAATCTCCTTGGCCAATCAAAGCTAGTTTGTAAAAAATCAGACTGAACTGAGAAATGCATTAAAATTGTAACATGCTTTTATTGCTCACAAAACTGTTGCAGTTAATATTTCTAGGTGATTTAGTACATTCATGATTCTTATTTCAAGGTTTCTTCCTCCTCCCAAATGTTCTTATAGGCCTGTTAATGGAATCCTGAGCATCTGATAAACCTACTACAGTTTCTATGCTTTTTTTTTTCCCCCAAAAGCAGTGGGGAAAAAAAACTTTTCTGTCATCAGAATCTAACATGTTATTTGTCTCTGACTAATTGTCTTATTTTTGTGCAAACTATTTAGACAGATCTCTGGATTTTTATACTCAGAGGTCCCTTCAATTATCCTCCATTCCTCCTTCTTTTTTCATGCAAGGCCTCAAAATATTATGCTCGTGACTAATCTGATGAGCAACTGGATGGGCAACTATTATGTACAGGTTTGGATTCCTCAGCTAAAGAAGGATGTTGAAAAACTAGAGAAGGTCAACTGCGGAGTTAACAGGATGATCAAGGTCCTGTGTTACATGACCTATAACAAGCTTAGTAGCTGAGCTTGTTTATTTTGGGGAAGAGGATGCTGAGAGGGGATCCAATAGCAGCCTTTTTAATTGGAGTTACAAAGATGATGCTGCTATACTCTTTCCAGAGGCAACAGATGGTAAGATAGCCACAGGTGTGGTGTAGGAAGGCAGTGCAACACTGGAACAGGTTACCCAGACCTATTTAAATTCTCCAGGGATTTACTTTTTTGTCCTCTTCCTCTACCATCCCACGAGCTTCTGGCTGAAGTCAAAAGCACAGGACATGGAAATCAATTTTTGTGCCCTTTCCCACCTGTTAAGGGAGCAACAGCCGCCTGAGCATTCACACACCATTCAGGGAGTCGCACATGCACCACCTGAGACTTTAACTGCTAGGACCGGAGTCCCTTAGCAGCGGGCAGCTCCACTGAGCTGACGGGCGCTCCTTTTCGACTCCTTGCTCACACACACACTCACCCTCAGGTGCTTCCGCTCCCTTCAGGCTCGACCCTAGGTTTCCCTGAAGCAGAGTCTCCGACATGACGTACGCCAGGTGAATTTATTGAGTGGTACAGCGGTGAAGAGCAGCTCGAGCTGGGTGCCTCCGGAGAGGGACCCCAAACAAAGAAATCCCTGGGCAATTATACCCTTACAGTCTACATTCCCCTCCCCTCATGTGACGGTTCGGTCCAATAGTAATATTTGGGTCTGAGGTCTTCTTGTTCCTTATTGGATCCTTTCCCTGTCTCCAGGCAGGTCATTCCTTTTCTTATCTTGATTAGCTGCAGCTTCTGCCGATGGTTTCGGCTACCTTATCTTCCTGGTTTGCACCGGTTTCAGGGCCTTCCTTCATGTAGCTAGGCAGGAGTTCAGCATACGGTCAGCATATCTAGGTGAAAGTTCACAGCGTGCAGTCTAAGGCTTCAGCAGGTCTTTGGATCCTTATTTGAGCTAAAAATGACTTCTACAACACCACCCAAAAGTCACTTGGTGTTTTCTCTCAGCTCAAAAGGATTATGTGCCTTATGTTTCTGTTTCCATTTTACAATTAAACTCAAGTGCTTAATCAAAGGAAATCATGTCTCGGCAGGAAGCCAGAAGTGGGTAAATAGGCTGGAGGAGGCAGGGAGAATCCATAGTGTTACCTAGCAGTGTATGTGTTCAAACATCAGCCAGATAATCAATCAATCAAAAAGAGGCTTGTCTGCTGCTGTGCATCAGGCAGAGCAGGCCATTAACTTACTCACAATGACAAACGGGGACAGATTTTGGTTTCAAGTTTCATTCCTAAGGTGCATTTCACGGCTCTCTCCAGAGCTTCACAATATGTGCTTTGTTTCCCATCAGAACTTCCCTCACAAATGCTTCTAAAGCTATTTGCACTTCAGGAAACTTAACAGGAGGCAGTTTTCATAGAATCATAGAATCGTTAAGGTTGGAAAAGACCCTTAAGATCATCGAGTCCAACCGTTAACCTATCACTGCCAAGTCCATCACTATACCATGTCCTTGAGCACCATGTCTATCTGTCCTTTAAATACCTCCAGGGATGGAGACTCAACCACTTTTGCCTAGTTCCTGCATGGCATCAGAGCTGTAGTGTAATACATGACCAGTTATGGGTGCCACAGCAAACTCTTGGGGATTTGTGTGAGAACACATGAAAACTGTTTTTGTATGACCAGGAGGGCAATTGAGTAGTATTTATTCACCCAATTCTCCTTCCTTCTAGCTCCTTCTTTTGTTTTTCCTTCTTCTGTCTCCTATTTTCCTTTGCTCCTTTTTTCATGCCTCTTCTTTTCTCCCTCAGTTCTCCAACTTCTTCTTTTTAATTTGTCCTTGTCAGAAAGCACCCCTACACTTTATCCTAAACAAATATCTTCCCCAAAAAATTATTCTTTTTAGAAATGCCAGCAAAATCTACTTAAGGACTGCTGAGTGCAAACCACATTAAAATGCGTAGATTACCCTCTACTCTGATTTTAATTACTGGGTCCAACTAGTGGTATGATTCAACTTGTTGGTTAAAGTACATAAATTTAGATATTGGCATATAGATGACTAAATGACTGAAGTGTCTAAGTTCCTATTACTGTCAGGGGCATGATTCAATAGCTTTAACATAAGCACTGAGTACTCTTTGAGATGTCCTAAAGCATCCCGCATGATCTCCGGTTTACCACAGGTATCCTGTAGATCCTGTGTAATGTCTGCCATGGATAACTTGGATCCCTAACATGTTTTGAATGGCAGTCAGTGCTATGTGTAGGACAGAATTAAGCCACAAGATATTTAGTGGAGTCTAGAGATCTAACCAACCTGACCTAAAGAAGACATCTACATTTAGTCAGCTGAATGACTCTAGTCTCCATTGACTGCACTGACTAGATTTCCAATGACTACAGTGGGAATTGATGCCAGAAGCACATTTATAAAAACCTATATTCAGTCTCCTAAACTTTGGTATCCTAGTTTGTAAGTTGAATCCCACCTTGTTTCTCTCCTAAAACTAGGTTTAAGCTGCACCAGTTGTGTAGGTCTGACAAAGAAAGGTGCATCAATTAAAGGAATTCAGTTCTGTTACCTGCACCTAATTTTTCCAGCAAATTGGCAGATATATACAAACAGTAGGGATTTGCACACGTGTGCATAGGAAAACCAGATTCGTTTGACACCACCAATACTTTTAGGTGTGTGTTAAGCATTCGTAACTATTTACCCATCAGTCATTTTACAAAATCTAACCCTCCCTGAGATTTTCACTGAGTAGTACATCCCTACACAAAACCAAAAAAAAAAAAAAGTTAAACCCTGTGTTTAGCTTAAACCATGTCCTTTTTTTGCCATTACAGGGACATAAGTTTGTTTTTCAAAAGTAGCATCTGCTTTTTCAGCTTTCCTGAAAGGTATTGGTCTTCCACATACACTTACACATTTGGTCTTAATTAGAACTTGAGCCTGTAGATATACCATAAGTAGGCTGGTTTTTTGTTTTGGTTTGGTTTTTTGTTTGAGAACTAATCAATTAAAATACATTTTGTGCTATTTTTATATGTTCTTCCTGATTTTTCTGGTTTCTTCATCTTTCACATTCTTGAAATAAATGGATCTCAGCACCAGTTCAGTAAAAAGTATTCCACATTATCTCAGCTTCCTGCAAGTTTCTGCAAGAACACACATCCATGGAAAGTATATTCAATCATTCAGCTGAATATATCCATTAACAGGCTTATGTGAGAAAGTATTTAGTTCTTTCAACTGACAAATGTTGAGGGAGGTGGAAATGGCTGGTAAAAACGCTCGTGATATAACAGAAGGAAATCTGCAAGGAAGCTCATAAGACTTAAAATGCTTCATAGTTAAAAACAACAAATAAGGGTTCTCATAGTACGCTCATAAAGAAGACAGATGCTGAATTCAATAGCTGGTCAAGAAGTTATTTATCAAATCAAAGCCAACATCTTAAGGAGTAGAATGTTCTCATTAAACTCTAATAAAAGTCTCAACCATGATATAAAATCCATGAGACTTTTTTACCTTACTAAATCCTGTCAGGAGCTTTTGTTATCAGTATCACATGCCATCCACATAACTATTCCAAAAGGAGCCTGAAGTTTCTATGCTCTGCATCATTTTTTCCTGTTAAAATTTATTCTTACTATTATGTGAAAATAGTATTATACAAATAAAACATCTAATAAAAATCCATTTTAAGAATGTTATGCTACTATTAAACATTGCATAAAATTAATATCAATTATATTCTATTAAATTTAATAGCTTTTGAGTTATTGAGTTTAATTCAATTTCAATAAATTTCAATTAAGCCCAATTTGTTTCCATTTTTTATTAATTCCAGTCACTATCAATTATCTTTAATTAATTTCATCTACTTGTGCTACATTTTCAGGTAATTCTCCATTACTTTCAATTAGTTTCTATTAATTTCAAGTGGGTTTTGTGACTGTTAACTGATTTCATAAGAAACAAATGTCATTCTTTAATGTGGGTCTGTACTATTACTACTTGCCCTCATGCCATAAATTAGTAATTCAGGGCCAGATCCTCATATGATGCTTACTGGCATAGTCCCAATAGTGTCAGTGTAGCACTGTTGAGCAAGAACATTCAGAAAACTGCCATTTCTTGAGAACTAAAGAATTCCTGGGAACTGAAGTCAGTACAAATTTCACCTTAAGCTACCATGAGGTCAGGATTTCACCCTAATCTTTACAAACAAGTGTACTAGTTATCCTGCCTTTTGGTTAAAGAGTTAAGGCTCTCATTTCTCAATAATATTGCAAAACAGAAAGATACTAATTCACTTTGATCCTTTTAAACATGTTAGTTAATGACTTGATTAAATTGTCTAAGCACGAGTGCCTAGTACAAACATGGACATCTAGTGCCATTTGAGATGCCCAGTTGGCTCTCCTGTACAGTGTGGGTCTCCCATAGGTTTTGCATCTACCAGCCTGTGGTGCTGTCTCAGTGGTCATTACAGGCATATGTTTAAGCAATTGATCCAAACCCTTAATCAGTCTGGTCAACAGAATATGATTCATCTCATCCTAAAATAGGATGAGATCACCTGCATTGGTGAAAGTCCAGTGACTATATAGCTCTAAGCCATATTACTATATTGACTAAATCTCCATTGGTTACAGTGAGAATCAAGACAATTAGTTCGGATGTAGACACTTACACAGTAGAAACATGAAAGTATGTAAGATGAACATCACTTCAAATGTATATGCTTTTGGTGGCCAGGAGGCTAGCCTGTTCTCCATGTAGGACAGATGAAGGTTAAAGGAATACTTATGTATTCCTTTATGTTGTTTCCAGTTCTGGATTCAGCTTAAGCTTGTGATGACTATAATTAAAACTTTCAGTATTCTAAGTATATAGCTGTTTTAGGTAAAAACAATGAATGGGAGGGAAAAAGTTCATACGGTGGAATAACCTATATGTAACATTCTTGGAGAACACAGATAGAGATTCATGATGGATTTTGTACAGATGTATTGATTGATTTACTGTCAAAGTAGCAGTTATCTTCAAGCAAGCTCTAATCCACTCATCTTACAACTGAACCAAAATTACCCACAAAAAACTTTTCATTTGTGATGTTAAAAATAAATTTAAATATCCTCTTTAGCATTTCTGCAAAACATGATTCATGAGAGATATCAGCAGGTTTTAAACCCTAGAAATTAAATCTCCACAACATTCAAAAGTGAGGGAAAAGTGCACTATAGTTTAGCGCCTGGAATACATATCTGTATGCTCAGCTTGGTTTGAGTCTTTTCTATCCATAAGCCACCTCTGCTTAACATAAGCCAGACATCAAAATTTGGGGCAAGAGCCAAGGCTGGTTGGAGTCATTGGAGGCTTAACATTTTACTTCACTGAACTTTTGGAGAAGGTTCTGCAACACAAGCAGTCCAAGATTTTGGTGGTCAATCTTCTGTGTTTATTTTAGCCAAATATGATACTTCCAGGAAGCAGAAACTCAAAAAGTCTCTTCAAGCACAAAGTGGCTGATCATATCGTACAGACTCAGCAACACTTATGCAGGGAGGGTTGCCTATTTATTCTCACCAGAAACATAAGCCAAACACTAACATCTGGAGCTAGGAAGAAATTTCTCTATGCAGCCATAAAATTACACAGTTTATTGTCGGTGACATCAGTTCTCACCTCCTCCCAAATTACCATCAGCTACAGATTTCTTGGTTTGGTGAACCACACCAAAACAGTTCAACCTGAATTTTTTTCATCTAGTAGCAGAACCTGCAAGGGATACACTAATAGAACTTTCTTTTCAGCAGCTGAAAGTGTGAATGATAAAAGCACCTTTCTGGATTAGTATATTCAACAAAGATAATAACATTTTTGCTTATGGAGATCAATACTCAAGTTACCCTGTTTAGACAAACTGAAGTAGATTTGCCTCAGTGCCTCTTTTCTGAAAACTATTCCTTTGGGCAGTTCAATTCCATGCTTATTTGAGAATGCACAGATCCCAAGGATGGAGAGGACTGCAAAATAATTACAGGTATATATTGGAAATTTGCCTTTCCTTCCAGATTAAGTTATGACATTAGACTGCTACCGAGAAATAGAAGAGTGAACTTAGAATCACAGGGAAGAATTCTGCTTTTGAAGATGTTTCTGCCAGAAACAAAATAAATCAAATAAAACAAGTTTAGAAAGATGTTCACTAAACATGAAAATGAAAGGAGGAAAGATAGCATGTTATCCACTGCTGTATCAGCTGACACTCAGGAAGCTTCTGGGTTTTATTGAATATACACTGGTTTGGAGAAGCATATATCCGTTTTCATTATAAAGCCCATATACAAATGTACTTTGGGTTTAAAATCGCATATGTTGGCTGCCGTACTAATATTGGTTCAAGCAAATTATGCCTTGGCTTCACTAAATGCACATATCTATTTCAGTTAGACTGTTCTAATTTGGCAACAGATACTGTAGTATTTATTCTGTGGCATAGATCAGGTTATATAAAATTAATGGTTGAACTTCATTCATATGGACTGAATTAAAAAGCATTGGTCAGAATGGAAAAGAAGGAAAGAGAAAGAAAGAGACCTGGGTTTGATTATATTTATGTTTGTTCCAGTATCAGCACAGCAAAGTGATGAACAAGTGCTGGCTGCAGTTAATACATATTAATTCCCCAAAAAATAAGCACTGACATATTTTTTTCTCATGAAGGTTTTAATTAACAACATATTGTTTTTTGCAGATACCAGTTTAAGTTCAATTTGTTTTAAAATGTCCAAAAATATTTATGGATTTTTAATATTGCTGGTTTGCTTTGTTGTATGAAAGTTTCAGGCAAATATTCTGGATAACCTGCCGCTCCTGCCCATACAAAATGTCCATGTGTAATCTTGTCCATGTACATATTTCAGAAATCTTCTGTAGTGCTGTACTAACCAGCTCTTCCCAGTAGTGAAGTTCTTTCCCTACAGACATCCCAACCCATCCTTACCACCACGGCAGAAAATTTACTAGTCAGTCAGGACTCTGGCAGGTTTGGAGGACAGATAGGAATGTCTACGGAAATTGTATCATTGATAAATGTTTGTTGCTTCCTATGGCAAGTCATGGATGGGAATCAGTTATTGCACAGCTATGTGGGGCCTGGGTCTTACTGCAAGTCTTTGGAGTGACCCGTAGCTGTTAGTGACTGCTATTAGCAATTGTGCTGCAAAGCACAAGGCTTGACATCTGTTCTTCCAAGGACCTGATATACTTACATTGTCTGCACCCCTACATGGCATAGGTGAGCTGCTGTCTTCCCTTAGATGGTGGAAGAGCACAACTTGGCCATGCCTCATGCCTTCTCGTAACTACTGTTTGCCCCTTTCTTTCCAGACTACATCTGTGCACACTTCCATTTGGGCCCTGCTTTCAGCTCCATCCTGTCCAACCTCCCTGTGAAGTGAAGACTCTGAGATAACATGAACAAGAATGCCAGAAACACATGAGCAAGTTTTCCCTCTGGATCATCTGATTCAAATATTACCATTCCTGGAATATACTCAAGCTGTTCAGTCTCTTGTCTTCACAGTTAAATGAAGAACAATTTGTTCCAGCCAGAGCTGATAAAAGTGGAGGTGATGCTTCCTTTCCAGTAGTATTCCCACTCCATTGAAGATTACTGCTGTTATTCATGTCTAAAGAGAAGGTGCTTCCTCATGCTCCCCATGTGCACTGTGGGCACCCAAAGTGGTCTGCGTGTCTCAGACTCAACTAGGGTACTATTGCACTTCATCTTGTGATCTCTGGCTGCAGTTTCAAAGGGTGACATATCTGCTTACCCACCCCTACACCTCCTGGCTTTGGTGACTATATCAAACTGTAGATAGGCAAGCAACTGCCAAGCTTAAAAAACAAAACAAAACACACCCTCCAGCTTATGGAGAGCACAATAGTCCATCTGCTGAACAAGCGACTGCTGAAAGCAAACCAGCATTTGAGCTCACACTGATGACTTCTTACATGAAGTCAAGAATTTGCTCCTCAGTTTCCAAGAATCCCAGTTTGATTTATCAGCGTTATTGGAGAGATCACACAGGGGAACTCCACTCTTCATGAACAATGGCTAGAAGGACATTCATGAAAGCAGGAGACAGAGGTTTCTTGGCTACTGATCCACGTTGTGATAGTTGCTTCTGGAACACATCAGAGTGACTGTAAACCTCAGCACTTTCAGAACAAAATGTAAAACATTTTTCCATTGACCTCTCTTTCCCACAATAACACCACATAAAATAACAGAGCTAGGAAAAAATACAGACAGCTTTATGAGTGCATTTTAATAAATCAATAGGGAGTTTAGATACCACAGTGGTAGCTGCTGTATAAATATGCAGACAGGAAGATCCTGTCCTGGAAAATTAGAATAGGCAATTCCTGAACCTGTTATTGTCCAGTTTCACTTGAAGTAGGAGAAAGTCAGTGTTATTTTTTCCCCACTGGCAGAGAAAAGCCTGGTGTCTAACTCTCAACTGGTATAAATAAATATATCTCTGTGTCACTGGTGCTAGCTTGATCTATACCACCCAAGACATTGCCTGTGTGATCCAGCCAAGAGAAGAACCACAAGTTGCTTGTATTTCTGATTATAAACAGATATAGAAAGAGCACAGTAGAGTTGAAATTATCTTTCATGTCTGCATATAAGTAAACAGAGGAAAATAGGCAAATGGTGTGAAAGATAGCCAAGTATTATTTCTGAGTTTCACAGAAACACTCAGAGATATTTTACACTCTTGATGATGATTTCCCTTCTTTTACTGGTGCTTTTAACATGTTACATTCTTCATTATCCTCTTCTGAGACAATACTGTATATATAGCTAAATTAACTGCTTATGGGCTAAGACCTAAGGACTGATTATCACATAAGGTCTACAAAACCCATCTCTTAGAGCACAGCAAACACACTGCATTTCTAATGCATCTCCTCATTACCATACGATGCCCTCTTTTAACTTCGAAAGGAGAGGTGAAATGAATGCCATCTACATATGTAGACTCAGAAAAACAGCCTTTCCTTCAAAAGAGGGGTTAATAAAATCACACTTAATTAAGCTGAGGAGCAGGGATTCTAGGAAGGCAATATGTTTAGGAAGGCAATATGTTAAGGAAGACAAGAAGTGAAGAGAGGGAAATGTGGAATGTGAAACCTGGAGCGTAGACTGGTGTGGAGAATATCAAGGTTGCAACCAGGCTGTGGCAGAGCTGTATGGGAAGGTCAAAAACCAATTAAGAGCATGATGGAGTAAGGACCAGGTTTCTTGCAACAAAGTGGGTGATAATGTCAGGAAGGCACTAGGAGGATCACATTGGGAAAAAGAAGAACAATAATAGTATATGGCCGGGAAAGGACACTGTGAAGAAATGAATGTAATTGAAAGTAGAAATACAGCTGCAATGAATGAAAGGGGAAAAGAGAAATGAAAATTAGACAGAAGATCTCTAGGAATGGATTAGCCAAAGTCCATCTTTGCAGGCTGAAAGATGAAAGGACAGAAAAAGCTAGTCTGGGGCTTAATTGCCACTGTCATAGCTAATGAATTATTAACAAGTAAATTAAGAAATTGAGTAAATCCTTTCTCTGTCTCAGTCAGCTCCCACTTCTGACAGTCACCAGTGAAATGTAAAGCTCTTTTTACAATTCCTTTCCCTTCCCTTATGCAATGGCTGGTAGTGCACTGTGGTTTGACGGTTTCTTTTAGATTTGTTAGAACCTCTCCCATGCCTCTTTTTGCGTGAAATTCTCCCACCACAAACTTCCACACTATGAAGGACTCTTGATAAAGCTGTGTTGATGACATATCCACAGCAGTTGCTCCAATCCTTCCACGGGACAGGCCAGGCTTAAAGGTCATCATCATTACCATGAATTTATTTGAAGCTAGTGCCCCAAAGCCAAGGTTAATGATGTCAAGAAGTGGGCACTACCCACAGACCACAAGGCTGAATTTTGTTTTCTTGCTCAGAGAACTTCCCATCCAGATTATTCTGGAGCAAGGAAGGGACCCACAGCTAGAAGCCTGCTTTTAAAACTTTCATCATGAGTTCATCTAGAACTGCCAAAAAATGACAAATTAATACAATATCCTTAACACATCTTGAAATAAACCTATCTATAACATTGTTCTAATCTCAGCTGTGGGCATCACATAGCCCTCTGTCTTTTGAGTGATGCTTCTACATAATTTTCCAGCTAGAGGCGACAACAACAATCCCTTTCCTCATACCTCAAAGAAAGGAAGTAGATGGGCACCTGCCAGGGTTTCAGGGGAGAAGTGGTGAGCAGACAATAGTTTCCTCCTCCCCCACAGTTACTGCACAGAGGACCAACAAAGTCTCAGTCACATGATGTGAGAAGTCCTACAAGATTGAGAAATCCTGTCCCATCCCCTGTATCTCCAGCCACAATTTGGCTATTGGTCCTGCAGAAGATTAAGAAATAGATTATTATTTTTATTTTTTTAAATAGAGGAAAAAAGGGAAAAAACCTCACAACAACACATCTTTTTAGAAGTTTCCAAAAAGAGAACTTTTTTATCTAAACACAGAAAATGTTCAACCAAAATGAACATCTTCTGTCTATGGTTCATTTTGCTCATTTTAGGTAAAATCACTTTTCATTGGTAAGTGTTTTCAACAAACATTTACTGATTATTTTTGGCTTAGCTGTAGGGCTGTATGTCCCTGCTGCCATAAGCCTGGTATATACATTATGTGTGCTTGGCAAATGATTTGCACTGAAAGAATGCACAGAAGATGTCATTCAAATGGTCCTTGAGGTAATACAGGCAGAAAAGAGAAATCTGCAGAGTCTACTACACAAAGGCAACCAGAATAGACCAGAAAATAGTTGCACAGCTGAGTTTAGAGTATATGTTAAACACGAGGAGCTTCTGGTAGATGCATAGATATGGACATAATTAACCCAGAGTAAGAACAGCACTCATGGATCAGCAAACACCAAAGGGAGGAATCAGAGGATCTGCTGCTGCTCTGTTTAGCTTGCTGGGATCTGTTGCACCTCGTGAATGCTATGTGTTTTCTTCAAAAGGGGAGAACAGAGCCCTGAAGCTGTCGCTATCTGATTATGCTGACCAGAAACAAAGCATTGCTGTTGTCAGTTCCAACTATTTTGTATTTTGCTTTTCTCCTTGCCAGCTTTGTGAGCAGCTGTTTGCTCTCTTCCCTGGTGTAAATCAGAAGTAGCTTTTCTCAACACAGTGCCATTTCTCTGTCCATCATATGGTAAAGATCTAATCCATTCTTCCTTCTGGGAGAGCAAAATACAGCCAAGAGTATATGTCGGCCTTGTTTTCCTTGCTCTTACACAAGTGTGTGACTGTTAGCATAAGAGAATTATTCTTTTTATGAGTAGCAATGCCTGTCTAGATGAAAATAAGGAAGAATCAGCCCCATGAGGTACATCTTTTATGTAAACACAGTAATATGAAAGTAATGTGAGAAATAGAGTGGGTAGACATGGATTTAGAAATTTGGGATCTAGGAATACACTTCTTGGGTATCAATGAGACTATTGATTGTGGCTATGGGGGTTAGCTTACGCTGGGATTGAGGAGGAGACTTCAGTGCTGAAAGCCAAGTAGGGTTGAGCTGACTGTGCTCTCAAGCCCTCCTGCCAAGGGGCTAATGTGTGTGATCCGCTTGCGGTCAACTCAAGTGCCCACAGCCTGCAGCTCAGGTAAAGCTCCCTCAGAGAACTAACAGTAGTCTGCAGCTCTGGTATGAAATTAATACCATATTAAGCACCTCTACATACTGCTATAATGCATGAAAATGTGTCTTCTGGCTGGAAGACTTGAAAAATCTGAAGCTTGAAATTCATCCTCAATTAATTGATTTCATGTCAAGGTATCAAGTCCAACCTGATCTTTATCAACAGGAAAACATCATACCTTCAGAAACTTTTCAGGGGCCAGCAATTTCTGTCCCATTTCAACAGTCATTTACAGCTATGTGAGGGAGGTCATCTCATCTCCCATGCATTAGCTAGTACACATATATACATACAACTAATGGCAATGGGATGAAAAGACAACTGTCAACCAGCTCAGCTAAACTTTCCACCATCCCTCCTAATTCAGGGGCAACAGAAGTCATACCGTGCACCAGCAGACCTAATTGTGGGTGATGCGAACTGTCTCCTGCTCTGTCACAAATATTATATACTTGCACCTGCCTCTTTGCTGACCCCTTTTCTGAAGATGAGCGCCGGTACCCTGCTGTGTCCATCGCGGGTGGGTTGGCAGCTCGCTGTGCGGAGCAGACACGAGAGGGCAGCGCTGCCCCAGGCATGGGCACTCCTGCACAACGGGCTGCTGTGGGCAGCGGCGGGCAGCAGGTGCTGTTGGAGACCTTCAGGTCTCCCTGTATTTGAGACACTTGCTGCTCTCCCCAGGCAGGACCATGAGGTGAAGAAATGCACTGCTCCACAGAGCAACACAATAATTCCCTGGTAGATCTAAAAGCTGCTCCTGCAAGGAGCATGTTGTCATGGTCTGACTGGTACAGAAAAGTGCTCTTCTTAGGGGTGGTTAAGAGATAAAGAAACAAGTAGTGGGAGCATATCATTTATTTTTGCAGTGGGGAAAGTTAGCAGATGGTTTCCACATAAGCCACACTGTGACCGCTGTTTTTCACGGTATCCACGTGTAATCTGAAAAGGGAACAACATTTGCAGGTGTTAAAAATTATTCAGGGTAGTCAAATCTAATACTAACTGCAAAGACTCACAGGATTATCTTGCAGTATCGTCTGACTGGGTAATAAAATGGCTGAGAAAATTTAATTTCTACTAATGCAAAATAATGTACATGTGGAAAAATAACCCTAACTATACATACTTAGTGATGGCTCCAAATAAGCTTTGTATCACTGTACTTCATTCATGCATTCTGAATAGTATGTTCAATTCTGTCTCAGAAAAGGTATAGCAGAACTGGAAGAAGTAGAGAGAAGGTGACAAAGATGATCAAAGGCATAAAACACCCTCAAGAAAATGAAAAGGAATGGTTATGGTGGATATAACAGAGATCTATGGAATCAGGAATGCTGTGAAGAAAGTGAAGAGGGGAAATAATTCACTTTTTCACAGTACAATATCTGCAAGACACCCAAGGAAATGATCAGACAGGAAATTTAAAAGAGTAAGGAAACCCTTTTTTTGTTTTTCTTGTTTTTTGTTGGGTTTTTTGGGTTGTTTTTTTTTTCCCAATGCTGTATATTGAACTGTGAAGCTCTCCTACAGAATTTTCCAGCAGTCAAAAATTATACATGAGTTCAAAGAAGAGATTAGACATCCAGTGGAAGTCCACAGATCCAGCAGCTATTAAACACAGCAGCCCATCTGTGGTTGCGAGCTCAGCAGTCCCTATACTACTTACTGCTGGAAAGTGGAAAGTTGTCCCAGGGGATCACGATGCCCTTTTCTCACACCCCTAGGCTGTTCTTACACTCTTCTGGGCATCTGCTGTATCTACTGTTGGAAACAATGCCCTGATAAATGTTTGTCCTGATCCAGTATCTTACATCTCTATGTTATGGGGGAAAAAATCTGACTAGACTAGTATATAAATTTAGCCCAGATCCTGCTGTTTCGCTTCTCACAGAAATCATCTGGGCCCACAAAAATCCTATGACCAATTGTAAATATAATTTGCATAAATAATCATACTCATTTGCATACAGTTGCTTCCTTTGCTTTCTTCCCTCAGGGACTGACAATCTGTTCCCACTGCAATAAGTTTGGGATTGGATTACACCTCACTGTCTGAATTATATAATTTTACTCTCCTTCCCTCTTATTTATTTCTTGCATTATATCATACTTCTTTTGAGGCTGAGCTGAGTCTCCACTTTGCCATAGTTCTACCTTGCCTGATGTCTCTTCACTCTTTCCAAGAAAATTCACTATTGTTTGATGGATATTTGAATAGTGCCTACAATGTGTAATAACATCAACAAAAAGGATTAAGAACCCTTTATCTTTCTGATATATATTTAAGCTTTTCTTAACACAAAACTGTAAAATACTTAGAGACAATGTGCAAAACTGTTGAGTATAAGACAAATATCCTCTTGCTTAATCTACCCCTTCATTGTTTGAATTGTGTCAGAATGATCCAAATCATAACTTTTAGGAAAATGAGATTGGCAGGCACTTTAGGTCATTTAAGACACTTCTCTCCCCCAAAAATAAAACTACCTAATTCAAGTGGAACAAATGTTCAAACCAGATTTTGTATTTTGTTTTCTTTTAGTGAGAAAATGAAACAAAAAAAAATTTCTTTCTGATCAACCTAACCCTTTTTTCAGTTTTTAATTCAACTGGCAAGTAAAACAAAAAAAGAATTTTTTCATGTGGCCCTACCAAGATTATTACTAACAAACAGACCATTATTGGTCTGTTCTTCACTGTCTGTAGATGGCTGAGGAGGATCAGAGCACAGATCTGTCTTCTTTCCATCAAGATGTGGCTAATCTTTCCTCTGTGACAGCTTCTGTCTTCTGCTCAACATGTTTTTATATCTGTAATAGCAAGATTATAGAAGCTGTCCCAAAAATCTGATAAAATCCCATAAAAGGCTGAATTTCAGACTGAAAACTCTAAGATTAACCAGAGCTGCCCATGTTTTCTTGCTGCACAGCACTATAAAGAACTCACCAGGAAAGGGGATACCAACACTCAACCAAAGATTAAAAGCTCGTCATAGAAGACTGCTCTGGATCACTGCAGCTATCTTCTGGTCATCAAACACCCATCATAGAGGAAATAAAGTCATTTACAAGGGTGAGTACAATGAAAGGGCACTTCAACCATAGGAACACAACTTTTTTGGCTTCTTTCCTGATGTGAAAAGATTATGTAGTTCATGTGACTTTCACACACTGTTAAAATTTGTCTGAGGGATATTATGTGAGGCTGTAATTGCAGGATGGACTTTTATTAAATGATTGTTTCTGTGTTCCCATTCATTCCCTCCCAATGATACCAGATGTGGGGCTGATTTCTCATTGTTTCAGAGCACATGCAAGTGTTTTGAGTGAAACATTCCTCCATGGATAAGCATCTCATGGAGTAAGTATCCAGAGCAGTTTCCCCCTGCACAGGTATTCAAGCATCAGTACTGAGATGTGTGCTGGGGTCCCTTGTAAAACACGTGCAAGAACAAAAAGTCATGTGCAAGAACAAAAAGTCATGTGCAAGAACAAAAAGCCACATGCAAGAACAGAGTGAGGCAGGATCCACTTCACAGTACAAGCGAGGCATGAAGTCACTGGTCACACAAGTCTATGCAAATGTAGGGAGCAAATCCGATTTGGCTAATAGCCAGCTGTATATTTTAACCTACAGGCAAACCCTTCTCTCCCGTTAGAGGGTACAGTCATCACCTCTGCAAAGCTAGGGTATCACTAGAGGGACTAAAAAGAGACCAGTTGAGCTTCCCTTCTGTTTCCTCGAGATGTGTGATGCTGTGAAAATACTACAGGCAGTGTGAGCTGATGCACGAACAGAGCTAACAGCACCATGAATTAAAACACGGCATTCATTTTAGCTCTTGTGCTAGAAGCCATCACATAAAGAGGAAACCCACAATGACAAATGGACTCCCTCTGTGTAAATTACTGTGGCAGGGGGAAAGAATATTAAAATCCGGTAACAGTTTGGGATAGCATGGTCAAAATAGGACAATGCCTGGTCAGGTACAGCCACATAAACCATAGTCTCATTTTCAGGTCATCTCCAATCTGTGCTGCATATCTTCTATGGGGTGTTATTAGTTCATGATAATCACACTCTCTGCAGTTCCTTTACTGCTATTATAAAAATGCTTTTATGTTGGGTAGATGTGTTATTTATTATGTGCTAGGAGGAAATGAAGTTGGTAGTTCTGAATGTTGAACAGCAGTTGGAGCTGAGCTGCTCAGTTCCAGGTCCCAAGAACTCTGTCTCCTGTTTCATAATAATAATAGTGATTTATCCCCTGTGCTATTAAGCTGTTGAATGACTCCATGCAGATCTTGGGGCCAGCATTTTATTTCTGTCATCTAAGCTGAAGCTGTAATAGCTGACTTTCTCTTTCTTCCTTTCTTTCTTTCTTTCTTTCTTTCTTTCTTTCATTCTTTCTTTCCTTCTTTCTTTCTTTCTTTCTTTCTTTCTTTCTTTCTTTCTTTCTTTCTTTCTTTCTTTCTTTCTTTCTTTCTTTCTTTCTTTCTTTCTTTCTTTCTTTCTTTCTTTCTTTCTTTCTTTCTTTCTTTCTTTCTTTCCTTCCTTCCTTCCTTCCTTCCTTTCTTCCTTCCTTCCTTCCTTGCTTGCTTCCTTCCTTCCTTCCTTCCTTCCTTCCTTCCTTTTGTCTTTGCTTTCTTTCTTTTTCTCTTTCTTCCTTTCTTTCTTTCTCTTCCTTTCTTCCTTTCTTCCTTTCTTCCTTTCTTCCTTTCTTTTCTTCCTTTCTTCCTTCTTTCTTCCTTTCTTCCTTTCTTTTCTTCCTTTCTTCCTTCTTTCTTCCTTTCTTCCTTCTTTCCCTTCTTCCTTTCTTTCTTCCTTCCTTCCTTCCTTCTTTCCTTGCTTCCTTCCTTTCTTACTTACTTTCTTGCTTCCTTGCTTCCTTGCTTCCTTCCTTCCTTCCTTCCTTCCTCTCTCTGTCTCCCCCCCAAGGTTAAATGAGGCAATATGTACCATTATTACATAAAACAATTCCCACATTTGCACTTCACTGAAACCAATCAAGGTGACAGGCTAAGCACACTGCTTAGAATTCTTATTTGTATGCCTGAAGGACCACACTGATGTGAAGCTGCCTATCATTTAAACGCCGTCTTTTTTTTTCTTTATTTAGGATGTATGTTTACCTCAAAAATAGAACAAAATGACAAAGGAAGCATCTTTCTACAGCACTTCTGTGCAAAATTTTAGACAATTTACATAACCCTGAAATCTTCCAGAAAGGTTTCAGACTGCAGTGACTGTTGCAGTGTTCCCTTATCTGCCCCCATAATTTATTGCACCTAAAGAAGAATTTTACCCTAGACCCCATTCAACAAAGTGTCCTTAGTTGGGCAGATGGTAAAACATTCATTGGCTCATATCCCTGTGCTGGGATCCCTTGTGAAGTTATTATTATGCATCAACTGAAAATTTATTTTAAGATTGTTTGAATCTGTTTAAAAACTCTATTTTAATAACAAAAGAATAATCTGGTGTAAACTGTGTTGACTTAATTAATGTTTCTGGCATTACACTGATGCAGCTCCACTGAAATGGGACTTCCCCACAAATGGGGAGGCATTTTTTCAGAGCAAGCTTTTTGAACGCCTATGGTCCCTCATGTTTTCTGATTATTGAAAATCTTTGATGAGGTCAAACACAAAATGAGAAACAGAAAACAAGACTGCAACTTTTTACTTACCATTGAAATACCCTGAGTTTAAACTTCCAAATTTTCATTGAAAAATAAAGCAAAGTTCTTAAGTAATAATAACAACCCTGGCAGGTTCCCCTCATGTTAAGTCTTCTCTAGTATTTAATTTCGAAGTGTCCAGAGATAATTTATCAGATTATTAAGAAAATATGAATAGGTAGGCTAATAAATAGTTAATTATTTGGCCCAGAGTCTAACTGATTGCTGCTAACTATGGTAGTAGGTAGACTTGGGTGGCATTTTCTGCATCAGTGATTTTTTCTTTCTGTTTTCTTTTTTCCCCAGAAAAAGGTGACACTGATGCATATTATAGATACATGATGATTTTACATTTGTTTTGTTTTGTTTTGTTTTAATTGCAAATATAAGCTGTTAAGCAATCCTGGACTGGTCATTTTCTACATGTTTTCCAATGTCTGAAAAGAACTTTTGGTTTCAACTTTTATACATTTCTTAATCTAAAAGATAAAAAACCTCAAAATCGAAACAAAGTCCTTTGATTTTGTCAAAAGGTTGTTTTGTTTTGTTTTACCCTTCACCCATGATGTAAAAAACCTGTGCTCACATTTGGGTATCAATCAATCCCATGTACATTGGGTGGGCTTCAGCTCATCTTAACTTCAGAGGCAGAATTTGTTTTACAGGTTAAAGGTCTAAATGAGGTTAAAGGTCTAAATGAATGTGTATCTGTGTACATAAATAGGTTCCCATTTCAGTAAGCAGAGGTCTGGGGTTTCATTTGGTTGCCCAGACTCCATAAGAAGGATCTCACAGAGATGTCTGGAGATGTAAGTGGGACAGTTTCCCCTTTTGTAAAGATTGTTTTCTCCATAGCAGAGGAATACAGATTATTTCATTCTTTCAATGTATATGCCGCCAACCGTGCAATGAAATTCCTTAAATTATGATAAAATTTATCATTTCCTGAAGTGAACACAACAAACTGACACAGTAATTTTTAGTAGATTTGGATTCAATTCAATTTTCCAGATGTTCGCCTGTAATCAGCTTAGGAACTCAAATCTCAGAACGGTGCTATTCACACAACAGCTGTTGCAAATTTTTCTTTTGAATCACACCAATCTAGGAGTGGATTTGTTTACAGGCAGCCTCAGTGTTACATGAGGAACTGAATGATTGCACAAAAAAAACCCTCAAAAATGTTCTTCTGACCATTTATGCAGTTTTGCTTTTATTATATTATAGATCCATTTTTAAGTAATTTTTCTCATGAATTAGTAAATAGTTTTCTTCACCAGTCAGTGAATTTTGCCATTGAATTTAATTTAAAAAAGCATTTTTTTTTCAGACAGCTTCCTAATAGGAATATATTGGAATGAAACAGCAGAGTAGTCATTGAAGCTGTATTTGGAGTCCATTGTCATAAGTATTTGCATAAGCTATCCTGCTTCAAAAAGTATAATTAACAGACTCACTCAGTCCAGCAAAGACTAGTACAACCATTAGTCTGACCCTGTGTAATTCACAGCTTAAATTATCACCCTATACAGAACTCAATATCCCTCATGTGCCTCACAGAAAAAAACCATCCAGCTCTTCTCTTGATAATTTATTCCAGTGGTTAGCTATTCTAACTGTGTCCAACCTCATATTTGACTTCTGGTGTGTTGTAAATACATTTTTTCTTATGCCTGGATTTGTTTGACTGAAGTGGCCATCTAACTTTCCCTAGCTCATCCACTTCATGTAGCTGGAGAACAAGGTAATTTATTGGTGTTTATTATTATGCGCACAATTTATGTCTAATTTTTATTGCCTAAAAGTGGTTCATCTGAGCTCCATCTATAGTCAATGGAGAGAAAGGACTTGTTCTCAGATTTAAATATATCTCTTTGGATATATTCCTTTGGATTCTTCTGCATCTGTCCCCTGGTCATAGAAGGAGTCTAAAAGCTCAGCTCCGACTGTCTTCAGACAACTACATTTGGGGTTAATTCCAACTTAGGTTTATATGACTCGGACTTACAACTTCTAGCTCTTCAATTCCTACCCCAGCTGGAAATGAAGCCCCCCAGGTTTCCAAATCCAGGCTCTGGGAAAGGTCGATACCTGAAAGTATCCTGCAGGAAAGCTGCTATGCTGAGCAAATATCATGCATGGAAATATGGAGATGACTGTAGCTGATGGATTGTCATGTTTGGTACCAACCTCTGATTTACAGGTATCTCTCTACTGAGGATTTAAAACTAAAAGCCTAGCAAAATGTCTAGCTAAATGATGGTAATCTTTTTGGTAAGGCAGAAGAAGTTTTTGGACATACAAGGAAAATGTCACATAGTCCCTGTTAATGGAGTAATCCAAGCAATTAACCATGCAAATTCACTACATGTTAGGTACAAAATCTTTGTACTAGGTAATGAAGATATTTTAGTGTCAAGTATTCTTATGAGAGATTAATGAAGTTAGGGTGCATTTTTCAAGCTGCCTGCAAAGTTGGTCTTTCACAACATTGTGTGTCTGGTGATACTCTAATGCAAGCATCATATTAATTGATAGACAAAAGTAAATTAAGTAGAATGCGAAGTGCAGAAACAGGGGGTTTACTGGAAAGAGGTATATACAGAGAGAAAATCTCAAGCTACCTGAGTTATACAGTATCTTTTATTCATCTTGCTACTAAGCCAAAGGTATAGGGAATATGACAGTGAATTATTCAGATTTGTTAAAGTCCTTCCTATTTATACTATTAGAAGACTGTGCAATGTGGTAACAAAGAAGGTTAAATTTATATGATGTGAGTTTTGCTATGTCAGTGTAGAGTGTTTCCACTAATATCTTTCCAAATTTTCATGTGACTGTTTGGAAGGGTAACAGGTATTTAATTGACCCATCCCATCTACTCAAAGACGACCAGTCTTTTATTGCATTTTAAGGCAGTGAGCACTGTATTCTCCTGATACATCTAAACATAACAATGGGTTTTTTAAAGGTTAGTGGGGCTTTGCTATTTTTCCAGGACACTTTTCCTGTTTGACAAGTTGTGTTATGAAAGGTCTTACCTGTTGCCCACTTCATTCTGCTATGTAGAACTATCTAGACTTTTCTGTACCCTTTTTTTGTTCTGTCCTTCAGACTTACAGTTCATTTAGACAGCAATTTTTTGTTCTGTAATACTGGAGCCACAGAATTTTGGGAAAGGACAAAGACCTCCTGCTTTTTGAATGGGTGCTCCTGAATAATCTTCCCACATAAGTTTATACATACATACAAACATGTTAGACTGAGAAAACTTTACAGAACAAATCTGTAGCAGGTAGTAACATTGCCCCAATGTCCTCACAAGGGGATTGAGACTAGAAAAGAAGCACATTGCAATTAAATAAACTTAATTAATTTTCACATGAAGTTTTCATCGTTGAGGATTTCGATTACTGTTGTTATTGTTTTATTTTTTAACACATGCATGTGCATAGAAATAACTGGAGCCTGATTTAAAAAGCACTGGAGTAATTAAATGAGACTAACTTGATGAATGTTATCATATGCACCCTGGTTGCTGGGTACTGAAGTTCTGTCTTCCTTTAATAACTTGGTGAGATAAAGGGATGTTAAGCTGAATATGATGTATTTGATTCAGCAGGCAGCAACTGGAGCAATCTAAAGTCATCCAACAGATAAAGAAACCTGTATAAAGAAAACTGTACGACTTGTGTAATACACATGTTGAACTCGCATCACGCTTCATTCAAGAAAAGTTGTCTTCAATTGTCTTCTCTAAAGAGACTTCATCAGTGAAGTAGCTTAGTTTCATTCAGATGTGATATAGATGACACACATATCCATTTGTGGTTACTGGCAAAGACTCATTACAGATGCTAGGATGTGCCTGTGCCTCACAAGAAGAGAGAAGATTTCTGAAAAAGAGCTGTCTTCTGCTCTTTTTCCTCCTTTCCCCCTTCTTTTCTTATTCCCTTCTTTCTTCTGCTGCTCTAAACCTCTTTCTACATTTCCATCATCAGATCTCACTTTTTCTTATACTCAAAATTAATCAATTTCCCTTTTCCCCCCATATATTGTGCCAGACTAACATTCTTCCTAAAGTATATTCCCACATTTTCTTTCTTTCCTTGCATCCTGACCCTGCAGCTGCTCTTCCCGCTCCTTATCCTGACCACTCTCTGTCTTTGTTTTTGTCTGTATTTGCTTTTTTGCTGCAGAATGACCATTCCAGTTATAAAAAAACAGTATTATTTTTACAATTGAGATGTTGCTTAGGTAATGAATATAGCTAAGTACTGCAGTCTGTGATTAGAGTCGGTATCTTCCCTTCTCCTGATTAAATGTTGGAAATGAATGGAGCTAAATGAACACTTTTTGACTAAACAAAGTCTGTGTTAAAAACACTGATTTATTGATTATCAGACTGCTTTGTTTGAAAGATTTGGGGGTTGACAGACTTTTGCTGTATCCAACGTATTGTTTCTGCCAGAATCTGTGCAAACTGCTGGTGGAGAGACACAAAAACAAGAATCCTGCTTTCTGGTATTCTCTGCTCTGTGACAGGTGTGCTGCAGGGTGACATAACCTGAAAACCAGCTTCAACATGGGAAGTACCCATGGCAATGCACTCTGAGCCTGAAGGGTCTTCACCCCCTAGTTTCTAATCATGAAGTCGCGTCAAATAAATAGGTAAATACACTGAGGTCCCAAGTCCTGGACAGTCCCCCTCAAGACACTTCAACATCTAAAACTCGATTCAGGTCATGTTCAAAATCCAAATAATCAAAATTTCCCTCAGAATAGAAATCTTGCCAGCTCTGGTGTACTCTCATTTAAGATGACTTGTGTTACATGCACAAAATGGTTATTTTGTCCATATGGTTGATGTGTGCAGTTACCATCTACAACAGCAACTGAGTGGTTAGTGGGTGCAATTTAAGAGCTGAATTGAAAAATCTCTGACATGAATGAAAAACTAACTCTGACAGACATCAGCAGGTTTTTTTTTTTTATCAAATTAATATCCTGTTCATTCACTAAAAAAAGGTGGCAAAATTTTCAGGATTCCTCAATGCATATGTTCACTTGACAATCAGACAGGGTGGGGGGTATTTAATGAGCAGCTGGGAAAGGGAAATTTTAGTCTAATGTTATAGACTCCCTCTCTTCCTTGAATAACCATTAAATAATTCAGTGTCTCTGTTTCCCGTTGTGAAATAAGGATAGTAGCACTTCCCTTACTAAGGTAGGGAGAATGGTAGTTCAGAGAATAAATATTATTTTTAAAATGCTAATGAGGGTTAAGTAGGTGTTTTGAGTAGGCTGAAACCCTGTCCCCAGCTATGAGGTCTAACCCTTCATCCCTAAGCGGTACCAAAATTTTTTCAGAGATTTTTTTACTATCTGCTTGTTTGAATGGGAGACTATTCCTTTGCACAAAATGACCACCAGAAACACCTTATACAACTGATGATTCTCAAAGCTAGTGGTAAAAAATAGAAATAAATCATAATGGTGTTCCAGAAAAGCCTATGTTTTTGATAGGAGTGGCTTTCATGAGAAATCAGAGCAGAGGGGAGACATGGGTAATATATTTCTCAGTATTAATAACTGCTTCTTCTACTTACACATAACAAAAGAGATTTTAATCACCGTGATAATCTCTGTCTTTGAAATGAACATCTCATATTAATCTTTGGACAAAATTAAAGCAAATGAAGGTAAAATCTAGAATATAAAAGTGCCATCAGAATTCTTATTGAAAACAATAAGGATCCTTATTGAAACCATCATATTAAAGTTTCTGGTTGTTTATTTCTTTTTACAGGAGCTCCTTATTTTATGTCTTGAATAGGGTTTCCCTAAATAAAATTGCACTATGCAAAGTGCCGTTATGATTTCCAACATTCATTTCCAGAGAGGCTCCTGCTAGTCCATAGCTATAACTATGATGAAAAGGGGCTGCAGACAGCATTGCAATAATGCCATCTCCTCATCTATCAACCCAGCAGATTATATGAGTAGCATCTCCTTAGAATAGAAACTCAGAGATATAATAATCAATGAGATCTGGCATCCTGAGTGCCCACACGAATCCATTGCTATAAAGGATGCCAAATTGTTACTGCTGTATAAAATATATGGAATTGTAGTCAGCAGGGCTGAGACCAGGAAGAAAAGGCATTAGGGATTAACTGAATATTTCAGTGATGGTCTCTGTTTTTAGAGTAATATATGCCATTATAGTGTATGTTTTGGAATTTCCTGCTAGTTTTACGCTGTGATTTGAAAATGCAGGAGCTTTAGGGGCCAAATCAGGGCCAGAAGCAGCCATGTCCTCTCCACATTGCTTTTTACTCTCTTGATTCAAGACAAATATTGACAGTATCTGCGTGTGAGATGGATCAGGAAACTGAGCTTTCTCCCTCTGGTTTTGAAGGAGAATTTTTTGTTATCTTGTTATTGTTGTTTGTAGTACTGAGGTTTTTTAACCCAGACCAGTTTCTTCCTGCAATGTGAGTGTAGGAACAAGCAGTCAAAGGCAGAAAGGAGAAGCTATAACTCCTTAGTCTGATATTCTCTCCAGACATCTCTGATCAAAACCCTACAGAATGTAGAATTTGGTCGGTTCTTAACCAACTTAAGATCCAACTTGTTCTCTGTAGGTTCCTGTCACTCTTCAGTGACTCTGGAAGAGACCAAGGACAACTAGGATCTTAATTTAGCAATGGCTGTTGGGGGCCTTAATGAGGTGAGATGAGATGAGACGAGATGAATCTAGCCCTTAGGCACTGATGTCAGAGATACCAAAGCTTCTCCAGCTACCCAAATTCTGGAACCAGGATCACAAGGGTTGGACAGAGCTAGATTAATCAGCAGTATAATACAGATAACAACATTCACATATTGGAAGGTTATAGGCTCTTCAAGTGACTATATTTTTTCCATTAAGAGGACACTTAAGTGCATAATAAGTAACTTACAATTAGTAACTTCTTCTAAGTACAAGCTCCGGTCTTTGGCCATCTGTGGTATTCTTGTTGTTGTAGGTATGCCTTATATTTCATCCTGATGTTCCTGAAAACCTATAGATCTGCTTCAGCTATCTAAACAAAGCAAGTGAAAGAGGTTAAAAAATTACACCCAAGAGTGCTAAGCTCTGTGAAAAAAAGTTCTTTTATATATTAACTGCATTGTTGACCTTTTATGTATTCTAAAGCATTGCATACCTTTCAGCACATGAAATAATACTAGAAGCAAGTTAAGTGATGATCCAAGATTCAGTCCTATCCAAACCCTTAACTTGAATTTGTCTCAAGATACCATAATTTTCTGAATGGACTGATCGAGTCCTCTGTTTCAGCAAGAACTGCTGCATATGCCCCACAGCACTGCCCATCACTGTTGAGGGTTGTAGCAATTTGCATTAGCATGGCACCTACAGTCCTCAGAGATACAAATATGACCTGCAATGTTTTGTCTGTAAAGAGGTTTTCAGACTAATAGCTCATTCACTGATCCACATTGCCTTTCATAAGGAGCAAAATATTAGAAGGCATTTCAGCCCCAGCTTCACAGTCTAATATTAGATAAGAATATTTAAAATGCCTAGGAAAGGCTTTTGTCCATAGTCTGAGGTTGGGTTTTGAAATCTTTGCAAACTCTCTCTCCAGGGAGGCTGTGTAGAGAGAGCCATCTTTTCAGCTCACCCTTGAATGCACTTTGAACAAGCAGCTGCTTTTACTGTAAGCATGTTATTAATGCTCTCTTTTCAAAAGCAGAGATAGTACCCTGGAAAACGTTCTATTGATTTTTTCCCTTTCCCTGACCCTGTTTCAATCACACTCGTTTGAATGGCTTTCATTTTTAGCAACAACAAGAGATTCTTCGAAGAAAAGTGGTGTCTAGGTGCAGCCTTAAATAAAATCACTGATCAATTTAAGCTCTGAAAAATACTATTGATATTTTAATAGAAGATTGGAGAACCAATTGCTTGTTCAATAATAGCTACAAGGAGTTTATACATAGGAATCATGCACAAAGATCATTTTATTTCTCTTACTGTACATGTTAACAGAAAATAGCAACCTAAATCTTGACTTACTCAATTATTACATGTCAAGGATCTCAGGAACACGGAAATATTTCATTTTAATTTTCTAAAGTGGAAATGTGCACTGAGATACCTGTGCAGAGTTCAGAATATAAAACTGCAAATAATATCCTACCATATATTTCTATATAATAATATTCATACAGAAGAATCTGCAAGTAAGAAAATGTGCACACCTGGGAATATGATTTCTCTTCTGACTTTGGTTACGGTTGCTATAAGAATCATAAAATCATAGAATCATAGAATCATAGAATCATAGAATCATTTAGGTTGGAAAAGACCCTTAAGATCATCGAGTCCAACCGTTAACCTATCACTGCCAAGTCCATCACTAAACCATGTCCCTAAGCACCACATCTACCCGTCTTTTAAATACCTCCAGGGATGGAGACTCAACCACTTCCCTGGGCAGCCTGTTCCAGTGCCTGACTACCCTTTCAGTGAAGAAGTTTTTCCTAATATCCAACCTAAACCTCCCCTGGCACAGCTTGAGGCCATTTCCTCTTGTCCTATCACTTGTTACTTGGGAGAAGAGGCTGACCCTCACCTTGCTGCAACCTCCTTTCAGGTAGTTGTAGAGAGCAATAAGGTCTCCCCTCAGCCTCCTCCAGACTAAACCACCCCAGCTCCCTCAGCCGCTCCTCATATGACTTGTTCTCTAGACCCTTCACCAGCTTCGTTGCCCTCCTCTGGACACGCTCCAGCACCTCCATGTCCTTCTTGTAGTGAGGGGCCCAAAACTGAACACAGTACTCGAGGTGCGGCCTCACCAATGCCAAGTACAGGGGCACTATCACCTCCCTGGTCCTGCTGGCCACACTATTCCTGATACAAGCCAGGATGCCATTGGCCTTCTTGGCCACCTGGGCACACTGCTGGCTCACGTTCAGGCAGCTGTCGACCAACACCCTCAGATCCTTTTGTGCCTGGCAGCTCTCCAGACGCTCTTCCCCAAGCCTGTAGCATTGCATGGGGTTGTTGTGACCCAAGGGCAGGACCCGGCACTTAGCCTTGTTGAATCTCATACAGTTGGTCCCGGCCCAATGATCCAGCCTGTCCAGGTCCCCCTGTAGGGCCTTCCTACCTTCAGGCAGATCAAGACTTCCACCCAACTTGGTGTCGTCTGCAAACTTCCTGAGGGTGCACTCAATCCCCTCAGCCAGATCATCAATGAAGATGTTGAACAGGACCAGCCCCAGTACTGAGCCCTGGGGAACACCACTTGTGACCGGCCGCCAACTGGATTTGACTCCATTCACTACCACTCTCTGGGCTAGGCCATCCAGCCAGTTTTTTTATGCAGCGGAGAGTGCACTTATCCAAGCCGTGTGCAGCCAGCTTCTCCAGGAGAATGCTGTGGGAGACAGCGTCAAAGGCCTTACTAAAGTCCAGGTAGACAACATCCACAGCCTTCCCCTCATCCACTAAGCGGGTCACCTTGTCATAGGAGGATATCAGGTTTGACAAGCAGGACTTGCCTTTCATAAACCCATGCTGACTGGGCCTGATCCCCTGATTGTCCTGTACATGCCGCGTGATGGCACTCAGGATGATCTGCTCCATGACCTTCCCTGGCACCGAGGTCAGGTTGACAGGCCTGTAGTTTCCCGGATCCTCCTTCCAACCCTTCTTGTAGATGGGCATCACATTTGCTAACTTCCAGTCAACTGGGACCTCCCCGGTTAGCCAGGACTGCTGATAGATGATGGAAAGTGGCTTGGCGAGCACCTCCGCCAGCTCCCTCAGTACCCTTGGGTGGATCCCATCCGGCCCCATAGACTTGTGCATGTCTAAGTGGTGTAGCAGGTCGCTAACCATTTCCCCTTGGATTATGGGGGCTTCATTCTACTCCCCGTCCCTGTCTTCTAGCTCAGGGGGCTGGGTACCCCGAGAACAACTGGTCTGACTATTAAAGACTGAGGCAAAGAAGGCATTAAGTGCCTCAGCCTTTTCCTTGTCCTCTGTCACTGTGTTTCCCTCCGCATCCAATAAAGGATGGAGATTATCCTTAGCTCTCCTTTTGTTGCTAATGTATTTATAGAAACATTTTTTATTGCCTTTTACAGCAGTAGCCAGTTTAAGTTCCAGCTGGGCTTTGGCCCTTCTAATCCTCTCCCTGCATAACCTCACGACATCCTTGTAGTCCTCCTGAGTTGCCTGCCCCTTCTTTCAAAGGTCATAAACTCTCCTTTTATTACTGAGTCCCAGCCAAAGCTCTCTGTTCAGCCAGGCCAGTCTTCTCCTTGCCGGCTTGTCTTTCGGCACATGGGGACGGCCTGCTCCTGTGCCTTTAAGATTTCCTTCTTGAAGAACGTCCAGCCTTCCTGGACTCCTTTGCCCTTCAGGACTGCCTCCCAAGGGACTCTCTCAACCAGACTCCTAAACAGGCCAAAGTCTGCCCTCCGGAAGTCTGAGGTGGCAGTTCTACTAGCCCCCCTCCTTACTTCTCTGAGAATCAAATTATTTACTCATATCACATACAGTCAAGAATATATTTTATAAACATTTTTGCATGTGACCAAAAAAGGAGTCATGATCACTGGTTTGGAAACCTCCAAACTGAGGATCCAGATGACACAGCAACCACACTGAATTATCATATGTGCTACATTAACACCTAGGCAGAGCTTGCTGATATCAACTGCCATGAGTGAGTCTCAGAGCAACTGATATTTTATAAGTCTGAGCTCCAGGAACTATGGGATGGCGCGAGAGGTTCTGCAGGAAAGAAAGGGGCATCGGCATGGGTAGAAAGGCAAAGGAAGGCAAGGTGGTTTTGCATTTGTGGAAAGAAGCTTGAGAATATATCATAAATGCACTCAATTTTTAATTCCCAAATACATATAAAAGAAGATCTATATTTTTTGATGTTTTAAGCAAACTCCTGACTTCCAAAGACTCTTCATTTTTTAATGTTGGTAACTGAAAAATTCTATCCCCTAAATAAGTGGTATAATTTTTCAGAGACAGTGAGTAGAGAAAATTACCACACATACTAGAATCTGTAAGATATGAGCCAGAAGCACAATTATATTATGCATAAAATTTACACAGCATTGCTCTTAATACCCATTTGACAAATTCTTTGGTTCTCTAACATCAATTGTGTTGCACTGAACACTGAAAATTAAAGTTCTTAGTTGGAAGCCAAGACACAAATTTAGGCATAGGTAACCTCTTTAAAATGCTGGCTTGCCTTTCCAAACTGTTTTCAGCCAAGAATATTGATTTCTCCTTCCATGTGTAGGAAAAGCATCAACCATCTAAAAAAAACTCTCCATGAAGTGCAGTCTTTTTGCTTTCAACCCTTTGCCCATAAAGACTTATGTATTTATCTGATGGCTGCTTGCCTTCTTTAACAGGCTATGGTTACCAGTGTGCGCTTTGACAGGGAGCTGTTACATTTTTATTTCAACACTATGTACTACATAAAAGTTGGCAATAAGAGAAAGTACTCTATAGGATACGACTCCCCCATGGTTTCTTCCTTCACACACTGACCTTTTTTACATGTCAACAATGCTCAAGTGAAGGTATTTTATTAAAAAAAAGGCACAAAAAAACAGAAAGACAAAGAGGAAGGGAAAAGAAGGCAGGGGGGAAGGCAAATAAAACAAGCTCAGGCATCTTCTGGTCACAATAAGTAATTCAGATGTTCTTCATGGCTTTAACTTAGAGATCAATTTATGAGAAATTTATTCAGATGTAATATGTAAAACAGGAATATGTGAGTTAGGTAGCCTGATGCAGGTATGAAAATTCAGTTCCTTAGCAACATTCACTGTTTAGAGCCCCTTTCCTTTGCCTTGACTATGCTCTTGCCAACCTGATCACACCTCAGATCTGTTCCCTGACTTCACTCATGATCATGTGGATGTTTATGTCCATGCCTGTACACTGCCCCTGTTCTCACACACTTGCTTTATCTTATCAAAACTGGTGTTTAAAGTCCGTGTTTTAGCTTATCAGAATGTTAATTAGACACATTTTCTGTTGAAATGCAATCCTTTTCAGGAATATTCAAAAGTATTCCTTTTCAGTTCTGTCTTTATGTTTTCATCTGAAAAGGGCAATATAAAGTTGAAAAAGGCAGGAAGTCAGCTTATATTCTTTGTTACATATCTTAATATGATGTTTTTTCTCCATGTCTGCACAAAATCATTGGCTTGTGTTCAGCTTGTGGTCCTTAATGAACTCCTCATACAGAACTTCTATCAAGCCTATTATTTCCATCTTACAATTGTATATCTAATTATGCTTCCCAAAGTGGAGACCTTGCACTTGTCTCCACTGAATTTCAATTTATTTATTTTTCAAAACATTTTCCTAATATATCCAGGCCATTTTGAATAAAATTTCTTTCCACCAAAACACTTCAACACTTTCCCATCTGTCTCTGATCTGATAATTTATAAGTCATATTTTATGCCACTATACACATCATTGATATCAGGAATACCACGGTAGAATTCCACTTCCTGTGCCCTTCCATTTTGACTGTGAACTGTTGATAAATACCCTATATTAGTTTTGTATTGTGTTTTTGATTAAATAATTTCTAGTCTTGGCTTGAACAGGAGCCTTTTGTTCCTGATGAGCGGGATAGCTCATTTGGATTTCTTTGCAGAGATGGATAGATGGATACAGTTATCAGTCCTGTTTGTTACCTGTTATGTTTTCAAATTCAATAACATATCAACTATTTTCTTGTTCCACAAATTAGGATCTTTTGCATTTGCTTATGATAAGTAGCACCACTGGTTCAATTTGTTTAAAAGAATATTGTAATGTAAGCTGATTTAAACTACAGTACAAAATTTTGTAGTAGCCTGTATTTAAGTGATTGTATTCCCTCAGTTTTTTCCCCCTGATTATTATCTTTTCTTTTATTATCTTAACTGCTCTATCAGATGGCAGTTTTGTGCACTGGTTTTTTTACCATGCTTCCTATTAAGAAAAATGAGAAAAATATGTCCCTATTCATCTCCTCCTCCATTGTTTTGCTAGTACAGTGTTTTCTGTAGTATATTTTGCAGTACTTTTACCATTTGTGTCCTTCTTTATGCTAGGTGATATACTAAGCATTGCTTAGTCATGAATATAATTACTGTGTTTTCCATCCTGTGGTTCATAAATTCCACCATGGGAGCCTCATTCACACTTGTATCTCAAATAAGAATTCCTTTTATCTGATTAGTTCACAAAGTGGCTTCTTGAGATCTATTATGCTCTCTGGCTTTAAAAAAAAAACAAACAAACAACAAAAAAAACCAAACCCACAAAACTTTCAGAAAATCACAAAACTGGTATTAAGAGTAGCTGTATGATCAGCTACAGAATAATCCACAAGCTGTGAATGTACAAGGTATGTAACCCCTTCTGGAGACACTTATACAAAACAGCTTTTCTATAGGTCCAGATTTCTTTATAGTTTGCTGAAATAATCTCTCTGATAATGTACAGTTTATTATTCTCCTCCCTACTGAATTAAACTGCTCAATATTTCCTGAAGTTAAACGTAAGAGATAAGGAAGAAGGAAAGTCTCAGCTGTTACTAGATTCCACTTTCTCAAAAAAAATGGGTAATTTCTGCAAACACACTGTGAGGTTAGCAATGGTTTCTGTATTATGAGCCAGATCAGGGAAGAGGATGTTGCTTCATGCAGTAGATTCTCAGCAGTAATTTCTCAGCAAAGCCCATAAATCAGCATTATGAAGTAGTCATGGAGAAGGGTGAATTTTGCAGTTTATGGGAATGGCATGGTGAGGCTCAAGCAGTGATGACCAAGGACAAAGATAGGTTTCTGGCAGAAATGTTTCTTTTCCCTTTTTCTAACCTAGTTGCCAATTTTACAATCCAAAATGTAATTCTGTACTTTACTACAACAGGCTCAATTTCCTCTGCTCCTTAAATCACGTTTAGTTGTTTCAAGAGGATATGACAGGAACTGTCCTATGTCTCCTCAGAAAGCAGTGAATCAATGTACAGCACAGAACAGCGATACTTACTGAGCCTCCACCATTCAAACTATATTTTGAAACTCTCCAATTAGGACAGCAAGTCACAGCTGCAAGAATCAACCTGACAACTGGTGACACCAAGTGCCAAATCTGTAGAGAGCTGGTGCCTTCAACAGATTAATACAATTCTCTGTAGAAGTCAATAGACTATTTAGACATGTTATAGTAACTTCTTCCATGCTTTTGACTGGACTTTTTTTTTTCCTGCCTTTCAATGGCAAGTGACTTTTTGCCTGTTGATCAGGCTTATTTCCTTCACATGACTCTGCAATTTCTTCCATTTCATAGAGTTCAACAATCTTTGCTGAAAAGAGTGCTCAGCTCTTCAGAAAACATGGCTTTTCTTTGTTTTTTGTCTACGTCTTCTAAGACAAATCTTTGATCTCTTTGGTCCCACTTAGATTTCATTCACCTACATTTTATGGGCCATACGCTCAGTTATAAATTGATCAGTGTAACTGTAGTCTGTAGGCAGACTAATCTAAATTAGAGTGACTGTATTGACTACAGTGCAACTTGTGCTTCTTTACTTCACCTGAGCATCTGCCTGAATATTTCAAGTCAACAGGGTGACACTGATTTATGTCAGCTGAGGCATCTATCACCTGGGCAAAGTATTCCATAGTTGCCTCAGATTTGTGGCTTCAGACTTTACTTACTGTAAATTCCCTATGTGCTCCAAGTTCCTTAGATTATTCATATCTCTTCTCTTGTCTCTTCCAAACACTAAAACATGACTTCTTATTCAAGCTGGTAAATATGCTAGTAGCATCCCTTTGAGTAAGGTTTTTATTGAATTCTAATAACTAATATGGCACTTTGGACCTGTGGAAGTGTTTTCTTTTTCAGTCCATATTCTTTACCAGCTCCCTTTGTGTGTTTGAAAAATACATAAATGAGATACTGTCTTTCTAATGGTAGGCATCGTTAGTGTGTGCTGCTGAACTCCTTTGAGTGTAATAACCTAGGAATGGTGGGGTTGCTGAACAAATGCGATGGTTCTTGGTTTGGCTTACACAACATCAACAGTGGGTCTGTGCTCCCCAAATACTAGGAAAATCAATCCTGTAGTTTTATGACCACCTTTTGCTAGAAGTTGGAAGGAACCCAAGGGCACTAATAGGCTTTAATTGTCCTGACCAGGCTCCCAGAGGACCCCTGCTTACCCCAAGCCTTCAACCCTTCTTCCTCAGTAGACCTGAGATATGCACTGTATTTAGCTTGTCTTGTGTATGGACCCCTCAGACATACAATGTGTCTTACCTCTAGCCCTGGCTCCAGCCCCTTCTCCTTTGCTCCTTCTCCCCAGCTCCTTTGCTGAACCCTTGACATGGTTCATTCACTCACACTGTCCAGGGCTGTTGAGAGACCCTGTCACTGGTCCCCAGTTCTGCTTGCCATGATGGGACCCCATGGGACTCCCCTGTCAGTGAGGGCACTACCTGAAGTAGGTTACCTTCTGCTCTCAACTTGTCCCTCATCACAAGGCAGCCCTACTCTTGGTGTGTCCTGACACAGGTAGGAGCACATGTTCCATTCAGTCATTAGCAATTTAAACAATTTAAACATTGCTCTGCTATGAGAAAACTGAATATATTCATTTTATATCAGTTGTTTCTTCAAGGCATTAAACCTCATTCAAAGTCCTTCATGTCAACCAGAATTTCTGAATCTTTCAGTTGCCAGTGACCCAAAGAGATTCTTCCACAGCTTTGCACAAAAAGGCCATGACCCAGTGAAGGAATGTCTTGTAGTCCTGAAATGTAAAATCTACGACCTAGAAAATACGTAAAGCATTTCATTTGACTTTTTGCTCCAGGGACTGAAAAAGTAGCTCAATACAGCTGCAATACAATAGCTACTGGTGCAGGGAGGCAGGGAGGCACCTCATTGCCAGAATGAGGAAGAACAGGAAGAAATGCAGGAGCAAGGCTGCTGAGGGCTGGCCTTGCTTTATTTGTGTTGTGGTTTAACCCTAGCCAGCAACTAAGCACCAGACAACCACTCACTCACTCCCCCTGCAGTGGGACTGGGGGAAGAGAATTGGAAGGGTAAAAGTGAGAAAATTAATGGGTTGAGATGAGCACAGTTTAATAATTGAAACAATAATATACAATACAATACAATACTATACTATATTATAATATAATATAATATATGATGTGATATGATATAATAATAATGAAAAATTGTAATGAAAAGGAAAACAAAAAAGAGAGAGAAATAAAACCCAATAAAAACAAGTGATGCAAATGAAAACAATTGCTCACCACCAACTGGTGGATGCCTAGCCAGTCCCTGACCAGCAGCCCCCCAGCCCATCTGCCCCCCATATTTACTGCTGAGCATGATGTCATATGGTGTGGAATATCCTTTTGGTCAGTTGGGGTCATCTGTCCCAGCTGTGTCTCGTCCCAACTTTTTGTGCACCCCCAGCCTGCTCACTGGTGGGGTGGGGTGAGAAGCAGAAAAGACCTCAACTCTGTGTAAGCACTGCTCAGCAGTAACTAAAACCTCCCTGTATTATCAATACTGTTTCCAGCAAAAATCTAAAACATAGCCCCATGCTAGCTACTATGAAGAAAATTAACTCCACCCCAGCCGAAACGAACACAGTTTGCTATGGAAGAGGTTGGGGTAAAGGACATGACAAACCTTGGGAAAGACGAGGCAATTTGTGAGCTCTGAGAAACATTTAATACTGGGCTCACTGGAGGAGTTCCTGTTATATCACAGGGGGTGAAGTGAGAGGTTATAGGAGCTGCCAAGGACCTGTCACTGCCCAGATAGTGAAGAAAGAGGATTGTTTCAGCATTAAGGTTTGGAAAGCAAATACAGGATTTGTTTTGCTGGCTTTGGGCATCCCTGGTGAGAGATCTTTCATGTCAAAAGTAAATAGTGTCAGTCACCACTTATAGTGATCTGTGTCTTTTCACAAGGTAAGCATATTTAATTGCTGATAGACGTGTCAGACTCCCAGCCATTGGACCCAAACTTGCTTTCATTTAGGTCAGTTGGAATCTGGATAAAGTCTACCAGAATCAATATAAATTCCTCCAAATTTATGAGAAATGTCTGCGAGGTATATTTGGCTCACAAATATAGTGAGTGAAGGAGGATCAGAATCGCAGTGTTTTCAGATGTGTTTTCATCTTGAATTGGATAAACAGTTGAAATATTAAAATGTTTCACGGGATGAAAGCTTCTTAGAAATCGTATGGGAAGTGAAATGATTCTGTCCTCGTGATTTTAATATTAGCTTTCATTTGTCCGAGCAATGGCAGTTGTATATTAACAGCTGAACGTCTCAAACACCGTGGGACGTCGGGTCCCCACCTGCACCATGTCTGTCTTTAGATAGGCACTCATTTATACTGCCTAATTAGAGCTGGAAAAGAGCAAGTCTGAGGATAAAAACCATCAGCAACCAAAATTATCTGTCTCCACTGGAGTTATAGGCTAGTATATATTTATGCTGAATTAGAGGACGGAGAATTTCGTCAATGGCAATATTTTTTCTCAGGACCAACGCTGTTTGAAGGAGCAACCCTAGTGGCTCAAAACTACTTCATTCCCTTTCTCCTTCCACTCCTTGCTCTGCTAACCTTTGTGAAAGTGGCATGAATCACTCTGTGGTTAGATACAGGAGCTGTTAATAAGGATGGCTGTTGCGATGAAATTAAAGACAAATGACATCTCAGGACTGCGGTCTCAGTTGAACTCATCAGCTCATTTTAGAGACAATTTTATTTTAATTGGGTGTGTGAGAACAGTCTCAAAGCTTTTACATTTAATACTGAATGAAGGAAAAGCCTTTAATAATCGAAATTACAGCACTTATTAGCTGAACATGTTACTTGAAGAATGAACTGAGTGGTAACTCTCACTCTCTGTCTTACACTGTTTAATCCTCACATGTGTAACTCAGCATTGCTGGGCTGAGATCAGGATGGTTTCCAGGATGTCTGGTCCATTACAAGTCACCTTTGGAAGGATGTTTCAAGCCCATCAAGGAAAAATAGTGGTCAGCTATATGAAGGGTGGGAAAAATTCTGTCTCTCTAGTCAGTAACAAAACACACTGTAATTTCAGCTGAGCCAGGATTTCACCTGTTAGCTTTTAAATCTCTAGACATTAAGTTTGTTTCTCTGTTTACAAGCCCTATCAACACCAACAGTGAGCCTACACTTTGGCAATCAGGGGAGCTGCTCATTTCCTTCAGTCACTCCGATCTGCTGCCAACACTTTCCAGAATAACAAAGAAAACAGAACAACTTGTGTTTTACTTATTTCTAGTTTCAATGGGAAAAATCGGTCTTATAAATTTTTTATATCCATGTGCAGCAATATCAAGTTTGATTGGGTTTGCTCACTGCCACATGTTATTGCCTTGGAAGTAACTCCTCTCTCTGCCTTTTGCCTGTGCTGCTGGAGATATAAGATCCTCATACCATGTCTGAGCTTTTCTTCATACACCCGTCATCACAGCACCTTCACTTACACCTCTCACAAGGCTTTTGGAGACTGCATTTGTATAAGCAAAATGCATAGACCAATACTCTTCTGATCCAAAGTCCATGGAGATGAGTGACTTCTAACTGTGTTAGAGTAAATAAATATAAATTTAGGGTTTAAGTAAACCAGCACATATGAGTAGTTTGCAGTAATACACAAAAGGTGTTTCAGTGATCAGGATTTGAAGTGTGAGTGTATGCTTTGACAGACTGAATGAACTGTTGCTGTTTAACAGCTATCTTCCAAGGATGCTAGAAGACATGTGTGACCCTGTGGGTTAAAAAAAATACTGTTTTACTGACTCAGACTCTGGGACGGGTTCACAGACTGTGTAGGTAGGTTTGGTTCCTCTGAACAACAACAACAAAAAATGCTGACTTGTGCTATCTGGCCTTCTGATTTCAGCAGCAGTGATGATTTATTAATTTCTTCAGCTGAAATTCTTCAGTGGCAGTGACAAGTGGTAAAGAAAAAAAGTGAAGCAGCAGAAGGTGAGATACTATTTCTGAAGAGATATTCTTTTAGCTTTGGTTGTCCTTGTGTTCTCCTACAGTAACTGCTCTGAACCAAGTTATTACATTGCATTTTACACAGCAAAGTCAAGGACAGATTTCTTAAAATAAGGGAAACATGACTGACCCCGTGCCAGGGCCTGATTTTCTGTCTGAACAGCAGAGAACTCTGACCCATGGTCATCATTAGAGGGGGAAACAGAAAAGTACAGCAACCTGTGATCTTATGGCAAATGTTGCTTACTTTTTTTCCTCCTGCATTCCTGAAAAATTTCCCTTGTGTCACTGTAACTCTGGGGAATGGCATATATTGTATGTGAATGAAATTGCTGTCCCTTTTAGCAAAGGTACCTCAGACTAACTGCTGAACAAAAGCAACAGATGGAAAGTGTGTATCTGGAAGATATGTTTTTTCCCATAAATATCACTGTGATTTTGGTACAGTTGAAACTCATCCCTTCCCAATAAGAATAACTGATGTGCAAGTCATTTGGTTCCTCCAGATTTTAGAAAACTGCTTGATGCTGAAACATGTAGGTTCAAGCACTCCTAGAAACCCATATTGGGGAAACATCATATTTTTTTTTCCCAAAGAAGGACCTGAACTCTAGTTGACCATGAATGTATGTGACATATAAGTTTTCTCTTATACAGGAAGCCTGGTACATGGGAAGACCACAGCATTTCAGATATGACAGCTGTCCTGTCTTATGGGTACAGTGAATTAATTACTCATACAAATGGCCTGCAGCATCTCTGTGGAGTACTCATATTATTGGAGCAACATCAAAGAGCCTGAAATATAGCACAAATAAAATTACTTTTATTTGATTGAGTCTTATAACTGGCTTATAACTCTATTACTTGGGCGCAAAAGTACTGGTTTAACATCATAGAAACTTACTCTGGATCAAAATCAAAACTGGTCTGTTCCTCTTTCACCACTATGAAGCTCCAAATAAAAAAAAAAAAAGTAGGATTTAGATTTAATCACTGTTCTATTCCTTAGTGTCTCTTGCTGTCAGGCCCATGTATCCGTAGTGTTAACTGGGGAACTGCCTGTGTATGTATAATGTTTTTGATGTACCCTGCCTTAACGTTCTGTAAGTAAGTGCTCTGCTTTCTGAAGAGCTAAGCAGCCAGTTTGGCCTCAGTTCAGTGTGGCCATATGCACTTATACTTTCTTAGTAGGTTTTGCTTTCACAGCTTGTCTACATGGGGAAGTTAGATTAGCATATGAATTTACAACACACTAGCTACTGCATATGGTTGAAGCACAGGCTCCACTGAACCCCATGAGCTACAACTTTCTGTTCACCTTCCTGGCTGCCAAGAGAAGCTAAAATGAGGAATAACTACAGGAAAACTGCCCCATTTTATGTTTGGTCTTGCTCAAGCCTGGTCTATTGAGATTGTATGAAAGATGGCTTGAGCTCATGTTGAGCTGCCATGTTGTTCCCCTTTGTTGAGAAAACTCAAGATACAATTGTAAATGTCTGCTAAGGCTTAAAGAGGCTTTTCAAATGATGTTGAGGACAGTGGTGAAAATAAGCAAAGGTGCAGCTCCCACTTTTCATTCACAGAAAAAGTGACAGTTGCATTGCTCTGAGGCCTGTATTCACTGCAGAAACTTCATGGGAAGTACTACAAAGATTCAGTCATGGCACTTAAAGGAAGGTTTATATATTTGGACAATATCTTCCATCCAACACACATGGGAGTACTCTGGAGCCACGTCTGAGTTTAATGATGTTAACATCAGCAAAAGTTCCACTTGAGCACTGTTAGCAAAATAGCCTGGAACAAAATAATTTTCAATTTCCAGCCATTCTACAATACACATGGCAATGACTATGTGCCCCACTCAATTATTATGAAAACAAAATCAGATCTTCATTTAAGAGACTTAAATAATGAAAATGTCAATTTTTTGTTTTCTTTTAGTACATTTCCATTGTCCTAGATGACAATTCAAAAGCCCTTTTAAGTCTTATTTATGTTACAGCCCACCTATGAAAATCTAAGTAAGCAAGGCTGAAGAATCAGTACAGTGTACCAATGCATTCTGGTCCATTTTCTAACCTCTGTAAAACCATGAAAGTGAAGGAGAGATGCAAGTTTCTATCTGTACCTTGTACAAATGGCAGAACCAGCAACATTTCTTTAAGAGCTGACTCTGCAAAGCTCCAGATTGCATGCAGAGAGGCAGCTTAAGTAAGGTTAAAAAAAAAAAAAAAAAGCATCAGTGTAAATGGACTTGTTATATGCAAACTTCTCAATCTTGCATTTCAGTTATCACAAGCTGCCTGCCTGTTGAACTAATGGTGTGATTTCAAGCAGCCATGGATTTTAAGGGAAGGATTGAGGACAGATGGTCTCACTCTGATATTATACCTTTTTCATTATAGCTTCCCTAAGTTTTCAGAAGTTTGTGGCTTTGTCTCCAGGCCTTTCCCCTCTTCAGCCTTTGATCATTGAGGAAAAAAATGTTAATATTCTTTAGCACAGCTGAGGTGCCATATACTCGAGGAATTGGCAAAGCTCCTCATTCCTTGGAGATGAAGAAAGGGACAGCTGGAAGGAACTAGATGGTTTCTGACAAGGAAAAAAAGGCACTTCTGTACCAGAAACTGCTTATTGAAAAAAAGAAAATAATTCCCAAGGTAGGTTCTGTAAAAGACATGATACAATGACTGTGGTTAGATGGCTTCAGGCCAGGCAAAGAGAATAGATGAGAGATGGGTTAGCTCTGCCACTATAGATGGTAAAGCAGTGGAATGTGTATTATCTACCCCAACAGTGGAGTGAACTCTCCCAGACACACAAATTCTGGAGAACTACAAGTGATAGCCACTGAAAAGTTGACCATAGCAAATCTGTTCGGACTTGACAGCACTTACCAACAGTTGAAGGACATTACAGTCAATTGATTTGTCTAGTGTAGGCAACACCTGAAAATAACCCTGGCTGGAGTTAGTTGTTCTGTGTTTGTTAGTTTTGTCTTTAGTTACTGCCTCTTTTATAAGCCTTTTGTGTATTGTTCATCTGGAAGTTGAGTACTTTCTTGCTTACTCTGTCAGCTTTTTTTCAGCCCATTACAGGGTCACCTATGAAAAGCTTTGAAGGTTTGACTCACAGGCATGGAACAAAATTTGTTTCAGGTGATAATGTTTCCCAGTAGGAGAGTGTTTGGATTGTTCGAAAAGTAGTTTGTTATGAGAATATAAAACTAGTTTCCAGGATGAACAAGGGAATTGTTTTGTTCCTTTGCAGTGCAGAGTTAGCGAGCAATAACCTGAGGGGGTCAACTCTAAATCAGGCTAGATAATTCCTTGCTTTCATTTTGATATCCTTTTGCCTCCATCCAGCCCAGCTCTACAAAATTATTCTTCTTATTGTATATCTAGCTGGGCTGTGGAAAACTAAGATCAATATTGCAAGTGTGTGGCCTGGAGATTTAAAATTGAATAACCGTGTGATACAGGCAATGCATGAAACTCCAAGGGTGGGTCATATGGGGACAGTACCTCCTCACTGCATGATCAGGACCTGGTGGCAAAGGCGTGACAAGACTCCGAATGAGGGACAGGGAAAGGTGACTTCCCATACTTCCCACAGCTGAATGTGATAAATATGATCTCAGGGATGGTTCCTTTAACTGGGCACCATGACCCCTCCACAGATATGGGGCTTATGTGAAGCATATGCCTGCCTATGCAAAAGGCTAATGTTAATAGACTAATGCTAATGTTCTTTTTTAAAAAGAACATACTGAAACTGGAGTTATACTCAGGTATAAGTTTACCCTCTTCTCCTTGGAGCATTAGAAATTTCACCTGCTGTTTTTTATTACCTTGCCTGAAACATTAACTTGGTGAGCTTACTCACCTTTTAAACTTACCAACTGTACCTCTGTTTGCCAGGGGAGATGGATTGATTTTTCCCAACATGCACAGCTCAGATCAAAAACATACTGTAATAATAGCTGCTACTAGCCTGTGGACAGACAATGAACTGGGGCCCCTGTGCAGATTCACTCCTACCCCACTCACCTTCAAAGGTCAGATTTTCAGCTCCTCCAGCCCTTGGGATTACATGCAGAGTCTGACTCTGCAACTAGGTTAAAACTTTCTTTAAATCAATAGAATTGATTTGGGATCAATACATGCAGTGAGCTAGCTAGCCTCTCTGGCACAGGTGCCTGAAGTAATAGTTTAACCGATGTAGTAGTAACTTGCCCCTGTGTCCCAGCTGCCTCACTATTATCACCTGGCAGCTCCTTCAGATTGAGTACTTGCAAAGAAAAAGTCTGAAATATTGAATCCTTTTCACATATTTTTCTAGAACACACTTTGCCTCCTAGATATTGCTCAAAGGAAAATAGCCTCATGTTTAGCAGAGAAATAGGAAAGAAATTGTAAAGGTTGTCATTGCTGAGACAGCAAGTGATATTACCTTAAATCACTAGGAGAAATATTCACTTTACCTAACTTTGGACTTGTATGGCATGTCGTGGTTTAACCCCAGCCAGCAACTAAGCACCACACAGCCGCTCGCTCACTCTCCCCACCCCAGTAGGATGGGGAAGAGAAGTGGAAGGGTGAAAGTCAGAAAACTCGTGGGTTGAGATAAGAACAGTTTAATAATTGAAGTAAAATAACATAGAAGAGTAGTAATAGTAATAATAATAATACAATAATAATATACAAAGCAAGTGATACTCTATACAGTTGGCTCACCACCCGCCGACCAATGCCCAGCATGTCCCCGAGCAGCGATTGCTGCCCTCCGGCCAACTCTCCCCAGTTTATATACTGAGCATGACGTCATACGGTATGGAATAGCCCTGTGGCCAATCTGGGTCAGCCCCCCTGGCTGTGCCCCCTCCCAGCTTCTTGTATGCCATGCAGAGCATGGGAAGCTGAAAAGTCCTTGACTAGTATAAACACTACTTAGCAACAACTAAAACATCAATGTGTTATCAACATTATTCTCATCCTAAATCCAAAACACAGCACTATACCAGCTACTAGGAAGAAAATTAACTCTATCCTAGCTGAAACCAGGACAATATCCACCCCTTATTCCATACCATATACGTCATGCCCAGGTCTTACACTTCCCAATACATTCCAATTAATCACCACCACTTTTCCAGTCTTTTGAGATATATATACACACACACACACACACACACACACACATATCATTTCCTTAGTCTATGGGCCATCCCTCTAAAATGTTCGTTGAGTTCATTTAGTTCATGACTTTGGGCTTCATCCATCAAGTCTTTCAGGGCAGGAGAGATGGTGTGTGGTGTTGGATTGTTGCATGCTGAAGCCAGTTTTGGTTCCATCACCTCTGCACTTTGTTTGGTTTCCTCAAAGTTCATTCTTCATTAATTTGGGTGATTCTTACTGTATACTGTTGATATGGCACATAGTAATCACAGAAGTGATGACATCCAGTATTATATAGCAACTAACATTATACAATTCAGTTCATTGGCTATTTTCACCCAAAATCAAATCCCCTTGAGGTACACATCGGACTTCCCCATCCTCCTGTATCACCGACCACGTGCACCCAGGTCCTTGAGCAAAAGCAATCCCACGAATGGGTTTACCTCTGCCTGAGGCAGGAGTAACCCAGACTGTCTTCCCCATCATATTTTTTAGGTGCACTACAGGGATTTTATCCCCCTCTACAGTACATAAAAGTCTTGACTGGGCAAGGCCAGCTCGATTGGCAGATCCCCTAGTGTTGACTAACCAGGTGGCCTTTGCTAAATGTGTATCCCAGTGTTTGAATGTCCCACCACCCATTGCTCTCAGTGTAGTCTTTAACAGTCCATTGTATCGTTCTATTTTCCCAGAGGCTGGTGCATGATAGGGGATGTGATATACCCACTCAATGCCATGCTCTTTGGCCCAGGTGTCTATGAGGCTGTTTCGGAAATGAGTCCCGTTGTCTGACTCAATTCTTTCTGGGGTGCCATGTCGCCACAGGACTTGCTTTTCAAGACCCAGGATAGTGTTCTGGGCGGTGGCATGGGTCACGGGATATGTTTCCAGCCATCCGGTGGTTGCTTCCACCATTGTAAGCACATGGCGCTTGCCTTGGCGGGTTTGTGGAAGTGTGATCTAATCAATCTGCCAGGCCTCCCCATATTTATATTTCAGCCATCGTCCTCCATACCAGAGAGGCTTGAACCACTTGGCTTGCTTGATTGCAGCGCATGTTTCGCATTCATGGATAACCTGTGCAACAGTATCCATGGTTAAGTCCACCCTTCGATCACGAGCCCATCTATATGTTGCATCTCTTCCTTCATGGCCTGAGGTGTCATGGGCCCACCGAGCTAGAAATAATTCACCCTTATGTTGCCAGTCCAGATCCACCCGAGCCACTTCAATCGTAGCAGCCTGATCCACCTGCTGGTTGTTTTGATGTTCTTCAGCGGCCTGACTCTTGGGTATGTGAGCATCTACGTGACGTTCTCTATCCGGGCAGCAATATCTTGCCACAATGCGGCATCCCAGATGGGTTTACCTCTGCGCTGCCAGTTGCTCTGCTTCCATTGCCGTAACCACCCCCACAGGGCATTTGCCACCATCCATGAGTCAGTATAGAGATAGAGCATTGGCCACTTTTCTCGGTCACCAATATCTAAAGCCAGATGGATGGCTTTCACCTCTGCAAACTGACTTGATTCACCTTCTCCTTCAGCAGTTTCTGCAACTTGTCATACAGGACTCCATGCAGCAGCTTTCCACCTCCGATGCTTCCCCACAAGACGACAGGACCCATCAGTGAACAGGGCATATTGCTTCTCATTTTCTGGTAGTTTATTATACAGTGGGGCCTCCTCAGCATGCGTCACCTCCTCCTCTGGCGATATTCCGAAATCTTTGCCTTCTGGCCAGTCCATGATCACTTCCAAGATTCCTGGGCAACTGGGGTTTCCTATTCGAGCCTGTTGTGTGATGAGTGCGACCCACTTACTCCATGTAGCATCAGTTGCATGATGTGTACAGGGGACCCTCCCTTTGAACATCCAGCCCAGCGCCGGCAGTCGGGGTGCCAGGAGGAGCTGTGCTTCAGTACCAACCACTTCTGAAGCAGCTCAAACCCCTTCATAGGCTGCCAATATCTCTTTTTCAGTTGGAGTATAGCCAGCCTCGGATCCTCTGTATCCCTGACTCCAAAACCCTAGGGGTCGACCTCGAGTCTCCCCCGGTGCTTTCTGCCAGAGGCTCCAGGTAGGGCCGTTCTCCCCGGCTGCGGTGTAGAGCACATTTTTTACATCTTGTCCTGCCCGGACTGGCCCAAGGGCTACTGCATGGACTATCTCCTGCTTAATTTGTTCAAAGGCTTGTCATTGCTCAGGGCCCCATTTGAAATCGTTCTTCTTCCGAGTCACTTGATAGAGAGGGCTTACGATGAGACTGTAATTTGGAATATGCATTCTCCAAAAACCCACAATGCCCAAGAAAGCCTATGTTTCCTTTTTGCTGGTTGGTGGAGACATGGCTTTTATTTTGTTGATTACATTCATTGGGATCTGACGACACCCATCTTGCCATTTTATTCCTAAAAACTGGATCTCCTGTGCAGGTCCCTTGACCTTACTTTGTTTTATGGCAAAGCCAGCCTCCAGAAGGATTTGGACTATTTTCTTCCCTTTCTCAAAAACTGCTGCTGCTGTGTTGCCCCACACCATGATGTCATCAATGTATTGCAGGTGTTCTGGAGCCCCACCCTATTCCAATGCAGTCTGGATCAGTCCATGGCAAATGGTGGGGCTGTGTTTCCACCCCTGGGGCAGTCGATTCCAGGTGTACTGGATGCCCCTCCAAGTGAAAGCAAACTGTGGCCTGCACTCTGCTGCCAAAGGGATTGAGAAAAACGCATTAGTGATGTCAATGGTGGCATACCACTTGGCTGGCTTTGACTCCAATTCGTATTGAAGTTCTAGCATGTCCGGCACGGCAGCGCTCAGTGGTGGCGTGACTTCGTTCAGGCCCCGATAGTCTACTGTTAGTCTCCACTCTCCATTAGATTTTGCACTGGCCATATGGGACTGTTGAAAGGTGAGTGAGTCTTGCTGATCACTCCTTGGCTCTCCAGTTGACGAATCAGCTTATGGATGGGAATCAGGGAGTCTTTGTTGGTGCAATATTGTTGCCGGTGCACTGTTGTGGTAGCAATTGGTACCTGTTGTTCTTTGACATTCAGCAACCGCACAATAGAAGGGTCCTTTGAGAGACCGGGCAGGGTAGACAGCTGTTTAATTTCCTCCATCTCCAAGGCAGCTATGCCAAAAGCCCACCGGTACCCTTTTGGGTCCCTGGAATACCCTCTCCTGAGGTAGTCTATGCCAAGGATGCACGGAGCCTCTGGGCCAGTCACAATGGGGTGCTTCTGCCACTCCTTCCCGGTTAGGCTCACTTCAGCCTCCAATACAGTCAGCTGTTGGGATCCCCCTGTCACTCCAGAAATACAGATGGGTTCTGCCCCTTCATAGCTTGATGGCATTAGGGTACACTGTGCACCGGTGTCTACTAAAGCCTTATACTCACGTACCCGTGCCTCTAGGGTCGAGGTAGATTTTCCATCCCACTTCCTCATGTCCTCTCCGTGGTCACGCAGATAAAACCACAGGGTGGCCCGTGGTGTTGTATCCACTATATCTTCTCTCTTGAGCAGAGGGACACTGACTCCTAATGGCTGAGATACTGGTCCGTACAGGTGAGGAGTAGGACATGTCCTCTTTGAATCTGGACCTTCTGGGACAGTTTCTCCACAGCCAAGACACAGGCCCGTAGGGAGGAAGAGAGACTTTCTTCGTATTGTCGGAGTTGGCCAGGCATTTCATCCACCGTTGGTCCCGCTTCATCTTTCCAGGTCAGTATTGCCAATGAGTTTGCATGCGATGATGGTGCACTCTGTACATGGGTCGTGTGCACTGGACTTCATCTGGATCTTTGGATAACTGCTCGTTGTCCAGGTCATTATAAATCACCTCCAGCATGGCTAATTCCCTCAGGTACTGGATACCTCTCTCCATGGTGGTCCACTTGCCTGGGTGACATATAACATCTTCCTTGAAGGGATACCTTTCCTTCACGCCTGACAGGAGTCGCCTCCAGAGGCTGAGGGCTTTTGCCCCTTTTCCAATCGCTTTGTCAATGCCCCCTTCCCTAGAAAGGGATCCCAGCTGCTTGGCTTCCCTACCCTCTAATTCCAGGCTACTAGCCCCATTATCCCAGCATCGGAGCAGCCAGGTGATGATGTGCTTGCCTGGATGACGACTGAAATCTTTTCGCATATCTCGCAGCTCACTCAGGGACAGGGATCGGGTGGTTACCATCTCATTTATGGGTTCTGCCTCTTCCTCCTCCTGTTCTCTTGATGGCCCTAGCTCATCATCAGCCCTTACTAAACGAGTTGATTTTCTTGTGTATTTTTTTCTTCTGTATAGGGGCAACTGATACTGGCACGGGTTGGTTCTCTTGTTCAGCCGCAGTGCCTGTCGTGGGGGCTGGTGCAGCCACAGTGCCTGTGGCAGGGGCTGGCACAGCTGCAGTCCCTGTTGCAGGGGCTGGCGCAGCTGCAGCATCTGTCATTTTGTCGTCAGATCCAGGCCCCAGCACGTTGCAGTGATTTGTGTCTGTCTGGATGATCGTCTTAAACTGCTTATTAACCTTAGAAAAAACTGAAACAATATTATGACCAGCAACTGTTAACAGATACAAATTCCTTAATACACTCTGGTTAATCTGATATTACCTCAAACCCTTCGTGCCCCATGGTGGGTACCAAAAAGGACTGTTGTGGTTTAACCCCAGCCAGCAACTAAGCACCACACAGCCAGTTCCTCACTCCCCCCACCTCAGTGGGATGGGGAAGAGAATTGTAAGGGTGAAAGTCAGAAAACTCGTGGGTTGAGATAAGAACAGTTTAATAATTGAAGTAAAATAACATAGAAGAGTAGTAATAGTAATAGTAGTAATAATAATAATATAATAATATAATAATAATATACAAAGCAAGTGATACTCTATACAGTTGGCTCACCACCCGTCGACCAATTCCCAGCACGTCCCCGAGCAGCGATTGCTGCCCTCCGGCCAACTCTCCCCAGTTTATATACTGAGCATGACGTCATATGGTATGGAATAGCCCTTTGACCAGTCTGGGTCAGCTGTCCTGGCTGTGCCCCCTCCCAGCTTCTTATGCACCTGGCAGAGCATGGGAAGCTGAAAAGTCCTTGACTAGTGTCAGCACTACTTAGCAACAACTAAAACATCAGTGTGTTATCAACATTATTCTCATCCTAAATCCAAAACACAGCCCTATACCAGCTACTAGGAAGAAAAATCAACACTATCCCAGCTGAAACCAGGACAGGCGTAACTGTTTATAGTTGAGCTAATCACGTCTTGAAAAAGCAGAGATAAATATATATATGGTATGATTCATCTCATCCTAGTGTAGATCACCAAAAAGCCAAAGTCAAGTTAATTAGACCCTAAAATTTTCCCTTGATACTCTGCAAAACGTACTGATCTGAAAAGCTCAATCAACTCCCAGTCTAGCCTGCGCACCTTTCCTGTGCAAACTTTTATGTTCTTCCAGAGATTCACTAAGCAACGTCTCCCACTACGTTTGACTTTCCAATGTAATTCATTTCTATGAGTAATTAATAATTGTATGGTTGGTGTTTTCAACATCTAACCATCCTGCCATTAACACTGAGGTCAACTTTGCAAACCATATGGCAACTCTGTACAAGACTGTCTTTGAGCAGATTATTAGACTTTTAGGCAATATTGGAAAAAAGATGTGTTATCATGGTCCTGTAATGAACCTACTTATCAAATATGAGGGATGCACTGAGGAGCTGACTACTCTTTACAGTCCTAGTGGGATTCATTTAAGATGTAGCTGTCTTTCTACAGTTCTTTGCATTTTCTGGGTCTGGATTCTTTGAGCCTTCTTAGCTGCTCAAAGAAATATGAGTCTCAAGTGTCTTACCTGAGACAGACTTGGTATTTGACACTCCAGCAGATGGAAGGAAAAGGAAAGATCAAAGGGTTAAATGATATTGTTAACCATACAGTGAATTTCTTCTCCTGAATCTACAGAGGCTCTTTTAAAAGGACTGCTTAAACTGCAGCCCAAATCACTATACCTTTTCTCAGCAAGGTAGGATAGATAACACATAAAAGACTTTGTGCAGGACATGGTTTACATTGACTCAGAATAACATTGTTAAAGTTTTTTGTGTGCTTTTCAAGCACCAGCAGAGAAATCAGAGTTTTGTGCTTGCTGGCTTCCCAAAAGAACCTTTTATTAGTTATCTTCCAACCTTTGACTTTTACATGAAAATTCTAAAAGGTCAAGAGATTTTCCTTTTATTTGACATATAACTATGCCACTGACTTGAATCTTTGGGCCAAATTTCATAAATGGTTGCAAACCCAGTGGAAGTCTCTGATTCCAGTTCAACAAAAGTATAAGGTGTCTAGAATATACGTTGTTGAGAAAAGTGTCATAAACAGAATGGATCATGACATGGATTACATTGACATACAACACAATGCACTACTGAGTGTCTCTCTAAGGGCCTGTCTCTGTAAGAAGCTGGTGGGCTGTATGCTTGCATACAGCTTTAAAGCAAATCTACTTCTGCAAGCATAGTGCTTCGATGGAAGTAATCTTACCAGATTTAAAATGTATAAAAGTTAGGAATATAACTTTAACTAGTCTACTTAGTTCCTTCTGTCATCACTAGTAGGTGTGCTGAGTTCCCCTTCAGAGACACCTAAACTTCACTCCTATCTTGAGAAAGGCAATACCTATACAGTACCATGTCAAAAGAGAGTAAACATTAAGGCTGGGTACAAATTTACTGTTCATGAGCTACTCTGCACTAATAGGTGTATTAAGGGCCAATAAGGATAAATCAAGAAAAGAAGTTCATATGACCCCAAAAGGACATGAACCAAATGTTCATTCTTCTGTCAGGCCCCATTCTTTAGTCAGGGAAGACTGATTTGTGTCATGAATGTGCAGTCTAGAAGCAGAGCACCTTACTTCTATCAAGAACACATTGTATTTCCTGTTGTGTGCTCTGTCCCTGGTACCCTATGGGAAGATATTTGGCCTCATTACTGTTTAGATCTGTTAGGTATACCAACAGAGCATTTGCAAAGACCGTTTTATAGTATATACTGTGCACCCCCCCACATGTAACCGATAGTGAACATTTAAGTTATGGTAAGGGATGGAAAATCCAGATTAAGGCTTACTAGTAGATAACCTGACATCTATACACATGCATACACACACACACACACACACACACACACACACTGTAAACAAACCAATATACACACATAAAGTATAGACTCACATAATCTATTGACATCAGTTCTGCTCTTGAACCATTCTATTGAGGATACTAGTACATCTATGTTTCTTTACTGGCTAAACTCATATTTTAGTATAGTTCTATGCAATACTATATAGACTACCAATTCAGGTGGATGCTAATACAGATTTCAGTAATATCCATTGTGCCATTTAGATGTGGCCTCTTTAACTGTGTGCACCGATAGACTCACTACATGCCAAGCCCGTGTTTGTTAATCCTCTGGGGAGATGCAGCTATAATACCTTTTGTGGAAAGGCGTTGGATTGCTAATGTAATATCTGTAGAACATGATCCATCTAAAACTTCTTGAGCTTTGTTCATCATTTCAAGGGGGAAAAATACTAATTAAATCTGACAGTATTTGCATGTATAGTCTAGTAATTAGATGAAAGATTTCTCTTCATAATTCTAGAGGGCAATAACACAAATTATTAAGGAAATTTGAGAGCTACCTGGAGTAAACAGTCACCAAGATATGCAGCAACCATAATATTCAGTGTTTTAATTTACATATATAAATGGCTATAAAATAACTTCTCATGAAAATTGGAGATCTAAATTAATAAGCCTTTTATTCTGGGCTTGATCCAAAGCTTACAGGAGTCAGTGGATTTTTTATATTGACTATAATGGGCTTTGAATAAGGTCATAATAAAAATTTTCTCTAAAAGTGAATGAAATGAGTGATGATTGTGAAAACCCCTCAGAATCTGGTTCTAGAACATTTCAACACATTTCAACATCTCCAGCCAAAGAGAATCTCTCATTACTGCTTTTCCTCTAGACTTTTTTTCATTTAAGGCGATTAAAGTATGGCTGACATCCAATTTCTAAGGAAAGCACATCACAATTTCATATTGGCTTGGGGGCCTACATTTATAACTGGACAACTCCTTACAAAAAGCTTCCTGATGGCAAACCAGAAGCAGCATAGATAGATCCTCAATGAATGGATCTCTGCTGTCCTCTGTGGAAGAAGAACAATACAGTGGCAGAGAGATTTTACATGTGTACCATTTTTTACTTTTAAATCCTCTAAGCCATTAGGAATTCACCAAAGTTCTGTGTGTCAAATCAGCAATGCAATTTACTAAAGAAATTACGAAAATGGTGTCTTTCCTCTTCATAAACAGTTGAAGTGTCCAGTATCCTGCCAATGCCTTTCTAGAACTAATTTTATAAAGGTAGTTCTACTATAGAAAATATACAAAAAGTGAACAAGACAAGATTCTAGTTCAACTAGTTTAAAATGCTACTTAGTAAGAACCCAGTTGCCATCAGGAGTCAGTAATGAATGCATAAAGAAAATTAACAGGAAGAGGGTACTGAAATGTCCTCAGCACAGGAAGGACATGGACCTGCTGGAGTGGGTCCAGAGGAGGGCCACAAAAATGATCTGAAGGATGGAACACCTCTGCTATGAGGAAAGGCTGAAAGAGTTGGGGTTGTTCAGCCTGGAGAAGAGAAGGCTGTGGCGACACCTTATTGCAGCCTTTCAATACTTAAAGGGGGCCTACAAGAAACATGGGGATAGTCTTTTTAGCAAGGCCTGCTGCGACAGTACAAGGGGTAATGGTTTTAAACAAAAAGAGGGTAGATTTAGACTAACTATAAGGAAAAAAATTTTCACGATGAGGGTGGTGAAACACTGGGACAAGTTCCCCAGAGAGGTGGTAGATGCCCCATCCTTGGAAACATTCAAGGACAGGCTAGATGGGGCTCAGAGCAACCGGATCTAGTTGTGGATGTCCCTGCCCATTGCAGGGGGGTTGGACTAGATGACCTTTAAAGGTCCCTTCCATCCCAAAGCATTCTATGATTCTGTGATTCTATGATAAACAGTAGAAACTCATTGGGTATTTTGCTTCAGTAGTGAACAATCAATACTATTCAGGATTTATTTAAACCCCTTGAATTATCTCCCTTCAAAAAATAGGAGTCTTGTTCTATTTAGTCTCTCATATAGAAGCTGCTACAATCCTCCTCATTACCCTTCTATGAAAAAGATACTGCAGTGTATGTGTGTATGACAGTTGAGAGATTTTCATTCATGCTAAGTTTTTTTTGCCCCCAACTTGGTGTTTTATTCCCTCTTTCCATAATAAAGTGTTCTTTGGTTTATTCCTCATCCAAATAGTTATAAGTGAAAAAGTATTAGCTCCTGTGGGCATCCATTATTAGTTATTTAGTTTACAGATATTTTCAATAGATGGGCAATCCAGCGACATTCATTATTTTTTAGAGATGGTCCTCATTGCTACTATAAACCTCCCCTAAAGGCAAAGTAGAGGAGGTTGCCCTGAGAATGGCTGTTCAATGAAGAGGAATGAGCACTGAAGGATGAAAAAATGAAAGTTGATTTAACCTTGCTCCACATGATTCATCATTTTGGGTGAATGGTCAACAATATCATTAGTTACTACACAGAAAATTCTTTGTAGGCTTCTAAAGCTGTGTGTATAGTTTCTTCCTTCAGAGAATAACAGATGATATGTATTCATTAACTCATCCACTCCCTGCACCTGCCAATGCAGAATTATTCTCTGAAGTACATTTCTGAGGGATCTGGTACCTGCATAGATATGCATTTTGGCCAAAACTTTGACATAATTTTTCTTGATATACAGTGAGTTTTACCATGGCTGGAAATTTAAAATATCCTTACTTTCTCTGGGAGTTCAGTTCCTGATGCTTTTGTGTTACTTTGAAAATGTTAGTTTGTACTATTCAGTCTGTACTACCACCTAAGAAATAAGACTCTGACCTGAGTTTCTTGTGGTTATAGATGCAAATGACTGTACAAGTGCACAAAAATAAAATTAAAAAAAAAAGATTAAACTTGATCTTCTATATTTTCATAATAAACAGTAATGATAATAGAGTTTGAAAGACCGTCACTTCAGATGATAAAAGAAGAAAGGCCTCTTTTTCAGGCTGTGAAGCTAATCTGCTGCTGCCATAGGCCTGAAGGTTGAGATGAATCTGATAAAAGATAATTATTTACAGCCTACTGTGTCTGTTTCTAGCTAGTAACCATAAGGGACTCAATGGGATGAAGTCGTCATATCAGGGATACAATTCATGGAAACATGGAAAAATTTAGGTTTGAAGAGACCTATGCAAATCACTTAGTCCAATCCTGCCTAAAACCAGGCTAAATTCAAAGAAAGATCTGCTCACTTGTCCAGTCAAGCTTTTTGTGGACTCCTAAGTTTGTGGAGATATCACAGCCTCTCTGGGCTCCTGTCCCAGTGGTGAACCATCCTTGTTGGGAAGCATTTTTTTACTACTTAATTGAAATCTCCCTTGTTGCAACTGGAGTCTGTTGTCTCTTGTTCTTTCACTGAACGCTTCTAAGAAGCATCTGGCTTGGTCTTTTCTATAGCCCTTCTTGGTAGATGGCAGAGGACTCTGATAAGGTTCTTCCATAGCTACATGCAATCTTAAAATGAATCTCTTGCATATGTCAAAGTTTCTTGATCTGTATTGGCTATAATGGAAGCACAGAATAACCATACCAATAGTAGACAGATACAGTGTAAACATCTAAAACTACAGAAGATGAATCTCTACCACAGATGAGTTGGCTGATGTATTCATAAGCTATCATTATGTGATAAATTCTGGGAAAATTTACTTTGATTACTGTTTTTATTTGTTCACTAGTTAGAATCTCCCCCAAACATGAAGCAGTTGCTGGAATCAATGAAACTTTTCAGGCCAAATTTCCTTTGGCTGATGAATGGAGCTGCATAACACTTGAAAAGTAATGATCGTTACTCCGGAATAAAAAAAAACCCAAAGAAAAAGCCACATTCCATAGTTTTACAGAACTGCCCTTTACTAAATTAGTTGTGATCTCTTAAGCCACTAGACTGATTACAGCCAACTCTAATAGTCTATGTGTTGCAGTAAAGCTCCTAGAAAATGTTTGATTGTGTGCCAGATGACAGTATCCTGAAATAATTGAGATAATCAGTGTGCCAGGTTACTCCAGGAACAGTTGGATGGACGTTTTCCTTGGAATAAACCTGGGAAAATGTGCTATCAAGTAGCACATATTTTTAATCACTGTGGTAGGCTTGTCACCAACCTATTATGAAACTGTTATAGGTAGTGATGTTCTGAACCATCTCTTGGTGTCCGTCCACACAAGGATGAGAAAAGTAATTCAGATGTGATAAGGATGAGGCTTTGTTCTGATCATGGATCTAAAATCCTTAGTTCTAAAGAACTTTTTTTCCCTATTTACCCCTTCTGTGAAATCAGGACTAGTTGCTGAAATACTAAAATATCAGGAAACAAGGTTTACTTCTAGTTTTTTCTAGTTTGCACAAAATGTCCCAGCAAAAGTGGTTTGTTGTTCCTAAGAGTTTCAGTCTACTATTATCAACACAGGTATGCATCTGCTTCTTGATGAAGAAATGCCCAAAAACCTTTGGCACCCACCCTAAAGCAGACGACTCTTTTAAGGGTCTTCCAGCACTAACCTCTGCATAAATTTCATTTACTTGCTCCATAACAACATATACTAGTACAACAATCACATGGTGAGTAACACAACCAGAGAACAGGGAAATAATAATTTTCAAGTGTATTAGTACTGGAGTTAATCAAAATCTCAAAATTGTTTAGCTGAGCCTAAGCATTTTGGAATAAATTCACCTGCTGTAGTGCTAATCATTTAAATGTTAGGACTCTAGCCTAAGATATTTACTTGTCGGTTATCCTCTGTGGTCAAGGGAGAGAAACAGACACATCCAGAGATGAACTCATCATACTATAAGGGTCTGAGAGGTCTATATGTACACCTGTCTCTCTACACTGATGATGAAGAAGAACAGATGAGCCAATACAAGGTACCTGACATTTAAATGGCTAACACTGAAGGAGATGAATCTCATTTAAAAAAAAAAAAAAAGAAAAAGAAAAGAATGTATACTCATAATTAAGCTTTCACACCCTGTTATTGTCATATTTGTTTCCCTTCTTTCTCAACTGCCAATTTTGTCAATTATCTGATAATCCCAGAATTAACTGGAACATAAAGCAAACTAGGTAGTTTTCTTGTGTAAAGAAAGTAATAGATTGTAAATATTCAGTTGTCTTTACTGCTTTTTAGATTACTACTTTCTCTACTTCTAGCTCCACATTTAAACAGAGCCTTGCTTATAATAGGCATTATCACCAAGCCTGTTTATCTGGGAGTGCCTGTGTGATGCTACTCTTGGTGTCTAGGGCTGCCTGAAGCTTCAGAAGAAGCCTTGTGTGGCCACAGATGTATGGCAACCATGTACAGGGAGATGGTGCTGCCTCATAAACAGAATTTAGAAAAATCTGTTTGTTGTTGCCACCTTGGACTTACCTTTTATGACAATTTGTTGGACACTCTGAAGTACTTTTATTTCACCTTCATCTTTATCTGCATGGACAGAAGTTTCTTTCATCAAGTTATTCTTTCATCAAGGTTATTATTCATCAAGTTTGTGCAGCATCATAGGGCCTGAATAAAATACTGCACTGTCACAAATTTTGCAAAGGACAGCAATACATGGATAGCAGTGAGTGCAGATGATTTTTAACTTGTTATAAATTAATACTGCTTTCCTCATGCTCCATATTGAATGACATATTCCATAGCTGTCTCACTAATACCGCTGGTACAAAGTTAGAACGAGTATTTCACAGGACACTGAAAGACTGTTTTTACCCTATATCATGGCTGAAACTCCAAATGATGACATACTTGCAGCAGACAGTACCAAAAAGCTGTGGAAATACCAAACTAATACCTTTTGGCTCTGTGTGATGTGAGTGGATCTGGGTGATGTCTTAGCGCAGTGCCTGATGACGGGTGTAATTTTTCTAATCTTTTCCTACCTCACTTCACAGTGGATTTGGCAGCTGAACTAGACTGTAATTCCCATGTTGTGTTACGAGGTTGCACTAATGCACTGCAGTGATGTGTTGCAGGAATTGCTGCCATGGAAAGGAAGAGAGGCATGATATGTCCATGCTACTGCATACTTCAAGTAGATTCATTTCAAATGTTTATTTATAAACATTTTAATCCTCCTCAGCCATTGTGATTTCAATACAGACATATAGAACATACATATAAAAGTGTATGAAAATGAATAGAAACAAAACATTTTCCTGCTACTTCCCATAGGGAATATTGAGAACTTCAGCAAAATCAGATTCCTCATAGAAATTTCACCGGAACCATATAGACTCAGAAAGATAAGGCTGAGAAGCAAGGGCAGTAAAATCCTACTACAGGTGTCAACCCAGGCGGTGACTGCTTCTGTCTATCAGCTGTATATACAGCAATGTTTTGGCAGAGCTGAGGAGGAGGCAGCCTGTACTGTTCATCACCCCCTTGAACTCAGACATAATAGACAAGATTTGTCTGCTTTTACTTAGGCTGTTACAAGTTAAATGTTTAGAGTCAGTGAGTAGATCCCTCAGGTCGATTTACATTCAGTGGAGGAAAGTAAGCATGTTCAGAAAGCAATTCATTGCATCTTATAAGATGAAGCATGAGTCACCCGCTGGGTGTGCCAATTTCTCTCTATTCACTTCAAACAAAGCCTGGAGTGACCGGCTCAGACTTGCATTTCTAATACTCAGACAATCAAATTTAGGTAAAGAGTACCCTACCAAGGTAGACTACAACACCAACAGCGTCAAGCACCTGCAGGAGCCAGACTAGATTGACCCCCCAGTCACTAAAAAATGGGAATCTTTTTTGCCACTCCACAACATCTGAAGTTATTAATAGCCACAGGTTTTCAAAAATCACAAGATTGTAAACTTGGATTTTTACTTCATTGCTAGTTGGTTTTAGGGCTGATGCAGATCTTATTTTTGCATTTCATAGCCGATAACATGAGTCTCTATTGTTTTGCTAAGTTTCTTTTAAAATTACATTCCCTGAGGTGAGTTTCTAAAAAAAAAAAAAACCAACAAAAAACCCCAGACAAAACCCCTTGAATTGCATATTACACTCAGTGAAATGGTACAAATTAGCAATAAGAAAAATATCCACCTCCAGTATGTATGAAGATTTCTATTTCCTCATCACTTGTACTTGTTTTCTGTGTGTACTTCACTATGTAAGTCAACAGAGAATCAAGAATTTTACATCCAAAAGGAGATTTTTCAGGAAAAAGATGAGCTTAACAAAAACAAACAAACAAACAAACAAACAAAGTGGTGTTTTGCTCAACGGAGGGTTATTCCCCTTCTCTGAAGAGCTTAAGAATTAATGAAGACATAGTCAATGTTTATTTAGATACTCTGGTTACTATAGTGCATCTAATATCTGCAAATTTTCCTTTAAGAATATGATTACTGTCTTTTAGTGTAATTATGAGTGCTTTAGAAACACAGTATTTTCACTACCTCTTTATCTCTCTGATCACATACATGTATTTTGGGATGCCTGTCAAGAAAATTTGAGCAATACATTTCAACAGCAATATCCTTTTGAACAAAAAAGTACTCATGAAAAGGCACATAAAAAGACAACTTTCTAAATACTCAAATCAAAGATGGTTAAAGAATTATGCTGAAGCAGCCTGGCAGAGTTGGAATAAAGCACCTTATTTGGAGGAACTATTTATTTCTCTGTATTTTTCTACAAGAGTAAAATCCTGGATTAAAATTTTACTTAATGAGAGAACAATTATAATTATTCTTAAAATCAGATGAAACAAGCTTCTGCTTGTTTCAGTTTTTAGGAGCTTTTCTTCTGAAAGTTCTCAAACTGCTGTAAGAACCACTTATTATTTCAAGGCAGTCCCCTTTGGTGGCTGCTTATGTTGGTATGATGGTCTTGGTCTGGAGAGGTAAAGATGTGTGATGGGGCTCTGGTTCAAGTAGGGCTCAGGTCCTACTACCCTGAGTTGGAAAGGGCACAAACATTGTGTTGGAAGGCAGCTAACAAGTATTTCTTTAAAGCTCCACCTTGACCTCTTGCCATCATGGCCTATGGCTGGAACTTGTTGTCCTGATAATTTTTTATGTTCTTTCATTGATATTGCAATTTCTGATTTCTGGTTCCATGCAGACTTATCTTGGTTCAACTGGATTTATTGTCTGGATTAGTGCCATCTTGCCATTGCTGGCTAAACTCATGCATACAAAGTGGGAGTCAGGTACAGAATCAGAAAGCTAAGTTTTGGTGTCTACTTGTAAAGATAGCTATATCTAAGCTCTGTGTCATTCCCACAAGTCACAAGTGATTCAGTTGATTAAATATAGGTTTCAAGTGCTATTTGAGATGTCTTATTGTATCTTAGATAACTGAAAGGAATTAATAGATATTTCAGATTTCATTCATACACCCATTCATTCCTGGGATGCCATATGGAGGTCATGCAAGACATCCTAGAGCTTCTGAAATAGTACAAGATGCCTTCCTGCATGAGCAACTAAGATGATACCTGGAGATCTGTGTAGCCCACTGGACTATTGACCAGCCACTAGGGACAAGACTAATGGCTAAGCATTAGCGTCCAGTGCCATCTGACTCATTCTTAAGCTCTATTGGCTAGATCTCCATCAACTCTGAGTGCTCAGGCATCTAATTAGATGACAAACAAATTTCAATCATCTAAATTTAGTTTCCTAAATCTCTTGTTGAAGACTGCCTCATGAGTCTCTACGATTCCTTCTGGATTATTCACCCAGTGCGAACACTAACATACTCATGCTCCCATGACTTAGTAGCTCACCCTTGTAAAGCAACTAAGCGCTTCCTGAATCTGAGCAAGCTTGGAAAGCAAGACAGCTGCATTTACACAGCATTGCATCTTAGCAAAAATCCTCAGTCTGACCCCATCTTCACAGAGCCATCTCAGTCTCTGCTACTATGGTCTGATTAATGCTTAGTGCAACAAAACCAACCACGGGGTGCTTTTAAGGTTAATAAAAGGTGGGGGTAGGGGTGTCAGATGTAATGGCCCTTCATATTTGAATTTCCGTACCTATGTTTCTCTCTTACTCCTGTTCTGCAATTCTGTGTATGTGAATTGTTGCTTCTTATCTGCTTGTATGAGTCTGGATGGATGGCTCAAGTTCCAGTAGCGGGGTCTTATCATTAATGAGAAGGAAGAAAGCAAAGGACAGGAGTGAGAAAAGGACACAGATGGAGACTCAGAAAACAGTCTATAAAAACTTGGGATTTTTTTCTTCCAAACCTGTAGGCACAGGTTCTAACATCAATTTTCTTTTATATTGCATTTATTATTTTTCAGGAAGTACCTGAAAATAAAATCCTATATATATATAGTTCCTAAAATAGGGTTAGAGTTGTTGTTTTTAAAGAATGTTTTATACCTTCCAACACTAGTCAAGTAAGAGCCATGCTTCCCCCATGATTCATGGTTAATAGCTTACTTTCTTTAGACAGCCTTATTTATCCTACAATAACATACAAAATATGCCCCAACTGGCTTTATTTTTAGCCAGTTTTATGTTGGCATTTCTTTAACAGCACATAGAGGGAGGGGTACAGGGGGAGTCAATAAAGAAGAATGTGAAAATGTGTCCTTCTGTAAAAACCAAGCCTGAAGTAGCAGTTGGACTTTCGCACATGTGTGGCCTATTATTGCCTTCTGTCGTAATCAGCCTTCTGGCAGAGCAATAACACCAAGGTGTTGTTTATACACTATAAAATGCTAAAATGGCATTGTAAAGATTAGCTGGAAGGTAAGAATTGTTTTGAGGGCTTTTTTTTTCCTTTTCCTTTCTATTCTTGCAACAAAGAAATACTGCACATGAAAATTGCTTTCCTCAGTACTTTCAAAGACTCTTTAATGGAAAAACTGTTACCTGCAGAGAGGCAGTATGGCCCATGGCCTAAAGGGACTAAGAAGAAAAAGACTTTGCTTGAATCCTCAGTTCTGCCACAAATATGTTTTGTGACCCGGGTTCACGTCACCTCTGTGTGCCTCTTTTAACCAACATTCGATGCAACTGAGAGTTCAGGCACTGAGAGCCCCAACAGCATTATTAAGTCTCTGCACTACAAACAGTTAAAGGTAAGGAAAGTATCTACATTATGGGGTTTCTATTTTGACCTGTTTTTACCTAAGGGACAGCAGTATAAGACCATCAAGTAGTGTCATCAAAGTCACCACTTTAAATTTCCTAAACTGGAAACAAGTTCAGTGTCCCTTGTGTATATGAGGTATATAGGAGGGGTTCTTTACAACAAATTAGCGTGAATGGAAACGACTGTGTTCAGAACTTCCTTGGACTAACAGACATCCCCATGATCACAGGGACAAGAAGATTATTACACATGAGCACGGAAGAGACATTTACTCTGGGCTTAATTCAGCTGCCCACAGATTAGTTCTATAATGCCACTTGAGATAACTTAGGGAGTTCAGGACATCTTTGCAGAGCTCACAGATATGATGCAGAAACTATGGGAAGTCTTCACCTTCCTGGTGTGACAGCTGGAGGACAACCAGGATACAGACACAAAATAAAATTAAATTAAATGTCTATGAGTCAAGCCCCTCGTTTCTCCTCCAGCATTTCACACATAGTGATTGTTGCCTCTGTCATCAAGAAGACTTCTTGAGATGAAGAGATGAAGCTCATTTCAAACCCAGCATTAAAGGCTTTAAATTGACAGGTTAAAGGGTCTGAGCTATGTCTTCCAGAACATTTGATCAAAATCCAGAACTGTGTGGAAGAAATAGAGTTGGAAAGTCACAATTTTGAATTTCTAAACATTGAGTACCACTTTCCCAGCTCTCCTCAACGTTTTCACTCCTCTGTTGTCAATTTCCTGGGTCCCAGCTGGCTCCTGAAGAGTACCAGGGAGTGGGAATGTATTTAAAACCTTAGTTGCTTTCCTGGGAGACAAAATTAGGGATACCTTTAAATAATCTCATGGGAAAAGATGTTTTATTAATTCTGTTATATTAATTGTCATTATTGCATTATTTTGTGCCAAACATATCAGATGATTTGTAACACATTTTTCCAAGACACTGGTTTCAAACTCTGGGTGCTTCCCCTATCTCCAAAAATCCCTAAGCTGCAGACTGCTGAGAGCTGGGAAGATGTACCAGTCAAGCAACCACTCAGCACTTGTTCTGTTTCTTATATTCTCTCCCAAAACATCTGTTACTGACCACTGTCAGATGCAGGATACTGGGCTAAAATGAGTTTTGGTCTGGCCTAATGATTATGTCCTTGTGTAACAAATAAATATTTCCATGACACCAAGTACATTCACATGAGCAGTCTTTATTCCTATCACATTCTTCTGATCAGGTTGGGAAGGAGGGTGAATCCAGGGGAAAGCTATGGGCTGGAAGAAGTCTCAAAAGATTATTTAGTTAGGTCCAATTATTTCTAAACCGTTCATGGCAGCTATTTGTCTAACCAGTTTGTAACAACCTTCAGCAATGCAGGCCCACAGTCTCCCTGGTGTTCATTGCCATAACAGCTGGAAACATTTTCCTGGTCTCCAAGCTATATCTCCTTTCCTATAATTTAAGACCAGACTGACTCTCCTATCCTCAGTAGACATGGAAAATGGCTTGTTCCTGTCTTCTTTCGAACGGCTTTTTTCATGTTTAAAGGTTCTCACAATTCTTTCTTGTCATTTCCTCTCTGAACTAACATCCTCATGTGCATCAGTCTTTTCTGATAGGTCATGGTTTCTACCTCAGGCCACTCCTATAGCTCTCTTCTTGATTTTCTCCAGTTGGTCCACTCTTCATTTGAAGTCGAAGGCCCCAAAATGATGACAGTACCATGGCTGAAGATTTATGCCGTTTGAAAGTTGCAGGGGAAGATATCGTTGTTTGTATGTTTGAGTATCATGCTTACTTTTGTTAAATAGGTCTGATTGTGCCACTAATTTCCTTGGGACTCTCTCCTTCAGCAAAATCAACTCATGCTAATATTTTCAGAGGAGAGATCCCAAATAAACAATGACCATATCAAAGAAATAGACTCAAAAACATTAAAGAAATGATCAGACATCATTTATTTGATCAGCACTATCATCACAGGGCATCAGATTTCACTTCACACTTCCATGTTGCAAAGGGTGAGTTATGTTTTGCGGCTTACATGTAGTCCAAACAGCAACCACAAAGAGAGATGGCAGCATTTTAATTAAAATTTATAAAGCCTCTCTGAAAATTAGTCCGGGGGAAACACATTTTGTAGAATACAGAGCTGCCAAGTTTTGGCTGGAGGCTGAAGCAGGGTTTGCAGGGACTGGAAAGATCCTGTACAGGGCCAATGGGAGACTGGGAGAATAGTTGCACTGGTACAATCAGTTCTGCTGAATGAAAAAGCACCCAAGGAAAGAAAACATCTTTAATTACCAAAAGGCCATCATATGCAAACAAAAAGGCATTGAAGAGCTGGCCTCCCATGTCTTACCTGGAAGGTTCAAAAATCCTTGTCTCATTTTGCATACATTTGATGATGGAAGATAGCATGGCTTCCTGTCCCTTCTCTCTCCTGAAATATGGCCAGTGTGTTCTCTAGAGCAGGAATAATTCTCTATATAATATTAATGTGGCCTAAACTGTAACTTGTGTCTACCTACTCAGTGCCCTAATAATTGGTGAGGTTTAAACCTAGTGGGGAAGAATGAGGTGCAGGCATGTACCTGCTACTGCAAATGCGAGTTTGGTATAGGGCTGGAATGCAAGGGAGTTATGTGAGATCTCATGGCTATGGATTAACTTACTCAGCCCTGGACATGTCACCATAGTCTGGATTTTTTTCCAGCCCTGTGACTGTCTTATCTCTTCTCACCCTCAATGTTAGCTGCCCTGGAGATATTTATCTGTCCTAAACATCCTCTAAATTTACTTCAACTCTTACCCGTAGGAAAGGACATCTTTGTTATCTCCTGGATTTGGAAAGCTGAAGGACAGGAAGAAGCCTATAGATCTATATGCAGTGCCACCTGCTGATGCTCATCAAAGCTGGTCCTATAGTTGTGGTATACATCAGGAGACGTGTAGGGGCTGGGGAGGGAAGCAAGGGGAGAGCTGCATTGCCATCCCTGCTACCTCCTTAGCTCCACTTATGTCAAACATCCCTTTGGCAGAAGCTCACAGTTGCTGTGCAGGAGCATAAAGCAGGAGATGTGTGCAGAAGGCAGAAGACTGGCAGGCCAGAAGCATCAGCTGTGCTATAAAAATTATGCTAATGTGCTAAAATAGAGTTTATTTGGAAATAACTTCTTCATGTTATGGAGGACTGAGTTTCTTGGACTCTTTAGCTTTTTTGGTGTGTGCCTCTTTCTCCCACCCAGCTTCATCTTGACCTGGTTCCCCCAGCTTTCTTCCACAGACACCCAGAGCCAAGTGCAGAAGATGGGCTTTGTGTTAACAGCAGCCAACCAGTTGTCAGGAATAAACTATCTGCCCCATTAAAAGCTTGTCACCTCTGCTGTCAGCTTTACAGAAACTTTAAATCTCAGTAAAACAAAACACTAACAGCTGCCTGTTATTGCATATTGTGTCCTCTGTTATTCCGTCTGTGCTGTAGTGAAGTTTACTGGGGAAAGGAAGAAAAAAAATCACACTTTCCCCCTTGCCAGAAGCAAGATGTGCATCTGGAGAAGTTTTCCCAGTGAACAAAAATTGGATATAAAGCCATATTATGAGGAAATTGCATTTTATCTCATGTTTCTCATTCTCCATGAGCAATTATTTGTGTGGATGTACAGGTTCTTTAGTCTGCATGTGCCTGTGTGTTTGACTGCTTGTGACTTCAGACCAATGCTGGTTTTGCACAGAATTTGATTGTAGACAAAGACTCTACATAAATAAATGAATAAATGAAAACACATTCACCCAGAAAACCTACACCATCACCAAGAGAAAAGCCTCTTTTGTCATTGCATATGCAGTAGCTCTGCAGAGAATAGCCTGTTCTTTGTTGCCATCCAAAGAGACATTATTTTATTCGACACCCATGGAGCTGCACAAATGAGAGTCAGCAGGCATCAAGCCATCCTCTTGGAAAAAGAGTTGGCATCTCCCTCCCTGGCACATCTGGTGAGTTTGAATGGCATTCATTGGCATGGCTTTGCAAAATTAATTACATTCCAAAGCCTTGTCACAAACAGTAAACCCTTGTGCCAAATGCTGATCTTTTGCTTTCTGCCAGATGTAATGCATCTGCTTCTCTTTATCAGGTTTAATCCTATTTGGCATCGGCAGTGCAGTAAACAGTGCTGTGGAAGTTGGAAATGAAAAGTGGAAGAATGAAGGAAGACATTGAACAGAAGTAGAGGCAGAGATGCCACACGCTTAAGACACTTGGCCTGGAGCAGCTGGATAAAGTGATGGCATGGGACTCAGCCTTGGTGAGGCCTTTCATCCTTAACCAGCTTGCATCAAGCAGCAACGTGGGAATAGACCCACAGCAAACTGTCAGAAATCCTACTGAATGGGCTTGGTGTTGAGTGTCTTAGTTTCCATGCCTAGTTTTCTCAATGATTTTGCTGTATAATCTGGCACAGAAAGATACCTCTCAACGCTGTCCCACAAACCCAAGGAGGGCTCAGTCTAGAAGGAGACATTAAGTGCAGGTAAGCTCCTGTCCCATTTTCCTTACTCTATGCTTATGGCTACCAGACACTAAAACACCCCTCAGTAGAGCTCACAGTGGCTCAGGCTGTGCTCAGGCACTTGTCTCAAAGCACTACCAGACCCTAACACCTCCAGTGCTGCTCAATGGCCAGTCAGAATCAGGGTCTCACCTCCAACACAAACCTGAGGTGTCTCATCTTGTCCTCATACAGTAAAATGCCCAAATGGGACTCCAAGATGGCAAACAAACTGAACCCAAAACCAAAAGTGAAAACAAATTAGAATCCTTATTTTTTCCCCATATCAGAACTTAATCAAAGTAACTATTCAAATTATTTGTTAAACCTAAGCCAGAACTGAGTGGGCTCAAAACCAAATTGGATCCCCCTGCCACTACCACCAGGCAGTGCTCTTGAAAAAAATCTGTGATTCTGCCATGTTGGAGGACTTGGTGTTGTTGCTGTTACTCCCATACAGCCCACCAGGGCTGTGTGTTGCAGCTTCCCTCTCAGCCAGCCTCATGTACCTCATTATATAGAAGTACTCATGTCCTCCTACTTCTGTGCTAAATACATTTTCAGTGGTACAGATGGCTGAAAGCCTGTGACCCCCTTTGGTCATTAAACTCCATCTCCCGCTCTCTTTACTTTTGCTCTGGTACAACTGGGATCTGAGCTCAACAGCTCGGTTTCTCTTAAATTCCTTAAATTAAGCAAGCAGTGGTACAGTTGGCACTACTGGGAACACAAACATTGGCTGGACTGTGACAGAGGACCAGGAAAAAGTAGCCTGAAGTTCCTTCCTGGTGGGGTTTGTGGTCTCTAGTGAAGCCTTCGTCATATGGACTTTTCATTTTTAAATGTATTTTTCAAGAGGAATAATTTCTAACTAGTTCAAGGTTAGCAGTTTCTGACTGGTGTGAATTGGAGCTGAACCAAAACAGTTTCAGTCACAGATGAGCTGGAACTGAAGTAAAATTTACTGGTTCAATGGTCTTCCCTCCAGGTGTATTGAAATCAAACCTGTATGACTGAAAAAGCAGAAAGGAGAATGAATGAGGGAGCAGGAGACTGGATTTCAGTTTACCTGCCTAGTTTGTAATGTTTCCTCTGTTTCAGTTTAAGGACATCAATAGCCTCAACTGCCTGATGTGTTTAGAGCTCTTTCCCATCTGGGTCAAAATTTTCTGTAGAACTTCAATGTATGGACACCAGTTTGGACTCATAACTGCTATGCAACACCACAATTTTATCTTTATTTAAGATTTAACAATGATGGGACATTTAGGCAGTTGATGATTCCTTGAGATCGCCTCTTTCTCTTCCTGTGTTTGAGTTTCACACCTTGGGTATCTACAATAGTTGTTGCTGGTGAGCCAATCCAGATCTCACCCTGGGACCAACCCAAATTGTACCATGTGCCCCAGAGAATCATAAAATCATAGAATTGTCTAGGTTGGAAAAGACCTTCAAGGTCATCGAGTTCAACCATTAACCTAATATGGCCAAGTCCACCACTAAACCATGTCCCTAAGCACTACATCTACCTGTCTTTTAAATACCTCCAGGGATGGGGACTCAACCCTTCCCCTGGGCAGCCTCTTCCAGTGCCTGACTACCCTTTCGGTGAAGAAATTTTTCCTAATATCCAACCTAAATCTGCCTTGGTGCAACTTCAGGCCATTTCCTCCCATCCTATCACTTGTTACTAGGGAGAAGAGACCGACCCCCACCTCTCTACAACCTCCTTTCAGGTAGTTGTAGAGAGCGATAAGGAAAGAAGAAATAGGACTGAATGAAACATCTCTGAGGGCCTCCATCAAAAATGTTTGTTGTCAAAAGGAAAATGCCAAGTTAAGGGATAACAGCAATCGGAAAGTCAGGATCCAAGAAGAAGCTAGCAAGAAGTTTCCAGAAGCTGCAATAAACAGTTTCTTTTATTCTAAGCATCTTAAAAGGGACTTAACTTTTCAAAGGTTAGTTTTGGAAGCTAGCTGAAAGTTTGTCAGTGGTTATTTCAAATTAACTTCTTTGCTTATTCTACACAATTCACTACCACCTGAATCTCCTATTTCCTTGACAGTTTATTTTTGGTTTGGAGTTAGAGAGTTGGTGGTCTTCAAGCCCCAGTCTAAGACTCCAAAGATCTGATCTCTGCTATCATCTCTGATCTCTGCTATCATCTCTGTGACAGTCAGCAGGGACAAGTCACTTCATTGCCATGCATTATAGCTTCCCTGTCTGAAACATGTAAATGATAGCAATGGCATCCTCAGTAAATTGCTCTGAGATCTACAGGTGAAAAGTGCTATATGACGGTGGCACTGTATATATCAGCTTTGCTGGTAACACCTGTAGCAGTCATGGTCACAACCTATGAGGGTTACCCAACCCATGTGTGTGTAAAGATCATGACCGTGGGGTTCTCGGGATTCTGCAATAAATACACAAGGACACAGAAGCTGGATTTCTGAGAATTTCTTTATAACAAATTACTACAAAACTACTATTAGTAAAACCAAATATACATGTAAATATATATATATTAAAAAATGTGTCTGTCTGTGTATGTGTATATTATAGAATCATAGAATCATAGAATCATTAAGGTTGGAAAAGACCCTTAAGATCATCGAGTCCAACCATTAACCTAGCACTGCCAAGTCTACCACTAAACCATGTCCTCAAGCACCATGTCTACCCATCTTTTAAATACCTCTAGGGATGGAGACTCAACCACATCTGTGAGCAGCCTGTTCCCATGCCTGACAACTCTTTCGGTGAAGAAGTTTTTCCTAATATCCAACCTAAACTTCCTCTGATGCAACGTGAGGCCATTTCCTCTCATCCTATCGCTTGTTACTAGGGAGAAGAGACCGATCCTCACCTTGCTACAACCTCTGTTCAGGTAGTTGTAGAGAGCATTGAGGGCTCCCCTCAGTCTCCTCTTCTGCAGATTAAACATCCCCAGCTCCCTCAGCTGCTCCTCGTAAGACTTGTGCTCTAGACCCTTCACCAACTTCGTTGCCCTTCTTTGGACACACTCCAGCACCTTGATGTCCTTCTTGGAGTGAGGGGCCCAAAACTGAACACAGTACTTGAGGTGCAGCCTCACCAGTGCTGAGTACAGGGGCACTATCACCTCCCTGGTCCTGCTGGCCACACTATTCCTGATACAAGCCAGGGTGCCATTGCCTTCTTGGCCAATGCTGGCCAATGCTGGCTCATGTTGAGGCGGCTGTCAACGAACACTCCCAGGTCCTTTTCTGCCAGGCAGCTCTCCAGCCACTCCTCCCCAAGCCTGTAGCGTTGCATGGGGTTGTTGTGACCGAAGCGCAGGACCCAGCACTGAGCCTTGTTGAATCTTGTACAGCTGGCCCTGGCTCAACAATCCAGCCTGTCCAGGCCCTTCCTACCTTCCAGCAGATCAACACTTCCACCCAACTTGGTGTCATCTGCAAACTTACTGAAGGTGCACTCAATCCTCTCATCCAGATCATCGATAAAGATATTGAGCAGGACCGACCCCTACTGGGGGGGTCCTGAGCCCTGAAAACACCATTTGTGACTGGCCGCCAACTGGATTTGACTCCATTCACCACCACTCTCTGGGCCCAGCCATCCAGCCAGTTTTTCACCCAGCACATAGTGCACCCATCCAAGCCGTGAGCAGCTGGCTTCTCCAGGAGAATGCTGTGGGAGACAGTGTCAAAAAATCCAAGTAGACAACATCCACAGCCTTCCCCTCATCTACTAAGCAGGTCACCTTGTCATAGAAGGAGACCAGGTTAGTGAAGCAGGACCTCCCTTTCATAAACCCATGCTGGCTGAGCCTGATCCCCAGGTTGTCTCACACGTGCTGCGTAATGGCACTCAAGATGATCTGTTCCATGACCTTTCCCAGCACCGAGGTCAGGCTGACAGGCCTGTAGTTCCCCGGATCCTCCTTCCAACCCTTCTTGTAGAGGGACATTACATTTGCTAACTTCCAGTCATCCAGGACCTTCCCGGTTAACCAGGACTGCTGATAAATGATGGAAAGTGGCTTGGCAAGCTCCTCCACCAGCTCCCTCAGTATCCTCAGGTGGATCCCATCTGGCCCCATGGACTTGTGCGCACCCAGGTGGAGGAGCAGGTTGGTGACTGCCACCTCTTCAACAACTGGGACTTCACTCTGCATCCTATCTCCATCTCCCAGCTCAGGGGCCTGAAAACCCTGAGGATGACCAGCCTGACTATTAAAGACTGAGGCAAAGAAGGCATTAAGTACCTCGGCCTTCTCCTCATCCTTCGTGGCAATGTTTTCCGCTGCATCCAAGAAAGGAGGGAGATTCTCCCTGGCCCTCCTTTTGTCACTAACATATTTATAAAAACATTTTTTGTTATCTTTAACTGCAGTGGCCAGTTTAAGTTCTAGCTAGGCCTTCACCTTTCTAATCTTCTCCCTGCATAACCTCACAAAATCCTTGTAGTCCTCCTGAGTCACCTGGCCCTTCTTCCAAAGGTGGTAAGTTCTCCTTTTTTTCCTGAGTTCCAGCCAAAGCTCTCTGTTCAGCCAGCCCAGTCTTCTCCCTCCGCCTGCTCGACTTGTGGCACATGGGGACGGCCTGCTCCTGCGCCTTTGAGACTTCCTTCTTGAATAACATCCAGCCTTCCTGGACTGCTTTGCCCTTCAGGACTTCCTCCCAAGGGACTCTCTTAACCAGACTCCTAAACAATCCAAAGTCTGCCCTTCTAAAGTTCAGGGTAGCGGTTTTGCTAACCCCCTTCCTTACTTCTCCAAGAATTGAAAACTCTATCATTTCATGGTCACTGAGCCCAAGACAGCCTCCAACCACCCCATCACCCACAAAGGCCTTTTCTGCTCTTAAACAGCAGGTCCAGCGGGGCACCTCCCCTGGTTGGCTCACTTACTAGCTGTGTCAGGAGGTTATCTTCCACACACTATCAGCCAACTGTTATACTATCAACCACTACAAAATTACCACTAGGAAAGCAAGTATATATATTACAAGGCAAGTAAAACAAATATAAGTATATTACAAGTTATTACAGAATTCCAACTAGTGAAGCAAATACATACATATTTATGAACCTTTACATGTGTGCGTGCCTATAAATATATTATGTGAAGTGTTACTGGTTCAACATGCACCAAACCACTCCCAGAAGTTTGGCTAATCAACAACAGAAGTCTCACTTCAAAGATGACCTGCATCATGGAGTCTGGAGTCTGCCAGGTGTCTCCATCAAGGGTCCAGTCTGTCTGGGAGATCTCATGCAGGGAAGCTCTTGCAGAGAAGCTCATTTTGGGTAAGTAACAAGTTACTTTTTATATCTTTTTAGTGTAGGTACACATGCAGGTGTAAGACATCAATTGCCAGAATAGTAGCTGCTGGATTCTGTGTTCCTGGAAGGTCAGTTTGTTATTAATTTCTTTGTCTTGTACCTATAAAGGTTTCTTTCTCCTGCCAACTACTCCCACATCAAGGAGGTTTCTGCTGAGCTTAGCAGGGATGTCTCAGTCTCCCAGCTAAGAAGATATCTTTCCTTGTCAGTATGTCTACCTGATAGCCTTTGTAGTGGCTCCATCAACACCTTTTTGAGTCTGTGGCACACAGTGAAAACCCACTTTGATATCTTTCCTGTTAGGAAAGTGCTTTCTGAGCCTGCCCCTCTTTCCACTGACTTTTGTGGGGTTTGGATATGACCTTGCAAAACCTCCTAATGGCTACAGGGCTTTTTGAAAGCCCAGCTCCTTGCTTTAGAGCTCTGAGGTAACTTCATGTTCAGGGATGATGCACACAAATAAAATTTTGGGGTGGTTCATGTTCCCTCTCTCACTGGCCTTCCATGAGGAAAGAGCAATCATGAGTTTCTGGAGGGAAGGATAGACATTTAAGTCTATATTCATACTATATCTACAATAGTGAGATCATGGACTATCACCAGAACTGATAAAGGCTATGGTAATATGCAGAATAATAATAAAGAGTACAATTTCAAAGGGAAATCCTACCCATCTTAATTCCTGTTTCTACTAATGTTATTAAACATGAGGAAGTTGCAACCCACTTTGTGACTTTTTTATTTGATTTTATTTATTTGATTTGTGTTAATATTTGTGTGCAAATGCCATAATCAATTTGCACACATGCAGTAACTCGCAGTGGGTCATCCTAGAACATCAGGGTCAGATCAGAGCCACAGACACCCAGACATGAGATCTGCTTCCAATGAGAGAAAGTGAAACATCTTCTACATAATCTGAGGAGTCGTAGTCCTAGTTCTTCACACTTCCATTTTTTCTAACACAGTCTGTTCCTATTATACTTTTTAAAATAATTGCATCTGTACCTAACTGAACTGTGGCCTTTTCCTCTTCATTAAGTCTTCTCTGACATTGGCCAGGACTGGATAATTAAGAAAATCCACACAATATAACTAATATATTCTGTCACTGGCTTTCTTCTGTCTGTCATTCCCTTCATAGGCTCTTTGCTCTCTGACTGTCCTTATTTATCTACCTGCACATCTAGAAGGTTTTGTCCTGGATAGCCTGTTGCACTTGTCAGTTTTACAAGTTAATGAAGAACATACATAATGAATAGTTTTTCTTTTCCTTTTTTCCAATTTTGTTCCCTTCCACCTTTATCAAAGATATCCTACTTTTGCATTAGAAGGAAAGAGTTCTGAAGCATTCTTTATTTGTACCCAATTTTTCCCCTTTCCTTCATTTAAGTTTTGATTCAAAATCCATTGAAGAGCATGAGAAGACAACTAAATGTCACTGAAGTCAGTAGATATTAATACTCTGTAAATTGCAGATTGCAGTAACCTGTATAACTCAATGTATCAGTACTTGATTTCCCTGTTGTCACTTTCAGATCTCTGTATTTCACTCAGCATTGTTAGCTATACAATTTTGTTGCAATAACTGAATACCTTTAGGAGTTGCATGGCACAGCACTTATGAGGTTTAAAGATTTCCTCTTCCACTGTAGAAAAGTTAATTGCACTGGGGCTGTGCTTTGCCAACGCCAATTAACATAGAAGCTGAAACTACAGCTTAACATTCTGGTCATGTGCATGTAGTCTGATTTGTTGACACCTCCTCAAGTACCTGCCCTCCCACATCCCTTGTTCCTTCCTGAAGCTCTGTAGAGGTTGTTATAACAGTTTGCAAACACTGGAGTTTTGTTTTACTGCTACAAAGTAAAAGCATTGCAAATAGAAGGAGATTTTAGAGTTTCTATACATGTTTACAACTGAAGAAGCTCCACCTAGTTCAATTATTCTTGAGCCTCATGAGAGCCCAACCCCAATTTTCCAGATTGCATAAACCTGCAGATGGGTATCAATTACTCTCCCTTGCAGAAAACAAAACAAGATTTTGGCTTTTGCATCTGTATAATTAAAAGAAGATTTTAAGAAAATCAGACATTTTCTTATTATTTTAATATCTGATCACCAGTTTCTAAAGAAGAAGCTAAAGGAAGCAGCAGGAAAGACAATGGAAGAGTGTTGGGATCTCTTAGGCTTGATAGTCAAAGTGGAACTGATGGATTTTCAGCTCTGAAACACAGAAACCCTTGAAGCAAACAGCATGGCAAAACCCAACAGCATTGCATCTGACTTGAGCAACCATCAGAATCCATATCCTAGTGGTATGGTCAGATTAGGAGGAGAAATGGACAATGCAAAAGGTACCTTTGATGGTTTTCTACTTGCTTACCAGAACATACGTTCTGCTTTCCTGAACAGAGCTGAAATCAGTTGGGCACTCTCGTACTCACAGAACAAAGTCACTTTCAGGCAGCACCTGTATTTTTGCCTTCAAAATGTCTTGGATAAAACCTCAACAATATTTGCCCTATGCTAGAGACAGGGAACTGTTGTATAAAGAAAACTAGGGCTAGATTTAGAAGGAAGACTTAGGTTTCATCACTGTAATAACTAATTTTAAGTCACCCTTAAGTTGTTCCATCCATCTGCAGGAGCAGAAGTTCACCAAATTAATCTAGCTCACCATGTTATCAGGGTAGGATGCTAGACAGTTATATAAGGGAACTGTACTCTCCTACACTCCATACTGGTATGTTAGCCCTTATGCCTTGATCCTTCTGTGTTTTCACTTTTTCTGGAAAATACAAAAACATGCCTATGTTTTTAAAAATTCTACATTATCTCTCGAAAAGAAATATATATATATATATGTGTTCTTATTACTCTTATTATTGCTATTTATGCGATAACTGGTACCTAACTATTACAACAGCTGTAGTCCTAGCCCCAAGAACAAACGTTAGCATTATCACACAACTTGCCCTTGTGGGAGTTTCACAGATTTTAACCCTTTCACTCTTTTCTTATTGTTTAACTTTCATTTTCCTAAGTCCAATATTTACGAAATACCTGCCACAGTCAGCTTCAATTACACTTGTTTAACTCCTTAAGTGTTTAACTCTTTAACTCCTTAGGTTCCTAGTGTTATATATCTAATTTTCTTTGTATTTTCTTTGTATTCATCATCCAAAATCACTACCAGCTAAACCTCATCTCACCAGTCAACTAAGAAAGTGTTATATTTTTCTGAGGAATAGGTTAGTGATGTACCCTACTTCACAGAGCAAATTAAAATGGCATGAAGAATTGGGAAATTTGACTACAAAGTCTTTGCTTAGCCTGTGAGACCATTCTTTAGGAAAAGGTGCTTAAAGTGAATTAGCTCCATGAAATAAGAACACAGCCTAAAATGGCTGGAGATAATAAGCAGTTAGGAAAAAGCAGGACATTGGAAGAACAGGTCAGCACTCAAATGTTGATAAAACTCAATGGAATCAAGTTGCTAATTCACACTTACACTTTCTTAAATATTCCCCAAAACTCCTATGCAAGCAGCAACATGTCAGATAGCTTGGACACACCACGGAGGCAAATTCTGGATAATGCCAAGTAGGCAATTGCAGGGTTTCAGTGGCATAAACCTGGGATAAAATATAGAACCAGGTCTTCTGAGCTCATGACAGGATGTAATATCAATGTTTCCTCTGAGCAAATTATAGTTTCTCCTTTCACACCTAAAAAAAGTGAAAGAAAAAATAAGGCTGCAGAACTGAAGGCATTCTGTGAACAGAGGAGGCATATGAGCTGTTGAGGACTCCTTGATGATTAACAATTACTGGACAGACTCAAAACCCGAAATGACCAGACAGACCAGTGTCCAGTAAGTGACAGACCTTATAATTACCAAATTACAGAGCATAAAAACCACTGAATGCTTCCAATTATAATGTGAAAGGGCAACTTCACAGTTGTGCCATTTAGTAGTGCTGGGGAAAGGCAAAGGAAAATGTGTTAAAGGCCTAATGAGGTGTGTGGGTGGAAGTTACTGCCATAGTTTACGGCTGTTCAGGTTGTTAGTTCCTACAATGTGTCACTATTTGAGAGAGGGAAAGGGAGGGAGGCAGAGATGGGAGGATTTGTGTGGGAAGGCATTTTCTCACCAGGCTAACTGCAAGTAAAGATTTGCTTTCCCTTACTTCCTGAACAGATCTGACAATATATTTTAAAAGAGTCATTTAAGATTCTCAGACAGTTTCAGTAATTTATTCAGCATTTTTACAATCCAGGAGACATACTTGTTTATTTTATCAGGCTGGGGAATTGTTCCCTCGAAGCCCTTAAAAAGCACAACAGGGAAAAAAGAGATAGGGGCCTCAGTATATCAGCAGGAACAGGCAGTACACAGGGACTGCTATATAAAATATCAGATGAAAACCCAACCCCAATGACAAAGTGTCAGCTGCGACCTTTCCCAGAACAGCCAAATCCTATCCATACAGCAGGGGGCTCACACAAGTGACCCTTTGCAAACTTCCACCTTCAGAGGGTAGCTCCTGCCATGGGGTGGCTCCAGAACTACTCACCTATAAGGCTGGGGCTGCAATACCAACTGAGGCCCCATGTTTGAAGGAGCTGCTTTGCTTACAAGCTCCCAGGATGCACTCAAACCATATAACCTTCTCCTCTTGCATGGCCTACTACATCCTCCACTTCATTGCAGACCACACCACCTTGTCACACATAGTTGACATATAGACAACTGAGATGGTAAGGAATTAACCACAGTATCTAGCTCATTCGACAGTCCTCAATTTAAAAGAGAAATCACCTCCCGAGCAGATTCACCAAGTTTTTCAAAAGATATTTGCAGCTTATTCTGTAGGCAATGGGGCTCTCAGCACTGCCTTTGCACCTACCCTCAAGGGATACAGAGGTCAGCAGCCTTACTCTGTGCAAAGAGACTGTGCACTCTGTAGAGAAATAGCAATAAATAGCTATTTGGTAGTTTGTGATGACACCACAATATCAGCTCCTTGAGACTCCATTCAGACTATTCAGCCCCACATGGTCCTTCCAGGCCTGATGTACTGGGGAGGCTCTAAATCTTGAATTATTAAGAAGTATCTGGCATTAAAGGGAATGGCAGCTGGAAAAAGGCACACAGAGTTATTGTTGCTGTTTTTTTACTTTTCCAGAAAAATAAGACCCTGTAAACCCATAACTGTATGTTGGATGGGAGGAGGAGGTCTTGCTTTTTTTGATGAGCAGGGGTGTTACAGAATTTCTACTTCTTGGAAAAAATCACATTTTGTTTTGTTTCTGGTTTGGACTCAAAATACTCAAGTTTCTGCAAGATGAGCCAAGAAGAGAAGTAAGTACCCTGCAAAGAATTTAGGTGACATTTAAATACAACAGCAATTCAAAAAGCCCTCTCACAGCCAGCTTACAACTTCTATAGCTGACCAACTCCTTGCCCTTTTGATCCTTACAGCCCATGTTGACCCCAAGGGAATTACTCAGCAGGTTTTTAAAGGGAAATCCCTTCCCCTACACCACCAAACAACAGGATCCAGTAACATTCTCAAATCAGTATTAACTGACAGGATCAGAGCCCTGGACACTGCAATTATGGCCACTTTTCTTTGAGGGAGAGTTGGGAGTGCTCTTTAGGTGCATTGTAGACCAGGATTACAGCATTCACATTCCACCTCCACTACCGGATTCAGACATGCTTCCACCACTTACACCAAAATTTCTTAAACACATGGTTATAGTGGGCAAACTCTAGCTCTCCTGCTTTCTGCTGCACAGAGAAAAGCACAAAAATCACTGGGTCCCAGATGCCTTGGAGGGGTCTCACCCAGGGAGGCTCCAGGGGCCAGTGCCTGCTTCAAGAATACTTATTTCATTTTATCATGTGAGTATTGAATGTACAATGCATTAAAAATTCCAAAATAAAAAAAGCTGATTTCCCCCACCTGCAGAGTGTGTAAACCACTGCAGTGGAGAACTGTACTCTCATTTATTTTCTGAACAGTGGAACAGCTCCAAATCCTTCCCTTGAGCTGTAGGAGGAATGATTGTATAATACAGAGTTCAGGAGTCCACCAAAGATGCTCAACCTGGATCTGCCAAGGCCTCTTCTGTGCCTCTCCATCAATCAAGTATACTTTTATTTTCCTTGAATATAAAAAACAGCTGTTTCCCTAATTACTACAAAAACTGCGTATTCCTTTTCTTATTCAAAGTGTCACAGCTTAGACACAAACAAGAGATTTTTTGATCTAGAAAACTGAGATTTTCAGTCAACAACAAGCATGTTAATACAAGCCTTTCCTGCTTATATTATTTCACAGTATGCTGTGGCACATCAGTTTGCGCACTACGGCTATCGGTATGCCATGTGGTGACACTATGAATGACACTGGAACTGCTGTTTACATACCAAGAAATCATGTCAAAACAAAAAAAAGAAATTAAGTGAAAAAGTAAATTAAAGTGAATTTTTGAAGTTCTGTTCTGGTTTCTTTCTCTAGGTTATTGTTGTCCTCATGGAAAACTCTTTTCCCTGGAGACAGTGTGAAATGTGTTTTATTCTTACTTTGATGAAAAACTACCAGAAAAAAATTAATATCTGAGCTTCTCTCAGCATAAGAAGCCCACCTCGGCAGAAAGGGGAGCCTGGTCCTGAGCTGGGACTGCTGGTAAGGAGCAGGAACCATACACCAAGGTCAGACAGAGAACACTGGTATCTCCAGAAACCAGCTTGGGGGTGTACAGAGAAGAGGAGGAATAAAGACTCAAAGGACAGTTGCTAAGTATAATCTAGAGAAGCAAATGAACTAGAAGGGAAATGTTTTGCCATGGAATAAATCCTTCAGACATAGCTGAGTGTGGGTTGTTTTTAAACCCCGATGAAAAGTAGTCTGAGACTTTTGTTTATCTTGGCTTTGTTGGCAGAGGTTAGCTAGACACTTCTACTTGTGACATACAAGGGTCTGGGAACTTCTGAGAAGAGAGTGCTTTGGAAGGGGGAAAGGGGTAAAACCAGGCTTGCTAGAGATAAGCCTGGGGCAGCACACCAATATTTGAGGGATGGTGTGCTAGCGAGGTCCTTCGGTCTTCCATCTCAGTGGAGGCAGGGGATGGAGAGCCATGCAGCAGCAAAGACGCAAGGGCTATGGATGTGTTAGAATCCACGGAAGCGCCTCAGAATGGTCACGTAGGAACTAGGGCTTCTTCCCCTAAAAAGGTGGCAGGAGCAATAGCCCAGCTGAAGTGCATCTATGCCAATGCACACAGCAGGGGCAACAAACAAGAGAAGCAGGAAGCCATTGTGCAGCAGGAAAACTATGACATAGTTGCCATCACAGAAACATGGTGGGATGACTCGCACAACTGGAGTGCTGCAATGGACAGCTACAAACTCTTCAGAAGGGATAGGCAAGGAAGGAGAGGTGGTGGGGTAGCCTTGTACGTTAGGGAATGTATTGATTGTCTAGAGCTTAATGATGGTGACAATAGGGTTGAGTGTTTATAGTGTTTAAAAATCAGGGGGAAGGCCAACAAGGCAGATATCCTGGTGGGAGTCTGTTATAGACCACCCAACCAGGATGAAGAGGCAGATGAAGTATTCTATAAGCAGCTGGGAGAAGTCTCATGATCGCTAGCCCTTGTTCTCGTGGGGGGACTTCAACTTACCAGATGCCTGCTGGAAATACAACACAGCGGAGAGGAAACAGTCTAGGAGGTTCCTGGAGTATGTGGAAGATATAACTTCCTGACACAGCTGGTAAGTGAGCCAACCAGGGGAGGTGCCCCGCTGGACCTTCTGTTTGTGAACAGAGAAGGCCTGGTGGGTGATGTGACAATTGGAGGCCGTCTCGGGCATAGTGATCATGAAATGATAGAGTTTTCGATTCCTGGTGAAATAAGGAGGGGGGGTCAGTAGAACTGCTACCTTCGACTTCCGGAGGGCAGACTTTGGCCTGTTTAGGAGCCTGGTTGAGAGAGTCCCTTGGGAGGCAGTCCTGAAGGGCAAAGGAGTCCAGGAAGGCTGGACGTTCTTCAAGAAGGAAATCTTAAAGGCGCAGGAGCAGGCCGTTCCCATGTGCCGAAAGACAAGCCGGCAAGGAGAAGACTGGCCTGGCTGAACAGAGAGCTTTGGCTGGGACTCAGTAATAAAAGGAGAGTTTATGACCTTTGGAAGAAGGGGCAGGCAACTCAGGAGGACTACAAGGATGTCGTGAGGTTATGCAGGGAGAGGATTAGAAGGGCCAAAGCCCAGCTGGAACTTAAACTGGCTACTGCTGTAAAAGGCAATAAAAAATGTTTCTATAAATACATTAGCAACAAAAGGAGAGCTAAGGATAATCTCCATCCTTTATTGGATGCGGAGGGAAACACAGTGACAGAGGACAAGGAAAAGGCTGAGGCACTTAATGCCTTCTTTGCCTCAGTCTTTAATAGTCAGACCAGTTGTTCTCGGGGTACCCAGCCCCCTGAGCTAGAAGACAGGGACGGGGAGTAGAATGAAGCCCCCATAATCCAAGGGGAAATGGTTAGCGACCTGCTACACCACTTAGACATGCACAAGTCTATGGGGCCGGATGGGATCCACCCAAGGGTACTGAGGGAGCTGGCGGAGGTGCTCGCCAAGCCACTTTCCATCATCTATCAGCAGTCCTGGCTAACCGGGGAGGTCCCAGTTGACTGGAAGTTAGCAAATGTGATGCCCATCTACAAGAAGGGTTGGAAGGAGGATCCGGGAAACTACAGGCCTGTCAACCTGACCTCGGTGCCAGGGAAGGTCATGGAGCAGATCATCCTGAGTGCCATCACGCGGCATGTACAGGACAATCAGGGGATCAGGCCCAGTCAGCATGGGTTTATGAAAGGCAAGTCCTGCTTGTCAAACCTGATATCCTCCTATGACAAGGTGACCCGCTTAGTGGATGAGGGGAAGGCTGTGGATGTTGTCTACCTGGACTTTAGTAAGGCCTTTGACGCTGTCTCCCACAGCATTCTCCTGCAGAAGCTGGCTGCTCATGGCTTGGATAAGTGTACTCTCCGCTGGGTAAAAAACTGGCTGAATGGCTGGGACCAAAGAGTTGTTTTGAATGAAGTTAAATCCAGTTGGTGGCCAGTCACAAGTGGTGTTCCCCAGGGCTCAGTGTTGGGGCCAGTTCTGTTAATATCTTTATAGATGATCTGGCTGAGGGGACTGAGTGCACCCTCAGGAAGTTTGCAGACGACACCAAGTTGGGTGGAAGTCTTGATCTGCCTGAAGGTAGGAAGGCCCTACAGAGGGACCTGGACAGGCTGGATGTTGGGCCGGGGCCAACTGTATGAGGTTCAACAAGGCTAAGTGCCGGGTCCTGCCCTTGGGTCACAACAGCCCCATGCAACGCTACAGGCTTGGGGAAGAGCGGCTGGAGAGCTGCCAGGCGCAAAAGGACCTGGGGGTGTTGGTCGACAGCTGCCTGAACGTGAGCCAGCAGTGTGCCCAGGTGGCCAAGAGGGCCACTGGCATCCTGGCTTGTATCAGGAATAGTGTGGCCAGCAGGACCAGGGAGGTGATAGTGCCCCTGTACTCGGCGCTGGTGAGGCTGCACCTTGAATACTGTGTTCAGTTTTGGGCCCCTCAGTACAAGAAGGACATTGAGGTGCTGGAGAATGTCCAAAGAAGAGCAACGAAGTTGGTGAAGGGTCTGGAGCACATATCTTATGAGGAGCGGCTGAGGGAGCTGGGGTTGTTTAGTCTGGAGAAGAGGAGGCTGAGGGGAGACCTTATTGCTCTCTACAACTACCTGAAAGGAGGTTGCAGCAAGGTGGGGGTCAGCCTCTTCTCCCAAGTAACAAGTGATAGGACTAGTGGGGGACAATCGGGGGATCAGACCCAGTCAGTGTGGGTTTATGAAAGGCAAGTCCTGCTTGTCAAACCTGATATCCTCCTATGACAAGGTGACCCGCTTAGTGGATGAGGGAAAAGGCTGTGGATGTTGTCTACCTGGACTTTAGTAAGGCCTTTGACGCTGTCTCCCACAGCATTCTCCTGGAGAAACTGGCTGCTCACGGCTTGGATAAGTGCACTCTCTGCTGCATAAAAAAACTGGCTGGATGGCCTAGCCCAGAGAGTGGTGGTGAATGGAGTCAAATCCAGTTGGCGGCCAGTCACGAGTGGTGTTCCCCAGGGCTCAGTATTGGGGCCAGTTCTGTTTAATATCTTCATTGATGATCTGGATGAGGGGATCGAGTGCACCCTCAGTAAGTCTGCAGATGACACCAAAGTGGGTGGAAGTGTTGATCTGCTGGAGGGTAGGAAGGCCCTACAGAGGGACCTGGACAGGCTGGATCACTGGGCCAAGGCCAACTGTATGAAGTTCAACAAGGCTAAGTGCCGGGTCCTGCCCTTGGGTCACAACAACCCCATGCAACGCTATAGGCTTGGGGAGGAGTGGCTGGAGAGCTGCCAGGCGCAAAAGGATCTGAGGGTGTTGGTCGACAGCTGGCTGAATATGAGCCAGCAGTGTGCCCAGGTGGCCAAGAAGGCCAATGGCATTCTGGCTTGTATCAGGAATAGTGTGGCCAGCAGGACCAGGGAGGTGATAGTGCCCCTGTACTCGGCATTGGTGAGGCCGCACCTCGAGTACTGTGTTCAGTTTTGGGCCCCTCACTACAAGAAGGACATCGAGGTGCTGGAGAGTATCCAAAGAAGGGCAATGAAGCTGGTGAAGGGTCTAGTGCACATGTCTTATGAGGAGAGGCTGAGGAAACCGGGGTTGTTTAGTCTGGAGAAGAGGAGGCTGAGGGGAGACCTTATTGCTCTCTACAACTACCTGAAAGGAGGTTGTAGCGAAGTAGGGGTTGGTCTCTTTTCCCAAGTCACAAGCGATAGGACTAGACGAAATGGCCTGAAATTGTACCAGGGGAAGTTTAGGTTGGATATTAGGAAAAATTTCTTCACTGAAAGGGTAGTCAGGCACTGGAACAGGCTGCCCAGGGACGTGGTTGAGTCTCCATCCCTGGAGGTATTTAAAAGACGGGTAGATGTGGTGCTTAGGGACATGGTTTAGTGGTGGACTTAGCAGTGATAGGTTTACGGTTGGACTCAATGATCTTAAGAGTCATAGAATCATAGAATACCAGGTTGGAAGGGACCTCAAAGATCATCTGGTCCAACCTTTTCATAAAGGTCTTTTCCAACCTAAATGATTTTATGATTCTATGATTCTATGATTTTATGAAATAGGTTTATGTTAAGTCCCAGTTTCAATTAAAGCGACTATGTAAGATATTTTTTTCTTCTTTTCATCTTCTTTTTGTCTTTGTCTTTGTCTTTGTCTTTGTCTTTGTCTTTCTCTTTCTCTTTCTCTTTCTCTTTCTCTTTCTCTTTTCCTTTTCCTTTTCCTTTTCCTTTTCCTTTTCCTTTTCCTTTTCCTTTTCCTTTTCCTTTTCCTTTTCCTTTTCCTTTTCCTTGTTTGACTGACCTCCTTAAACTACAGGACATCGTGACTGCTCACTCTGCAGCTGTGGAAATGCTGCCATGCCACATATTTGGAGAAAGGATGTTTGAAATGCTTGCATGTACTTTCTGATGAGAGAGGGGGGATTTTCTGTTGTCTGAAAGTCCCAAAGAAGCATATGCTCTGTTTTGTAAAGTTTTTGATGTAGGCAAGAATTTTGAGTTAAAGCACTGAAAAAGCAAAACCCATTACAGCTGTGAAGGAATGATTTTGTCATGAGACTTGAATCACACAGGAATGCAGTATAAGTCACTCTTTCCCCAGTCTTTTTTCCTTTTTTAAATGCTGTAATCCCAGATGAGGGCTGGTGCAGGGGATGGAGGTGCCCCTGCTGTCATGAAAACTGTTTTATTTGAAAAAGGAAGAAACTTTTCATAAAGGAGTATCTTCAAGAGAAATTCTTCAGATCCTTTGAACCACATCAAACCACTCTATTTTATTTTCCACAGGGAAAGAAAGCAGCTGCATGTATGAGTTAATCTGGAGCAACTTTTTCTTTCACAGGAAACTCTCCTGTTGGATGTTTGAAAGGGCTTGTATATGGCAATACTCCACAGTAATACTTCACAGTGGAATACAAGTACTTTCCTCAAACGAGAAATCCAGCAGAAAGGTGGCCAGCTAATTTTTTTCTCTCACTCTCACCAAAACTTCTCAAGTCTCACTTTGACCACAGGGGAATATATCACAATTTACACCTTCTAGCATCTACTGTTCTTCAGTATAGTAGTCTTTGAAATTTCCACACTACTGAAACACACATCACAGCTCACATGGCCTAATAAAATGGTATCACACTGAAGTGGAAATCATGCCATGCTTATGGATATGGAGGACAGGCTGTTCCTAGACCATGAGCCAGAACAATAACTGGGGCTTGAAATTTAAAGCAAGTCCTGAGTGTCAGAGGCAGAAATGTTCAACTCTTTAAAGTTAGGGAAAATATTGCCTATTTAAGCCTGTTTATCTTCCTCTTGTAGATTAAAATTGTATGTGGGCCTTCAAGACTGGCTATTATCTTATCTGCTTTAAGCCACAGATAATAAGATTGTCTAAAAAGTACATGTACAAACTCTGCTTGGATATTAATTCTTCTAAACTCAGAGATATGGTACATTCTTTCCAAAATAAAAGGCATATTTTTTGTGAAGCATCCACATACCTTTTGCCTTCAACACATATACATGTATTGCACTAATAGTCAGATATTGTGGTCCCAGTGTGCCAGGGCAAGCTCTAACAGTCTGGCCAGAATACATAAAATTGACTTTGCCACTTTCTCCATATTCATCTAGCTATGGTCAAGCAAAAGATGCTCAAGTGTTTTTTGAGAAATATTTTTCCTACCATAGACAAAAGTGAATTTACACCTATTTTCTGTTTGGCACAGAAGATATCGAACATTTCTCTCTTGCTCTGTATATAACACTGGGCAGTCTCAGCCATAGATTATAGACTCTTTAGCTTATTCCCCTTTAACAAATCTGAACACCGGCTGCTCATCAGTCTTGTGTGCACAGGGGAAATGATAGACTCTGTTCATAACACATAACACAGAAGGGATTGTAATGTAACTTTTTCCTCTTATATGCAACTTCTCCTAATAGCTACCCGGAAGGCATGGTCTAAAATATGGGTATATCTAGGTTTATTACTGCATAGAGCTGAAGCAGTGACTAGTTAACACAATTATTTTGGTGGGATGCAATTGTAATTTCATATGTGACATAAAAACAAAATTAGACCTGGAAAAGTCTCACTGAGCTATTCAGACATCTTTTTATTACAAGCAAGAAAAGAAAGGAATCAAAACAAACTACATGAAGTTTCCACAGGAAGCAAAGAACAATCCAAAAGGCAGCAAGTTTGCCAGAAAAGACTCAAAACATTCAAAACAAAATAAAGGTAAAACAAAAGGAGAAAATTCATGTAAAGACATGCACCAATTAATTTCTAAGAAGTCTAGCATTCTCCTGGAGCATACAAACAACTTGATTAAAAGAAATGGCAAACACAAACCACTGTGCTGTGCTTAGACAAAATGAATCTGAGTACTGATTATGTCAAAAAATATCTAAAACAAAATAAAACCCAAGCATTTATTTTTAATAATATGCTTAGAAGTGAAGCTATAGGGAAAATGGAGGAGGATAATCTTAAAGGTATTAGGCCTAGACATGGGAAAACTATCCTGTTTCCATCTCTGCCAAACATAGTCTTTCAGCTTGTGGGTGAAGAATTAACTCTCACTGTGCCTCAGTTCCCCATATTACAAGCAGATAATATTAACATCTGGCTTTTAAAAATATGGTCTCTGAATCATTTGGAGTAATACATGTTGTTTATGTTGCAACTGTACAGTGCCAGGGACACTGAGGAATTTGATCATTGTTATTGCATCTATGCACTACCAAAATAAAAGCAAAATATATGTTCAAATTCCTATGTCCAAATCTGTACTATCAGTATAGACCATTCTGTTCCCTAAGGCAATGCATCACTTTTACAGTCATCAACATATTGCATTTGAGCTATCACCCCAGGAGAAAACAGTGTCTCTGTGGAGTATTATACTTGCTACCATTTTTTTTCAGATTTCAAATAAAATTATCAGGAGTACTATTAGCAATTCTGCAAAAGCTTCAGCAAAGCTGGAAAATAATGGTTAAAAAAACTCTTAAAACTTCTGAACCTGATGAATTTGAAATAATGTCATCATCTGCTACAAATACACACTTGCTCTAAATAGACCGGATTTGTTTCCCACAGTTCTTCAGCATACTAGCATTTCTTATGGTGTTTGCATATTTGCATAGATGATACTCCCCACTCTTTGCTAAGAGAGAGATCTCAATAGCACTTTCTGGTCCACTGGCAAGATGCATTCTGTAATAGATACGCCTACCCTGCTTTCACTTCCAGGCAGAAATCCATCTCCTCCTAAACACTGGCTCCTTTTGGTGGTGCAATTCCTCTATCTTTCTAGATTTTCTTTTCCACACATTCTCACTTCCAAGAACACATTAGAAAATGAGGGTAAGATGACAAATAGAGCAAACTTGCCTCAAAGCACTCACTCATGCTTGAGTTCCTCATCTCTCTAGCTCAACAGTTTCTAGTGTCCTTGCTGTGCAGTTTCAGCAAGGGGTTGGTGATTGCCCCCTCTTTAGCCAGTGCCATAGCCTTTTAGTTCAGTCTCCTGGGGTAAAGGAGCTGACAGTCTGGCTCTCCTCAGCTCACAGATGCAAAACTCTGAGCTATTCCTCTCCTGGGGATCTTTGACATCAATATACAGGAGAACTGTTTGCACCACCTTCTCTAGAAGTCCTGTTTTAAAAGAAAAGCCGTATCCTCATTCAGGTCTTTGGAAGAGACATAAGCATCCATCCTTGAAGAATAAGTCTGAGCTCTGAACCCAGAGCAGAGGGAGGTAGCAACCTGCAAGCCTGAGACAGGCATCTGTGACGTGCTCCTGGCCCAGCATTGGCATCAAGTGGAGGCTGCTCCCCTTTCCCTGGGTGCAGTCATTGTATTGAAGGACCTAAATTTGTCAGGCACCATATAGGCAACTCATGGCCATGATGTAAATGCTCTGTGTGGTTAGGATCAGGGTGCATGATGCTGATCATGTTAATTTACGGTCTGGATGTTGCACCTCTCCTTCCAGTAAATCTGTGCATACTTAAGCTACACAGGTCTAATTCCAGGTTTTGAACTTTTCTCCAGGTGACCAGGGGCTGAAATATGAGCTTTGCATAGCATCAAGTATCTAATTCTACAAAATGGGAATTAGGCTCCTAGAATGCTGCAAAGCTGTTGAAAATGTTGGCTTTGGGTTTTGGTTTATACATGACACTTATTTGCAAATGCTGGCAAGGTATTTACACTTGAATTACATTTTCCTTCATGAGCTCTGCCATTTGTGTTGCCTAAGATGTGTTGCTTTTTTAAAAATAAATCTTTTTTATTGAAATGAAGATAACTACCAAGATCATGAAATAGGAAGGGAGACTCTAAAGATGCTTAAAAGTGATCTATTGCTAATGGTATGAGGTACGTAAAATTTTACAGAAGTGCTTTGTCTCGGACATGAATTATTGATACCTGCTGTGTGCAAGGTGAAAAAACCAGATGTGATAAACAAGGCAACAACTGTGACAAAGAAGCATTTTATTGTTTGTTATTTTATTATTTATTATTTCCCCATTTATAAAGACAATGAACACAGAGTAGCCCCCATCTCTGAACTTCAGCAGAAATCAATCTGAGAAATAATTAAAAGAATTTAAACCTTGCAATGTTTTCTGAAACAATCTGTACAAAACTGAGCTGAAACTGGGTCTCTGCAACCTACGTATATCTCCATCCACTTCTTTTCTAAATTGAAAAGATATCCTTGGGGCACGAATCAGGGGTGTGAACTGATAATTAAAATGTAGAAACATAAATTAGCGTCAAGGCTGCATTCCTGAACATTCTGCAAAACTGTAAATAGAGACAATTCAGGTCTTTGCCTGCACATCCACTTTCCTCTTTAACACGAGATTAAGGGGATATCCACTGAAGGTGGACTTAGAATCTAAAATATGGTAAAGAAAGCGTATTTCCATACAGTTCTCTGAAATCGGTGGCAATGATTCCCTAGTCTATTATTAAAGCCAAGAATTTCAGAGGATTACAAAGGGTCTGGCATGTATTTAGATAAAATATTCAAAGTTCTGGAAGGGTCGAAGCTCTCGTGCTCCTTGGTGTGCACCAAGTTTTAACTACTGAGAATCAAGAAGAAACTTTCCCTGCCCTCTGAGCAGATTTTGCCTTAATTGCAAGGTCTCTGGTCTGTCAGAGTGGGTGGCCCTGGCCCCCACTGGCTGATCATACAGCTGCTGCTTCTGTTGTTCTTCAGTTTTATCGTCCTCGGAGAAGAAACTTTTTGCTTAATGAGGTTCAGCCTTTTAGATCTGCATGTATAAAAATGCTTGGGTATAGTATGTTCTTCTTTACTGCAGGAATTACACAGGCAAATAATCAGCTGGAGCACTAACGAGGTATTTGCATGCATAATTAGATCACTTGTATGCACATTTTCATATGCAGATTGAACCTGAGCCTGACAACTATGAAGCACCAGGAAACACCATTTTGGTTGAGTTCCTCAGGATTGGTATCAGCCTCTCTGTGTTTCTGAAGATAAGATCAGTATCTGCACATCAATCTTTTTAGGGAAGATCAATAAAAACACAAAGACATATTCAAGCTAACTTCCAGCTACATCCCTGTTTCTGGTGCTTTTGTTTGATGGGGTCTGGGAGACTCCTAAATCAGGGACACTAATTAAATCTTTGAATTATCAGATGTGCCTGTATTCTCCTCTGACTAAGCCCAGGGGTTAAAGTGGACATTAAAATGTCTGGCTAAGACCCTTTCAAGTATAACCTTTAGTGTAATGCCCTGATATAGACTGAACATATGTTCTGGACACTCTTCTCTCCCACTAACACTCTCCAGAAAAGGATTTGCTTTCCATAGGAAATCTTGCATTTTGCTGCAATGTGAGGTTTTTTCAGTGCGCCTTTCTGGGAACTGGAGCTTTACATTTGGAAACAGCCTTTTAATGGCTGCTTTGCAAACAGCTACAGCATGTGCTCAGTTTATTTATTGTAGCCATTCTTTATACTTGCTTCTCATTGCTTTTTCATTCTGATTTTTTTTAAGAAATGGCACACATTGGCTTGAGGAAGCGATGCAACCTACAGGATGAAAAGGAAATTTTGATTTTCTTCCAGGGCTTCTGTGTGTTGTGAGTCACTTCACTTCTTTATGCCTCTATTTCTAGCAGTGGAATGGATGATGTTATATAATTTTTAAAGCACTTTTGAGATATCTTGATGAAAAGTGCTCTATAAGAATTAGGTAATATTTCTGTTTGCATCTGCAAGCACTTAATGGTGTAAGATGCAAGTTAATTGTGCACTGCTTGGCAAAAGCCATTCTTAGCAGTTCTCTCTCCTCTTGCATTAGGAAAATAATTAAAGCAAATGATTAACTTCCACTATGCTATTGATTTGATATTGTGCTCTGATGTCCTTTCTTACTGAGCTGAACTGTCCTAATAATGTTTCATTTCTTTTTATATGCAAACTGTACTTATGGGTCTAAGAATTTGTACTGAACCTTTAGGGGTCTGATACAAAACATGTTGAGATTAGTAAGAAGATTCTAAAGATTTCAGTAGGTTTTGGACGAACCACTCCTTTTTTTTTTTTCTTCTTTTTTATTGGGGTGGGGGGATGTTGCACTGATTAAATTATCTAAATGGAGATATATTCATACTGGAAATTATAAGATTACTTTGGAGATTTTGTGGATAACATTTGGACTGGGAAACATCCTGCTACTTCACTTTCCATCCATTATTTGAAAACTTTTCAAGAGGATTAAGAATTTCCTCTTGTAGATTAACAGACATTGCAATGTAGGAAAGAGGAAAAGTCTGTTTCTGTACATAGCATGAGGTATCTATTAATAAAATTGTATAAATAGCAGGCAGTACTTCCTTTCCTTAACAAAAGTGTTCAACCAAATTTTAAATGGATAACTTTCTTCTCAATTTTTTTCTTAATTTTTAATTTTTCTTAAAAGTAACTAATCCAGTCCACCTCACCCCAAAATCCCTCCAAGTAATTCCTAAACCAATGATTTTTTTTGGAGCTCAGTTAGAAGTGTAACTTGACTTAGTTGAATTCAACATTAAATTTCCATTTTCAGTGAAAAATATTTTTTTTTTTACTAATATTTATTAATATTTGTTGGGTTTAGTCAACTTCATTCCATTTCCTAATATCCCAAAGCCACGGTGGCTGAAATATATATAACCTCTACATGTGTGGGGTTAAAATTTGTGGATGTGGATGAAGAAATACACAAACACTCATTGTAATTTTATATGTAAAATTAACAGTCCAATAGAAGTTATAATTTATTAAAAGTACGTAGGAATTTTCCACAGAGATGATATTAAAGATGCATGTGCTCTTTGTATTGGAAAGTGACAGCAAAAAGCCTGTGTGGGAGATGAAAGGGTCCTTATGTCTGAGTGTGTTTCTTTCATGTAGGTATGTTTTCAGGTTCCTAATAACAACTTTAACAGCTAACGTGGGTATAGACCCATGTATTCCAGGGGTTGGTATATATTGTAACATAATCCTCTTCAAGAGCCCCTTTCCTCTTTTATTGCCATTCTCCAATGAAGAAATAGGTATTAGTAATGTGAGCATGCATCTGTATTTCTCAGTCATTCTCTGATCTGATAGCATTCCTTTCCTAGAGAAACATCTCATGAATTCAGCTGCTGCAGTCCTCTTCATCGTCTTTTCCCTTAACACTGTCTGATCCCCTGGTTTCTCCATCTCTTCTGTGTCATGTTTTGGAAACTCCTGATAACACGCTGATATTTTCATTCTTGCTAAGTAGTGCTTACACGAGTCAAGGACTTTTCAGCTTCCCATGCTCTGCCAGGTGCACAAGAAGCTGGGAGGGGGCGCAGCCAGGACAACTGACCCAGACTGGCCAAAGGGCTATTCCATACCACATGACATCATGCTCAGTATATAAACTGGGGAGAGTTGGCCGAGGGGCAGCGATCACTGCTCGGGGACGGGCTGGGCATTGGTCAGCAGGTGGTGAGCAATTGTACAATGTATCATCACTTGCTTTGTATATTATTATTGTATTACATTATTATTATTACTATTACTACTATTACTACTATTCTATTTCATTTTACTTCAATTATTAAACTGTTCTTATCTCAACCCACGAATTTTCTGACTTTCACCCTTCCAATTCTCTTCCCCATCCCACCAGGGTGGGGGGAGTGAGCGAGCGGCTGTGTGGTGCTTAGTTGCTGGCTGGGGTTAAACCACGACACTTTCCTTGTCTTAGAAATTGGTGAAGGTGTGCTCTTGTTTCTTTTATATATTTATTGTTTTCTACTGCCTTCGTCAGAGCATATCTGCAGTCAAGCAAGGTTTTAATTCATGTTATCCTCTATCTGATTTTTACAAGAATATTCAATTCCCCTATTTTATACATAAATGATCTTATAACAGAGAAGCCCAAGCCCAAGCTTTTTCTTAATATTTTAGCTCACGGATGTTTCCAGGATGCTACCTTGTAATTTAATGGTGTCAAAGAGGGATCAGAACTTGACTCCTAAGCCTTTTACAGCATCCATTTAACATGTTTTAAAACTTTTTTCATAATTCCTTTAGACTGTGGCTACCTTAGACTCCAAGTAAGGTTTAATATCATACCATCTTACAAAACATTTAAACTCATAGCAATCAAATTGTGGTCCGTTATCTATCATTACCATGGTTGGTAGCAAATATAGATTTTATACCTAAGATTACATATTCAGCTGTATTCTCTAACACAGTACTATTTCTGAGTAATAGTAATAATACTCCAGAAGCAGTTAGTAATTTTTTCAGCATATGCAAACAAATCTATGCCAACTGTGGACCATAGATCTAGTTTTACAAATACATTTAATCTTTCAATGTCAGAAACTTATTCTTTTTTTCTTTCCCAGCTTTTTTCCTAATACTGTTCTCCTTGATAAGAATTTGACTTATTGACTTTTTTCATCTCTGTTTCCTTTAGCTTTGGTTTTAGCTTACATTTCTCTTTATGTATCTTCATATCTATTTGATTATAATTTTTTTCTACCTGAATGTTCATCACATCATATGCTTGCGTATGAATTATACTTTGTATATACTGCTTTCTGCATGTGTGTTCAATATCATCACGGTTTTTGTCTATGAGTAAACTCTACAAAATCAAATTAACTTTGTCTCATTATGATTTGTGTGCAAGTGCTCAACCTAAAAGTCATAAGATAGATAGATATTCACTAGTATTTAAGGGAGTGTTCTGGTCACTGGATGTAGCTGTCTTAAAGAACAGATATGATGTAACATCTTCCAGGAGTGCTACTGATTATCTCAAGTGCTTCATGCACATTGCTTCTGAAATCTTCATTTTTCAATATGCATGCATGTGTCTGTGTGCGCACACTCTAGTTTTTTGGTACTTTTCTACAATGGATTTGCTTTACAAAGAAATGAAGCTCTGTCTAAAAACAAGGCACTGCTTTGATATATTTGCTTCCACAATATATTTGATATTTCACACTGCTTGAATTTTATTTTAATTTTTGAAGGTTTATCTTTGAATAATTTGCATTTATTTTGCCTGCACTTATATCTATGAGTCTGCGTTTCCCTCTAAAACTTTGTATTGGTTCTGGCTATACTGTGTATCTATTGAAATAGATTTTTTAAAAATTTAAATAAGAAACAGAAGACAAAATTTTTCTTCCCTTTGGGGATCTGATCTAAAATCTGATTTTAAAATAGGTATTAGGGATTTCACAAACGCTGAAGAGTAGAATGCTTTATTTAACTACCCTGAATATATTACAAATCTCAAAATTTTCTTCAGTATTTACATTCTCATGAGAAACTGGCACTTCCAAATTTCAGACCTTTTCAAGGAGTGCAGTACTCTTTAAATGTATTTAACACACTCAGGTAATTTTTTGGTCTTCTTCACCTAGCTAAAGGCTACTAAATGCATCCAATCCTCTAACACATTGACAGCAAAAAATGCATTTGGAATTTCAAGTCAGACTTCCTAGTTCTCAATGTCTATAACCAACTAGGTTAATCAGTCCTGGATAAAAGAGTTTATGATAAAAAGAGGAAGATTTTTTTGAAATCTCAGGTTTCCCTGAACAATATTGCTTTACATGGACTTGAAGATTTTACTCTTGACATAATTCTCCTGCAGAACTTGAGATTTTGTCAAATCTGTCCATAGCATTTGCATGCTCCATTCGTGAAGTAAAAGGTCTACCTCTTGAACCACTCCTTTGAAATCCTGCAAACATTGCAGACTGCTGTTTTGAGAGGTTTTTGTCTCTTGTGCAAAAATCTTTCAGGTAACCTAAACCCCACATAACACAGAGGCTATCATCAATTTGGAAGAAAAAGATGCCCTTTATACAATTGTTACTGAATGTACTGAGAGGCTGCAAATAGATCTACAAATAGATCTGGAGATAAACCAACTGGTTCTATTAGCACTAAAGGGTTGTTTGGAACTTCTTTCATTTATTAATAAAACCACCAACCTATAAAGCAAAGCTTTGATCACCTTTCTGACAGATTGTAGACTTCATTCATTTAGACTTCATTCATTCTTGTGAATTTTACAAACCAGAAATCACAGGTTTATGCAAAAAAATGTCATTGCCTTGATATTTACAAATGAGCTGGTATTCAGGAAGAAACAATATCATAGAATGATAGAATGCTTTGGGATGGAAGGAACCTTTAAAGGTCACCTAGTCCATCCCCCCTGCAATTGGCAGGGGCATCTACAACTAGATCAGGTTCCTCAAAGCCCCATCCAGCCTAGCCTTGAATGTTTCCAAGGATGGGGCATCTACCACCTCTCTGGGCAACCTGTGCCACTGTTTCACCACCCTCATTGTAAAAAATTTCTTCCTTATATCCAGTCTGAATCTACCCTCTAGTTTAAAACCATTACTCCTTGTCCTATTGCAACAGGCCCTGCTAAAAAGTCTGTCCCCATCTTTCTTATAAGCCCCCTTTAAGTACTGAAAGGCTGCAATAAGGTCACCCCGCAGCCTTCTCTTCTCCAGGCTGAGCAGCCCCAGCTCTTTCAGCCTTTCCTTATAAGAGGGGTGCTCCATCCCTCTGATCATTTTTGTGGCCTCCTCTGGACCCTCTCCAACAGGTCCATGTCCTTCTTGTACTGAGGACTCCAGAACTGGACACAGTACTCCAGGTGGGGTCTCACCAGAGCAGAGTGGAGGGGCAGAATCCCCTCCTTCGCCCAGCTGGCCACACTTCTTTTGATGCAGCCCAGGATACAGCTGGCTTTCTGGGCTGCGAGAGCATGTTGCTGGCTCATGTCCAACTTTTTTTCTATCAGTACCCCCAAGTCCTTCTCGGCAGGGCTGCACTCAATCCCTTCATCCCCCAGCCTGTATTGATACTGGGGATTGCCCCGACCCAGGTGCAGGACCTTACACTTGTCCTTGTTGAACCTCATGAGGTTCACACAGGCCCATTTCTCCAGCCTGTCCAGATCCCTCTGGATGGCATCCCATCCCTCAGGTGTGTCAACTGCACCACTCATCTTGGTGTCATCTGCAAACTTGCTGAGGGTGCACTCGACCCCGCTGTCTGTGTCATTGATGAAGATATTGAACAGCACTGGCCCCAGAACGGATCCGTGAGGGACACTACTCATCACTGATCTCCATCTGGACATCGAGCCATTGAGCACTAACAGAGGGTCTAGTGGTACCAGATGGGACCATCCAGCCAGTTTGCTAGCCACCCAACAGTCCACCCATCAAATCCATATCCTTCCAATTTAGAGAGAAGGATGTTGTGGGGGACCGTGTCAAAGGCCTTACAGAAGTCCAGATAGATGACATCTGTAGCACTTCCCTTGTCCACTGATGCAGTCACTCCATCACAGAAGCCCACTAGGTTGGTCAGGCAGGACTTGCCCTTGGTGAAGCTGTGCTGGCTGTCTCAAATCACCTCTCTGTCCTCCATGTGCCTCAGCATAGCTTCTAGGAGGATCTGTTCCATGATCTTCCCAGGCACAGAGGTGAGACTCACAGGTCGGTAGTTCCCAGGGGCCTCCTTTCTACCCTTTTCAAAAATGGCTGCAATGTTTCCCTTTTTCCAGTCCCCAGGGAGTTCACCAGACTGCCATGACTTTTCAAATATCATGGAGAGTGGCTTAGCAACTACATCAGCCACTTCCCTCAGGACTCTGGGATGCATCCCATCAGGACTTATGTACCTTCAGGTTCCGCTGGTGGTCACAAACCTGATCTTCTCTTACAGTGGGAGGAGCTCTGCCCCCCTGATTGAATGGTCCATTGACTGAGGAGGTGTGAGGAGAGAGGTTGCCAGTGAAGACTGAGGCAAAGAAGTTGTTGGGTACCTCAGCCTTCTCCTCGTCTGTTGTTACCAGCTTGCCACTTTTGCTCCTCAGAGGGGGTACGCTTTCTTTAACCTTCCTTTTCTGGTTAATGTACCTGTAGAAGCCCTTCTTATTATTCTTTGCATCCCTTGCCAGGTTCAGCTCCAGCTGAGCCTTGGCCTTCCTTATCCCATCCTTACACAACCAGGCAGTGTCCCTGTACTCTTCCCAAGATACCAGTCCCTTCTTCCACTGCCTGTGCAATCTCTTCTTGCCCTTCAGTTTGACCAACAGGTCATGGCTCAGCCATGCCGGCCTCTTCCCTTCCTTGCCCGATTTCCTGCACCTGGGGATTGAGAGCTCTTGTGCCCTAAGGAAAGCATCGTTGAAGACCTGCGAACTCTGTTTTGCTCCTTTGTCTCTGAGGGCCCTTTCCCAGGGGGTCCTGTTATTTAACTCCTTGAAGAGCTGGAAGTTTGCTTTCCTAAAATTCAGGGTCTTGACTATACTCTTCACCGGACCCTTATCTCTCCAGACTGTGAACTCTACCAGTGCGTGATCACTGCAGCCAAGGCTGCCTCCAACCTTGACATCACCAATGAGCTCACTTACACTGGCGACCACCAGGCCCAGTACTGCATCCCCTCTGGTAGGGCTACCCATTACCTGGCTTAGGAAGTTATCCTCCATGCACTCCCAGAGTCTCCTAGGTTGCCTACCGCCTGCCGTGTTACTTTCCCAACAGATGTTGGGGAAGTTGAAATCCCCCAGCAGGATAAGAGCCTGTGAGTGCAAAGCTTCCTGTAGTCAAAGAAAAAAGGCTTCATTAATAGGCTCCCTTTGACCAGGCGGCCTGTAGTAGACCCCAACCACAAGGTTCTCATTCTTGCCTCGGTCTCTAATTCTTACCCATGAACATTCAACCTGCTCATGGCTGTTCTTCAGGGACACTTCTTCACACTCTATCCATTTCTTGACGTAGAGGGCAACACTTCCGCCCCTCCTACCTTGCCTGTCCCTTCTGAACAGCGTGTAGCCTTCAATAGCTGAACTCCAGTCATGGGATTCGTCCCACTAAGTTTCAGTGATGGCAACAATACACTTCTTGTCATCCTGTTGGTTTCATTGACAAAATCTTAACAATTAAATTACATAATTACTCCTTTTTATACTGATATCCCTACAAGAAGAATTCACTTCTTGGTAAAAACACTGGATATGTATGCCATTCCAGGTTCTGGTATAAAATCCCCCATTAACTTTGGATAATCCCAAATCTGTAATATTTTTTCTTCTGATACGTCTTTTGCAAAGCTAAAATCATTAATATCTGTTCTGTGTCTAGCTAATGCAAGAATTAGGACAACATAATACTAACAGAGGTATTAGCCCTCTTACAAAATTTCAAAGCTTTCTAGGAAATGTATTTTTACATTGGATTAAAACAAGCTCAACCTCCCTCTCTCCTGTTGGAGGACCAGTCTTTCATAGAAATAAATCAATACTTGTTGATCCAAACTGTTTCTACAGTGGAGGGGAATTCCCTGGAAACAGGGAAAGCATGAACTTTGGTTTCCTGCACCATAAAAAGCTTTAGCCCAATTTGCTATTTTGCAGGGATCTTGCTTGTGTTCTATCCAGCTTTATTATCAGGGTAATTAGGACAGATAGACTTTCAGCTCAGATAACTCAGTAGAGCTCCACTGAGCACTGAAATTTGGTCCTATGCCAGCCAGCTTACATCAACTTGAAGACAGGGCCTTCAGGTGATAAGTTGTTAGTGGCAACTTATTCCCATGGTAGAAGGAGTTCTGGCCATTAGCAGAACCTTTACTGCTATTGACTGGTATTATATTTCCAAAATGATATTCCTGTTACAACATTAGTTATTGTAAATCATTTGAAACAGCCATATAAATATGTCTGGAGTGGTATGCTCTGGAAACCTAATCGATATGGTGTCACATTAAACAGTAAAGAACAGAGGAGTAAAGGGAATCTCTAATTACAAGGAAAAGATAAATATTTCTGTGCAAATATGTGGAAACGTGGTGTATGTCACATAAATAATCCAATCGTAGGTATGAAACAGCAGTATTTTTTCTTCCCAGTAGTCAAGAGGCTGTGCTAGCTGTGGATCTGGCCTAATTTTCACCCCACTGCTTAGTTGTCAACTTGTCAGACCTTGTAGGCTATTGTTGTTCCTTTTCTTCCTCGTATTTATCAGAGGCCATTTATGAGGCTAGTGACTACTTTAGCTGCCTTTTAGCAGGCATCTCACTTCAAGCTGGTTGCCTTGTACCATCTGCAGACAAGGTGGCAAGTCCTCTGAAGGTCAGTTTATCAGCATCAGCTATAGAAAGTATCAGATGCTCAGTTTGTGGTTAGTAAAATTTAGCGGGGGGATACATCAATTCAGCGCAGGTTGTATTCAACTGCTGTTTAAATTCAGGATGGGGATAGGCCTGGGGAGTGTGGAGGAGGACTGACTAGAGTCACTGCCCCTCTTCTGTCCCTTCACTGGACATTTACAACCCCATGTTATGGAATTATAGCAAAAAGGGAGCCCTGAAGCTCTCTTTAGTCATAGAATCATAGAATCATTTAGGTTGGAAAAGACCCTTAAGATCATCGAGTCCAACCATTAACCTATCACTGCCAAGTCCACCACTAAACCAGTTCCCTAAGCGCCTCATCTACCCATCTTTTAAATACCTCCAGGGATGGAGACTCAACCACTTCCCTGGACAGCCTGTTCCAATGCTTGATAACCCTCTCAGTGAAGAAATTTTTCCTAATATCTAATCTAAACCTCCCCTGGCGCAACTTGAGGCCATTTCCTCTTGTCCTATCGCTTGTGACTTGGGAGAAGAGACCAACCCCCATCTCACTACAACCTCTTTTCAGGTAGTTGTAGAGAGCGATAAGGTCTCCCCTCAGCCTCCTCTTCTCCAGGCTAAACAACCCCAGCTCCCTCAGCTGCTCCTCATAGGACTTGTGCTCTAGACCCTTCACCAAGTCATCTATGATGTTACACATGCCCAGACCTCCACGACTACTAATTTAGCAGATCACATGTTTTTCCTGTTATACAATCTTTTCATTCTTCCCACCAGCCCATTAGTTCCCCAGCTGTCTCATTTTCGTGAAACCCACAGCTGTTAAGCACTGCTTTGGTAGGACCTGTTTTCCTGTGACACCAAGGAATCACATCTGGGATCACAGTCTCCCTCCTGCCATGGGCGAGATGGAGTGAACGACAGCCTGTAGGGGATCCAGATCCCAGAGTTTATGTAAGAACCAGTGAGATGTGAGTTTGACCTGAATGGATTATCTCACATGCTCACTTGCTCACTTCTCTGACAGTGTTGAGATCACCAGGTCTCAACTGCCTTTCCCCACAGGGAGGTGGCCGCTGGCCCAGCAAGGTCAGGCAGAAAGCCATGCTGATCCATGCTGTTCTTCCAGTTACATCTCAGGTGTCCCTGGTCAGGTCCCTGGGCATCACCCAGCATTAACCCCCATGCATCTCCCTGATCTCCAGAATCTTCCCCCAGGTCCTGGATCTTTCGTCCCACTAGAATCTTCAACTTCTTCTTTCTGAGGCCGTTTCTTCCTTTCAGGAACACTTCTTTCTTCTTTTTTTTTTTATTTTTTTTTTCTTTTTTTCTTTTTTTCTTTTTTTCTTTTTTTCTTTTTTTCTTTTTTTCTTTTTTTCTTTTTTTCTTTTTTCTTTTTTTCTTTTTTTCTTTTTTTCTTTTTTTCTTTTTTTATTTTTTTTTTATTTTGGCACCACCTCTTCTTTCCAGGCACCCAGTCCCCAGCTTTCCCAGTCTAAACAGTCTGTGTGCCGAAAAGCATCACATGATCAGGCTGAAAACTGGTGGATCTGTCTCACGTCTCCTTATATACTGGAGGACTCAAGAAGTGCCACTTCTGTTTAATCTAGGTGTTGTAAAAATTTACAACTAGCCTGTACCAGGTGTAGCTAGCAAGTACCAGTCTTCTGCCTGTGAGTTCAAAAGCTAACTTTGAACGTTGCCCACACACACATGCATGTGTGTGTATATATATATATAAACACACACACGATTATTTATCACCTGTATTCACAATTTAAGCCATTTTTTCACCTCTTGATGTTGGAAAAGATTAACCCTAACATTTTACCCTAACAATCCTATGGCATCATGAAACAGGCTACATGTCTCATAACAAAGAACTCTAAACTGAGTGATACTTTGCTTCGCTAATGGTCCATAAAGGACTGCTTAGTGTTGCCAAAGTTAAGTGAACTTAGGGGAAAGATAATTCCGGCAGGGGGAGATCACGACCACCGACTCAAGGACCACTCACTCAAGAAACCCACTGATCCAAAAGGTTAAGGAAATAAAGGTCTCAAGAATCATAGTGAGCGTGTGTAGTAATTTACGTGGCAGGTGAGAAATTTTAACCAATCATTTAACAAAGTGACAATGAATATATATTAGATGACTGTATAAATAACTGTTAGTTTACAACAATGGTGTGCTGTTTTGTACCACGCACCTGTATTTGCGCATTTACATAATAAAGGAAAATACCTCAGCTCTGTTCGTGAATTGGGTGATGCACACTGGGTAACGGACCCAAGTTTTTGGGACAACACTATGACACCTGCCAATAGAAAAATATCAGATTTTCATATCAAAGAGGGAAAAAAAAGATCCCAGAAGGAACACTGGGAGTTTATTCCTTGGAGAAAGACTGAATGGACACAGATAAATATGAAGTAAAATAAATAGATATTTGAAATCACAAAGGTTCAGTTTTCCACCCTAGACCAAAGAGTAAAGACACTACAAACAACAAATGGAACGGTTTAAATCTCTGTAAAGAAAAAAACAAAAAAAAAAAGGAAAAAAAAACGGGACATGTTTTATTAGCTCATCCAGATGGCTCATGGGCTCTGGCCTGAGCCATATCATAACATTACAAACTGGACCCAGATCTGCAAAGGTGCTGTGTACCAGCAGCATCCTTGGGTGCTAATAAGACCATTTGTTAGTGCAGAGATAGGAATATGTGGATACTTACAGATTTGGAGCCATATGCTCAAGTTCTTTTTGTTTTGTTTTGTTTTGTTTTCCCCCAAAGAGCACAATTTTTCCCTCTCTTCTACTCAGCCGTTTTTACTGACATAAGTGGCTTATTTTCTGCTCTGATCTCTCCTTCCAGTTTCAGAGCCCTTCTTCTCGAGGTGTCACAGTAATGCAAAGGTTAAGTCCCCTCCCTAAGCGGAGAGGCACTAGAGATACTTGAAAGCTGTCAACAATTTCAATAGGAATCTTCTTTTCACAGTGAAGGACCCTGCATGTCAAAGCAAGCTGTTCAGCAGCTTGGATTCAGCCTACTTGATCCAGTCTGTTTACCTCTTAGGATCACTTGCAGGGTGGGTGTTTGCTCTGCACTTAATGCTGGCCTCTGCTTAAAATGTCACCAGTCTGGTAGTGCAGGTGTGTAATTCACTTGATTGTTACACTAAAGATAACACCAAAATACTCAATGTAAGTGTGATTCTGTCAAATGAAGATGCCCTGCTTCTCAACATGGCTTATTTTGATTTCCATTCCAGACCTTTGCAACCAATTATCAGTACTCCCACTAAGTGGGAGCCCAATTATTATGGAAACCACTGCACTCCCTAGCATAAACCGCTACCCTGAACTTTAGAAGGGCAGACTTTGGGCTGTTCAGGAGTCTGGTTAACGGAGTCCCTTGGGAGGCAGTCCTGAAGGGCAAAGGAGTCCAGGAAGGCTGGACGTTATTCAAGGAGGAAATCTTAAAGGCGCAGGAGCAGGCCGTCCCCATGTGCCCCAAGTCGAGCAGGCGGGGGAGAAGACCGGCCTGGCTGAACAGAGAGCTTTGGCTAGAACTCAGGAAAAAAAGGAGAGCCTACCGCCTTTGGAAGAAGGGGCAGGCGACTCAGGAGGACTACAAGGATGTTGTGAGGATATGCAGGGAGAAGATCAGAAAGGCGAAGGCGCAGCTGGAACTTAAACTGGCCACCGCTGTTAAAGACAACAAAAAAAGTTTTTATAAATATGTCAGTGACAAAAGGAGGGCCAGGGAGAATCTCCCTCCTTTGTTGGATACAGAAGGTAACCTTGCCACGAAGGACGAGGAGAAGGCAGAGGTACTTAATGCCTTCTTTGCCCCAGTCTTTAATAGTCAAGCTAGTCATCCTCGGGTTTTTCAGGCCCCTGAGCTGGGAGATGGAGATAGGATGCAGAGTGAAGCCCCAGTTGTTGAAGAGGTGGCAGTCACTGACCTGCTCCTCCACCTGGATGTGCACAAGTCCATGGGGCCAGATGGGATCCACCCGAGGATACTGAGGGAGCTGGCAGAGGAGCTGGCCAAGCCACTCTCCATTATTTATCAGCAGTCCTGGTCAACCGGGGAGGTCCCGGGTGACTGGAAGCTAGCAAATGTGACGCCCCTCTACAAGAAGGGTTGGAAGGAGGATCCGGGGAACTACAGGCCTGTCAGCCTGACCTCGGTGCTGGGAAAGGTCATGGAGCAGATCATCTGGAGTGCCATTATGCAACAAGTGTGGGACAACCAGGGGATCAGGCCCAGTCAGCATGGGTTTATGAAATGGAGATCCTGTTTCACTAACCTGGTCTCCTTCTATGAAAAGGTGACCTGCTTAGTGGATGAGGGGAAGGCTGTGGATGTTGTCTACCTGGACTTCAGTAAGGCCTTTGACACTGTCTCCCACAGCATTCTCCCGGAGAAGCTGGCTGCTCACGGCTTGGATGGGTGCACTCTGTGCTGGGTTAAAAAGTGGCTGGATGGCCGAGCCCAGAGAGTGGTGGTGAATGGAGTCAAATCCAGTTGGCGGCCGGTCACGAGTGGTGTTCCCCAGGGCTCAGTACTGGGGCTGGTCCTGTTTAATATCTTTATCAATGATCTGGATGAGGGGATCGAGTGCACCCTCAGTAAGTTTGCAGATGACACCAAGTTGGGTGGAAGTGTCGATCTGCTGGAGGGTAGGAAGGCCCTACAGAGGGACCTGGACAGGCTGGATCATTGGGCCGGGGCCAACTGTATGAGGTTCAACAAGGCTAAGTGCCGAGTCCTGCCCTTGGGTCACAACAGCCCCATGCAACGCTATAGGCTTGGGGAGGAGTGGCTGGAGAGCTGCCAGGCGCAAAAGGATCTGGGGGTGTTGGTCGACAGCTGGCTGAACATGAGCCAGCAGTGTGCCCAGGTGGCCAAGAGGGCCAATGTCATCCTGGCTTGTATCAAGAATAGTGTGGACAGCAGCACCAGGGAGGTGATAGTGCCCCTGTACTCGGCACTGGTGAGGCCGCACCTTGAGTACTGTGTTCAGTTTTGGGCCCCTCACTACAAGAAGGACATGGAGGTGCTGGAGCGTGTCCAGAGGAGGGCAACGAAGTTGGTGAAGGGTCTAGAGAACAAGTCTTATGAGAAGAGGCTGAGGGAGCTGGGGTTGTTTAGTCTGGAGAAGAGGAGGCTGAGGGGAGACCTTATTGCTCTCTACAGCTACCTGAAAGGAGGTTGTAGCGAGGTGGGGGTCGGTCTCTTCTCCCTAGTAACGAGTGATAGGATGAGAGGAAATGGCCTCAAGCTGCGCCGGGGAGGTTTAGGTTAGACATTAGGAAAAACTTCTTCACTGAAAGGGTGGTCAAGCATTGGAACAGGCTGCCCAGGGAAGTGGTTGAGTGTCCATCTCTGGAGGTATTTAAAGAACGGATAGATGTGGTGCTCGAGGACATGGTATAGATGGACTTGGCAGTGCTAGGTTAACAGTTGGACTCGATGATCTTAAGGGTCTTTTCCAACCTTAACGATTCTATGATTCTATAAAGATGGCAGACTCTTTCTCATTTTACTCTCACATTCGATGCAAAGGGTTTTAGACCCTGATCCAGCACAAGAATATTCCTCAGGTTAAGTATGTGAATTATTGTGTTCCATTTTGAGAACGCAGAGCAAAAATATTTTCTTGGATAATAATCCCCAACAAGATACACACCAAAGGTGCTGTTGTTCCATTATAACACTGTTGTGTGATCAGGTATTATTTCTTCAACAATAAGCAACTACTTACACAAGCAGCCTAATAAAATAAATTAATTTTGCCATTTAAATTTTGCATTTTGAATTGTTACAGAACAATCTTCCTTGAATTTTAATTTTATCATCCACCATGCTTCATTGTTGTAATACTAACATCTTAACTACCTTCTTTATTACAATCTTAACATAGAATCATAGAATCATCATGGAATCATGGAATTATAGAATCATGGAATTATAGAATCATAGAATCATAGAATGGTTTGGGTTGGAAGGGACCTTTAAAGGTCATCTAGACCAACCCCCCTGCAATGAGCAGGGACATCTTCAACTAGATCAGGTTGCTCAGAGCCCTGTCCAACTGTTGTCCCAAAAACTGGGGTCGGTTACCCAGTGTGCGTCACCCAATTCACACACAGAGTCAAGGTATATTCCTTTATTGTGTAAACGTGCAAAGACAGGTGCATGGTACAAACCAGCACACCGTTGATGTAAACTAACAGTTATTTATATAATCATCTAATACATATTCATTGTCACTCTGTTAAATAATTGGTTAAAATTCTTCACCTACCATGTAAATTGCTACGCACGCTCACTATGATTCTTAAGACCTTTACTTCCTTAACCTTTTGGTTCGGCAGGTTTCTTGAGTGGGTGGTCCTTGAGTTGGTGGTCGTGATCTCCCCCTGCTGGAATTACCTTTCCCCTAAGTTCACTTAACTTTGGCAACACTAAGCAGTCCTTTATGGACTGTTAATGAAGCAAACTATCATTCACTTTAGGGTTCTTTGTTCTGAGACAGATATCCTGTTTCATGATGCCATAGTATTGTTAGGGTAAAATGAGCAAGGTTAATCTTTACTGACATCACAACCTGCCCTTGAATGTTTCCAGGGATGGGGCATCTACCACCTCTCTAAGCAACCTGCTCCAGTGTTTCATCACCCTCATTGTAAAAAATTTTTTCCTTATGTCTAGTCTGACAACATCAGCCAATAAAACCATATGAGTCATTAATTCAAGCACAACTCATTTTTGCTATAGGTAGATGTCAGTGGCAAGGTGGGAACCTTCCTTTCTAATACTCTACATAATCTGGTGAATCAACAGAGTTTAGCTCCTATTGTGCCATATACTTTGTCTGTTGTCTTGGGCAAGTCAGTTAAGTTTGCATTCATGTCCACATTATGTTTCAAATTTAAGTATCTAACATATGTGTCACATGTGAGCTAGGAGATGGGTGCCATTACTGTCAGTGGAGACCTGAAGCTCAACTCATTTGCCTCATTTGTCCAGAACTATTTTAGATGTCTTAAAATATCTACCTAAGATGTTTTCATGGGTTTAGTGGATATAGCACAGGTTCAAGGGGACTAACCTTTCCTTTAACCTTCCCTTAGCAGCAACACAAAGGATGCGATCCTCCTCCCATCTCCATGCACGATTTATTTCATATGTGCTTTTAAGATAAAACTTCATTATTAATTGTGGGAACATACGTGGTTGCTATTAGAGTAGTATAGTACGTGGTTCCCTGAGTGTCTCTCTTCATCACAGCTCTGGGAGATAAGAAAGTATTAGATGGGAAGGATGAAAGTCAAATTTCCCTTCCATTGCCTCTTGTCATCCTCCTCCCCCGGAATATTACAGTGTCTGATCTAATTTTCTGCAGACTGGGATTTGTATCATAGAGTAAGGCCCCAGTGCTCAATATACAGGGAATAAGGAGAGTTAAGACACTTTAGAAGGAGATTTAAATCAGCCAGCAAGCTGAGCAAAGAGTAGCCAAGAGCTTCCCAATGGTGTTTCTACATATTGAGCAGGTAACAAGTCTCAAATTCTTCCTCTCAGGAGCTTTTCTCTGTATTTGAAGGAGACATTTCTGCTCACAGGGAAGCTGTAGTTCAGAGCGTTCTTCTGCAGGTAGGTGCCTCTGATCTTTCCTTCAAACAATTGAACAAGATACCTGTCTCCTCTTTCAAAGCATGTAGGGGAGAAGGGAACAGAACAGCTCATGAGTTAGAGACTCTCAAAGTGAGAAGGGGGAGTCCTAGACTCAGTCCCTGCTTCTGCCCATGTCTAGCCTGCTCTTGAAGATAGATGTCCCTGGCAGCTACTAACTGTTCTGAGCAGAGACATTTTCCACCCACCACAAAATAAATTCTTGGCCCAGAAGGAACCTAAAGGTTACAGTATTCTCCTTTGAGGGAAAAGAGAAGTTTCTGGCTTATGTTCCAAGAAACAGTTAGCATTTTACATGCAACAGTCATGGAATGAAGAAACACATTTGAGATGTTAGTGCTACAAGATTTTCAGGCTGTTGCAGTTCAAAAAGCACTTTAAAATGGGAGAGTACATTTGCTAGGAAAAAAGTTTGGTCTAGCTAGAAGAGCTCTAGATTATTAATTGAGAGACTTGGGTCTGTCCCTAACTCGGGAGACTTGGTAAAGGGGTATTCCATTAGTGATGGTGATATTCCTGCTTCAATTCTGTTCTGATGAGAAACACAAACATAAAGCCAAGCCACACTGAATCATAAATCAGAAATTCACATAGTCAGTTCAGTACTCTGACTGAGAAATTGTTAGAATAGAGCACAAATAAGGCTCAATCCCCTATGCAAGCAGTCTCAGTGGCATTTCAGACTGTTTTACTCCCTAGCAATTTGTTTTCTGAACAGGAATGAGAGATGACTCAAGGCACATCCCTAGCCTCGTACCAGAGCTACCTCAAACAGAATATTTAGAATATTCATTTCCAGTGAGCATAGTGATTTTGTTATTGCAGTACATGGTACTCTTCCTTCTGCATAGAAAAGAGAATTCCTTGGTTGTGTTATATGCTCTATACTGATAACAGATGGTGGTAATTTTTTCTGTAACCTCAGTTGAATAGTCTCGTGTTTTGGAGGAGTTCTGTAGTGTTATTTCTGCAAACCACAAAGTTGTGAAGTTTTTTTTTTTCAAGCTGAATGGAAAATATATTTTTTTCTGCCTAGGAAATTCTACACTATTTTAATGTAGAACTCAATAAACCTTTTCTGACAACTATTATGATTATTTTTTAACTTAAGGCATCATTTATTAACTGAATGTATCTGGCCAGCTTAAATGATGCTCTTTTGCTATTTTTACATGTGTTCTAGACTTTTTTAATATGTAGAAGTGGAAATCAAAAGGCAAAAGGCTAACAGACAACCCATTCTTTTACAGGCCTACAGATATATTACAATAAATAAAATTGTTCGAGGCACAGTTCAAAAAGACGTGACCTTTCTCTGTGTTTCCTATCAGATTTAACCATTTCTCCCTTCCCACCTCTATTTTCTTCTCTGGAGCTGCAATCTCCCACATTGCTTATGTTCCTCACCAACATCCTGTCTCTCCATTTCAGGTCTCTGCTTCCTTTAACCCTTTTAATCCTTCTCTGTATTATGTTTTCATTTCATTCCACCCGTAGCATATGCCACATAAAGCTGACTGAGGTGGCTGTACCTGGGACACTGGGCTTTCCAACCAGTTTCATTTGACAGTTCTCAATATGCAAATCAACATTGGGAAAAGGCAGAAGAGCAAAGAGTGTACATACACATACAAGTGGACAGAGGTCTTCATCAGCTCAAGAAGCTTGGTATAGGGTGCCCATATGCTCCCCTGTGTACTGTTACCTTGTTAATGCATATCTTTACATGTGCACTTTCAGAAACAAAGTATAACCACTCAAATAGATAAGGGAAAGACAACAGACTGAAACTAATTGAGCTGTTCCTCCAACAGAAATGCAACAGAAGGGGTTATTAATATTCTTCCTAGAGGCTTTGGATATGCTCCAATATGTGATGAGAGATCTGCACCTGTATCCTTTGTGAATATTTACGTATACCTTATTGTGGTGTCAGGACACAGACTTTTGTTCTCTTTGTTCTGATAATGGAATTTAGCTTCATCAAGTAATGTTCAGCATGAGTTCTTCTAAAATATGCCTGTATGGTTAAACTATGGTAACTCAAATGATGAGTTAAAGACTTTAACACTGAGTGTTTCTTATGAAATAGTCATGACTTTGAGATGATGGATAGACTTGATTCCCTGAATTTCCAGCTGAGATTTTCAGCAGGAGCTTCATTAGACAGACATAGGTTGAGCCTGTTGTAACCCAGATACAAATGAATTTGAAAAACTGTTCTAACTTAAAACTTTTGGATCTGAATAATTTAGATTGCTCCCCAAACTAACATCTTCATTCCTTTTTTGATGGCAGAGAGGAGTGGAAGTGTCATATTGTCACACCGAGTTTAAATAACTTCAAGAAACTTTCCCATCTAATCAGGGAAAATCAAATTCATATATTTTGAAGAAAAGCAAAACTGTATAATTGTGCCAGGGGAAAATGTGTTAGTCTAAAGACTGATTCTTTTCTCCAAACATAGCACAGGGGACTGATTTGCATAGACAGGGTGTAAGAAAGGACCGGTTACTGAACCTTCTGAATTTTTACAGTATACTGAAGACATGCCGAAGAGTCTAAAGTCTTAGCCTGGCTTCAGCCAATATTCTGAAGATGGGGGAACCCAAATTCAGGGACCTCTGAGAGACCTGAATCTCAAATATCTCTAGAAAATTTATAGTACTTAAAGCAGTCTTCTGCAGATCCTGAGTTCTTCTATTAACCTTGGCCCCAAACAGTTAAGAATTTAGATGGCAACAGAAGGTGTACAACCTTGGCAGCTCCTCTCCCCTCCAAACCCCACTACATATTGCCCAGTGCAAGGTTTATCTTGACTCACAGGATGCATTAGTGGGTGCAGCTGTGCCTCCTGCCACACTATCCTCAGCAACACTTTCACATCTTGCTATAAATACTATTATTTGCCATAGGTAGTTTAAATATACAATTTTTAAAGAAACACTGGTTTAAAGCACAGTCTAATTTAACTATATGTGTATATATATATGTGCATGAAAGGACTTGCTTAATAAGCACCACAGTATTTTATGCATCTGTTTATAAGCTCATGGCAGAAGTCTTGCCAAATGGCTATCTAGAAACATTCCACCTAGCAGGATTCCCCAAGAAGGTAAAATGGAAAGCTCATTTTGTTGTCCAAATGTGTGCTGTAGCACAGCTATACACAGAGCTAAAAGACACCAAGGTCCTTCCTACAAACCATTGCCCTTCTCCATCAGATAAGCCAATCCTGATGGATCCTTGTTTAGCTGCTCTTCAAGACCATCAGTGATGAAGATTTACAGATCCCTTAACTAATGTATGTCAGCATTTCGCCATCCAGAGCTTAAAAGCTTCTACTTCATGTCTCCTCTGCATCTTCCTTACTTAAAAACATTTGAAATTTGTTGTTCTTTGACCTACTCCTAACAACCCAGAAAAACTTATTTAAAAATCCAGCTAGAGCAGAAATTATTGACTATACTGGTGGTAGTATTTCCAGCTCTCAGTTTCTTATTTCACCTTCTTTATCTAATGATTCCTTAGTACAAAATAAACAAATTGCCTTCACCATCTAGGGCTTCCCTGGGAACCTTCCCTTCACCGGTGGGCTGGAGACAATCTCTACCTTACTTACTTTCTTCCTGTCTCTTTTGCAAAGAGAAGAAGAAAGGGGAAAATACCATCTGCTTTCAATTTTTTACTACTGATGCCATTCTAAGGACAGGTCTGGTGATATTTCATAGCCTTTTGCTGCCCCAGTCTGGATATTTCACTAAGGCAGAATTGATCTGATTTTGAGTTTGGGGGAATAAAGGAATTCCAAACTTCTGCCCCATAATGGGCAAAAATCATACAATTTTAAGAGGGAGATTGACCATTAAACCACTCATTCAGTCATATATAATACATGCCATAGAATTACATACTTCTTCATACATTGAAGAACTCAATTGTATTTGGTTAAGACATCTTCCACATTTGAAGCCATTCAAACATGGAGAGACCTCTCTTTCAGCTAGCAGTTTATTAAACACAAACTGTGTGGGATATATACAAGTGTGTATATGTGCCTCTTGTACCTAATTTCAAATTCAGCTTGTTTTAACCTCAGCTTTATTTCTATGTTTACACAAGCCAGTATCTTGAGAGGCGCAAGACTATGTAATATAAGCCTTGCGAAGGTTCAGACAAAGCTTTTCTAACAAAATGTAAATCATCACATAGCTCTGACAATCCAAAAGGAGAAATCTTCCTGATGGGAAGCAGAAACACAAGGAAAAGAAGCCTAAAACCAAAGACATGCTTTGATACTTTCATAGAAAGTATTGCTGTGATTTTCTGCTTTGTCTCTTCCTTTCATTGCATGTGGTTGTATAACCTGATTTACTTTACCCACAGATCTCTGAAGCACTCCAAAGGAAATGAGGTCCATAATTATGCTTATCTTATGTATAGAAGGATTTAGGGAAATGGAAGTGAAATGACACATCAAGAATTTCGATAGCAGGTAGATAACTACATCTGGAAGAAAAGATGCATAAGTTGATAGGATATCCAGTCTGAACCTCTCTTGTTTCAGCTTATGCCTGTTGTCTCTTGTCCTCCTGATCTGCACCACCAAGAAGAGCCCTAATCTTTGAATTTTCAGTAGTTTTAAAATCACATTTTATGGAAATTTCCATATAATGGATCTGAAGGCACACTGCATTTGTAATCCTAATGTGGAATCTACCAAATACATACAAAGGGAAACAAGGTATACCTAAAAATGCTGTTAAGTGCCTGGTCCTACAGAGCATTTTCAAGGAGAATGTAAAAGATGAGAAGATTAGAGCTGGAACCAGACTCAGATCAAGTCACAGTTGAGATAATAGCTAAGATGAGTTTGGATCCTCACTCCCTGCAACCATGTGATCACCACATCTCGTTATTGAGGGTATATAGAGGAAGGACAAGTAAGGGAGCTCCTACTATTGCCCAGCATATCTCGTGCCTAGGAATAAGGGTATTCTGACACTCCTCCTGATCAGAAAATGGCAGATCCTGTCACAGCTCCTGCTTCATGAGATTGGGGGATGCCTATGGATGGTGATGGACAAAAGCTAGGTATGGGTCTTTGCAGGGAAAGTCAGAAACATACGTTGCAGGTAGTTTAATAGTATTAGAATCATAGAATCATAGAATGTCCTGAGTTGGAAGGGACCCACAAGGATCATCGAGTCCAACTCCTGTCCCTCCATAGGACAACCCCAAAATTCACACCATATGTCTGAGGGCACTGTCCAAATGCTTCTTGAATATTGTCAGGCTTGGCGCCGTGACTACCTCCCGGAGGAGCTTGTTCCAGTGCTCCACCACCCTTTGGGCGAAGAACCTTTTCCTAATGTCCAACCTAAACCTCCCCTGGCATATCTTCCTGCCTTTCCCTCGGGTCCTGTCATTGGTCGTCAGGGAGAAGAGATCAGCACCTGCCCCTCCTCCTTCCCTTGTGAGGAAGCTGTAGACTACAATGAGGTCTCCTCTTCTCCAGGCTGAACAGACCAAGTGACTTCAGCCGCTCCTCGTATGGCTTCCCCTCTAAACCCTTCACCATCTTCGTGGCTCTCCTCTGGACACTCTCTAGTAGCTTCGTATCCTTTTTGTACTGTGGGGCCCAAAACTGCACACAGTACTCAAGATGAGGCCGCACCAGTGCAGAGTAGAGTGGGACAATCACCTCCCTCAACTAGCCAGCAATACAGTGCTTGATGCACCCTAGAACACGGTTGGCCCTTTTGGCTGCCAGATTGTTCTCTATCAGCCTTGAGAAGGTGTGAAAAGCTGAAAAAGAGTCAGGAGGAAAGAGGAAATTAAAGAAAACTGCACATGAAAGAGGAAGAAAGGGAGAAATGTTGTGGAGAAATGCAACAGGAAGGCATACAAAGGCAGGCAAGGCTTTCATCCACCTGAGCCGTGGGCTCTCACTCTGCACCCATTGCCATGGAGTCTAAGCGCCGGTCCCAGAAGAAAAGCCTTTCTGATGCTAACTAACTAGAAACTGCTTTCTTTTCTTTTATGTTCTTTGTCCTCCTCTGGTGTCTTCATCCCTTTGTCCATCACCTTCTTCCTCAGCTGATTGACTCTACAAACTGTGTTGCGATGATATTTGTCATCAAGCTGGCGTCAAGAAAGATAATGCATGATGTTATTCATGCAGAATGCCAAACTACTATAAATCTCATATCACATAGGAAAGAGTCTTTTATGTCTGAAAACTTAGATTTTGGCCACTTCTCTAACCGATGTATTACATCACCCTTTTCAAGTCTGGCATTTTTGTCTTATCTTTGTAATAAATTGCTCCACCCTGGGTGGTCATATTTGCTTATGTGAAGTTATGCCATATTAAAGTATGGACATTTTCAGGTTGAATCCAAAAAAAAGAAAAAGCAAGAAGTTTAATATCTTTTGTATTTATTTATTTATTTGTAAAGATTTTCTTTTAAATCTAGTTTGGTTGAAATTTTGTAATCTAATTTTTCTAAAATGTGTTTACCTGGAATGGCATAATCAAAGTCTAAATTGGAAGTGTTTTGGAAATATAAAGGGTAAATGGCAAAAATCCTGTGCACACTGACATGTAATAATTTCAAGGGACTTAAAAACACTTTTGAATTTCAGTCTATTTACACTTTCAGTAGAAATCTGACTAATGTCAGTGCATACAATAAGAGAAGCAAGATAGGCAATAAGAAATAATATTTTAGTTGGAGTAATTGATATAGTCAAGAAAAGTGATCCAGTTTGTAGGCACACAAGCCCTCTTTCAGAGCTAAAATAGAAGCAGCCCACTTCAGGTTCAGTGATTACTATCTTATTCATTTCTAGGCTACCTAACCATTTTTTCATTCCTAAACCCTAAAATCCTAAGCTGGAAGCTTTCTGGGATAGTATGGTTTCATTTTAATATGTTGTCACAGCCCAGTATATTTCAAAGTCTTGCTTATTTTAATACAAATAATGATGTCCATCTCCCAATTTCTCTCTTTGGTTTGAATCTAAATTAATTCTCATCAAAAGAAAAAAAAAAAAGGGATCTGATAACAAATGGCTGAAATGATGAGTGTCCTGCACAGGTCAACAAAGGGGAAAAAAAGGCAATGAAAAGTTTGTTTATTCTGTATCTCACAAAACATTAAATTTGCTATTAATTTCAGCTGGTGCATTTAAAAAAATACTTACAGGTTAAGAAAAAAAAAAAAAGTTGATAATCCTATTTCAACACTGCAGGTATTGTAGTGCATTTTTCATGAGTAAATAGCTGCAACATAGAGGTGTTACCATATCACTTGAAAAGAAAAGCAAAAGCTGCAATTGCAGGAGTCTTGCATGGTGCATTCAAATGATTAGTACCAAAACAGGCTCCTCAGAGCAATTAGGCACAAAAGTATTTAAAAGCTGTCATTGCCCTAAAATGGCAGTGAAATGCATATACTTGAATGAGTGGATCCCTTTGCTACACCAGAACTGGAAGCAATCCAGCCAAGTTAACATTGCATTACACCTGAGATAATCAGATGTGTACCTGATCTTGCAGATCACTGAAGATGCCTGTCACTTCCCTGCTGCTGCCCCAAAAGGTCGTGCCTTGAATTTTCTTTGTGCCAGGTGCTACTCAAGGTCTAAAATTAGAGAAATACTTTTGTTGCCAATAGAATTGGTAAATCAGAAGATTAAATGAATGGAAATAGGAAAGAGAAACAACCAAAGCACTTTTATGTATGATACAGTTTATAATTTCATTACTTAATAGTAGAACATAATTAGGATTAGTAGTACAGACATCAGAGTAGTTTTGCTTCCAGGCTTCAAAGTGCCACATATTATTACATTCCTCTTTATTACTCTTTAAAACTCAGCCTATAAATCTTAAGTAAACCACTTCACTCCTCTGATTCTGGACTTGTTCTGGCCTAGGACATTGGGTTGTGTTGAAAATGTCATCTCATATTGTATTGCTCCACTGAGCATCCAGAAAAACCAAAACCAGAAAGGTCCAATAAATTGGTAGTCTGTGTCTACACACAATAGGTGGAGTAGTGATTCCACCACGTTCCCTGTAGTGTGAGAGTGATAATAGCAGGTCTTATATCTGTGCAAGAAAGGAAGTAAAAGCAATATCAGTTTAAGATACTGTTGTAGGAACAAAAAGGAAGGATGGGCTCTCCTGCCATCACCATAAGATTGCTAAGGTGTAGCTTTACCACCCTAGGAGTATTATTGATACAAATATACCTCCCAAAAACAAAATCTTGAGGCCAGTTCTAAACAGCATGAGCATACTTCCTGCTGAAAACCTCTTCTGAATAAATGGAACCATTTTGCAAAATTGTGATGATTTCAGCTGCATTCTTAGTGAGGTAAAGAATCAGAGGATAAAATTTATTTTATTATGTTTTGAGTGGACTTCAGTGACAAAAATTAAACTCAATATTTTCATCTGAAGATGAAGAAACACAGCTGGGGTGGAAGATATTACATGAACAAAATGTTTCTTTTCAGTAGTCTTGATTTTTTTTCCCTCAGAACTTTCAGGGCTTCCCATGAAATAATATTTTGGTTTATTTATTGATATTGTGCAGTGTCGTGGTTTAACCCCAGCCAGCAACTAAGCACCACACAGCTGCTCACTCACTCCCCCCCGGTGGGATGGGGGAGAGAATCAGAAGAGTAAAAGTGAGAAAACTCATGGGTTGAGATAAAGACAGTTTAATAGGTAAAGCAAAAGCCGTGTGCACAAGCAAAGCAAAGCAAGGAATTCATTCACTACTTCCCATCAGCAGGCAGGTGTTCAGCCATCTCCAGGAAAGCAGGGCTCCATCATGCATAACAGTTACTTGGGAAAACAAACGCCATCACTCTGAACGTCCCCCCCTTCCTTCTTCTTCCCCCAGCTTATATACTGAGCATGATGTCATATGGTATGGAATAGCCCTTTGGCCAGTCTGGGTCAGCCCCCCTGGCTATGCTTTCTCTCAGCTTCTTGTGCACCTGGCAGAGCATGGGAAGCTGAAAAGTCCTTGACTAGTGTAAGCACTACTTAGCAACAACTAAAACATCAGTGTGTTATCAACATTATTCTCATCCTAAATCCAAAACACAGCAGTATACCAGCTACTAGGAAGAAAATTAACTCTATCCCAGCTGAAACCAGGACAGCAGTGGGAGGAAAATATGAGAATTTAAGAACCAGCTATCTCAGTACAAAATACAGCACAGCTAAATTGGTTGATATCTAAATATGGACCATTACCACACTTCTGAAAAGTATTGATGAGTGTGAGATACTAAGCAGGGCTAAAGATGGATTAAAGAAAATGTGTTCTTTCCATTTTGAAGGACTATAATTTCTTTTCTCAGTGCTGTGAGTATATCCTTGCACTGAACCAATATTTATACTCATTATAAACCAACATTGATGGCTCTGCAATGGAATTCAAAATGTTCAAAATCTGCAACAGGTTTATCACAGAAACTAATAGCCCCGGCCATTGTTAATAAAATACACTTGTAAAGTACTTTGCTGTTCAGGAAAGGGATACACTCAACTGCATGTTCACGTATGTGTTCTCCATATTAAGTGCACAGGGTTTTGAAGGGAAAGAATGATTAAAAATTGAGTGTTCAGATATCCAGCCTGCAAATTATTTCCCAGCTAGCCTGTTCTCCCTGCTTAACATATCCCTCTGAACAGCATGTCTTCTGGAGTGATGCATGAGGAGAAAAAGAGGAAAACAAAATAAAGCAAGACTTTCTGTGATGTGACAGCTCTGTGGGGTTGACTCTGTGGTGTATTTCCTTTTGCTTGGGGATTTTGTGCATACAGCTCCAGCCAGCCCTCTTCCAGGCTCATTCTGCTATGCACTCCCACATTCCAGTCCGCGCATTTGTGGTGGACATTATCAGTTTGTCTGAAGATTTTGCTTATTTACTATGTGTTTGTGCATGTCTGGATCTTAGGAAGTTTTGTGCTGGAGACAATTCCCCATCTAGCAATTCTGCTGCAGTGTATTGTGAGATACCCAGAAGGTGTGCAACCATGCACAGCCCTGACCCCAGAACTACAGAGCATTCAGCTTCCCTGCCAGTGGGGACCCTCACCTCTTTGGGCCACCCAGTGCATGAAGGCTATACTGAAGGAAGGGCAGTTTCTGATGCCAAGACCTGCTTCTGCAGAACTGGTGCCATCAAACTCATCATTACATGCAACCACCAGATCTTTCAATAAACCTGTTGTTAAAAATGATCTACATGTGCAACACAAAGTCTATTCACATTACAAATAAACCCAAGAAGATAAGGGACTTCAATAGGAGCCATAAAAAGAGCTATAAGAACCTCTTGATTGAGACGTTATCATTTCCTAATTTTGAGGTCCTTGGCTCTTCCTTTACACTCCTACTAATCAGTCATTAAAATGGTAGTGTGCAGAGGTCCTGGTAACCATTTGACCTGTTCTTATCAACTTTGCCCCCCCCTTGAAACTGCTCACTTCCCTGTGATTTGTGTAGATCAATACAGCAGAAAGGTCACAAAAAGCACTAAAGAGAGATGCCAATCAGAGAGACATCAAAAGAAAAAGAAAGTTTGACAACATCAGGATCAATCAGGGGCTGCTCAGGAGAACTTGTCAGCTGTGATTAATGGCACATTGTGTGTTGCTGTCATTTGGAAAACACTTTAGAACTTTTTAGATCACTGCATGGAGAAACTGAGTTTAGATTCTTTCATCTTCTTGAAATGTAGTAGTTACAAGGTCCAGAGTGGGCCAGGCAAACTTTTTCTTAGCAAACAAAAGCCTGATGATGTCATGGATGAGTAAAACTCTCCTAACTCTGTTTGGGTAAGAGATGGGATGTAATTTGGGTAAGGGATGGGATGTAAGCTGGAGATGGACTTTTTACAAGGGGTAATGGCTATAAACTGAAAGAGGGTAGATTTAGATTAGATATAAGGAAGAAATTCTTCACTATGAGGGTGGTGAGGCACTGGAACAGGTTGCCCTGAGAAGTTGTGGATGCCCCCTCCCTGGAAATGTTCAAGGCCAGGTTGGATGGGGCTTTGAGCAACCTGGTCTAGTGAAAGGTGTCTCTGCCCATGGCAGGGGGGTTGGAACTAAATGATCTTTAAGGTCCCTTCCAACCCAAACCATTCTATGATTCTATGATTCTAATTCACACAGCTCTGGGAAGACTCTGCTCCCTACCTCCCTCATGCAATGATTAACTGGGGCACTGAAAAAGTTATATTCATGAAAGAATGCACTGAAATATGGGTACGTTGCTATGAAATGGAGAGGTGGCGTTTCACGAGCAGATGTATTGGTGTTGCTCCCTTCCTTAGCTGGGGCTTCCCAATGTCCAAACCCCACAGGAGACTTTGGTGCTGTGATAGTGACTTCTGCAACTTCCAACATCCTCAGAGGAACTCCTCAGTACAGGTGAAGGTCATGGGAAGAGCTGGACAATTGTAAGTTGGGCTGTCGATAAATCATGCAAGGAGTGTGTCAGCTAGACTGGTAGTTTTACCCTTTTAGTGTAGTAGCAGCTCTCAAACTGGAAGGGAGCTCCTTTGAAAAAGCTGAGGAGGGATGTGTTACCAAGGTCACTTTGGGAACAGAGAGAGAAAGGGAAAGCGAGAGAAGAGTTATGCCACTTCTTCAAAGCCTTTTCAGCACTCCTCTATTCTCCTAATGTTCTTTTTTTTCTAGAGAAGGGAGTACCCAAATTTTGTGCATGGAGAGTCTGTGCCATGGTTGACAACAGAGACAATCTGAAAGTATCCACTGGCACCATCCCAGTGAACATGTCTTCCCACTACATATTCAGCAGTTGTGATTCGGGTCCCTTTGCTACTGGAGGAAAAATACCTGGAAAACTAAGATGTCCTTTTCAGTTACGCTATGGTAAGTTATGTTTTTTGATTGAAGTATTAATAGCTGAATTTTTCATATGAATGTGGACAAATGTTTTACCTCTGCCATGCCCTCTAACCTATGAATGATGGTAAAACAGTCTTACATAGACAGTGCTAGTAAAGAGACATTTATACTCCTACATCTACTAGTAATTCTCCTGATGCTGAGACATGCAGAGCTTGAGAGATAAGGGCATTTCTGAACAAAAGTACCTTGCTTCCCATCTGACCTACAAAAGTCAGTTGTTTTCTTCTGTTTTCCTGGACAATCACGAAGGTCGCCTTCCCTGAATCTCCTTAGTTTGTATCCAAAATAATGGAAAGGCTTTGTCTGCTGTGTGCAAGATGTGTACTTTGTTGTAAGATCAGCTTGTAAAAGTAACTCAGGCAACCTTGCTGTAAGTATCATACCTTCTCTTCTTTGTCCCAATAAAAGCAGTTCCTCATTGCCATTCGTTTCTTTGGGTTTTTCATGAGTGGCAGAAGATTATTTCTAAAAGTAATACATCTCTTAAAGGACTGTCTGGCACAGACATGATGGAAAATCTTTCCCTTTGTTGGTGTAGTGCCACTGAATTTCTACCTGACCCAGACAACTCAGAGTGGATAGAGAAATCCTGAAAAGATGCTGTCCTTAAGTCTACAGAAAGATCTATATTGAGCTCATATTCACATCATTTATAGTTTATAAAACCTGTAGCAATTTTAATTCATTTTTACAGCATATTTCAAAAGTTTATGTCAAAATGAGTTATAACAAATGATAGCATAATGGTCCTCAAGAAAGAGCGAGAAACTAGGGCAAAAATGCATGGTGAGCTGCCCAAGGTAACCCTACAGGATAATGGCAACATCACAACTTGTCTGTTCTCGCCCTCAGGCCACATACTTCTCAGTGCTGTAGAGTTGTAAAACAAACAATGCTGCAAGAACAAAAGTGCTCCACAAGTCTGCAGATTACATCCCTGCTGGTAGGTTTGTCCAAGCTGTGTCACACTAGTGCGCACTGTTCAACAAAACTGTGACTGGGACCTTTTCTTTATCCTCCCATCAGCAGTTACCACTGACAGCAAATAAAGTAAGGCTGGTAGTTTCATCAGTCGCAGTAGAATGAATGGGGGAGAAATAAAATGCTGATTTAAGCTTTAGACACATTACCCATATTTACTCTTATATGCTCACTTTCTTTGAATTTTAGTGCCTTCCCCTATTCCCCATCTCACCAAGCTCTCCTAGATGTTGCACACAAGCTGTTCCTCCCTTTTTGACCATGCTCTGGTCAACACGGTTTAGTGATGTCCATCTTTGCATCATCTCATGATCCTCACTGCTGGGCCTGATCCCCAGCATTGCTATGAAGAGGTCATATGAGGAGTGGCTGAGGGAGCTGGTGCTGTTTAGCCTGGAGAAGATGAGAGCCCTGCCATAGGGACAAAAATGTCTCTGCTTGCTGCAACTCGTGTTCCCAGATGTCCTCAAGGGTATTTTCTTGCACGTGTGCCCTCACCTTCCCAGAGGCTCTCAGGTCCCCACAGGGGAACTATTAAAAGTCATACTCCACCATGGAACATTGACCAACATTTCTTATCAGCTTCCTGATTTCAACTTTCAGTCAGAAGTGGGACCAGTTATTATCCTCTGCTGTGAGTCACGTGAGACCCCAAAGCCCAGGTGCTACAGGCAGTTGTCCTGGTAGGCTGTCATCATATTTTGGGATGCGTCACTGAACTTCTATGTTTTCTTGTGCCCAGAATAGGAAGATGAACCTTGGGTTTGTCATAATGTTTCAGATGCTGGCTGTTGTTTTGGACGTGGACATCCTTTGTTTACAGATTACCCAAATCTCTCCTACGAGACTTTGTTCTGCCTTTGCAAAAAGTACAGTTCTTTAAACAAAACTGCTCATGAAAAGTATCATTAAATGGATAATTTGAAAGCCTCAAGGTAGGTCAGCTACCCTAAAATTAGGTTTTAGACTATAAATTTCATTCTAAACCTCTGTTTTTTATCTAAAATCTCAAAGTTCTTGAGCAGGAACAGGCAGGACTGTTTTGCTTTTTGTTTTTCATTAGGCTTTTCATTACTTTGGAAAGGAGGACAGTTATAGGTGTGCATTAAAAGTGGAAGCACAGAAGTAAGGCATGGAAAGGTGAGGGGGCTATCCCAAGATCACTCGGCAAAGCGGTACTAGGGCTTGCAACAAGCTGCTGGACTCAAACGCACTCTCCTTTATTAGGCTGTTCTGACTCTAAAATTTCCCCCTTCATCAGGCTCCAGAATTGGCACTTCTAACCTAGGGGTTTAGTCAAAATCAACTTCCACAGTCATTTTGATTTAATGAAGTGAGAAGCTGATAGGAACATCATCAACCCTCTAATTGAATGAAACCTCTCCATTAAATAGCACAGTGATTTAGGCTGAGTTCTGCAAGTGGCAAGAAAACCTGGAAAATCTAAAATTTGCCTTTTCCAATGGATTTGTTTCTGAAGAACTATCATTAACATGTTGACAACTATTTCACATCTTCTTCCCAGCTTTGGCAGCTTTTTGGCTTTCTTCATCAGAGTTGCTTGGTCAAACCTACTTCTCTTTCCTCTGAGGGAAACTCATGTTACTTACTTCTATAAGAGCACATGTGCACCCTCTGGGAGAGGGGCTTGACAATAACATTACACTACTTTGCCCGTTTTCCTGGTTAGTGTAAGGTTTCATAGCTTTCTGTTCATTGAGCTAGATCCACAGCAGGTGTAAACTCCATTAATTTCAGTGAAGCTGTGATGGTTTGTGCCAACTGGAGATAGGGTTTCACTGAGGCTGTGTCCTGGTTTCAGCTGGGATAGAGTTAATTTTCTTCTTAGTAGCTGGTATAGTGCTGTGTTTTGGATTTAGTATGAGAATAATGTTGATAACACACTGATGTTTTAGTTGTTGCTAAGTAGTGCTTACACTAGTCAAGGACTTTTCAGCTTCCCATGCTCTGCATGGCGTACAAGAAGCTGGGAGGGGGCACAGCCAGGGGGGCTGACCCAGACTGGCCACAGGGCTATTCCACACCATATGACGTCATGCTCAGTATATAACTGGGGCGAGTTGGCTGGGGGGGAAGGGATTGCTGCTCGGGAACAGGCTGGGCATCAGTCAGGGGGTGGTGAGCAATTGTGTCGTGTATCACTTGCTTTGTACATTATTATTGTATTATATTATTATTACTATTATTACTACTACTACTATCATTCTATTTCATTTTACTTCAATTATTAAACTGTTCTTATCTCAACCCAGGAGTTTTCTGACTTTCACCCTTCCAATTCTCTCCCCCACCCCACTGAGGGGGAGTGAGTGAGCGGCTGTATGGTTCATAGTTGCTGGCTGGGGTTAAACCACAACAGTCCTTTTTGGCACCCAACGTGGGGCAAAGGGTTTGAGATAATAACAGATTAACCAGAGTGTATTAAGGAATTTGTACCTGTTAACAGTTGCTGGTCATAATATTGATTCATCTGCTCTCGGTATTAGTCTACCTGATCTGCACCATGCTCTTGTTTTTGCAGTACATGTTAAAGATTGGTGTTGGGTGTTGCAGTTTTCTGTGCTCTGCCGTGATTAGTGATGTTTTGCCTGGGAGATTTGTTATTAAAACACTGACCTTGAGCGCTATCTGGTATTTGGGTTCTGTACTGAAGCCATTACTGTACTTCGGGTACCACCTCATGGAGACAATTAGCAATTATACCTCTTCCTCTGAGAGGCTTTTTATGGAGGAAATACAGAATAGCACCTTCACTGCCGCCTTCTATAATGTTTCCTCCTTCATTACAACAACTTTTTTGTATCTTGAACATCCTTGGGTAGTTATGATACATCTATTGGTATTTCTTGGGTATATTGTTTCGGTTTTGTCTAGAGTTAATAAGCATTTTAAGAATATCATCCAGAGATCTGCCCCAAGGCTGGATAATTATGAGTGGCAGGGTGTGTGGGAGAGTATGGGCAAATGCCTAGGACGGTGGGCCCCTCCAGTGTTTTGGAGTTTCACCCCTGAACAAGTGCAGAATCCTGAAAAATTAGTAGAACATTTGGAAAAAGTATGCTGTCATCCTGACAATTCTAGGGAGACACAAATCACTGCAATGTGCTGGGGCCTGGCCCATGCCTACCGAGCCGTATTAAACACTATTCAGAACCCTCAAGGGGAAGAGAAGGTCTCTGGATCTGACGACAAAACGACTGGCGTTGCAGCTATGCCAGCCCCGGCAACAGACACTACGGCTACGCCAGCCCCTGTGACGAGCGCTGCCGATACGCCAGCCCCTGTACCAGGTGCTGTGGCTACACCAGAGAACCAACCCGTGCCAGTATCAGTTGCCCCTATACAGAAGAAAAAATACACAAGAAAATCAACTCGTTTAGTAAGGGCTGATGATGAGCCAGGGCCATCACAAGAACAGGAGGAGGAAGAGGCAGAACCCACAAATGAGATGGTAACAACCCGATCCCTGTCCCTGAGTGAGCTGCGAGATATGCGAAAAGATTTCAGTCGTCATCCAGGCGAGCATATCATCACTTGGCTGCTCCGATGCTGGGATAACGGGGCTAGTAGCCTGGAATTAGAGAGTAAGGAAGCCAAGCAGCTGGGATCCATTTCTAGGGAAGGGGGCATTGACAAAGCGATTGGAAAAGGGGCAAAAGTCCTCAGCCTCTGGAGGCGACTTCTGGCAGCTGTGAAGGAAAGGTATCCTTTCAAGGAAGATTTTTTATGTCACCCAGGCAAGTGGACCACCATGGAGAGAGGTATCCAGTACCTGAGGGAATTAGCCATGCTGGAGGTGATGCATAATGACTTGAACAATGAGCAGTTATCCAAAGATCCAGATGAAGTCCAGTGCACACGACCCATGTGGCAGAAGTTCGTGCGGAGCGCACCGTCATCATATGCAAACTCTTTGGCAACAATGACCTGGAAAGATGAAGAGGGACCAACGGTGGATGAATTGGCTGGCCAACTCCGACAATACGAAGAAAGTCTCTCTTCCTCCCTACGGGCCTGCGTCGCGGCTGTGGAGAAACTGCCTGACGTGCTAGCTGAGAAATTATCCTAGGAGTTCCAGCGATTCAAAGAGGACATGTCCTGCTCCTCACCTGTACGGACCAGTATCTCAGCCATCAGGAGTAAGCATCCCTCTCTTCAAGAGAGAAGATATAGTGAATACACACCACTGGCCACCCTGTGGTTTTATCTGCGTGACCATGGAGAGGACATGAGGAAGTGGGATGGAAAATCTACCTCGACCCTAGAGGCACGAGTACGTGAGTTGCAAGGAAAAACAATTACAAAAGGTGGTTTTTCCAGGAAAATTGCTACTCCAGTTTCCAGTGAGCAGTTCCCTAGACAGGATAAAAGGGCTGATTTGCTTCCGATCTCAATAAAGGGGTTTTTGATTCGCATTTACAAGAAGTGAGTAACGAATGCTATGACCGGGACTAGAGGGGCCCTGCCTCCAGCCAGGTGGAGGAAAGGGACAACCGGGTGTATTGGACTGTGTGGATTCGATGGCCTGGCACATCAGCCCCACAGGAGTATAAGGCTTTAGTAGACACTGGTGCACAGTGTACCCTCATGCCATCAAGCTATGAAGGGGCAGAACCCATCTGTATTTCTGGGGTGACAGGGGGATCCCAACAGCTGACTGTATTGGAGGCCGAAGTGAGCCTAACCAGAAACAAGTAGCAGAAGCACACCATTGTGACTGGCCCAGAGGCTCCGTGCATCCTTGGCATAGACTACCTCAGGAGAGGGTATTCCAGGGACCCAAAAGGGTACTGGTGGGCTTTTGGCATAGCTGCCTTGGAGATGGAGGAAATTAAACAGCTGTCTACCCTGCCCGGTCTCTCAAAGGACCCTTCTATTGTGCGGTTGCTGAATGTCAAAGAACAACAGGTACCAATTGCTACCACAACAGTGCACCGGCAACAATATTGCACCAACAAAGACTCCCTGATTCCCATCCATAAGGTGATTCGTCAACTGGAGAGCCAAGGAGTGATCAGCAAGACTCGCTCACCTTTTAACAGTCCCATATGGCCAGTGCAAAATCTAATGGAGAGTGGAGACTAACAGTAGACTATCGGGGCCTGAACGAAGTCACGCCACCACTGAGCGCTGCCGTGCCGGACCTGTTAGAACTTCAATATGAACTGTAGTCAAAGCCAGCCAAGTGGTATGCCACCATTGACATCGCTAATGCGTTTTTCTCAATCCCTTTGGCAGCAGAGTGCAGGCCACAGTTTGCTTTCACTTGGAGGGGTGTCCAGTACACCTGGAATCGACTGCCCCAGGGGTGGAAACACAGCCCCACCATTTGCCATGGACTGATCCAGACTGCATTGGAATAGGGTGGGGCTCCAGAACACCTGCAATACATTGATGACATCATGGTGTGGGGCAACACAGCAGCAGCAGTTTTTGAGAAAGGGAAGAAAATAGTCCAAATCCTTCTGGAGGCTGGCTTTGCCATAAAACAAAGTAAGGTCAAGGGACCTGCACAGGAGATCCAGTTTTTAGGAATAAAATGGCAAGATGGGTGTCGTCAGATCCCAATGAATGTAATCAACAAAATAACAGCCATGTCTCCACCAACCAGCAAAAAGGAAACACAGGCTTTCTTGGGCATTGTGGGTTTTTGGAGAATGCATATTCCAAATTACAGTCTCATCGTAAGCCCTCTCTATCAAGTGACTCGGAAGAAGAATGATTTCAAATGGGGCCCTGAGCAACAACAAGCCTTTGAACAAATTAAGCAGGAGATAGTCCATGCAGTAGCCCTTGGGCCAGTCCGGGCAGGACAAGATGTAAAAAATGTGCTCTACACCGCAGCCGGGGAGAACGACCCTACCTGGAGCCTCTGGCAGAAAGCACCGGGGGAGACACGAGGTTGACCCCTAGGGTTTTGGAGTCAGGGATACAGAGGATCCGAGGCTGGCTATACTCCAACTGAAAAAGAGATATTGGCAGCCTATGAAGGGGTTTGAGCTGCTTCAGAAGTGGTTGGTACTGAAGCACAGCTCCTCCTGGCACCCCGACTGCCGGCGCTGGGCTGGATGTTCAAAGGGAGGGTCCCCTGTACACATCATGCCACTGATGCTACATGGAGTAAGTGGGTCGCACTCATCACACAACAGGCTCGAATAGGAAACCCCAGTTGCCCAGGAATCTTGGAAGTGATCATGGACTGGCCAGAAGGCAAAGATTTCGGAATATCGCCAGAGGAGGAGGTGACGCATGCTGAGGAGGCCCCACTGTATAATAAACTACCAGAAAATGAGAAGCAATATGCCCTGTTCACTGATGGGTCCTGTCGTCTTGTGGGGAAGCATCGGAGGTGGAAAGCTGCTGCATGGAGTCCTGTATGACAAGTTGCAGAAACTGCTGAAGGAGAAGGTGAATCAAGTCAGTTTGCAGAGGTGAAGGCCATCCATCTGGCTTTAGATATTGGTGACCGAGAAAAGTGGCCAATGCTCTATCTCTATACTGACTCATGGATGGTGGCAAATGCCCTGTGGGGGTGGTTACGGCAATGGAAGCAGAGCAACTGGCAGCGCAGAGGTAAACCCATCTAGGATGCCGCATTGTGGCAAGATATTGCTGCCCGGATAGAGAACGTCACGTAGATGCTCACATACCCAAGAGTCAGGCCGCTGAAGAACATCAAAACAACCAGCAGGTGGATCAGGCTGCTACGATTGAAGTGGCTCGGGTGGATCTGGACTGGCAACATAAGGGTGAATTATTTCTAGCTCGGTGGGCCCATGACACCTCAGGCCATGAAGGAAGAGATGCAACATATAGATGGGCTCGTGATCGAAGGGTGGACTTAACCATGGATACTGTTGCACAGGTTATCCATGAATGCGAAACATGTGCTGCAATCAAGCAAGCCAAGTGGTTCAAGCCTCTCTGGTATGGAGGACGATGGCTGAAATATCAATATGGGGAGGCCTGGCAGATTGATTAGATCACACTCCCACAAACCCGCCAAGGCAAGCGCCATGTGCTTACAATGGTGGAAGCAACCACCGGATGGCTGGAAACATATCCCGTCACCCATGCCACCGCCCAGAACACTATCCTGGGTCTTGAAAAGCAAGTCCTGTGGCGACATGGCACCCCAGAAAGAATTGAGTCAGATAACAGAACTCATTTCCGAAACAGCCTCATAGACACCTGGGCCAAAGAGCATGGCATTGAGTGGGTGTATCACATCCCCTATCATGCACCAGCCTCTGGGAAAATCGAACGATACAATGGACTGTTAAAGACTACACTAAAAGCAATGAGTGGTGGGACATTCAAACACTGGGATACACATTTAGGAAAGGCCACCTGGTTAGTCAACACTAGGGGATCTGCCAATCGAGCTGGCCCTGCCCAGTCAAGACTTTTACGTACTGCAGAGGGGGATAAAGTCCCTGTAGTGCACCTAAAAAATATGACGGGGAAGACAGTCTGGGTTACTCTTGCTTCAGGCAGAGGTAAACCCATTCGTGGGATTGCTTTTGCTCAAGGACCTGGATGCACTTGGTGGGTGATGCGGGAGGATGGGGAATTCCGATGTGTACCTCAAGGAGATTTGATTTTGCGTGAAAATAGCCAATGAACTGAATTGTATGATGTTAGTTGCTATATAATACTAGATGTCATCACTTCAATGATCACTATGTGCCATATCAATGGTATACAGTAAGAATCACCCAAATTAATGAAGAACAAACTTTGAGGAAACTGAACAAAGTGCAGTGGTGATGGAACCAGAACTGACTTCAGCATACAACAGTCCAACACCACACACCATCTCTCCTGCCCTGAAAGACTATTATGACAGATGAAGCCTAAAGTCATGAACTAAATGAACTCAACAAACATTTTAGAGGGATAGCCTATAGACTAGGGAAATTATATCTATATGTGTGTGTGTATATATGTATATAAAATATATCAAAAGACTGGAAAAGTGGTAGTGATTAATTGGAATGTATTTGAAAGACCTGGGCATGACGTATATGGTATGGAATAAGGGGTGGATACTGTCCTGGTTTCAGCTGGGATAGAGTTAATTTTCTTCCTAGTAGCTGGTATAGTGCTATGTTTTGGATTTAGGATGAGAATAATGTTGATAACACACTGATGTTTTAGTTGTTGCTAAGTAGTGCTTACACCAGTCAAGGACTTTTCAGCTTCCCATGCTCTGCATGGCGTACAAGAAGCTGGGAGGGGGCACAGCCAGGGGGGGCTGACCCAGACTGGCCACAGGGCTATTCCACACCGTATGACGTCATGCTCAGTATATAACTGGGGCGAGTTGGCCGGGGGGTAAGGGATTGCTGCTCGGGAACAGGCTGGGCATCAGTCAGGGGGTGGTGAGCAATTGTGTCGTGTATCACTTGCTTTGTACATTATTATTGTATTATATTATTATTATTATTATTACTACTACTACTATCATTCTATTTCATTTTACTTCAATTATTAAACTGTTCTTATCTCAACCCAGGAGTTTTCTGACTTTCACCCTTCCAATTCTCTCCCCCACCCCACTGAGGGGGAGTGAGTGAGCGGCTGTATGGTTCATAGTTGCTGGCTGGGGTTAAACCACAACAGTCTGGTGTGCAGATTTTTCCAAATAGGAAAAGAAATGTTGAAAGCAAAATGAGCAAAACACTGCTTGCCCTTTTTGCATTGGCTGTCTTTGGTTTTGTTTCATTTCACAAAGTCTTTCGGACCTAAATGCCATCAGCTGTAGCAAAAACGTCCTCCAAAAACTAAGATGACAAATAGTTAAAACAGAGCTAAGAGCCATCCCTATAATTGCTGTTACTCTTGGGTTTAACTCAATTTTAACCCTGACTGACTGATACATAAATTAGAATAACACAGATCCAGGAAGGAAAATGTGAAAATGGATAAGTTTGTACACTTTTCCTGGTGATGTGTATCTCTGGGAAGTTAGAGCACTTATGCACGGAGACTGCGCTGGTCAATACAGGAGTCTATGATATAACTAGGGCACTGTATTCTCAACACTGAACTGTTGTCCCTTGATGGGCTCCAGGCTGTTCTGCCCCCTGAACAGCGATGGGCCACAGATGTTTTTATTGTTTGGCTTTTTCTGCACCTTGCTGTTTTGTCTGTTTAGACTGGAAGGTAGAGGATTCTCTTGCAATGCATGTATGAGATCCTAATATCACTTCAAGGTCTGAGACACAGAACAGAATAAGGCATCCTAAATAAATTTAGAAAAATCCATTGTGACCCTTCTAATCTGCCTTTTTTTCTCCCTACATGTTACTGTAGTTATTTCTTTTGCTGCTCACCGTTTGCTTTGCTGGCAAATCTTAGAGCAGCTCCGCTGATTCCTTTCTTGACACACTTAATCCCTGGTCTCACTTCTCTGCAGCTTTCTTCTCTCTCTTTTAAGTCAGGGAATGGAGGCAAAGTGGGGGAGGGACAGGAAAATCATACAGTCTAACTTCTATAATTTTATGTTTTTACTGCTTGGAATGTATGATTCATGCACTTCCACATTTTGTCCTTTTTTTCCTAGAGAGACTAGCTTTAATGATCATAAACCACTGTAGTTAGGGAGGGAGCAGGGCCTTGCCAGCTCTCAGCATTCCCAGCCAAATCTCCCTCTGATTGTTTAGATTTCTTTTCAACTGTATAAAGTTTGTAGTTAGGGTGGAGGGAGGAAAATGGAGGCCCCAGAGTCCAGGTTTCTACAGCAGTCTGAGGGAAGCTTGTTTTTGAAGTGAAATTGCCTTTCCCAAAAGTTTGCCACCATCCATCATTGGACTAGTTTTATGGCACAGGAGAGTAAAACTGTTTTCTTCCAAACTTTTAAGACAATTCCTGTCTGGACCAATTGAGCTTTGCTCCAAATGTGTAGCAAACACTACACATCAAGGTTATCCCACCAGATCTCCAGCCCACCCAGGGCTTTATACCCCCAGCAGTAGGCATGTCATGTTATAAGGGGAGGAGACAAGGGAGGGTCGACCCTTAACTCTTTCCGTACAGCACGTGATCTTCCGGTCGCCAGCCCTTATCTTTACTACATTTCCCCCTCCCTTAGCTCCAGTAGTTCTGGATCTCGCTGGGGAAGCTGCGTGTAAAATAATCGATATATGGTAAGACTTATACAGACACGCATCCGTTACGTTCATGGATTTTGCCCAGACCAGCCAGTAGTTCGTCGCGGCTCCCTCATTACTCCCCCACACCATCAGGATGCATAGGGAAATGGTAACCTGTCAAGATAAGACTCAATAGATTGATTAATGTCTATACAGTCGAATATTTCGACTGGGTACCCATTCTAGCGTCCCTTTCTCGGTTTGCACACACGCATACCCACGTCCCAAGCAACGGAGGGAATAAGGCCCCCCCCATTCACGGGTTTGCAGGTCCCGTACTTGAACCAAAGGGTAAGGCCCTTCGTTCTCATCGAGCCGGAAATGTGCCTGGGTTGCAGTCTGGGTTTTATAGGTGTTCCCTCAAATAGTATGATTTAAGGTAATTAGTGCCGTTGTCAACAGACGCTGTGCCCGAAATAAGGGAGGGTCAAGGGGAGGGGGAACCCCTGTTCCTGGGCTTATCTTTTCCCCCTCCCTAAGTCGGTCGAGTAACTCTTTTAATGTGCGGTGCGCGCGTTCTACAATGCTTTGGCCCGTACTGTTATAGGGAATGCCATGACTCAACTGAATATCCCAGCGCGCGCAAAAGTCCTTTGTCTTCTTGCTGACATATGCCGCTCCATTATCTGTTTTAATTTTTTGTGGGATGCCAAGTTGCGCCATACAGTCCTGCCAATGTAAAATAACTGCGAGAGCATTTTGTTTAGCATGCATAGTCGCTAAAATAACTCCACTGCAGGTATCGACTGTGACATGCAAATACTTACGTGGATTAAAGGGTTCATAAATCGTAACATCAGACTGCCATATTTGGTTGGGCTGCAACCCTCGAGGGTTTACCCCTGCCTCCCAGAGGGGACCTTTGGAACACACAGGACAAGCAGCAATCACAGAGCGAGCATCTTGCAACGTAATGCCAGCGAGCCTAGCTAAACCGCGAGCTCCACAGTGGAGGAGCTCATGCAGGCGGAAAGCTCGCCTTAGGTTAGAAGTTTCTTCAACCGCCAGTACGCTCCTTGCTAAGCTGTCCGCTATTTCATTCCCAGCAGAAAGAAAACTCGGTATGGAACTATGACTATTAACATGGATAGGACAGACAGGAGCGGTTCTCATTTGCCGGAATGTTGCTCACCGCACTGCAATCTCCGACGTTGCCCCAAGTGCCCATCGGCAATTCTTCAGTAACTTATATACATAGCAAGAGTCTGTGATTAGATCCAAGGCCTCTTCGGGCCATTGAGTGAGAGCCATCCATACCACCTTGGCCTCAAGATACTGCACGGATTGCCCTTGATCTTGATAACTAATGTGGGTCCACAGACCATCCTCCTGCCATGTAACGACAGCTTTCCCAGTAATCGATGATGCGTCGGTAAAAACTGTGCAGCCTCCAGTGGGTTGTTCAACTATGGCACTAGCTGGCAAAAAATGGAGTACCTGGATTATCTCCCCACAGGGGTGTGGTCTTAGACCTTCAATACGACCCGTAAATTCAGCTATCGCCGCTTGCAGGAGCCCCACTTGTGGAAGTACCAACTCCCACTGTGCCAAAGAACAGGGCAATGCGATGACCTCCGGGTCCTTCCCTGTTAAGTGTTGAGTTTGCCTCCGACAGCGGAGAATAAGCTGGGATAATAATGTTGGCCAAGAAATTAAAGCCGTCTTTGGTTTGCCTTGATACAACCGAGCAAAAGGCCAGCCTTTTTCACCATTATTTTGAATTAGTAAACCATGGCCAGCGGTATCGGTCATGTAAATCAGGGCAGTGACCGGTTGTTCAGGTGTAAATCGAGCAAGACCTCAATGCTGGGCCCGATCCATAATTGTCCCAAGAATCTCCTGATGGTTTCTTGAAAGAGTCCTTGGAGCTAGGGGGGAATCTCCTCCTTTCAGGAGTTGATATAAGGTAGTCTATTCCAATATCTGAGGCAGAAATAAGTTTCTAAGCCACAATAGTTGTCCAATTAATTTTTGTGCCTCATGGAGTGTTGTCACTGTAGTCCAAATTTCAAATGATTGTGCTGTCACGCTTCGTGGCCTCAGTTGAGTACCTAAATACTTTACTGCACGCCCTACCTGTGTTTTCCGAGGCTCAATGTGTAACCCATGTCGCTCCAAACTGACCATCAGCTGCACGCGTGCCTTTTCCAGTAACTCCTCTTGGTTGGACGCCAATAACACGTCATCCATGTAATGGAAAATTATGACCGTAGGGAAATTTTCTCGAATAGGGCGTATCGCAGCAGCTACAGCAATTTGACACAAGACTGGTGAGTTTTTCATGCCCTGGGGTAACACCTTCCATTGATATCTGGCGCACGGGTGTTGATTGTTAGGCTCAGGAACAGTAAAGGCAAAGCGTACTCTATCTTCTTCATGCAAGGGAACACTAAAAAAGCAATCTCTAATATCTATAACCACTATTTGATAGTCAGGTGGAATCATGGCCGGAGAAGGGAGGCCCGCTTGTAGCGGACCCATGTCTTGTATACATGCATTAACTGCGCGTAGATCATGTAGCAGTCGCCACGCTCCCGATTTTTTCTTTATCACGAAAATGGGGGTGTTCCAGGGACTTGTAGAGGGTTCGATGTGTCCTGCGTCAAGTTCTCGTTGTACCAATTGTCGAACAGCCGCCCTCTTTTCCTCTGTCAATGGCCACTGCTCTACCCACACTGGTTTACCTGTCAACCAGGTGAGTTTTAATGGGCAGACACAGGCAGTGGCCATTATGATAAATTTGTACGCAGCACTATATTCATCTTCTGCAAGCAACATCGTCCCAAGATGACAATGGGTAACTCAGCAATGACGGGGTTACACCATGCTACCCTAGCTTGTCCAGATTCCGGATCCTTCAACATAATTTGCATTGGGTTCCTGCTTTGATGCGAGGTCTGCATGCCTCCCACGCCTTGCAGCGAACCTCTCGGTTCGAGTGGCCAATCATTTGGCCATAGATGTGATGGGATTACTGTAACATCTGCTCCTGTATCCAAAAGGGCTCTTAATACAAGGCATGGTGTTCCCCCCAACTCTGGGAGCCATGGGGTAACTATAATATCTACTTCTGGTCGTGTGGTCATGTTTAGGGTGAGTGCCACATACGGCGAGGCTCTATCCCCAGCCTCCTCTATTGCGCGCTCCCATCTCCCCAAGGCAGCTGAGTTGGATATTGCATCATTGGGACCACAGGCGACTGTGCTGGTCCCGGGGAAGGAGAGACTCCCTGTGCCATACATTGCGCTGCTGTCGTCGGGCCTGTTGAGCTGATCACTGGGGCAGGTGGGGATGGCACGGCCCTCAGCCATCCCCTCTTCTCGTTTCCCCAGCCCCGTCTCCTTTGCCGACTCCCCGATTTGCACTGTCGAGCTCTGCGGCCTAGTCGCCCGCAGCGCCAGCATCGTAGGTCTCTCTCTCCTTCCCCTGTTCCGGGGGTGTTTATTTTTGAAAGGCATTGTCGCGCCATGTGTCCTTGCCCCCCACACTTACGGCACATAAGTCGTGCGCCGCGGCAGGCCACGTGGACCGCAGCCACTACCGGTTGCATACTTTGCGCCTGCTCCTGTTCCAGCACATAACGAATCATCTGTGAAAGCGTGGTCCCTATGGGTAACTGTCTTAGCAACACTGCAGTTTGTGGGTTTGCTTGCGTACGTGCACAGTCAAGCAATATCGCCTCCTTAGCCTGCTCAGGAAGTCAAGCAACCTGGAGCACCGCTTGCAGCCCGTCTAAAAACTTTGTGAAGGGCTCACTTAACGATTGCCGTATTTGGACCCATGGAGGCTCCCTTTTATCAAGAGCCGCGATGATGCGTATCGCTTCCTGGGCAGCTTTCGAAGATGCAGCAAAATTGCGCCCCCGCATTCGCTGAGCCTGTGCCTGAGGAGTTGCAAACTGCCCTTCACCCATCAGCTGCTCTAAAGTCACTCCTGCCATGGGATGGTTGGTCTGTTGCGCCTCAATAACAACTTGGGTGCACCGATTCCTCCACTCCTCCCTAAACAATACCATCATCGAGGGGGTCAATACGGCCCGCATCAACTGAATGATATCAAAAGGTGCAAGCGGCGTTGCAAAAACACAGTCTAGTAGGACTTGGGTTTCTGGGGAATTTAATCCATGACTTTTCACTGTTGTGACCAATTCTTTCACCAGCTTTGCATCTAACGGTTGCCACTCATATCCTCCACCTGGGGCTGCTTGGAAAGGAAATGCTTGAATCAGAGGGGCCTGGAATCGCACTCTTTCCAAGACACAATTTTTTGCAATCATCCGCAAATCCGTCCCGTTTGCCCTCTCTTTCGGCATTCCCCCTGGCATAAGACTTTCCGCATTTGCCACCACCCCTCTCAATCGGCTGATCAATGCCTCGAGTTCCCTTGAAACCTCATTAGTCCATCTCGGAAGCGGGGGCGGATGAGCAACAATCGAGGATCCCTCATCACCCCCTTCGCCCTCACTGCTATCAGAGCTCATCGGGTAATCGTGTACAGGCTCCCTCCACTGTGAGGGAATACCAGTTTGCTTTCCCATTGCCCCAGGGACAGGGGTTCCCTCTGGTGGCTCAGGTATCACTGACAGTGCCGGGGGAGCCCTACCACCCCCCCTCGATGTCCTGCACTCCGCTCTCTGTGTGTCCAGCACTCGTCGATCACTGAGATACAACAGGGCATCCTCAGGTGTTTTGCCTTCTTTTTCTCCTTCCCGCCATCTTCCTTCACGTAGTTCACGATACTGCTGGGATCCCACATCAGCCCCCGGGACCCAATCCAGCAACCTATCAGTCAGCTCCCTTTCCACACATTGTTGCAACTCGCCCCAGGGGTACTGAGGAAGTGGCAGATCCGCCGGTGCAGGAGGTGCCGAAGGTTCCGTGGGCGGCCGCTCTAAACTCCCCACTTGTATCGGGAACACCTTTCCCGACTCCTTTGTTCCCGCTGCACCATAGTCTCCCTGCACCTCCCCTTCCTCCGTTGGCTCAGCCCCCAGTAACAACGGTTCCGTCTGTGTCCCACAGGCCACTCCTTCCCAGCCAGCCTGTGTCCCCTCCGAAACTAAACTTGTTGGCTTTTCGTTCCCAGGAGATTCCTGCCCCATCAGCGCACCACGTGCAGCAGGTCGGCGCCGCCTTGCCGCAAACCCCCTCTTGAGCACCCTTGTCGTTACCGACTTTAGTACCTTTATGAGTTCCGCGAGCTCCATCGCTGTTGCCTGATCACGTCGGAGTCACCACTATATAGCAAACATTACACATCAAAGTTATCCCACCAGACCTCCAGCCGACCCGGGCTTTATACCCCCAGCAGTAGGCGTGTCATGTTATAAGGGGCGGAGACAAGGGAGGGTCGACCCTTAACTCTTTCTGTACAGCACGTGATCTTCTGGTCGCCAGCCCTTATCTTTACTACACAAATGAACTAAATTCTGTGACAGCTGCTTTTGGGATCTCTCCAACTTTCTGGATATTTCCAAAAAATAAGGTATTGAAAACCATCCTAAGATTTCCCTGAATCTCTCACTTTAGGATTTAACTTTCTTTACTTATCACAAAGTGATATCAGTTGGACTTGATGATCTTAAAGGTCTTTTCCAACCTAAACGATTCTATGATTCTATGAAAGGAAGCTGAAACCTGAATCGTCAAACATGTGAGGTTGTCCTCAGTTATCCAGACTATGGACTTAATGAGACCTAATGATGTCCATCGTCATTCTAAACAGCCTGAGCTGATCTGGTACATGAACACAAATACTTAGAGGTGCCACTTTTTAGAATGGACACTCATGGTCACTCCCCTCTGCTTGTCCTTTATTCAGAATTGCCCTTATCCCTGAAGCCAATAGTCAATACGAAGCCACTGGATTCAATAAGAACAGAAAGTCATCTATTTCTCTCTGAGTCTGCAGTTTTCTGAAAATTCTTTCCTTCTAAATATGCCTTAGAAATCCCTGTGAGCACTCCATATTGCCTGCAGTTCTGCTTTAATGTCGTTCCTCAGAAGGCCAGGAGTCTTGCAAGGATTCTGGCATGCAAGAGAAAAAGAAAGAGGAAGAAAAGATCAGGTGCCCTTTCTCTCAGGACTTCTTTTATCTTACTGCACTCACTTTCCAAAAAGGCATAGGCTTTTATTTTTCTCGGGAAATGTAAGCTATCTTCACTTCCTAAGTTTTGTTCTTCCTACTTTCCTGAAGATGTATTTTGCATTAACATTATTAGAATTTTGCTCTGTGGACTTCTTGTTTAATATTTCCTGTGAACTATTTGTTACAAAAAAGTCACCTGGTTTCAGATTTCTCCTTCCCCTCCCAGACAGTCATGCCCATAAGAATCCTCCTTTTGCTGTTCTGTGGGCTCCCAGTCTGAAGGGGGCTGAACCTGCCGTATATCTGGGTATATGCTCCATGGTGCTTCGACCTAATTCATTTGGGTCTTGCCAGGTGCATTCCCCTACTTACCACTCTAGCTGATCCTTTTAATTCCTCTGGTGTGCCAGATGTTCCCTGCATTGCATTCTCCCTGGGTGGATTTTAAGGCAGAGCTCTCCTTCCTCCCAGGCTCGGCCGCAGCTGTGAGCTGATAGAGCTGCCTCTCCCCACTGCTGTGAGCTTTAATCAGGTTCTAAAGTTTCATTATCAGAGTTATCCATTCTGGAAGATATTTCACACTCCCCAAGCCCCAGGCAAGTCCTAACAACCTTTTTTAATATTCTTTTTTTTTTTTTCTATCCTCCCTTTCCTCATTTTTTTCCCCTTTCTCTTTGATGGTGTTCTGCAGGTGCTTGAGCAAATACAAGGCTCCAAGGTCTGCATCTCCGAAGACTGCTGCAGTTTTTAGCTCTCAGCCACCATTCCAGAAGCCATTCTCCTTTTCATGGCCAACAGCTGGTCTTTTTCAGGAGTCACTGGCGCATAGTCAGGGAACTCTGATCATATGCCTTGTAAGATTCTTAGTGGCTGACATCATTTGCCAAATGCCAGCTTTCTTTGACAGTTTTTTGTGGTCTTTCCAGCTCCACAGATACTTGGCTGCCAGGTATAACCCCCATGATTAAAATATAACTTTGGGCTCCGTCATCACAAAAGTGGGTGCATGAGGATGTAGATGGAGAGTGTAAAAGAAAATTGTTTGAAATTTTCCCTGCAATTTGTGTGCAGATCTTCCCCCTGAGATCTCCAATAGCTGGTATATGCTATGCTAATGGCTAGCATCATTAATGAATGCATGCTAGCTAATGAAAATGCAGTGATGAGAACTGTAACTGACCCTTATCACTGCAATTATTGTCCATAATAATTAGTTTACAGTTACAGGAATACATTAGGAAGTGTGACTGCTACTACATTTGTCTCAGAAGATAGAAGAAAACAGTCACTCCTGCTTTACATAGTACGGCTTCTAAGAGTTTACTGCCAAAGGACACCAGTAGATGGTTATCTCCTGAATGTCATGATTTCATTCCGATGACCCTGTATTAGGCCAAAAGTTAAAGTCTCTGTCCTTTCACAGTTTGAATTAGCAGCCTTTTAGTTAGAAAACAGTGGCCATTTAGCATAGGCAGTGAAGGGTCATTATTTCAAAGGTATCCTAAATTTAGTCCTTGCTGCTGTGATGACTCACCCAGTCATATGGCACTGCAGGAAGTAATGAAAAAGCATCAGAATAATGCAAAGCAATTCTCTACTCCTGTAACGTCTCTCTGGCTACATGTTTTCCCCAGCTCCTTGGCTTATGGACTCCACCAGCCTGGACTTCCCTACATTCTTATTGTTGTTTATTTGCACCAAAGTATTCAGGAATGTCCACTTGAATGGGAGTAAATAGGTAAAAACAAGATGGACTTAGTCCCTCCCTGATGAACTATCATTGTCTAAGCACACAAGGAGAGACAACATCTCAGTAAACAAAACACAAGGGGGATGCAAAAGAGGTAGTAAATGGTTCATGCTCCCTCTCTAGGGAGTTTAATAAGGGAATGCCAGCTTTATCTTGGTGGAACATGTTCCCCAAATCAGCACTGACCAGAGCCATGGCATCCATACCATGCTACAAAGTGGCATGTGGGCCCTGAAAACTCTCCAGCTATGTTCATGCACCACTGGGCAAACTCTTGTCTTAGTATGTGTAAAACAAAACCATGGCCAAACTTCCTAGTTTGGTCAACACTGTCTTGGGGATCTCTGAATAAGGCTCTGTCTTGTTGGAAGATAGAGTGTCAAACTGTGAGTAGGTACCTAGTTTGCAGCAGCTGGCATATTTCTTCCAGATTTTGCCAGTAGACTAATTACTGTTGGTCAAAAGCATGGAATTAATTCTATAAAATGACAATATATTTTTAATTTTTTTTTCCCTTACTGGAATCAAAATCTTCATTTTCCAAATTATTGCATTAGGACTGACAAGGAGAAGGAAACCATCAGGACTTAGTTTGCCTCATCCTGTAATAAGGTTAGTCCAGAATCTGCTGGCACTACTCAAGAGTCAGTTGAGTGAGAAGTTGAGAGCCTCACTCTTACATGCTTTGGCTGGGGAATGTTCTCCATCAAATACTAGTTATTTAACTTCGTTTTCTGACTCAGTAACCAAAGCTGCCTATGTAGACAGTGACTATTCCAAAAGCCCATTTAGGCAGCTCCATTTCTGTGTAGTAAAACACAACAATTTCCACCAATTTTTTTTAGTAGCAATCTGTGAAGGAAGAACAATGGTTCAGAAAATGTTCTTCAGAACAATTACAATTGTAATTGCAACAAGTACAAGAACAATTGTTCTTGAGTACAATTTTCTTATTAAAAAAAAAGAAAAAAAAATCTACATTTTGTTGCTTTAGCACATCCAAGAAAAGACTATTCACTGTTAAAGCTCTAGTATATTCCAGTGCAACTATCTAAAAATAACATCCCCTTCCTGGAAGGGGAACCTGAGCCCTGAGCATCTGTGACCAGTTCTCACCTAAATATTGCTGAAGACTCCTTAAGATGGGAATTCTGGAACAAAAGGGAAATTAGAGTAGTAAATTCAGTCCTAACAATTCTGACACACTATCTCCTGCTGTGCTGCCACCACCCAGCAAATTCATTACAATGTTCCTTGTTATACTTCAGGTTAAAGTCATGGGTGCATGGCTGACCAGCTTTAAATTAGATGTCCTTGGTTGAATAGGTTCATTTCCTGAGCAAGACAGATTGGGGTTAATAAAAATTATTTGTTTCTGCCAAATTCATGAAATCATAGGATATTTTAGGTTGGAAAGAACGTCAGGAGACCTCTAGTTCAACTTCCTGCTCAAAGGAGGGTCAACATTTAATTAAGCCCAGTTCCTCAGGGTTCAGTTTGGTCTTCAAAACCTCCAAGGACCAAGATTGCACAAACTCTTTGGGGAACTTTTTCCAATGCTTCACTGTCCTCCTGCTGAGAAATATTTTATTTGTATCAAGTCAGAACCTTCCCCATTTAGTTTATGGTCATTGCCTGCACCATGCATCCCCATGAAGACCCTGACTCCATCTTGATAAATTCTTCTACAATTTTGGAATGAGTAGTTCAGTGTGGAAAGTAGTAAACTTCTGCATAAAGCATTTAATAGTTTCAAAACAAAACATTTTGATACTTTTGTTTCAAAATGGCATATTATCACTAAACAGATGAAAAAGAAAAGGAAATTGTACAGTTTGGGTCATGTGAAACATTTAATTTAGACCAAAAGGGAGTGTTTTGTTTGGCTGCTTTTCTATTGGCCACTAAATTGAAAAAGTATATACTCACAAAACTCTAGGTAAGCTCCATGTTTATGGTGATTTAGGAACTGCTGGTGGAAAATTGGTAGAAGTTATTTTCTGTTAGCTAAATAGAATAATACAACCTTCAATCTGCAGCTATGAAGAGCTGTAATTTGGAAAACACAACGTGATAGAAATGGATTATGGTGCTATTCCATTCAGATGTATGACTTCACTGTTTCTGTAAACCTTGTCCTTTTAATGTGGATTTAATAACGTCAGGCAACACAAGGAACTAGGTTCTTTTCAAATTGAAGAATGCACAGTGTTTCCATAACTGAACATCTTAATTGCTGAACAAGGAGCAAAGACTTTTCCTGCTTTGGATTGGAAAGTGTTTTCATTTTATGTGTATAGTGACAGAATGTGTCTGTGTCTGAGTATAGGAATGGAAAGTAAATTCTAACATACCTTGAAGTTTATTATAGTGGCACTGCAGAGGTTCCTCCTGTAGCACTGCAAAACTGTGATTCCATTTCCTTACACTCTTCCAGGATAAAGGGATATTCATTTTTCCTACAATTATCTTTTTGAATTATAAAATGGTCCATAGATGATTTATTTTTCAGAGCTGGAATTCTCCACCTTAGAAAATCTGATAGAAATTACTTCCTGGCCAGTGCCTTAGTATAGTAATGGCACAGGGAATATAATAGCCATTGACTATGGAAAATGGTGAAGCAAATGACATCACCTGGATTTTCAAGATGTTCTTAGAAAGAGGACAAATGTTTGGCCCACTTTTGGTGTTTCACTCAGGGCTAATACTGGCGGGATCTGCAGTCAACAAAATGGAAGAATTGAAGTACCTAAATTGATCAAACTCAGAACAGTAGCTGCTGAACAAAATAATCTTCAGTCTGGATGCACTCACATGGAGAAGCTGTGGAAGGAAAAGACCTTAGTTTCCAAAAGGGTGTGATGCCATGGGCAGGCAGATGTCTGGGTTAAAGTTAACATATATTTTTGATTCAGAACAGTGTTCTGGGCAATATCTTTTGGCCAGTTCCTACCATGACTGTTGGAGGCTGATGCTGATTTATCTGATCCAAAAACAAGACCTTGGATGCATCAAGGAAAGATCACTTTGAAAATATTCTGGGGGTACTCTGCTTTTTACACTTTTCTTTATCATTTGCTATCACCCAGTGTTAAAAAGTAAGGAGACCAATAACAAGAGACCTTTGACTTGACTCAGTTTGGCCATTATGATTTTTCTTTCTCTTTATCCCCTCTTGTCTCAAAATTACCACAAAATTCTTGTGTGCAGTGCAGTTTATGGTGTGTGACTGTTCTGTTGATCTGCAGGCTAGAAGAAAGGATGCATTTGATATTTTACCTTAGTAGGCCACAATCCTGGGCTGCAAAATCAGTAGAAGAAAGTTGATTTCCATGCAATGTGCAAGCCCTGAAGCCCTAGGTAGGTGTTATTTGGGTAGCACAGAAAACAGGGTGTTTTCCAACCACAGAAAGTGCCCAATACATCGCCTCCCACAGAAAGTGCCCAATACACTGCCTCCTCAGTCCCCACCCAGTTGGCAAGACTGTTGTCCTGGCCAGGTTTGTGTTTCCACTGACACTGCTCCAGCGGGTATGAATCTAACAGCACACCAGTGCCATCTGCACAGCTGCTCTGCAGGACCAGTGCTTCCTTCTGCCTGCTGCATGCGGCAGTCTGAAATGATTAAGAAACTCCAGATAAGGAAGCATTTTGATGGCTGCTGTGAAGTGCAAGGGGACACTAGCATTTTTCCCCATGTTTGGGTAAAAGGGGAAAATTCAGCTCAAAAGCTTCAGACTCCTGCAAGATTTTTAATGACTCAGCTCAGCAAGGCAGATTTTTCTGCCACCTTCAATCAACTCTCTATATCCTCTCTAGATTTTGAGAGTGTTCAGAAGCTGGTTTATCAGAGTGAAGAGATCTGTAGTATCCTTTTACTCCCCTATCACCATTTTGTGTGGCATGCACCCCATGTGTCACATAAGCCACTTCCTTTCCTTGTCCCCAACCTATTATCACATCAACTTCCAACCCAGGAAATACTCACTCACATCCTCCCTTTATAAAAAAGCATTTTGGTTCCAGACAAATAAACAAACAAAACAACCAAACATCAGTCCCTCACTAGATCTGAGTCATTCACTTTGGGCAAATGCAGCCTTTTTTGAATAGGAGAGGGGCTGTGGCACTGATTCCTCAGGTAGGGTCAGTCTTGGTCAGGTGAAGGTAATATATCCATCAGACACTGATATGAACAGTAGAATAAGCAGGGAGAGGGGGAGGAAGGATGTGTGAGTGTCAGGAGCACTGCTGGGGTAACTTGGCAGACATAGCCTTGGTTCTTGAATTTTTCCTGAGACTCCTCTTCACTCCATGGCCACCTCATGAAGTGAAGCATTCACCTCCTTGACTTCTGCCACTTCAGTTGTGGTTATTTAATCAGTTAGGCTTTCCCTACATGCAATGAAGAGACAAGAAGATCTAGGGGATAATCTACCCTATCCAGAAATAAATGTGGTAGATCAGCTCATGGAGATCTCTTCACTCCATTGATTACAGAGGAAGCTTCAGTGATTGCTCAGACAACTCAACTCACTTTTAGGTGAATGAAATTAAGACCAACAGCTATTTCTACCCTCCCTCCTTTGGTTTCCCAATTACTCAGAAGGTGAGAATAGCACAGAGGAGAAATGAGAGAATAAACATTAAAAATTAAGATAGGTATGTAGGTAAGGGCTTATTGGTGTGGAAAAGACCTACCATCCCTCTCCAATGCTGGTCTATGGATCAGGATACAACATAAGCACTGTTATTCGCACTTGTTCTTTAGGGTAAGTGTACTGCTTACTCTCTCTTGTTTAAATGTTACAGCCACAAAACAAGCTAATAAATTTCTAGCTGACAAGCCTGACGGAGCAATAAGTAAAAACAGGAAAGCATCTATTACATATTGCCCTGAATTTATCAGCTCTCCCTTCAAAAGGGGAAATAACACAAGGCAAATTGTGGGTAGTTTTTTTATCTGCTAAAAAAATATGCCCTGTGCCCCAGTCAAAAAACAAGCTGTTGTGAAGTAACCACATTATTTAAAGATACACGTCAAACAGGAAGAGGAAAACCAAACAAGCATGGCTTGAAAATTTCCCACAAGTGAGCTCTGACAGTCAGAGCACAGTGATGGACTTGCTGACAGAGCCTCAGCTGCAGGGAAACCATGGGCTTTTCCAGGGCCAGAGGGCTGGGAAGGGGAATGAAAGAGACTCTCTTCTCTTTTGAATATTTGTCTCCGGCTATGTTTCTGGTGCTTGCTTTATTAATGTTTTTAAAGCCAAATCAATATGTCAGCAACTGAGATTTCATCTCAGCCTCCAACACGAGGTCACTTGTAAACATCAAGGTGAGTCTGAGATACCGCCCATTATCAATGCAAGAAACCATGGGTAGGATTTCTTGGTGTGGGCATGCATGTTTAAGCTGCACTCCTTTGAAGCACTTCAGTCCATGCATAACTTTAAGCAGACGGGAATTTAAAACTGAACACTGCGTAGGACTAATTTTTTGATTGCTGTGAGCCTGACAGCTGGTGAAATGGGCTATGTGGAAAACCTGTTGGCTGGAGCCATCGAGCCACATAATATGAACCCTGCCCTCTCAGAAATTTAGTGATGGAAAAGGTGCCTGTGTAGCTAATCTGCTATTGGGATGGCACCACCTTTCACTCCACAGTCTGTTTTCAGGGTGACTACAGAGCTCATATTTGAAGTTATACTCCTTACTGCAATGCTTAGGGTTATTTTTTTCCTTTTCAAAACCCAGTCTTCAGAATAGAAACATTTATAAGCATCAAGCTGACAAGCACTAGCACTCTGGATATTTGTTTGCTTTCTCTTACATAAAGACACTACTTTGCAAATTCCAAAGATTTGCAAACGATTCCTGATGAATCATCCCTATCCAAAAGAATGTGATGTTAAAAGTATTTTCTACAGCAGCATAGTTGCCAGTTCACTTGCTACATGTTTTCCTATATGCACAAGCCTTTTCAAAGGATATATTCTAGCACATCTTATTTAAAGTGAATTAAAATGATAGCTTATGAAATTTATAGGCTTTCAGGTCAGAAAGGGCTATTATAATCATCAAGATTAACCTGTGGCATAAACTTCTCTAACTACATAAAATTACTCAGAGATTCTTGGATTAAATGAGATAAATTTTTCCCACCTGTGAAAAGGAAGAAAAAAAAAATCAGTAACTTGTCAGTATGGCATATCTTATATAAAAGAACAAGTCTTGATTTTGGAGAGTAAAATGATATGGTATGAATTAATTCTTGGCAAATTACACTATTTTGATAATTCAGACTAAACTCAATTCCAAACTGAATGTCGGATTTCAGTCCAAATTTCATTTGGTATTCCCATTTTACTTCAAATTTGATATTGTCATAATTTCAGTATCCAGTTTACTGTGCCTTTCTTTGTCTGCTAGACTATCATAACATTTATGGATTAATAAAAAAAGCCTTTTCAAATTACTGCAAGGAACACAGTCCCTCACAGTACAAATCCCAGCTCTTTAATACAATGAATATAAACCAAAGAAGCAAACAGGTATTTGACCCAGGAATCAAGGTCTATATATTAATATCACAGCATATAATATAAGTACTAGATTATATTTTTAAAAAGGAAATCTGACTTTGTTTTAGAACTGATTCTGTCGACAAATGATTTTATAAGTGTATACATTTCTAGGGAGCCATCCTGTGTTTTGCTCCTAACCAGAAGTAAAGCCATGCAACCCAGAGCAAAAGATCATCAACCTTCTGACATAAATTACTTTGCTGACAATTCCCTTAGTGTATGTTATCACATTTCTCTGGCTGCTCTGACAAGATATATTGTCATGTAGAACCAAATTAATACACAGGGAGGTTTTGTCATTAAAGAAATACAAGTTGATTTCTTTTATTATGACCAACAAGAGAGCTGCATTTGCAGTACAAACAGCTATAGCATTCTCTGAGCTAATATTCCTGTGTGGCACATGGCTAACTCATAGTAACCTGGATACTGAAACTGGGGCAATGCATTTATTTAAATCCTCAGGGAAGAAACTACTTCAAATCCAGGTGCTTAATGGTAGAACCATGTGTAAACTGAAATGCACAACATACATTCATCCTGCTATTAAAGCAGCACATTAAAAGGAAAGGAATGAGGAAAGAAAGTCGTAAGAAATCTCAAGAATTTTCATCTTACTAACAATTCAAATACTGTGAATGATGTTGCATATGACCAGAATTTTACTCTTGAATCCAAGCTGACACTAAAACACTTCTTGGAGGAGAAGCTAAACTCAAATCCTGATGTTAAGAAACCAGAATAAAACAAACGATCTAGTCCAGTACCTCTGCTCTGACCCTGGCTCAGGAAGAGATGTAAACATATGCTTCACTCTCCCTGGGTGCACTAAGTGCCCTTGCTGCATGCTTTCCTGACAGCTGCTGCAGAGAAACACACAAGCAGAAAGTCAGAAACCACAGAATAATATGCCCAGAGCAGAGCTAGCTTCCCTGCAATCAGATGTGAAGAAAGTAGGTGAATTAATAGTCAAATGCAGTAAGAAAACGAGGTGCATCAGTTGGACTCAAATCAAAAAGTGCTGGAATTCTGATAAATCCCAGTCTTGTGAGACTTGCCAAATTTTTCAGCAGCAATGGAAAAGCACATAAGCGTTTGTTCAGCTGTTAATGCTGTTTGAATCCCAGTCTCAGTGATTCAGCTGGAATGAGCTACTTTACCTACTGGATATCTTAGATTCAGAAACTTTGGCAAAAAACTTCTGAGACAGATTTTATAACAAGAGATTAGCTTAAATAATGCCTCTGCAGATCCTGATTAGAGGTGAAGCTGTGTCCAGACCAAGCAAATCTCTAGTTTCTTTTTCACTAGTTTCATTGCTTCCTTCTCCTTCTGAGGGAGGAAAAACAAGACAAAAGTATTTTTTTCATGGTATTTTGGCACTTCTGTTTCCTGTTGTGGCCAGAACCTAGAATTTAAGAAACTTGTGACTGAAACAATTGAAGTAGCACTGGAAAATTCAAACAGGAAGCAAGATGTAATTTTTTAAACAGTGAGGGCAATTAATCACTAGAACAGCTTTGCCAATGGATGTGGTGGATTTGCCATCATGCGAGTCTTTAAATCTAGTCTGTCTTTCCTTCTAAGTGTGATTGCTCTAATTTAAGGTATTGGTTTTAACACAGGAAACACTGGGTAAAATATTCTGGTTTAACTAGATTGTTACAATGATCCCCTCTGGCCTTAATGCTATGAAAATCTTTACAAGATGCATTTTAGGACATACTCTTTTGCAGACTGGGGTGAATGTGTGAGACAGGAGAAGAGAGGGTGCTCCAGACTTGCAGTTATCTTCATGGGTAGGGCACTCCACTAAGACAGAGGCAATCAGGATTCAAGTCTTTCCTTCAGGTCAGGTACAGGTAGGGACCGAAAAGAGTTCAGTTCCTAAACGAGCATCCTCATCCATGTTCAATTTACTGGATTTAAGGGCACCTTTGTCCAGGTGCCCAGGCTGTCACTCTGACTTCAGGAGAGAGTCATGTTAGGAAATGCTGAATAAAAATAGACTTTGCTTTCAGATCCATAGTTAGGTGCCTGGCTGATTACCTGTCCTTAAGGGCAGTCCTAACTCCTCTCCTGGGAATTCACTGTGGCTAGTTTAGGCAGCTCCTTGTTGGTGGCCACAGCCCCTTTCATAGGCACCTCTTACTTCAGTACCTGATAGCAGGATCCTGAGCTTCTAAGTCATGGCTGGATGTCCTGCAGGGCACAGGACCTTGGATAAATGTCGCAGTTTTGAACTTTTATGTCAATAATCACTAGAACTATCTTTTTGCAGATATTTAAAAGCCAATTACTTCAATAACAGTTAGGTATCTAGACACCTTTAACACTCTGTGACTTAAAAGGCATAAAAATGTACCTTCTGGCCTACAAAATATTGACTTTTTATCTTGTGATAATCTAATCTCTTTGGGTGGGAAGCAATCTGTTTGAACTAAATATCGTAGAATCATAGAATGCTTTGGGATGAAGGAACCTTTAAAGGTCATCTAGTCCAACCCCCCTGCAATTGGCAGGGGCATCTACAACTAGATCAGGTTCCTCAAAGCCCCATCCAGCCTGGCCTTGAATGTTTCCAAGGATGGGGCATCTACCACCTCTCTGGGCAACCTGTGCCACTATTTCACCACCCTCATTGTAAAAAATTTCTTCCTTATATCCAGTCTGAATCTATCCTCCTTTAGTTTAAAACCATTACCCCTTGTCCTATCGCAACAGGCCCTGCTAAAAAGTCTGTCCCCATCTTTCTTATAAGCCCCCTTTAAGTACTGAAAGGCTGCAATAAGGTCACCCCACAGCCTTCTCTTCTCCAGGCTGAGCAGCCCCAGCTCTTTCAGCCTTTCCTTATAAGAGGGGTGCTCCATCCCTCTGATCATTTTTGTGGCCTCCTCTGGACCCTCTCCAACAGGTCCATGTCCTTCTTGTACTGAGGACTCCAGAACTGGACACAGTACTCCAGGTGGGGTCTCACCAGAGCAGAGTGGAGGGGCAGAATCCCCTCCTTCGCCCAGCTGGCCACACTTCTTTTGATGCAGCCCAGGATACAGCTGGCTTTCTGGGCTGCGAGAGCATGTTGCTGGCTCATGTCCAACTTTTTTTCTATCAGTACCCCCAAGTCCTTCTCGGCAGGGCTGCACTCAATCCCTTCATCCCCCAGCCTGTATTGATACTGGGGATTGCCCCGACCCAGGTGCAGGACCTTACACTTGTCCTTGTTGAACCTCATGAGGTTCACACAGGCCCATTTCTCCAGCCTGTCCAGATCCCTCTGGATGGCATCCCATCCCTCAGGTGTGTCAGCTGCAGCACTCATCTTGGTGTCATCTGCAAACTTGCTGAGGGTGCACTCGATCCCGCTGTCTGTGTCATTGATGAAGATATTGAACAGCACTGGCCCCAGAACGGATCCGTGAGGGACACCACTCATCACTGATCTCCATCTGGACATCAAGTCATTGACCACTACCACTAAATATCTGAAAATGCATGTTGGGTTTGTATGAATTGAAAATCTACAGCTAGGTCATTGTGAATCAAAGGTATGTTTGGACAGAAAGCCTCCACAGGTCTTGAAAGCAGTTCCAGTAAAGAAATGCACACCTGCATAAAAGCACCCCCCCACACACAGAGCAATAGAGGAAGGAAAGACTTTCAGTTTCACTAGAAACAGAAAAGTCTGTTTCTACTCTCAGGAAAAAAAAAAAAAGACAAAAACAGAAAAAGTTTTGTGCTACTTCATGGAAACATCTGGGTGAAAGAGAACAGGAGGTGTCAACAGAAGTCAAAATAACAACTCGTATCACATGTTTTTGATGTGAATGTATTTGACATATTTATCATACTTGCCATTCTGGAGGAGCAGGTTTAGATGTATGCCAGGTAAAAAAGAAGCAGTGAGAGACATCTCTTTTTAGAAATAGGCAACCTCACTTAAAGAATCTAAATTGCATTTCTGAGCATAGTAACGTAGCTGTAAATGCAATTTTATGGTTGTTCTAGGGAGAAAATGTGGGTGGAGAAGCTGTAAGAAGAGAGAAAGTAGGCAAATTGAGAAATAAAGACACAGACTAGTTGTAATAGGAGCTGAAGAGCTCTAAAGTAAAAGTTTCCTCTCATCTCACTAATCTCGTATAAAAGGCACAACATTTATTTTCCACCAAGACTTTCTTTGTGGCTGAACGATTTTTTTCTACCAGCTTTGGAGCCCAACATTTTTTGTGAACACTCAGACTAAAAATATGAGCCAAATGCTTGCAGAAGTGCAAATTTTTCTAAAACTATTTGCATACAAAGCTATATAGTACCTATCTCTGCAGTATCTAAACAGCAACCCAAAAGCAGAAATAACAGTGTATCAGTGACACATGGGGAAAGAGGTGTTTTCAGACTTATTATGGTGATTAAATCAGTGGACAATATTGTAACCAAGTGTTGTACATCTGTCTATAATCTAAGTTTAAAAATCCATGGTATTCTTCATAGTTTTACAGCTGGTTTGAGCAAGAGACACAAGGTTCACCTTTACCATGAAATAAATTAAAAAGAGAGCATAAGAAATAAAGCCACCTAACTGATAGCTCTCTTTTGGCTTGGCTTTGGACCACGGCAATGAACTCTCTCCAAGACAATTCTGCTAGACAGAGATCTATCCCTCAGCAGCAACATATGAGCCAGTCACTGTTGCATAGCCCAGGGCCAGAAATTGGTCCTTGACTTTTTTTGTTTGGCAGTATAGACATATCAATGACTCACTCAGGTATGAATAGCTCTCAGTATCTTTATTAACTACATTTTCTTGCATGCTTTCTGTTTAGAACTGCCTTTTCATTAGTGAGAAGAAAAACGAGTTCCTATGAGAGATCTCCAAACAAGCTGAAGGCTAGCATGATAAAAAGGCTTAGTAAGAGCACTCCCTGAAAGGAGACACAATAGAAGGAGGCAGAGAACTGAGTGGAGGGGTATAATGGCTAATGTGAGAGACAGAAATGAGGAGAGAGGGATACATAAAAGGAGACAGCAGAAAAATTCAAACCTCTGACTCCGGAAACTATTTAGCAATGTTTTTTTCTTGGGAATGTAACAAGATGAGCATTTCATGCGGCATGTCTATATATTTTCCATCTGGATACCATTCTACAAAGAGTGGGATTTATTATAATTTCACTTCATTAAACTTAATTTACTTCATTACTACAGTATCCAGTGAAGAACTGTACTTTTCTCCTGGTTTAAGGAGAAACTGTTGTTTCTTTCAAGTTCTGTGAAAAATAGTTCCCTTTTACTCTGCCTTTCTCGTATTTTTTCTTCTTCTACTAAAACTGGAAAAAAGGATAAATTTGAAAACTGAAGGGTTTGTTTTCCTTTTTTGTATTTCATTTAAAGAAGTGGGGTTTAAACAAAATTCATGACGATGGGTTCTACTTTGCAAAAAATTACATTTGGGATCTGGGAGCTTTTGGTCAGATTCCTCTCTCCCACCTCAGGTGTCTACAGTGTAGGTGTTCACATCCAAGTCAGTTTCCCCAGAAATGTAGTCCATGTAGTCAATGGAGCTTGCAGTGTCTTTCACATGACCAGAGTTAGGTAAATATTTAATGAGATGAATAATTACTCCACTGACTATACTGACAAGCCCTCTTCCAAATACTGGAGCAACCTAGGAGGGATAAGCCCAGATGTAAACACCTACAGGTGACTTAGGCATCTGAAGTTAAGCCAGCTGAGTCCAACCCATCTTTTTCTTAGGCTTCTCTCATGAATCAAAGAGGAGGGAGAAAGATATTTGGAGTGCTATAATTTGACTAATACTCTGGTGTAGTAAAGATAAGGGCTGGCGACCGGAAGATCACGTGCTGTACGGAAAGAGTTAAGGGTCGACCCTCCCTTGTCTCCGCCCCTTATAACATGACACACCTACTGCTGGGGGTATAAAGCCCGTGTTGGCTGGAGATCTAGTGGCATAACCTTGATGTGTAGTGTTTGCTACACAGTGGTGGCTTTGACGTGATCAGGCAACAGCGATGGAGCTCGTGGAACTCATAAAGGTACTAAAGTCGGTAACGACAAGGGTGCTCAAGAGGGGGTTTGCGGCAAGGCGGCGCCGACCTGCTGCACGTGGTGCGCTGATGGGGCAGGAATCTCCTGGGAACGAAAAGCCAACAAGTTTAGTTTCGGAGGGGACACAGGCTGGCTGGGAAGGAGTGGCCTGTGGGACACAGACGGAACCGTTGTTACTGGGGGCTGAGCCAACGGAGGAAGGGGAGGTGCAGGGAGACTATGGTGCAGCGGGAACAAAGGAGTCGGGAAAGGTGTTCCCGATACAAGTGGGGAGTTTAGAGCGGCCGCCCACGGAACCTTCGGCACCTCCTGCACCGGCGGATCTGCCACTTCCTCAGTACCCCTGGGGCGAGTTGCAACAATGTGTGGAAAGGGAGCTGACTGATAGGTTGCTGGATTGGGTCCCGGGGGCTGATGTGGGATCCCAGCAGTATCGTGAACTACGTGAAGGAAGATGGCGGGAAGGAGAAAAAGAAGGCAAAACACCTGAGGATGCCCTGTTGTATCTCAGTGATCGACGAGTGCTGGACACACAGAGAGCGGAGCGCAGGACATCGAGGGGGGGTGGTAGGGCTCCCCCGGCACTGTCAGTGATACCTGAGCCACCAGAGGGAACCCCTATCCCTAGGGCAATGGGAAATCAAACTGGTATTCCCTCACAGTGGAGGGAGCCTGTACATGATTACCCCATGAGCTCTGATAGCAGTGAGGGCGAAGGGGGTGATGAGGGATCCTCGATTGTTGCTCATCCGCCCCCGCTTCCGAGATGGACTAATGAGGTTTCAAGGGAACTTGAGGCATTGATCAGCCGATTGAGAGGGGTGGTGGCAAATGCGGAAAGTCTTATGCCAGGGGGAATGCCGAAAGAGAGGGCAAACGGGACGGATTGGCAGATGATTGCAAAAAATTGTGTCTTGGAAAGAGTGTGATTCCAGGCCCCTCTGATTCAAGCATTTCCTATCCAAGCAGCCCTCGGTGGAGGATATGAGTGGCAACCGTTAGATGCAAAGCTGGTGAAAGAATTGGTCACAACGGTGAAAAGTCATGGATTAAATTCCCCAGAAACCCAAGTCCTACTAGACTGTGTTTTTGCAACGCCGCTTGCACCTTTTGATATCATTCAGTTGATGCGGGCCGTATTGACCCCCTCGATGATGGTATTGTTTAGGGAGGAGTGGAGGAATCGGTGCACCCAAGTTGTTATTGAGGCGCAACAGACCAACCATCCCATGGCAGGAGTGACTTTAGAGCAGCTGATGGGTGAAGGGCAGTTTGCAACTCCTCAGGCACAGGCTCAGCGAATGCGGGGGCGCAATTTTGCTGCATCTTCGAAAGCTGCCCAGGAAGCGATACGCATCATCGCGGCCCTTGATAAAAGGGAGCCTCCATGGGTCCAAATACGGCAATCGTTAAGTGAGCCCTTCACAAAGTTTTTAGACCGGCTGCAAGCGGCGCTCCAGGTTGCTCGACTTCCTGAGCAGGCTAAGGAGGCGATATTGCTTGACTGTGCACGTACGCAAGCAAACCCACAAACTGCAGTGTTGCTAAGACAGTTACCCATAGGGACCACGCTTTCACAGATGATTCGTTACGTGCTGGAACAGGAACAGGCGCAAAGTATGCAACCGGTAGTGGCTGCGGTCCACGTGGCCTGCCGCGGCGCACGACTTACGTGCCGTAAGTGTGGGGGGCAAGGACACATGGCGCGACAATGCCCTTCAAAAATAAACACCCCCGGAACAGGGGAAGGAGAGAGAGACCTACGATGCTGGCGCTGTGGGCGACTAGGCCACAGAGCTCGACAGTGCAAATCGGGGAGTCGGCAAAGGAGATGGGGCTGGGGAAACGAGAAGAGGGGATGGCTGAGGGCCGTGCCATCCCCACCTGCCCCAGTGATCAGCTCAACAGGCCCGACGACAGCAGCGCAATGTATGGCACAGGGAGTCTCTCCTTCCCGGGACCAGCACAGTCGCCTGCGGTCCCAATGATGCAATATCCAACTCAGCTGCCTTGGGGAGATGGGAGCGCGCAATAGAGGAGGCTGGGGATAGAGCCTCGCCGTATGTGGCACTCACCCTAAACATGACCACACGACCAGAAGTAGATATTATAGTTACCCCATGGCTCCCAGAGTTGGGGGGAACACCACGCCTCGTGTTAAGAGCCCTTTTAGATACAGGAGCAGATGTTACAGTAATCCCATCACATCTATGGCCAGATGATTGGCCACTCGAACCGAGAGGTTCGCTGCAAGGCGTGGGAGGCATGCAGACCTCGCATCAAAGCAGGAACCCAATGCAAATTATGTTGAAGGATCCGGAATCCGGACAAGCTAGGGTAGCATGGTGTAACCCCGTCATTGCTGAGTTACCCATTGTCATCTTGGGATGATGTTGCTTGCAGAAGATGAATATAGTGCTGCGTACAAATTTATCATAATGTCCACTGCCTGTGTCCGCCCATTAAAACTCACCTGGTTGACAGATAAACCAGTGTGGGTAGAGCAGTGGCCATTGACAGAGGAAAAAAGGCGGCTGTTCGACAATTGGTACAACGAGAACTTGACGCAGGACACATCGAACCCTCTACAAGTCCCTGGAACACCCCCATTTTCGTGATAAAGAAAAAATCGGGAGCGTGGCGACTGCTACATGATCTACGCGCAGTTAATGCATGTATACAAGACATGGGCCCGCTACAAGCGGGCCTCCCTTCTCCGGCCATGATTCCACCTGACTATCAAATAGTGGTTATAGATATTAGAGATTGCTTTTTTAGTGTTCCCTTGCATGAAGAAGATAGAGTACGCTTTGCCTTTACTGTTCCTGAGCCTAACAATCAACACCCGTGCGCCAGATATCAATGGAAGGTGTTACCCCAGGGCATGAAAAACTCACCAGTCTTGTGTCAAATTGCTGTAGCTGCTGCGATACGCCCTATTCGAGAAAATTTCCCTACGGTCATAATTTTCCATTACATGGATGACGTGTTATTGGCGTCCAACCAAGAGGAGTTACTGGAAAAGGCACGCGTGCAGCTGATGGTCAGTTTGGAGCGACATGGGTTACACATTGAGCCTCGGAAAACACAGGTAGGGCGTGCAGTAAAGTATTTAGGTACTCAACTGAGGCCACGAAGCGTGACAGCACAATCATTTGAAATTTGGACTACAGTGACAACACTCCATGAGGCACAAAAATTAATTGGACAACTATTGTGGCTTAGAAACTTATTTCTGCCTCAGATATTGGAATAGACTACCTTATATCAACTCCTGAAAGGAGGAGATTCCCCCCTAGCTCCAAGGACTCTTTCAAGAAACCATCAGGAGATTCTTGGGACAATTATGGAGCGGGCCCAGCATTGGGGTCTTGCTCGATTTACACCTGAACAACCGGTCACTGCCCTGATTTACATGACCGATACCGCTGGCCATGGTTTACTAATTCAAAATAATGGTGAAAAAGGCTGGCCTTTTGCTCGGTTGTATCAAGGCAAACCAAAGACGGCTTTAATTTCTTGGCCAACATTATTATCCCAGCTTATTCTCCGCTGTCGGAGGCAAACTCAACACTTAACAGGGAAGGACCCGGAGGTCATCGCATTGCCCTGTTCTTTGGCACAGTGGGAGTTGGTACTTCCACAAGTGGGGCTCCTGCAAGCGGCGATAGCTGAATTTACGGGTCGTATTGAAGGTCTAAGACCACACCCCTGTGGGGAGATAATCCAGGTACTCCATTTTTTGCCAGCTAGTGCCATAGTTGAACAACCCACCGGAGGCCGCACAGTTTTTACCGACGCGTCATCGATTACTGGGAAAGCTGTTGTTACATGGCAGGAGGATGGTCAATGGACCCACATTAGTTATCAAGATCAAGGGCAATCCGTGCAGTATCTTGAGGCCAAGGTGGTATGGATGGCTCTCACTCAATGGCCCGAAGAGGCCTTGGATCTAATCACAGACTCTTGCTATGTATATAAGTTACTGAAGAAGTGCCGATGGGCACTTGGGGCAACGTCAGAGATTGCCGGAATGTTGCTCACCGCACTGCAAATGAGAACCGCTCCTGTCTGTCCTATCCATGTTAATAGTCATAGTTCCATACCGAGTTTTCTTTCTGCTGGGAATGAAATAGCGGACAGCTTAGCAAAGAGCGTACTGGCGGTTGAAGAAACTTCTAACCTAAGGCGAGCTTTCCGCCTGCATGAGCTCCTCCACTGTGGAGCTCGCGGTTTAGCTAGGCTCGCTGGCATTACGTTGCAAGATGCTCGCTCTGTGATTGCTGCTTGTCCTGTGTGTTCCAAAGGTCCCCTCTGGGAGGCAGGGGTAAACCCTCGAGGGTTGCAGCCCAACCAAATATGGCAGTCTGATGTTACGATTTATGAACCCTTTAATCCACGTAAGTATCTGCATGTCACAGTCGATACCTGCAGTGGAGTTATTTTAGCGACTATGCATGCTAAACAAAATGCTCTCGCAGTTATTTTACATCGGCAGGACTGTATGGCGCAACTTGGCATCCCACAAAAAATTAAAACAGATAATGGAGCGGCATATGTCAGCAAGAAGACAAAGGACTTTTGCGCGCGCTGGGATATTCAGTTGAGTCATGGCATTCCCTATAACAGTACGGGCCAAAGCATTGTAGAACGCGCGCACCGCACATTAAAAGAGTTACTCGACCGACTTAGGGAGGGGGAAAAGATAAGCCCAGGAACAGGGGTTCCCCCTCCCCTTGACCCTCCCTTATTTCGGGCACAGCGTCTGTTGACAACGGCACTAATTACCTTAAATCATACTATTTGAGGGAACACCTATAAAACCCAGACTGCAACCCAGGCACATTTCCGGCTCGATGAGAACGAAGGGCCTTACCCTTTGGTTCAAGTACGGGACCTGCAAACCCGTGAATGGGGGGGGCCTTATTCCCTCCATTGCTTGGGACGTGGGTATGCGTGTGTGCAAACCGAGAAAGGGACGCTAGAATGGGTACCCAGTTGAAATATTCGACCGTATAGACATTAATCAATCTATTGAGTCTTATCTTGACAGGTTACCATTTCCCTATGCATCCTGATGGTGTGGGGGAGTAATGAGGGAGCCGCGACGAACTACTGGCTGGACTGGGCAAAATCTATGAACGTAACGGATGCGTGTCTGTATAAGTCTTACCATATATCAATTATTTTACATGCAGCTTCCCCAGCAAGATCCAGAACTACTGGAGCTAAGGGAGGGGGAAATGTAGTAAAGATAAGGGCTGGCGACCGGAAGATCACGTGCTGTACGGAAAGAGTTAAGGGTCGACCCTCCCTTGTCTCCGCCCCTTATAACATGACACACCTACTGCTGGGGGTATAAAGCCCTGGGTGGGCTGGAGATCTGGTGGGATAACCTTGATGTGTAGTGTTTGCTACACTCTGGAGACACTTATATCCTTTTATTGCATATATGGAGGTCCTGCAGTGACTATTCTCCTGCCTTCGGAGCTACCCTTTAATGAGGTGAATGGTACCACTTCTTCCAGAAGGTATTTCTGGGAGGAAATCTGCAGTAGGTTTGTTCAGAGTGGGGTTAAGAGCATATTTATTTCTCTGACAACTGCAGAGCAAGGGCCTTGACGCACTTTGTTTAAACGTATTAGACATAGTCATTCTAGTTGTCAGCAGAGAGAAACATATTTCTGAAAGGCAGCTCAGGTCACAGGTGGGTTTGTGCATGGTTGTCCTGGTTTCAGCTGGGATAGAGTTAATTTTCTTCCTAATAGCTGGTATAGAGATGTGCTTTGGATTTAGGATGAGAATAATGTTGATAACACACTGATGTTTTAGTTGTTGCTAAGTAGTGCTTACACTAGTCAAGGACTTTTCAGCTTCCCATGCTCTGCCAGGTGCACAAGAAGCTGGGAGGGGGCACAGCCAGGACAGTTAACCCAAACTGGCCAAAGGGCTGTTCCATACCATATGACGTCATACTCAGTATATAAACTGGGGGAGTTGGCCGGGGGGGCAGCAATCGTTGCTCGGGGACATGCTGGGCGGCAGGTGGTGAGCAATTGTACAGTGTATCACTTGCTTTGTATTGTTTATTGTATTATTATTATTATTTGGTTTTATTATTATTATTACTACTGTTCTGTTCTTATTTTACTTTAGTTATTAAACTGTTCTTATCTCAACCCACGAGTTTTCTCCCTTTTACCCTTCCGATTCTCTCCCCCATCCTACCGGTGGGGGGAAGTGAGCAAGTGGCTGTGTGGTGCTTAGTTGCTGGCTGGGGTTCAACCATGACAATGGTGTAAGCATTTGGGGGTCTAAGGAACGGTGTACACCAGGAAAAGAAGTGCCCGGCAGTGTCTGAAATGCTCCCCTGAAGCCCAAGTTCAGGCATGCCTCTTGTGCAGAATAGGGCTGTGTCGTGTGTCATTAGAGCAAAGCACTCTGTCCAAAAATTGTTTTTAACAGCAGCCAGAAGAGGAAACAAAACTCCCGGACAACTCCATCTTACTTCATAAAAGATAACAAAACAGCAAGGGGGCATGTTTCCAGTTTCTGACTTTCAGCTCAGTTGGGAGGGATTCCGTGGGAAGCTTCCATGGAGGATAAAGGAGCCAGCGAGTGCTGGGAGTTCTTCAAGAATGCTCTCTTAGAAGCACAAAACCAGTTTATCCCCTATAAAAGAAAGGGAAGGAAGCGGAGCAAGAGGCTCCTTGGCTCAACCACGAGCTCCTGGGTCTGCTTAAAACCAAGAGAGATGCGTACCAGAGATGGAGAAGTGGAAGGTTGTCCACTGAGAACTACAAGGGCATTGCCAGAGTGTGCAGAGATGCAGTTAGAAAGGCAAAAGCTCAGCTTGAATTGGAACTGGCCAGAGATGTCAAAAATAACAAGAAAGGGTTCTTCAGGTATGTAAGTTGCAAGCGGAAACAGAAGGAAAACATAGGCCCGCTGTTAAACAGTAGAGGTGAATCGGTCACCAACAGTGCTGAAAAGGCAGAGGTTCTCAACACTTTCTTCACCTCTGTCTTTACCAACACTGTTGGATCTCAGGCGTTGGGAACAAAAATCCAGGAGGATCCAAACATAGACCCACCATCAGTGATGAAGGAGTCAGTATGTGAATTATTACGGGAGCTTGACCCCTACAAATCGATGGGCCCTGACACCATCCACCCGAGGGTGTTGAGAGAGCTGGCTGATGTCATTGCGGGGCCACTCTCTATAATCTTCGAGAAGTCGTGGACATTGGGGGATGTCCCAGAGGACTGGAGGAAGGCAAATGTTACCCCTATCTGCAAGAAGGGCTCAAGGGAGGATCTGGGTAATTATAGGCCCCTCAGTCTTACTTCAATCCCCGGGAAAGTCATGGAACGGATCCTCCTGGGGGCCATCACGAGTCAAATGAAGCACGTGATTGGGAAAAGCCAACATGGCTTCACAAAAGGCAGATCGTGCCTGACAAATCTGGTGGCCTTCTATGATAAAGTGACCTGCTCGGTTGACATGGGGTGAGCGGTCGACGTTGTCTACTTGGACTTTTCCAAGGCTTTCGATATGGTTCCCCACAGCCTCCTCCTGGAGAAACTGATGTGTTACGGCCTGGACAAGTGGTCTGTGCAGTGGGTGAGGAATTGGCTGATGGGCCGCACCCAAAGGGTGGTGGTAAATGGCTCTTTTTCAAACTGGCAACCTGTCACAAGTGGGGTCCCCCAGGGATCGATATTGGGCCCAACGCTATTCAATATCTTCATAAGTGATCTGGATAACGGGATCAAGTGTAGCCTGATGAAGTTTGCAGGTGACACCAAACTGAGTGGGGAAGTAGACACTCTGGAAGGGAGAGCCACCCTGCAGGAAGATCTGGATAGGCTGGAAGAGTGGGCTAACAGGAACCTTATGAAGTTTAACAAGGACAAGTGTAAGGTCTTGCACCTGGGAAAACATAATCCAGGAGTGCAGCCCAGACTGGGATCCACCTGGCTGGAGAGCAGCTCCGTGGAAAGGGACCTGGGGATCCTGGTGGACAGGAAGCTCAATATGAGTGAACAGTGTGCTGCTGCGGCCGAGAAGGCCAATAGGATGCTGGGTTGCATCAAAAAGGGCATCACCAGCAGAGATAAAGAAGTCCTTATCCCTCTCTACTCGGCGCTTGTCAGGCCACACCTGGAATACTGTGTACAGTTCTGGTCCCCGTTATACAAAAAAGATGTGGACAGGCTGGAGGGGGACCAGAGAAGGGCCACCAAGATGATCAAGGGTCTGGGAAGCCTGCCATATGAGGATAGGCTGAGAGAGCTGGGCTTGTTCAGCCTTGAGAAAAGGAGGCTTAGAGGTGATCTCATCACCATGTACCAGTACTTAAAGGGGAGCTACAAAGAAGATGGAGACTCCCTTTTTACAAGGAGTCACATGGTGAGGACAAGGGGTAACGGGTACAAGTTACTCCCAGGGAGATTCTGATTGGACACGAGAGGGAAATTTTTCACAATGAGAACAGTCAACCATTGGAATAATCTCCCCAAGGAAGTGGTTGACTCCGCTACACTGGACACTTTTAAGACTCAGCTGGACATGGTGCTGGGCCATCTCGTCTAGACTGTGCAAATTCTTGCCTAGAAAGGTTGGACCAGATGATCCTTGAGGTCCCTTCCAACCTGGTATTCTGTGATTCTATGATTCTATGAAAAATGTTTTAGCAGTAGCTGCCTATGTTAAAGTCAAGGTTGGATTGCCAAAAGAAAATAGATCAGCAATGCCAAACACAATTCAAAATACTGAAAAACAGAAGATTCATTCTCTTTATGATACTTGGGATCCTTATTATCTTGGTTATGGTCAAACGAGCAAAAAGACAGTGAGTCTTTTGACCTTTCTTTGCAAAAGAAGTCAAAGTATTTTCCAGTGAAAGAAATATAGAATAAATGACAAATTAAATTTATAGATTACCAAAAGTTGGCAGAACTGGAGTCTGGAGTTATCTATTCCATCTCACAACGTGATACAGATCTATTTTTTGTGGGCTGCCCCTTCATGTGTCAGCTGAAACTTCATATTGCTATGGACACCCTGTCTGAGCTCAGAGTGGCACCTATGCTCTATCTTGCAAACTTCCTCAGCTCTCAGCAGAGTAGAGCAGACAACAAGCATCAGGCAGACATAAAAGTTATACTCATAAGGTCTCACTCTATTTATAATATTGTTAATTACTGGGTAAACCCAAGAGGGAAAGATATTCCCAAACTGGAAGTTTCTCTCTGAGATCAGTACTTCTGCATTTGAACACCCAGAACTCTTGTTTCCCAAATCTCTTAAGCATCAGATAACGTGAGCGATGAGTTATACAAAGCCTTTTGATTCACTTCTCTTCCTATAGGAGTAAAACTTGCTAAGGAATAATCTTTGGGATTATTACAAAAGAGTTTAGTTTACTACTGGTCTCCTCTGAGACAAGTAAATTGAAGTTTTGGGGCTCCCTGTCTGGTAGAGAGTGTTGCAAGATCATACTAACTCTCCAGGGTGAGCTCTGCAGCTCAGGACCCGATAGCTCTGGTGAGGCTCCCATTTCCAACATGTTCATGACTTTCCAAGAGATCTGTTTTCGGGTGTATCTCTGTAATATCTGTGATCTTTCAGGATGGTAGTTAGAAATGTAGAAACCCCAGCCATGAACATGCCTACCAATCTCCTAGCCTTTCAAAAATTGAATTAGGCATTTGCCACTACTGTGGTTTTTAGCTTTCCAAATGATAAGCCCCATACAGCCCCACCACTACTCAATGAGAAGATGCCCTCAGGGCATTTCGGTGAGGAACTGTTCCCACAGAGCATCTTTTTGCCTTTTTCAATCAACGTCTATATTAACTCACTGAATTCTTTTTCAGGCATTGCCAGGTAAGAAAGGCTGCTAGAAAGGTTGGAACCTTGCTAGAAAGGTTGGACCAGATGATCCTTGAGGTCCCTTCCAACCTGGTATTCTATGATTCTATAAGATTCTTGCTTCAAAAGGGTTGGAGATGAGATCCATCTGGAAGAGGAGAGGAGAGGTGAGGAGAGGAGAGGAGAAGAGACTATTTCAGTTGGAAGGGACCTACAATGATCATCTAGTCCAGCTGCCTGATGAATTCAGGGCTGAGCAAAAGTTAAAGCATGTTGTTAAGGGCATTATCCAAATGCCTCTTAAACACTGACAGGCTTGAGGCATTGACCATCTCTCTAGGAAGCCTGCACCAATGTTTCACCACCCTCTCAGTGAAGAAAAGCTTCCTAATGTCCAGTCTAACCTCTTCTGGTGCAGCTTTGAACCATTAGCTTTAGCCATCTAAGAGTGAGTTATCCATGCTAAGCTAACCAAAGCTTCCAGTTGGCTTCCTGAGATGTTCAAAGCATTTTGAGTAGGATTGCACACTGTTGCGCACACAGCCTTCCCAGTTCTAGGTTAATAAAGAAAAATATTTAATGCTAGGGACTAAAGGTAAACATAGGTTCCTTTCTAGGGCTGAAATATAAGAGCCATTTCCTTGCTAAAAACTATTAGCAAACCTTTGTGCCTGTGGATAGGGGAGAATCTTTTCTAGAAAAAACACAAGTGAGATATTATGTAGTTAGAGAGTAAATTCTATTTTTTCATAATTACTTGATGCACCTGTAAAACTGCTTCATTCTAAGGAGACACTCAGCCATACAGGGGTTAATGTCTCTTCTTGCCACCTTCCTTTACAACTTAAAACTTACGAACATGTGCACACTTAGGCATGCAACAAACAAAGCCACCGCTTACATTATAATCTCCTCAGGGACAGCCAACTGGGAAAGACAAATTTAGCAGTGTACTTCTGGCTTTTTTACATAGTGTAATGCCATTAAACTCAACATCATGTAGACAATGAACATTACAACAAAATACTGATGCTGTTTATTAGCTGCTTGACTTTTTTTGAGAGGAAGCACATGTCACATTTGTTTCAGACAACCGCATCGGGGTCCCACAGCTCTGATTAAATATGTATCCTTTGTTCAGCTGCATCGGAGTCAGTTTTGGCCTACATACGCATTTCGTTAATATTTTAAATAGGAAAAACAACAAAGAGAGGAGAAAATAACAGTTGCTGAACTTCTCCAATTACCGCTAATCACATTTACACCCTGGGGTTTGCAGAATTAGAAATCAATTGGTGGCTTCCCCTTTCTACAGCAGGCAGTAAATGTGACAATTTAGAAAAAGGACTAGAAGACATCTCAATTCAGCCTGGATACCCTTGTAAATATCCCCCAGTGAATTTATTGCTTTGGTGTTTGATGTGACACAAAGATTATACAGCATCATTTACTAAAATGATAAAGCATTCTGTGTGATTGATACTGAAAATACGTTGTATCATTGTTTTTTATATATAAATATCTTTTTCTTTCCATTGAAACTGAAGCATTCAGAAATTACATCCCAAGCAAAACTCTGCAGTGAAATCTTGCTGGAACGTTTGACGGTAAACCACTTTTTCCTTTCAAGGTTATGAAAAATTAGTTCTAAGAAAGAACTGCTCCAAATACAATGCTCTCTGATTTGCTTTATGAAGGGAAGAGCACTTTTCCCAGCATCTGATGGAGATTTAGCCACACCATATTGATAAAAGAGTTACTGTCACTGTCACTTAGTATGATCTTTAATTGAAGAGTTTCTTCTTAAGTGTTTAGATAAACTCAAATTGGCCACGTATGTGTTTTGAACATCATAAATGATGAACCAGCAGGGTCAAGCAGTCCAAAGCTGCTTATGATTCCTTAATCTGGGAAAAGGCTTAGCAGGGGGCTGTCAAAGCACATTTTGCAATGAGTGCATGTAAATACACACGTGCTTATAAACACATGACTGCAGAGCTAAGCTCATATCCACTGTTTCTAAGTGAAGGTGGAAAGAAAGGAGATCATCTGACCAGAAATCAGTATTTGAGGAGAGAAAATAACCCTGTGGATAGTTCCTTGAACACGCAAGCAGGATGTAGGAGAATAAATTAATGTGTCTGGCAAAAGGCTGATATGGAGGAAAACCCTCATCTAGCTGAGCTTTTTGATTTTCAAAATAGGGCTGGAAGTCTTATGTTTTCTAAGAGAATATGCAGTCTGAAAGGCTTTTACGCAGTTTATCTGTGCATGTGTTTTTACTCTTTACCGAAACCAAGAAGTAGAGTGAAGTGAAAAATAACAGTGAGGTGAGGAGGAAGGATGAGTCAACCAAACCTTTCTAAACTTGAAATTCAGTTCTTTGCACTGACTTTAAGCAGAAAAAACAGACAACTTCTTTATTCATTTGAGCCATTTCATCTATTGCTCAACAATAAGACTTCATCGTAGAGCTTCTCTTACATTATTCCATGAATATATCCATTGACAAAATTCAAGGCATTTGCTCAACAAAAGACCTAATAAAGTATTCAGCCAGTTACATAGTTTTAGTACTATTTATCAAAAAAGTTTCTCAATGAGCAATAGTGACATCTCCAATAAAATAACATATATGAACAATTGCTCTGCAGTTTAAGCAACACTTTTTAACAGGAATGTTCTTATTTTGGAGGCCAAGATTTTGTGTGATCACTGGAAAAAAATGTACAACTGACCTTTTGTGAACTCAGAGAATTTAAGGGTCAATTTCAGAAAAGCAAAAAATTTCATTGTCATACCTATTTCTTTGAATAAGGCAATTCCTTTTTCCTCCTATATTATGCAAAATAATGTGTTTATTTGCCCTTTAGACCAAAATGAGATGGTTGAAAAATATTCTGTTTGACTTTTTAATAGTAATTGAACAAACTGTCACTGAGTGTACTGAGAGATTCTCCTATTTAAGACTACGCATTGGATCCATGATAACATTTTAATAACATGCATAGTTACATGGATTTTTTTTTTAATCATGTGCAAAGAATAAATAAATCTCAGAGAAATTGCTAAACAGTTTAAAGTTAATGATGTGATTGAAAGTTCAGAGGTTTACTCAAATCTAATATATAAGACAGTTTGTGTTTTGATCCTTATAATGTCATCTCCATATGTCTCTTTTTGTATTTTTTCAACTGAGTCTCTTTCATACTGTCTGTGAATCAGGCATGCCATCTAAAATTCAGGTGTGAACCATTCTAAAGATACTAAAATTAAAACAACTAAAGGAATAGTTGTGAGTTTCTTATATAACAAAATAATGAAGAAATATGAATGTTTTGTGGAGCATATCTATACATTAGCCCACATTAGCTATATCCAAGACCTTTGTTCTCAAAAGAGGTGGCACATTCTACCTTAAAATTTGTGCCAAGATCTGTAAATACTTTGCCTATATTTGTTGAAGTGTTCATGAACCTTTTTGAATCTTCCAGCAAATCTAACCTCAGCACGAGATTTCTTAACACAATTTTCATTTTCTAAGAAATGTCTTATGCTGTCAACTGAATCTTCACATCTGATAATGACAAAGATAAGGAGGAATTTTCTTTTTTTAAACTACCAGTTCAAATCCACCTCATGTCTGTAGTGTATTTATTTCATCAGCCAAGAAGAAACTGAGGTGGTTGTTACTTGTAGCAGTTCATTATCTTGTGGCCTAGTCTTAAGATGAGAAAATGCCACCACAGTCACCACTGGTCAGCTGGTTTACTGGCTGATTCAACAGTGTTGTACAGGCTCATGTGCTTGGGAGGATAAGTAATTGCACAGACCACACTGTTTGCCATTTTTGAAAATTTAGAGAAAGTTCTGGATCCACGATACGACATACATATAATTTGTGCTGATCATCAAGAACCTTTGTCTTGCTGTTCTGTATAGCAGCTAAACACCTAAACACAGTGCTTTGCAAAACAAATAAATAAATAAGATGAGGACATGTGTGGGATAAACTTCTCTTTCCACCCGAGTAGCTGTATGAAGTATTGCTTATAGTCTGGGATTCATCTCACCCAACTTTGGATTTAGTATCTAGTTGTCTAATTCAGAGTTTGACATCTAAGCTCACTCTGTCATCATGGAGGAAAATACATCCGAAGTCTCACAGGCATCTTGCTGCTCTATAAATGTGTCTCTTTTAGATGTCAAAAGATTGGGTGAAATAAATTAATGTCATGTATGTATAGGTTTTTTTTCCTTGCATTTCTGTCTCGTATAGGGCATTATTAGTATTGGCTCTGGAAGCATATCCTGCATCATGTCTGAGAGCAGTGATAAGTTTGGCCATTCTTACCTAGGAATAGGAGCACTGGAATCAGCAGCCAATTGTCAAGACAAATCCTTTGAACCCATGGGTTTGATCCTGGAAACTGGAAGAAATCTGAATGAGCTCACAACCCCTGTGGGAGGAACACTCTTTTACAAAGTTTGGGTTGGTGCCATAGAGGACCATAGATGTGATGACTGTGTTTTGTTAATGACCCTATTATTCTCTCAGGAGCAATATTAGTGAGTATTATGAGTCAATGATTTCTAGTAGTAGCCTTATTATTTGTATTTGGAATTACAGGAATGAAATGGTCAAAAGTTTAAACTTCATCTAAGAAAACAGAAAGCTGGGGGAAAAGTTTTAACCCAAAATAAACTTTTCTTTTTAATCTCATGTATATCATTACAAGGTGGTGTGTTGTTCACAATAAGTGTGTCTCTAATACTGCATTTTCCATTTATGATATTGTGTCCCTGACCAGAGCTGATATTTTGGCAGGATTCTCCTACTCTTTTTGTAGGAGGTTCCAGAATGGCCATTAAATAAAACTAACTGTTCTCTAAAGATATTAAACAGGCATATTTTACAGGCAGTAACTTCAGACACAATCAGAGCTAGGTCACTGCATGGAATACCAGCAATCCCTCTTTTCTCTTCAAATCTTTTGAGCCAAGTTTCCATTATTGTGGGACACATCCCTCTCCTCCCCTTTTCAGCTTTTTCTAGTACTACCTACCTTGAAAGAGTGCCTGGAGGCACAGAGGATTTATGCACACTAAGCGATGAAGTGAAATACAAATATATCCACACCAGTGCCAACCTTAGCAAACACATCATTGGGGGTAAAGAAACTCCATGAGCTTGTCCCAGAACTGTCTAATTGAGTGATTACAGATATATTTTAACATTTCCAATTGAAATGCAGCCAACTTCTGTGTTTGTTCTGCCTTGCATGAGTTAGATGGCACATTAAAAGCTACAATCCATATCCTAATCATCTCATAGCCCAAACAGATAGGTCACTTGCAGGATAATTCAGTACCTTTCCCTCTTCCCTTTATCTAGTCAATCTCTTTTCCTTTAGTAAACTGGGAACAGATTTCTTGTTTGGCTAATTAGCTCTAAACTGCCTTCCACTATCCCATCTTCAAGCTTGCCCCTTAAATAGTATGTGCATGTTAGTGAGATAATGAGTACAAATTTCACATTATCTGCATTTTCCAGGTGGAAGAACTGAGACAGAGAAATGTTAAGGTTAGAATTTGCCTTACCTAGCTTTAAAAGTCTCCGAGTTAGATCCCTGAGCTAGTAATTTCAAGCCACCTTTATATTCATAAAGCAGCTGCACAAGGCACCTACCTTCTGGTGAGATTAATTGTCTTCCCTCACATTTATTAATTATAAAAATCTATTATTGTTAGAGTGTAAATACACACCTATGCTGTGAATAGATAAAAATGTTATCAAAGCAAGTGTGTAACTGAAATGGTAGTTTATGTTCCTTGACAATATTTCAAAGTAGGCACATCTAAAGTCTTTCTGTTAAATTTTACCCATCACCATTCTTTGGGTCCAAAAGTGTACTTCTGAAATACATCTTAAAGTGAGTGTAGCTTAATCCACTAGGGTTAAGACAAGCCAAGTTATAAAGTAGGTGGGATATTTTTAGATGTTATTATTATTATTAGCCATTACAAAAGAAAAGAAATGTTGGTAAGTGCCTTGTAGAAGATGTGGAGAAAGCCAAGTACTTGCATGAAGGCACCTGCACTATAAATGATGACAACACAATAAGTACTGTGGGATTCACCCGTACTGGAAAATTAAGCACACTCAGGACACACTCTGGCAAGGAGGGCGGATGTCATGAAGAGCCTACATACTTATTGTTAAGGTCTTTTACCCTCCAAACTAGGGAGACCACCAGTACTCTTTTAAGAATTGCCCCACAATATTTAAATTCCCAAATTCTTCAGAGGAAGTGCCTGGAACAGTTATTTGCCAATGGCCAATATCACATCAAGGAAGATTCTAGCAGTGTGTCAGTATAGATTTCACTTGATTGATCCTGAATTAGCAGTAGCATATAAATGAGAAAGCAAAGTTAAAATGCAACCAGGATTTTGAAAGGATTTGCTTTATCTAAGAAAATTATTCTTATATCTTTTCACTACCAATTTAAATTCTTATATTACATCTCCAACATAGTATTATTGTTAATGATATACTTCTTGGAGATGAGGAACTGATCACAAAGACATGATACAACCTCAAAATGAAGTCTGGAATTGAAATCATATCTCTTTCAACACAAACCATATTTTAAACCATATGACTTCCCTTTCATCCGCAGGCTTTCTTTAAATTCATTATCAGAATCAGAAATTAGTCACTCTTGAGGCACAGCATACCGTACTATGTTGACTGCTGGTCTAATAATGCATGAAACAAAAGGAAATAAGGGAACAAAAATATGAGAACTGGAGAACTGGTTACTAGAAAGTGAGTAGAGTGTGATGGACCAAAAGGCTGAAAAAAAAAATAAAAAATCAGAAATCTGAGAAAGTAACTGATTCAATGAGAAAGAAAAGATTAGGAAGTTCAGGCGAAGAAACAAGTGAAAAAATAGAAGTAGCTACAAACATCCTTAGGGTTAGTCGAGTTGTTGGAAGAAGAGACTAGTATATAGGAAAATAAATAACATAACTGAAGGAAAAGAGTAAAAAGAGAAGGAGGGAAGAAAAAAAAGATGGGGAGAAGCCACTGACTGTAATCCTTGATGATAATATTAACTGAAAATGAGAGGCCATTATTCATTTGGAGGTTAAAGTAGCTGACTTCAGAGATTCACAATCTCGGTTTTCTACCTAGAACTGTTAACTGGCAAAAATACTTTCTAAAACAATACCTTTAAAGTATAATACGTAAAATATTCACAAGACACTAGTAAAAAATTTCAGGAGGTGCTGTCTTTGTAAAGGAAATGTAGACAAAAAAGTCACAGCATTCTGGTATGTGGAGACAGAACTACAACATTTATTAGAGATACATATTAAAGCACAACTTCTCTGAGACTGGATGATCTTAGGAATGGAGTCTTGTGAATAAATTACAAGACCAACATTATTCAATAGAATATATTTTGTGTCTTAATCCAGAATGCATTGATTTCCTTCCATTAACGACAGGGAGCTTTGGATTAGGTCCTGGATGGAATAATTTTACTCCCTTTGCAACTAACTCCTGAACAAAGAAATGAGATACAATTCATGAGATTACTTGTTACAAATTATTCATCCAAACCTACTTAAAATCTAATAAGACACTCTTAAATCACTCTAGATGTGTTTAGCATGAGACCTGAATTTAGATGGCTTCCGAGTTTCTCTAATGTTCAGCTTCATTAGAAACCAGGACTGAAAATGAAAATGAACTGGTGATGGAAACTCCCTTTTTTTTCCCTTCAGCTCAGTTCTCTGTTGGATAAAATGTGCTCTGATTGCTTTGAATAAATAAAAAGAAAAACAGGGAGCTGGGAAATGGTTTGCTGAATGTGAAGCATAGAGGCAAACCATGTGTGAGATCTGCAGGGGTTGAAATGACCGCAAAGGGCACTCACCTTGAACCTTTATCAAAATCTTGTAATACTTACACATGCAGGTAAGAGCTTTGAAGCAGGCTACAGAGGAGGAAAGTATTGTTATCTAATACACCAGAGACAGGGGAAATGAGAGACCAAATGGATTGCTAAATATTACCATGAAAAAACAGAAATACAACAGTAATCAAAATTGCACTTTTAATTTTTTTTTTTTTTTTTAAAAAAGCAACTTTCCTTCAAGTTAATTCAAATAAAATCTAACCTAGATCTGGACTACAGAGAGTAGAGACTTGTAAGTTAGGTCTTTGGTATCTTCACTCATTTCAGCAATACATTTTCTATGCATGAGCATTTTGTAAAGGGACAGAAGGGGTACTCGCTGGCTGGTGACTTGCTTGAAATGGCTTTGAGGCAATTGTAAAAGTTTCCTTAAAAGTTAATATTGGAACTTCCAGCTCCTGTAGTTCCTTTCTGCTTACTTGTTCAAGGATTGTGCCAGAAAACCAACTGCACCGTCCTCTTCAGAAGCAGGTGCAACAGACCAACAATAATCTAATAAAAATCCTATTAGCTGTGTCTCCATGACGCTCCTGGTATCCATGGGACCCACAATATCTTTAATGCAGACAATAAATCCAGACCATTTCCTCCTTCAGTTGCTCCCAATATGACTCCACTCCTAGCACTGTTCAGCTAACCTTTTGTTGCCACATTTTCTCATGAATGCTGAATCACTCTCTAATCTTTACAATGAAACAAGTGGAGTCCCCACTAAGTGAAACACATCAGTCAGGCTTAGTTATCCAAGTGCGATTGCATCCAGGTGCATTGCTGTGGATTACAACCAGCAGAGACTCAGCACTGACTGTAAAAATATCAGTTCCATGTCTGCAAAGTTTGGGGAAGGCTTTCTGGCAATCACTGTCTGACCAAAACATCTCAGATGATTAACCCCAAAGTGGCCAGATCAGAAAGTACATCACTAGGTTAAAAGGGTGTCTATGTGTGGATAGGAGTCATATAGTGAGTTAAAACAAAATGGTGTGAAACTGATGCCAGGACAACAGCTTAAACAAAAATGCAAACAAAAGCAAAGCAAGGACAAACACATGAAGGAAATGAACTGACGATATCTTGTCTTCTTCTTGGACCCCTTAGGAGCTATGGATGCTCACAGAGGTTTGCTGACTTAATACTTTAGTAGTTACAGTAGCTGAATCTAAGCCATGAGTTAACTACTTGTGAAGGTGTGAAATAGTGTGGCATTGCTAAACGAAAGGCAAAGTTTTTGTTTGAACCTACCCCTGCCAGTAGTCCAGCTACCATATGTGCATGGCACTGAAGCAGTTCTCAAGGTAAGTCTCACTTCTGTTGCCAACAGAAGAGCCCCAGCAAGCAGCACCCACACACACCAAGAAGTTCAGTACACCACCAGCTGCCTTCATTATTAAGTCCACAGGTTATCTGTATGGTGTCTGTATGGCCAAGACATTCATTAGAGGCAGAGCCTGGAGTACCTAGAGACCATTCCAGAGGCTGCTCTTTCAGAGTAGCAAATTATTGTCCTTAATCACTGAGGATCCTGAAGACCCAGTGCCTGGCAATAAATTTGCTGGGATGGAAAGTCAAGTTGCAGCTCAGTTATTTTCAGTCTCCTCCCATCCTCTCAGAAGTTTAAAGTGAAGAATTTTGGGAGAATGGATTTGATCTCTGTGTTTATATGAATGCTTACTCTGTAGAAGAGGCAAGTTTTAATATGTAGTTTAAAAAAACAACTGATTGTGAATGACTGACTTAGCTAAAGGACAGGAATATACATAGGCTATTTAAAATTCTGTGCACTTTGTCGTGATTTAGACTACCCCTTTAATTACTTTTTACGGATGGCTGCTTAGAATTGCACATTGTTTATAGACCTATTTCTGTACAGGTTTTGTCATATGATCCAGTTTTGAGGGGAACTAAATAAATTTGTGTTCACATTCCAGTACAGGATCAGCAGCAACAGCTGCTCAGTGCGAGAACAACCACCTGTGAATGAAGACAGGGTGGAGGAGAACCTCCTGGGGCAGAGGCATATTCCCCTAACAATCTCCTGAGTATAATAAGCTATAATACTCATTATCATACAATCATAGAATACTTTGGGATGGAAGGGGCGTTCAAAGGTCATCTAGTCCAACCCCCCTGCAATTAGCAGGGACATCTACAACTAGATCAGGTTCCTCAAAGCCCCATCCAGCCTGGCCTTGAATGTTTCCAGGGATGGGGCATCTACCACCTCTCTGGGCAACCTGTGCCACTATTTCACCACCCTCATTGTAAAAAATTTCTTCCGTATATCTAGTCTAAATCTATCCTCTTTTAGTTTAAAACCATTACCCCTTGTCCTATCGCAACAGGCCCTGCTAAAAAGTCTGTCCCCATCTTTCTTATAAGCCCCCTTTAAGTACTGAAAGGCTGCAATAAGGTCACCCCGCAGCCTTCTCTTCTCCAGGCTGAGCAGCCCCAGCTCTTTCAGCCTTTCCTTATAAGAGGGGTGCTCCATCCCTCTGATCATTTTTGTGGCCTCCTCTGGACCCTCTCCAACAGGTCCATGTCCTTCTTGTACTGAGGACTCCAGAACTGGACACAGTACTCCAGGTGGGGTCTCACCAGAGCAGAGTGGAGGGGCAGAATCCCCTCCTTCGCCCAGCTGGCCACACTTCTTGTGATGCAGCCCAGGATACAGCTGGCTTTCTGGGCTGCGAGAGCACATTCTTGGCTCATGGCCAGCTTTTCATCCACCACCTTCTCCAGCTTGTCCAGGTCCCTCTGGATGGCATCCCATCCCTCAGGTGTGTCAACTGCACTGCTCGGCTTAGTGTCATCTACAAACTTGCTGAGGGTGCACTCGATCCCGCTGTCTGTGTCATTGATGAAGATATTGAACAGCACTGGCCCCAGAATGGATCCCTGAGGGACACCACTTCTCACTGTTCTCCATCTGGACATCGAGCCGTTGAGCACTACCCTCTGGATGGGACCATCCAGCCAGTTTGCTAGCCACCCAACAGTCCACCCATCAAATCCATATCCTTCCAATTTAGAGAGGAGGATATTGTGGGGGACCGTGTCAAAGGCCTTACAGAAGTCCAGATAGATGACATCCGTAGCTCTTCCCTTGTCCACTGATGCAGTCACTCCATCACAGAAGCCCACTAGGTTGGTCAGGCAGGCCTTGCCCTTGGTGAAGCTGTGCTGGCTGTCTCAAATCACCTATCTGTCCTCCATGTGCCTTAGCATAGCTTCTAGGAGGATCTGTTCCATGATCTTCCCAGGCACAGATTATTATATATGGTCAATGAGGTTGTCTCTGTGACTGCAGGCACACAAGAAGTGAATATTTGTCCCGTGAGGCTGGCTTGTGGTGCTCCCTATCCTGCTGTCACCTAAACCAGAAAGAAGAACCTGCAGCAAGAAAGTCATAAGGTTCCTTGAAAATGAATGGAGGGCTGGCCTTGTGGGCTGCTCAGATTCTCTATTTGAACAGAAATGTGTACACAGAGCAAAGAAGATACAAATTACAGCACAGTGCAGAAAACCAAATTTTCCCAAGTTCAGAAAAGAAACATGATTATTGACATCTGCCAAATCTGTGTATAAAATGGGGCAACTCACTGTTTTAGTGAATTGAATTTAAAAAAAAAAAAAAGAGAATGAGGACTTACACTTTAAAACTGACAAGTTACTTGCACAGGAGCTCAGAATTAGGGCCACATGGAAAACTTAAGCTCTGGTTCTCTACTAAGTTCAGTATAATGATCATTACAGTATTAACAGTAGTCTCTTAACATAGTACTTAAGGCAAGAGTAACTAACGGACCAGGTGCTGGCTAAGCATCTAAAGGGACAGTGTCAATTCCAGAGACCTTTACAAGCTGGGACAGACAGTCAGAGGGACTGAAGAGGAAGAGAGATGCCAGCAGCGAAACTGGTTTAAGTAGATGGACAGTGCCCACATTCCTGAAGTGTTAGAAGACATCCTCTGTGGATCAGAAGACCAGATCAGACATTTTTGGTCACAAAGGCAATGATTCTTGTATCACCAGCAATCACCTCAGCAGTTCCTTTCTAAGGATGTGAGGGTCCCACTTCAAACAAAGATCTTTTCTATCCATCCTTCTCCTGTTAGAGGGTACTCCTGAACTTAGCTGTAGCTCCTGTTGTTTCCCAGCCAAAATTTATATGTGGTCAGCTCATACACATTTCCTGTGTAACTGTTGTCCTTTCAGTTCTCTTTCTTTGCTCCTTAGAGACTGCAGTCATTTCTCTGCCACCTTTGTTTTCACTGGGCTGAGCAATCCCATGAGATTTCATCTCTGCTCGTTCAGTAGTTCCTCTTTCTGAGAGCTCCTCCAGTTGGTTTCCTAGTCCTGAAGGCCTCCTCTGCATCACTTTTGGACTTGAATCACCTTCCTTGGTGATAACCAGAAGTACACCCCACTCCAGTCCAGGCTACACTGACATCTTGAATTTACTGTAATCCATAGCTTTTCTGGGATTCATCTCTGAAGTCTCCATGATCCTCTACCTACAGCATGTGCTCTGTACATCAGGGAGGCAAGAAAAAAATGAAGCAATTTGTATTGGAAGATAGGCTAATGGGATGTCAAAAATAGTTCCACTTTTTATAATCTTTGCAGATAATGACACATTATTAGTGAAATCCAGAAGAGAACTGAGGAGGCAAGAAGCAAAGCCTCTTCCTGGCAGCCAGATGAGTGGTGCAGTTGGGCATCTTCAAACTAAAAGAGGAAAGATTAAGTGTTTCTTCCTTCTTTCCACGTGTGTATGTGCGTGCGTGCGCACGTGTGTTGATGATCTCTTTTTGGAGGCATTGACAAAACATGTTTGTTTTGCTCTACCTTTTTTTGGTTTGCTGAGCTTTGGGGATACTCACTGTTCTGCCATTTATGCTAAGGGGATGGTAATCTTGGCACTCAGTGGGTTGAAAAGTCATGGACAGTAACAGCTTAAATATTTTTCAGGTAAGGTCTCCATGTGTCAGTCAGACCATTTACATAAGCATAGTTTTTGCTCAGGGTTTCTGCAATATGGGCCATTTTCGTGTCACCTTAATAGTGTACAGGGCCATACATGGATGCATGTGGCAGGATTTTCCTCTCCACACAGTCCTTGTGTGAAATTCTTTGAGAAACTTGTGGACGAAAAGTATTGATTTGTTTTAAAATATCATTACTAATCTAACGTGCAGAATGTGCACGTGAAAAATTTAATTCCTTTCATATCTTCTTGTCCTGCAAAAAGATCAGCAATACCTTAGTGCTGACATTTTTAATACAGTGTTTACCTAGGTACACATTTAAAGATTAAGTTCTTTGTTTATAGAGCTTTGCAAAAGCTGTAAGATAATAATAAAAAATCCATTTCTGAAACTTTGCATTCCCAGTGTCATCCATCCTGATGATTTTTTAAGTTCATAGTTCTTTCCTTTTCATAGCTGGCTTCTCTCAGTCCCACTTTTTCCCTCCCAGATATACCAGAAATTAATATCCCCAGCAAGATATTTCTTCAAACACCCTGCCAAATATTCAATACCACTTTTTTTATTATTATGCATTCCCTTAGGCTTAATATAATCTTAGGACTCACCATTTCCTGAGCCAAAGGTGCATTTTGTCACTAAACCCATCTCTCTGATACAGTTCAGATCTACCCCATGCTTTCTGGCATTCCAGCAACAAAATTTTTGTGCTCTTCTGCTCTACTTGCACTGAAATGCTGTTTCCCATGTTTGTTCTTGTCTGTACTTGAATGACAGAAAGATGAAAAGCAACTAAATTAGTAAACACAATCAAAAGATACAGGAGATCAAATATTTTTAACTGCTGCATAAAAAGAGTATGACATAACCTAATCAGAGTAGGCCAGATGTTTAAGTGTTCAACTATTCTCATTAAGTTTTGTCTTGTCAGGGAAGGTCAGGTTCCCTAAAATCCCTAGTTAGTGCCTTTGGGTACTCAACAAAATTACCAACAAAATGCTTTGGGATTGAGCTCCACTGAAAGAGGGTGGACACATTTATTCAAAATATCTCCAGAGAACTGGTGTACCTTCCAAACCAGATTAATTGTTTAAGGGCTCACTTTAGACTGGAAAAAACATTGGTGGGTTGTCATCTCTGACTGAGGACATTAAAACACATACAAGTAATGAAAACAACTTCTGCAGGAAATAATATTTTCCCTTTTATTTGCTCAGGGTGTTCCTACTGACCCTCTTCCTCAGTCAAGTAAATTTTGTCACCTTTACCACTGTATTACACTCATTCTTTTGCAACCATCTAACAACTAAATCCTACCACATCTACCCTGCTACATAATACACATTCTTACAGCTTGGTATGCACACACAGTCAGGTCTGGGATACCCACAGTGTTTCCTCTTCGCATTCAGGGTGGAGGTCTAGATCTGGCAGTCAGGGCATAAGAATATAACATGAAATGTAAGAATAAGAGGTCAAACCAAAGGCTTATCTAGCCCATTATCTTATCTGTACTAGCATTAATAGCAAATGCTTAGGAAAATAATTCATATCTGAGCAATGAGATAGTAGAATAGTACCCTCCTCTTGGTATAACCTCCCTTTTCCACCATCTTATGAACTTTCCAAGCAGCAGCTTCTTTCTCAATGACTATATTTAATAATTAATATCTGACCTCCACAATATGTTCTGGCAATGAGTTAACAGTTTAACCATGCATTTTATTACAAAGTAACTCATCAATCAGATTTGCTTTAAACCTGCTACCTGACAATTTCATTCAATGCCCTCTGATAGTTATTTTTTAACTGTGAAAACACTAATTATTATTTACAATGTACTTTCCCCATAAAACATTCATGATTTTATGGACATTAGTCACAACCCACCATCCACTCTGGTTGTCTCATTTTGAAGCTGTTAAGACCACAGCCTAGCATCTCTTCAAATGGAAGTCAGTCTGCACCGCTGTACTTTTTGTGCTATTATCCCATACCATTTCTGAGACTAATTTCAAATATAGACAATCCATGGACCTATACAATAACTAGTATATTTTTTGTTATTTTTTCTAGTAATTTCTAGTATTTTATTCACATTTTTACCACTTTTGAACATGAGATGATATTGTCAATGATCATAGAACCATAGAATGTCCTGAGTTGGAAGGGACCCACAAGGATCATCGAGTCCAACTACTGTCCCTGCATAGGACAACCCCAAAATTCACACCATATGTCTGAGGGCACTGTCCAAATGCTTCTTGAATGTTGTCAGGCTTGGCGCCATGACTACCCCCTGGGGGAGCCTGTTCCAGTGCTCCACCACCCTCTGGGTGAACAACCTTTTCCCAATGTCCAAACTAAACCTCCCCTGGCATATCTTCCTGCCGTTCCCTCGGGTCCTATCATTGGTTGCCAGGGAGAAGAGATCAGCACCTGCCCCTCCTCCTTCCCTTGTGAGGAAGCTGTAGACTGCAATGAGGTCTCCTCTTCTCCAGGCTGAACAGACCAAGTGACTTCAGCCGCTCCTCGTATGGCTTCCCCTCTAAACCCTTCACCATCTTCGTGGCTCTCCTCTGGACACTCCCTAGTAGCTTCGTATCCTTTTTGTACTGTGGGGCCCAAAACTGCACACAGTACTCAAGAGGAGGCTGCACCAGTGCAGAGTAGAGTGGGACAATCACCTCCCTCGACTGGCTAGCAATACAGTGCTTGATGCACCCCAGGACACGGTTGGCCCTCCTGGCTGCCAGGGCACGCTGTTGGCTCATGTTCAACTTGCCGTCAACCGGAACCCCCAGATCCCTCTCCGTGGGGCTGCTCTCCAGCTTCTCGTTCCCCAGTCTGTATGTACATCCAGGGTTGCAATGTCCCAGGTGCAAAATCCGGCACTTGCCCTTGTTAAACTTCATACGGTTGGTGATTGCCCAGCTCTCTAATTTGTCCAGATCTCTCTGCAGGGCCTCTCTGCCCTTAAGAATGTCAACAGCTCCTCCCAATTTTGTGTCATCGGCAGACTTAGATAAGAAACCTTCAAGTCCTGCATCCAAGTCATTTATGAAGATATTGAAGAGCACTGGCCCCAAGATGCATCCCTGTGGAACCCCGCCAGTGACTGGTCACCAGCCCGATGTAACCCCATTTACTATAACCCTTATGATGTTCAACACTGACTTCAAGATCTTTTTCCTGAGTAGTAATTCATCTTTGTGCTTTTACTGTGCACACTTTTTTCCCTCCATACACATATACTTGGAATTTATCAACAAATAGAGGGGATATGAGACTTTCTGATTGTGGGGAGGAGACCTAGCCAAAATATTTCTCAGTGACCAGAAATATTTCCACAGCTGAGCACAACATTCCTCCTTGTCCTAGCTGACATGTTGCATAATTAGACAAAATGTAAACCCTATTAAGTTTTTCAAATTTCAATGCATTCAAGCTGTTGTTGATCTTGTTAGCTTTTTTCCCCAGGTCGTTGTAATGTTGTGGTGGGGAGGAAATGTCCAATAAGGCCCAGAATTCTCCTTTTCATCCCATTGTTGAAACAGCACCAAACAACTATCTCCTTCTCTCTTTGGACAAAGACCAAAACCTGTGCTGATTCTTTTGATTAAGTTTTTATGATTGTAGTTCATTAGGAACAATTTTCAAGGTCTCTTTGAGACTTGCTGTGAGCTCCAACAGAAGTCTGAGAAGATTCACTCAAATTTTCTGTAGGAGACTTTATTTGCACTTAGCAGTGCAAATAAATTATGGAATCCCTTAGAGATCTACTCACTTGTTTCATTAAAACATAGGGTACCACCAGACTTCTGAGGGAGTCTGTATCCACCTCTCTCCTTTGCATGCCTGACTTGAAGTCCAGGTGGAAGTTTTAAACCACTCGCTGGCCCCATAGACACGCTCTGCTTCTCTACTTAACCAGACCTGCTTCTGCCTTATGAGAGCAATAAGGTAATGTTTTCTGAGCATCATCCTTAGACAGAGCTTTGAATGAGAAACCACTCATAAAAGATGAGAAGATCACAATACATAAGTCATCTGGAGAAAATGGACTGAAAGTTAAAAGGGATCTGATTAGATTCTCTGACACTGTTTAAACATAAAGCTGCAGAGCTATCCAACATGGATATTTTCCTCCATTGCATCAACTCTTCCTTTCAGAGGGTGAACTTGACAGAGTAATTCAAGCCTTCATCACCATCAGATTGGGTTAGTCCAATTCATTCTCAATGAACCCACATTTACATTGCAAAAGAACTGTTTGATGACTATACACACCACAGGAAAACACTGGCAAATAAAAAACACAGTGAGATTCCTCCCTCCTGACTGAAGATATCTGTGGTATCATAGAATCATAGAATCGTCAAGGTTGGAAAAGACCCTTAAGATCATCGAGTCCAACCATCAACCTAGCACTGCCAAGTCCATCTATACCATGTCTTCAAGCACCGTATCTATCCATTCTTTAAATACCTCCAGGGACGGAGACTCAACCACTTCCCTGGGCAGCCTGTTCCAATGCTTGACCACCCTTTCGGTGAAGAAGTTTTTCCTAATATCCAACCTAAACTTCCCCTGGCACAGCTTGAGGCCATTTCCTCTCGTTCTATCACTCGTTACTAGGGAGAAGAGACCGACCCCCACCTCACTACAACCTCCTTTCAGGTAGTTGTAGAGAGCAATAAGGTCTCCCCTCAGCCTCCTCTTCTCCAGGCTAAACAACCCCGGTTTCCTCAGCCTCTCCTCATAAGACATGTGCTCTAGACCCTTCACCAGCTTCATTGCCCTTCTTTGGATACTCTCCAGCACTTTGATGTCCTTCTTGTAGTGAGGGGCCCAAAACTGAACACAGTACTCAAGGTGCAGCCTCACCACTGCCAAGTACAGGGGCACTATCACCTCCCTGGTCCTGCTGGCCACACTATTCTTGATACAGGCCAGGATGCCAGTGGCCCTCTTGGCCACCTGGGCACACTGCTGGCTCATGTTCAGGCGGCTGTCAACCAACACCCCCAGGTCCTTTTCTGCCAGGCAGCTCTCCAGCCACTCCTCCCCAAACCTGTAGGGTTGCATGGGGTTGTTGTGACCCAAATGCGGGACCCAGCACTTAGCCTTGTTGAATCTCATGCAGTTGGCCCCAGCCCATTGATCCAGCCTGTCCAGGCCTTCCTACCCTCCAGCAGATCAACACTTCCACCCACTTTGGTGTCGTCTGCAAACTTCCTGAGGGTGCACTCGATCCCCTCAGCCAGATCATCTATAAAGATATTAAACAGGACCGGCCCCAACACTGAGCCCTGGGGAACACCACTCGTGACCGGCCGCCAACTGGATTTGGCTCCATTCACCACCACTCTCTGGGCTCGGCCATCCAGCCAGCTTTTAACCCAGCGTAGAGTGCACCCATACAAGCCGTGTGCAGCCAGCTTCTCCAGGAGAATGCTGTGGGAGACAGTGTCAAAGGCCTTACTAAAGTCCAAGTAGACAACATCCACAGCCTTTCCCTCATCCACTAAGTGGGTCACCTTGTCATAGAAGGAGATCAGGTTAGTGAAACAGGATCTCCCTTTCATAAACCCATGCTGGCTGGGCCCGATCCCTTGGTTGTCCCGCACTTGCTGCATAATGGCACTCAAGATGACCTGCTCCATGACCTTTCCTGGCACTGAGGTCAGGCTGACAGGCCTGTAGTTCCCTGGATCCTCCTTCTGACCCTTCTTGTAGAGGGGCATCACGTTTGCTAGCTTCCAGTCATCCGGGACCTCCCCGGTTGACCAGGACTGCTGATAGATGATGGAGAGTGGCTTGGCCAGCTCCTCTGCCAGCTCCCTCAGTATCCTCGGGTGGATCCCATCTGGGGACTTTTTTTGTTGTCTTTAACGGCGGTGGCCAGTTTAAGTTCCAGCTGCGCCTTCGCCTTTCTGATCTTCTCCCTGCATATCCTCACAACATCCTTGTAGTTCCCCTGAGCCGCCTGCCCCTTCTTCCAAAGGCGGTAGGCTCTCCTTTTTTTCCTGAGTTCTAGCCAAAGCTCTCCGTCCAGCCAGGCCGGTCTTCTCCCCCGCCTGCTCGACTTGCGGCACATGGGGACGGCAAGTCGATCAATATCTATCTGTACAAGTTATCTGGGTTCCCACTACAGGTGAATGAAATCTAACACTATTATCAATAGCATTCAGGGGCAAATTCCTCTGACCACATTTAGGCATAATTTCTGATGAGATGAATGACACCCTCAATTTCATATTGCGCCCAGACAGTGACTAGATAATGGGAACCTAGAAACCTAACTCAGACAGACACACATGCACCACAGACACCTCAAGGCAGGTGAGAGAAACTGCAACCCTGGTCTTCAAACACAGTCTCAGCTCCTGGATAAACATGATATTTTTGAAGATCAACCCTTGATGGAGGAGTGGAAAGTTCAAGCCTTCACCCCCTGAAGGTGTGACACAGGAATACAGAGAGGATACTGGGGTTCATCTCCTTCTGTCACCATGACATACAGCATTTAATCAGCCCAGTAACAAGCAAATTACTTGCAATCTCCACTATTGAAAATACGCTAAAGTGAAATGACCATTCACACAGTGGATTTAATGTGTGGCTAAATACAGACAGATGCACACTGAGGAGCCAAGAACTCCCTTTGAGGAAGCCCTGATTTCCTGAAGTTGGCTATGGAAAGGTTTCTTTTAACCACCAGCCAGCAGTACTAGCAGTTTAAAATATTTGGACATACATGAGTATTTATAGGATTTCTGCAACAAGTATAAACTATCAAATGATTTATACAACAAATGGAAGCGGCCAGATGTATATTTCCTCTGTTTATCCAATTTACTCACTGTTCCCTGAAATTCGTTAATAATAAAGTCCTATTCCTTTCTCTCTTCCCATATGCCCCATTACTAACAAATAATGAGACTTTAATACTTTAATTAATAACTTCTGGAAAGTCATTTATCATAACATTAAATAGCATAGTTAATTAAGCTGCTCAGTGAAATTCCACTCTAACATATGCCTACCTATTCATACAAAAGTCACCCAGATTCTTAAGAAATAGCTAAACGTCTTAAACATCTTCCCTTAAACAGCAGTCTTGTTCTGGTGTGGGTTTTGGTTTTTTGTTTTCGTTGGTAATGCTGCAGTCATAAATAAAGCTGAATGAGCTCAGAAGAAAGTAACTGCTGAGCAAATTAACTTTTATGGAACAAAAATACAGTCTAAACTTTTACTTTAGAGTAGTGTCTCAGCTTCAGTTTCAGTTTTCTTTCACCAGGAAGTGAAATTTGGCAGCATCCTATGATGCTCTGTTTAAAATAAGTTCAATCTGTGGGCAGGTTTGAGCGACAGAATCTCATAGCTTCAGCTTTATTAAGGTGCTTCTTTATCTCCTTTTGTTTTAACCTGAAATTCTTTTTTTCCACATTCCAAATCAATATACTCAGAAGGGAATCCTGTGCAATTCTTCCTATTACCATACCAAACCAATCCTTCCTGCTTCACGGCTTAAACTAATCCTTTAAGTATTTGGAGTTGAGGAGGAAATGCTCCTCAGGCCTACTGCTGTCAGAACTACCCCATGCAGGTATCATTTTCTCCCTTTCTCTGAAATACATGTCACCTTGGTCACTCTTGAAGACAAGACCCTGTGAGGAGCAATCACTACATTATTTAGAGTTCTTTATAGTTCTTGAGAACAAGAATAAAAAAATAATTCCTTCTATAATTAACTGAATTGTAAATATTCTGTATTGTAACTGAATTGTAAATACTAAATATTCCAGTCAGTGGAAGCAACTGTAATGTGTTAGGAGTGGAAACTGAAAAAATTATGACAACTGTGAGAGTTACAGTGGGCTGTTTCCCACCTCAGCCACATTCTGGGTTTTCTATAAGGACTTCCTATTTATTTCCTTGGGAATTAGTCCAATCTCTAACAGGTTCACTTCTTTAACTTAAACATTAAAAGGTATGCCTGAACAAGATATACAGCTCAAATAGCATTTTCCTAATTAGGGCTATCAAGCATTTTTAGTAAGATGTCTATCATCTTGGTTGCAAAGTTCAAACTTGGCTATTTAAAAGACATTTGTCTGAGTCTGTTCTTGAGTCAACCTATAAGCAAATCTTGCCCAGACCTCAACAAGGTTCCAGATCCATAGGTTGGAATATATCTGATCAAATTTAGGCACTGAAAGTGGAATTAACCACTTCATTTCATGCCTCTACATTTACCATAGTCTCACTTTCTTGTAGATGGAGATCTAACCTATATAGGTTTAGGCAGTTCATCTGCCTATGCAGACATCTATTTTAGGATGAGCTGAATCATGCCCTCTATTCTGCTGACTATAAAGTGAGATAAAAGTGGTTGGCTAGTGAAGTGATAAAGACACCTGCCTTGTGGATACCCTCATTTAATCAGATGGATGACCCTGCTGCATTACAGGTATCACCCCAAATATCACTCCTACAACCAGTGGAGAGAAAGAGGAGCTTTAAAATGCAGTTCATCAAATCCTAAAGTAGACATTTAAAGTAGGTCAGATGGATCAGGCTTTAAAATTACCTGTTTCTCTTGGTTGACTGAAAAGGAGCCTGAAGAAACTAGTTCAATTACAACTTAGATGTCTAAAGCTGAAAGAAATGCCTTTTATGAGGGAGCAATGCTAAGGTAGCTCCATAGTTTTTCACTCTGAAGGCAACATGGAGCTGCTGTCAGAGCTAGTGCTAGTCTCCTGCTCCTTGCTAAGGCATTCTCAGCATTGGCACATAACAGGCCTCAGTAATATCAAGCGGTGCTAGATTCAAATTCAGGAATGATGTGCAAATTAAGGTATTTCAAGAGACAAAATCCTACCAATTTTTTCATTACCTCAGTAGAGATTTGGGCTACCTAATCTGATTAGGTCTTCCTTTGAGCTGAAGATTTGACTTCCAGAGGTTCCTTCCAAACTCTATTATCCTGTGATTCCAGTCTATCGTTGATTGTGCGTGCTTGAAAATTTTGCTTTTTCTAAAATACATCTTCTAGAAAGGATTATAGTTGATCACACATAATTTTTTGTTGGCTTTATTAGTTAGGTTAAGGAGCACAAAAATATCCCTTTTTTCCTCCTTTAGAGCATGAAAGACAGCTTTCTAAAGCACAAATTATTGCTCTTTAAGTTGAAAAGTGATGTTTGTTTTCTTTCCTCTTGCATCTCTGTGATTAAATATGTCCATACATCTGAAATGTTATATACAGCAATTTATAGGGCAATAATACTTTGTGATTGCTCATTTTCAGTTCAAGATAATTTTGCCCATACTCATGATTGCAAACAAGATGCAGCAGTAAGTTACTTCGATCAGTTGAACAGCCTAGTTAAACGTGAAAAATATCCACTGCCTTTGCAATAACTCCTTCAATATCCAGGGAACTTCTTGTTTGTTGAACATCCCCCAAGATTTCAGTGATACCAACCAGACCAGCATCACAGTCAGTAAAAGAACACACATCATTCTCCCTCTCATACAATTGTTTCAGTATTATTAGCATAAGGAAAAAGCAATCTTCATATACAGAAATCTCAGAGTTACACACACAGTACATGGGGGAGACTCAGTTTTGTTACTAGCTACTCATCATTTCACTTGCTCTTTACACAAGTGGGCTTGGGGTCATCCATCCACAGTATTTGCAATACGTATCCACAACTTCTCTGCAAGACTGGTGAATACATCCAAACAAGAGGTAGGACTTGGGTTTCTTCTTTGATGTCATGTGCACAAGCAAATGGGAGCTCCTTCACAAGCTCTCAGCTTGCTTGCATGAGGACAAGGGTCTGGGAGTGACCTGCTGCCAATTGCATGTAATAGATCTTCTCAGCTATAATGTTTTGTGGCTGCATGGTAAAGAGCAGGTTGTTGCCCCAGTCCTGGTGGTTGGATATATATGAATGTGATCCAAAGAATCCAAGTTTTGCACCTATAAAGCTCAACAGTGGGGAAAATTTGCATCAACTTTTTCATGCCTCTGCTTTCCTCTCCCATTTTTTAAAATGTAACAAGGAGAAAGGGGAAATTAAATTACTATTTCTCAACTTTTGAAAAAGTTGGATGATATTTTCATGCTTTGTTACATAGGAGGTTGAAAAAGCAGATAGTTTAAGGTCTGTTTCTGGTCTTAAAATCTGTTATTTTCTGGTTCTGTCAGAACTGTAAATGAAAACTTGGATTCATTCTCACATTTTCTTGACTATTCAATTAATGTAGAATCTATTTCTGTTTTCTATATATTGTACTAAATCTCTTACATTTGGCTATTATTCTTTTTTACCACTACAATATTATTTAGTAATACTGTTGTTGTAACTGTTAGAATTACTATTCAGTCAAGAGATGCTACAGAACCAGCCAGGTCCAAGACCTTTATTTTCCTCTAGTCCTCATATTTCTTATATGTCCAATTGCACTTTATTACATCAAAAATCTGAAGTCTGAAAAGTCTCTTGTCACAACCCTTAAAAAAATATCTCAATGCTAGAGCTCAGAGAAGGGGAGGAGGAAGCAGGGCCAGGGGAGAGGGAGGAACACTGACCTTCGGGGAAAAAAATATCAGTTTGATTGAAAACAGGCTTTGAAATTGTCCAGGGACAACCCCCCTTGGTTGTTTTGTTGTTTTTTTTTTGCTTGGTGTGTGTGATCATATAAGTTGAGTACAAAAGAGAAAAGTAAAAAAGAAAAATCCCTTTTCCCTTCCCATGGGGTGAGTTCCTGACTTTGTTGCACACTTGACAGCCAGCCATTTATGCTCAATGGGCTTGTCATCACCAAACCTCCGAATTAGCTGGAAACATATCTCTGTTTTGACTGGAGCTGGATTGATGCCTCCACACTTGAAAAGGCTGTGTTTCACTTCCTAGCACCACTGGACAGGTTGCAAATCATAACCACAGTAATTAGAGAGCACGTTTCTGGATATTAAGCATGCCAGGGAGGAGGAGTCAGATATGGTGGGAGAGGGGGAGTGTGAGGGGCAAGGAGAACAGGGGAGAGACCAAAAGGGCTTTGAGCAGAATGTGATGATAGGACTGCTATCTACTGCTGAGTGAATACTAAATTTAATCTCACAGTATTATTGCAGCATGTTTGCTGCACTACCGCAAAGCACGTCTTTATTTTAGTTCCTTTTGGGGTTAGGGAAATGCAACAGGTTTTTGAAGGAGTGACCTACATCTGTTTCAGCAGGGCTGTCTACAGCAATGTAGTCTATATAGATTCTGCCTATTACCTAAATACACAGAGGAAAAGCCTCCTTTGTGCCTTCTGGTCTCTGCAACAAGAGGTGAGCAAGCCTCCATGCTCTCTCTGTGCATCTGGTGATGGAAATCATGCTCCATCTCACGGTGGTTTTTTATTTTGATTATGATTATTATGGGTTCGGAACATACCAGCAGCAGCTGGCCTTTCTCCTCTAATTACCGTGCACACACACTGCTCCCCGTGCTCCACAGAATAAAGAGCACTTTGTTCGACAGTTCTTCCAGACTGCCCCTGCTGCTTGCCACAAGCCCAGGGAAAGGGAAACTCCTCTATTTCTTATTGTCATTTACCTTAACACTCCATACCCAAGATTCATTCAGGCTCCAGAAAGACTGAAAGCACTTCCTTAAAGATGCTGTTCTCTGTGGAGGCCAGTGGTGGTTAGTTAAACCATTTGTATCCCACCTTCCCTTTTTCATATTTAAAGAAAAATAGCAGGGATGAGATTGGAAGCCAGAATTCCAGCAGGAAGGGGAAAAAAAGCTTATCTCAGGGAAGGATAATTGATTATTAGAAGAAGCTTTTAGCTCATGGATGAGACTCTTGTTTTATTTTGTTCCCTCCCATGAAGAAAGAACTCTATTTTAAGGAGAAGGAGTGCTGAAAGGTTACTATATGACTCCAAGAGTAATCAGTGTCTATTTACACTAGTGACCTGCATCAAGCCTGCAAGACTTGTGAACTCAACTGCAGACCACAGATAGCTATATAAAGCCCCCTCCCAGCTGTTCCCCAATACTATCAATGGCTAAAACCCAGCCCTTTCCCCCTCAGCCCCAAACACAGAAGCTGCTTTCAGGAGGATTTTTAACCTCTTCTTTCAAGGTAGCATCACATCTGCAGTGGAAGACAAAACAACAGAGTCACACGGGCCCACTTGTACATTTATAGAATGGCCTCAGAGATTTCTGAAAAATTGCTATTACCATATTTCACAGCACTTTGTATCACCGTGACCTAGAAGCTCAGATATTCACCTTTGACCCAGGCATGATAAGAGGCATAGACAGCATTCCTCTGATAGTTAAGGTGGAAGAGTTACGATGGTGCAGAGAGCAAAAGAAGGGGTGGCCCCACTGTGATTTAGGATTTGTAAGCTCCTTATGATGAGAAGAATTCACAATGAAAGACGTTTTATCATCAGGAGCTAAATCTTCCTGACAATGCCAGCTTTGTGCAGCAGTGGAATGGGCTTCCTCAAGAATAAACCCAGCAGGATGTGTCCCCTTGGGATCCTAGTACTGGAGAGGAAAAATCAACGGTTAGCACAAGAGCTCTTAATTTACATGCCAGGCAAGGGGTAGCAGCCGAAAGAAGAAAGATGATCTAAATGCTGAGTTGCCTTTGTTTAACTAAAAACATGGTATGCCCTGATTTAGTTAAATTAGGGTAATGCTTTTGGTTAGGATACTTGACCCATGCTGGTGGGGTAGGCTGACACACTGAAGCCTGATTTCAAATAATGGAAGACACGCTCATAAAGAGAGTAAACCCAGGGTAATTAAAAGGGTGCATCGCACACAGACAAATCAGTGGTGTGCTGTTGGGAATCAGCCTTCTTAAATGAGGAGCTGCATTGTACCTCCTCTTACCAACATGCAGAAAATATTCCTTACCCCTGCAAGAGACACAAACCCTTCAAAGCCCTTGAGGAAACCATATCTACCTTCTTAATATCCTTCATTGTGACCCTAGAAATCAGTGGGAAATTCAATTATCTGTGCCTCAACTTCCCACTCTACAAAATTAGTGTGCTGTTTTGTGTTTGAGATTTGAAGTCTCTAGGGTCAAGGGGAAAGCAGCAGGTGTTACACACCTTGACTTGAGCAAAGACTTTCATACAGTCTCCCAGAATATACTTATAGCCAAATTGTCAAGATACAAACTGAATAAACATTCTATGATGAGTGTGGAAGATTAGCTGGATCTCCAGGCTTATAGGTTGATGGTCAGTGGTACAAAGTCCAATCTGTGACCAACTGACAGTGGTAAGCCTCAGGGATTGCTACTGGGGACAATACTGTTCAACCTCTTTATTAACAACCTGGACAAGGGCATGGGGTATCCCCCCAGAAAGCTGGTGGATGATAACAAGTTGGATTGAGAGCTTGATATGCCATATGACAAAGCTCTTATTCAGAGGGACTTTAATGGCCTGGAGAAATGGGCTGGCAGAAACTTCCCAAAGTTGAGTCCAGTATCTGAGATGGGCTAACCCCATGCAAAAGGACAGGCTGGGCTAGATGACCCTCAGCACTCTCTTTCAACCTGAATGGTGGCCTTTCAACCAGTAAGAGAACCTGGCCAGGAGTGGACAACCTCTTCCCCCATCCAGATCATTAGTACTCATTTTACCAGTTCAGCTGCCTAAACAGCTTCTGCCCTTTCAGAGCATACAATATGAGAATAATTATCCCCCAGGTACCACACAGCTACAAGTAATAACAATTAAAGCGGATAAAGGGCATTGAGTCACAGGCAGGGCTTTCTCTATGAATGCAATGTATAGCGTGTTAAACCTCTGCATTTTATCAGGAAACAGATTTTATCTGTAGGGTGATTATTGTAACTGATGGGTGGTAATACATATTGCACTGGAATTTAACCATACCATACGTATAATTACATCTGTGACAATTTCCTGTCAAGAGCGTAAGGCCTTATTGCCTTCAAAATACAACATGCAACATTGGGTGACAAGAATGGTTACAGCTGGTAGGCTAACACCTGAGTTTTCTGTGGTTTATGCAGTGAGCCTGTCTTGAGAAAATACATATTAAATGTTTCGGGTTCAGCACCTCCCCCAGCTCAATGCCTAAAGCCTCATTCCCAAACCTCAAAGTTGAGCTTCCTTGCGCAGGGCCAACACACCAACCCTGAGCAGGACCACCACAAGTCACACTTCTTCAGCCATGTTCACTCACCTTACTCATAGCTGTCTTGCACATCACCCTAATCGGATGAGTCTGATTCACCCAACTGCACTGCATCCTAACTAACCAGAGGGAAGGGTCCATCCAGCTTACTGGATGCTTGGCTGTAACACAAAACAGATAAATACTCCAGTTCATGTAGCTTGAAGAAAAAAACCAACAAAAAAAACCCCAAAAAAACCCACACAAAAAAACAACCAAAAAACAACCCAACAGTTCCTGTTACACCCGCAGTCCCCAAAGGCCTGGTGTGTGGTATCACACTGCTCTGGAGACAGATGATGTTTGTTAATGACAGGTAGTAGTTTTCCACACGGCTTGAGCACTTTTGTCTTTTCAGTTGCTAGAGGCCACAGCCTGGTTTAAACCCTCCAGCTAGGTCACATATTGGATAATAAACCAGTTCTTGCAGAAGAGCTGGGTCTCACGGTGCAAAGTCAGGCTGCAGCAGACCCAGGAGCACAAGAGCTTCCTGTCCTCTGTCCAGGTTGCTTCTCCTGTGCCAGGCTGCTGCAGGGCCATCATGAACACTGGTGAGCAGGTGAGGCACAATGAAAGGAAGAGCATTTAAAGATACAAATAATCTGTGTGTAGCTCTAATATTGTAAAAATCTTTTTCTTTTCTCTCTTCTGAATCACACTAAAATTGTAAAAATTGAGATGAACAAGACTTCAAAAATATTTTGGTTGGAACCACAAAATAATTCATTTTTGATGAAGTAAAATACTGTATTTGGCTTTTACATATAGAAGGTAAGAATGCAATATATGTATGTACACTACACGAGTTACTATTGGCATTACATTCCACTTTAAAAAAAAAGAATTTTAAGTAGTCAAAATCTATTTAGGAAAAAAAAGTCAGAGGAAAATATTTTTATCTTCTTGAAACGAAAAATTTTACCTGACAGCAACAACTTCAATTGATGCCTTTCACCTTTACCTGCTCAAAATGCCTGGACTTTCAGCCAACCCCTGGAATATTTTTTTTCACTTACTATGAAATTGTATTTTCCAGAAGATATTATTTGGTTAAGAAATTAACTGAAAACTGAAAAAGTAGGTGGCAGGAATACGTTCATGAAGAAGGTGAAGTCATAAAAGATGAACATCTGTATTTTTGTTGGAATTGAGGCCTTTTCTACACAACTTAGTCCTATTCACTTAGGTCAGCTTCTATAGGTGTATATATAGGTTCTTTTTTTTTTTTAGCAGTCTAGAGTTTCAGATGCACAGCCCTTTCCTGGGCCTGACTCAGAAGATCAGATTCATTTTTGTACATGTGCAAACCTGGCTGTTTGTGCAGCTGGGGACTGCTCACCTCCCCAGCTGTGCACCACGATCCCCTTCTCACTGATGTCAACAACTCCCTCCATTGCCTTCACCAGGAGGTAAAGGTGTCCTTTGGTTCATTCAGAGGCAGAGCTTCTCATGTTCAGAAGTGCAGACAAACAGCTCACAGGCTTGTGAAAATGTGTTTGTTTATTTAAGGCAGACCAGTCATTTCTCAGTACGAATGCATAATTTCCTTCATTGGTTATTTAATTATCAGAAAATTGTTGTTTCTTTATTAAAACATTAACTTTGACAAAGATGTTATTGCATAAATAATCATGTAATTAAAGTACTTGCACTGTTTAAACCCACTGAAAAAAAGACTGAGATAGGAACTGATAATTATTTGCTATAATTTGCCTATTAAGTTGCTGGGAAGTCTTTTTTAAAGTTAACATAATGTTATTATGAAGATGGACCTGAGCCACAAACCTTAGCTATCAAAGCAGATCTGAATCCCAGCATCTGTAGAGCTGATGGTTTTCAGATTCTGCTTTTCTAATTCAAGCCGCAATAGATCCAAGTCCAGCATTGTATATTCATCTGAATGTCTTCTGAGGTCACAATAGAGAGGAGATTTTGTATTCTAATAACTAATGTTAATACCTAGAACAGCCTAGATGATGTTTTCAGGTATGAAGTAGTCCTTGAATGACAGTGTATTTTTTTAAAGTGCCAGTGAATTTAGTAAATAACTTGATACAAAATCCTAAACATAAAATTTCTATTAAGTCGTAGAATAAGTGCAAGGCAATAAGTTACGGTTCTCCACCCAGGCTTGTCCAAGTATACCAGTTTTGAGGCATATTCTAACCCCCATTGAAAACAGTAATACTGTCTTTGGGTTTGGTTAATAATACCATGTTCATCACTGCAGAGGAAGAGAAGCTTTACTGAAAAGAAAAAAGAAAAACAAAAAACCCCACTGATTTCCTCACCAGACTGCCAGGAGGAGAACTAACCTCATCAGCTGCAGACATTTACCAGAAACATTTGACCATTCTGCAGATATTGAACAGCCATCTGGTGTCAACAGCATTACTGCATCAGTGGCTTGGAATAAAGTACATATCCGTAGCAATCCAGAAGTCTATTTACCCTTTCAACCTGTGAGCTGTACACAAAATGTACATACGGAAAAGCCAGCTTTAAGCTCCCCTCAAAACATAGCTATACCAATACCCGACCTCAGTACCCACCACTTACTTACCTTTAGGACTTGAACAAGAAAATAGATAACTTGATATATACACTATATATATAGCTGATAAAACAACAAAAAAAAAACAAAAGACTGAAAAACATTGGCAAACTGCACTAACCTTTGTCAGAGGTAGTAGAAGGAGGTTTTGTTAATATTATGATTTGGAGGGGTTCTTTTCATCACTGTTTTTAAAAAAAAGTGGCATAACAGTCAATCAAAAACACAGTTAATCAGCTTTCAACAAGATATGTCATGAACTGAAAAATTAAATTAAGCTAAAATAACCCAAAATGACCTATGTCAGTTCCCTGCTCACCTGCATTAAATTACTTGTACACCCAAGAGCTTGCAAGATCACAGCGTTATAGCAAATAAAGCTGGCTGGCTGGAGCCTGGAGAAATTGTCCTGTCCTGTGTTTCTTAGCCTGTAGTATATGGACTGCTGAGTGTCTGGAAGGCATCAGAACAGGGTCTGTGAAATGACTGCTAAAATTCTTGTAAGATCACACAGGAGCATAGTCCCAGGAACATAAGCAAAAAAAAAAAAAGGCAAGGAAAACAAGAAATGACTGAGTACTCAATGTCAAATCCTCTTCCTAAAAAGATTTTGTCATAAATAGAACCTGTTGGAGTAATGCTGCACAAGATGATCCTTGGGGTTTTTTTTTTTGGTTGTTTTTTTTTTTTTTTTTTAAATTTTTGGGTTTTGTCCAGAGTAGTTGATCTGGATTTTTAAGTTTGGAAAATATTGATCTATCCTGTCTTCAAACCAGCTTCCCTAATTACATGACCCCACTCAGAACCACTCTTTCTCCCTGCCATCCATGACCCCAGAATCCTTCTGGTCTTTCCTTCTACTAGTACTTATCAGGGGATCCTCAGAAGAAAGTTTCATCTTTCTTTTACGATCTTTGTCCCCAAAACTATACCAGCTTGAGAAAAAAAGCTACCGACCATATTTTTTCCCCCCATTGTAGTCCTTTTACCCTTTATAAAATAGAGCAACCATGAAAATGATGATGCTTCACTAGGAAGCTTCCGAATAGCTGTAACAACATAATTATTATCATGTATGAAATGGAAACTACCGAATACAGCAACTGATTTGTCATACAGAATAAGTTCTTCCTACTTTTCTCCTAAATTCAGTACCCATGTAGAAGTGAGATACTGTAGCCGCAAGCCTGAAACCTACACAAAATAAAGTCTGTGACTGGTATTCTTGCCAGTCAGTAATGGGAAACATATTGTCTTTGCATTTTTGCTATATTCCAAAATGCCTCTGAAAGCAGAGATGTGAATCTAAAATAATGAGAGATTTTCCTGTCAAAATTATGTTTTAAATAAATTATTAGATGCCAGTGAAGAACCGTCACTTCACAACTAGTAAATCAATGGCCTTTTGATTCAGGCTTCATTGAGGAAGGTCATGGTATGTTAAGGAACAGTAACTATGAGTATCTAATAAAAGCTACTGGTGTCTCATCAGTTGACTTGGCAGCTGTGGAAACACAGTGACCTTGCAGCAGAAGGTGAGAGCATGAAGTTGCACCCCCACAAAGACTTAGCCATAGGTAGGTTTATTCACATGAATGTTTCATTGTTGACTTAGCAGCATTACTCACAGGAGCAACATTATTCATGTGCTTAATGACTAAAGAATCACATTTTCGTAGGCTAGCTCACACCTTTAACCAACAGCTTGCTCTTTGGCATACGATACTTCCAGCCTTTCTTTTGTTCTATTTTCCAAAATGCAAAGACATACCAGTATTAACTGGAAAAACTCCAAGTACAAAAGCTAAATTTAAATGGACGTATCATTACTAACCAGCAGGACTACAAGTGTGTTAGTATGTAAATACATAACTAACCTTAACATGAAGCCTGAAATCCCATGGAAAGTCAATGGGCTCCCTAAGCATCTGCCAGGCTGGAAGCTGTGAATAGATGGATGACGTTTACGGATGTGCCTGTACTGCTACTTCCTCCACACCAGGAGTGCTCAGTAATTTGTTAAGTTTAATGGCTTCCTCTTTGATGGCATCAGTGTGTTTCTGTGGTGAAAAGTGCTTGGAAAGCCATCATAACCTGGTAGCCAGTGCTTCCTATGCTCCCCGTTGCAAGGGAAGTTCATTGCCATGGTATCTGCCTCAATTAGTCTATAAGAAGCTCAATCAAAAAAGGTGGTGAAATTATTGGGAAAATTCATGTTGATTTTCCTTGACTTTGGAGCAGGCTGTTAAAATGCCTTAGTACTCAGAACAAAACTGTCAAATGATATGCTTCCAGCAGGTGCCATTAAAACAGAGCAAATACTGCTTGTTACCAAGAGCCAACACAAATCTTCCCATTGAATTTAATGGGCTTCAGATCAAAACCTTTCTGCAGTATTTTCCATTTCAGCTACAGTAAGATAGTAGAAATACAGTCTCATTGTAAGAGGTATGGAGTACCTATTTCTTCCCACCAATACAGATAAGAAAGAGAAACTTTACTCTTCTCCTTCCTCTCAATAGGAAATGTGGAACAGTGTGAAAATTACATTATCAGAGGTAACACTTCTCCCAGTATAAAGCAATGTAATTCTCTTGGCTTCAGTAAACTGATGCAAGTTTACACCAAACAAGCTCTGTTATTTAAGTCTACCTAACTGAAATCCCATGATGTCTTGTGCATAGAAAATGCAAAGCTCAGGCATTAATAATAATCATAAAAACACCAAACCCAACAATAATAGTTATGGAACCAATTTGACATGATGGCAGCAATAACTGGTTTTGAAATCCTGCAAGTGTAAAAGTCATTTGTTTTATGAGCCTGCACACAGTGCTAGTCTTAAAAGTAAGAAATGTTCTTTCCAGCTCAGATTTCATAAAGAAAAAAATTACATCTTTAATTAAGATTTATGGCATTCAGTAGGACTCAGCAAGGATAGAAAAACTGCTTCAGAGTGTAAAAAAAAACAGTTAAAAGTGGGGAAATATGATTAAGTGTCTTTAATTCCTACTGCCTGCTTTACGGGGTTTCCGATAGCCTCAGGCAGAAACAGATATTTATTGTCTATAACTGCATTATTCTTGGCATAAAATGTTTATGGATCAAGATGAAACTCGTTTTGAGAAATAACACTGGCATGAATTGAAAGGACCTTGCCTTTGGAGGAGAAAAAAATAAACATATATTTAGTTTAATGGAAAAATGTACTTAAAGGGAAACATTTTCTAAAAAAGAGAGTTTCATGATGAAAAATATGATTTAGACATATAATACTTATGAGACCAGGGTGATTTGCATCTCAATAATGTGAAGTTAAATTTAAACCTCAATTCAGCCTTAAAATGGAGATAACGATGACCCTTAAAAGGAGAACAAGACTTTGCAAGGAGCACCATTAACTATTTCTAGACAACTGTGTTGCCTTGGGCAATGAAAATCTAGGAAAGATAAAATCCTTTTAGGGCTCACACTCCTAAACACTCAGCACCTATTTCTGCAGATTTAACTGCAGGAAGAAGTGGATGCTCATAACTACTGATAGTCAAACCCTGGGCTGAATCTTTGCAACCATAGTCTTGATGGCACTGCAAGCTACAGCCAAAACCAGGCTGAAAATACAGTATTAAATACATGAACCCCTCATTAAACCTTTCATATATGCCAGATCTATGAGCCAACTGAAAGCAGAGACCTGAGTGGTCCCAGATGGTTCCATTGCCCTGAGGGGAAAGAAAAAAAAAAAAAAAAAAAATCACATGAACTGACATACCATCACCTTTGACAAAGTTTGGAGCTGGTCAGGGTTTTTATAAGTCGGGCTTACAGCCCAGCTTTGTCTCCTGTGGAGGGGAAAGAGTGACCAGAACTAGTATTTTTGCTGGGCCCTTGATTCTGCAACATTTAGTATCACAAGGAATGGCATTCACTTGAATATGATTGCTCACACAGCTGCATGCTGAGAGATGTGAACCTAAGACCTGGATTAAAATGCAACTAACCTCAGCCAGAAAATATGGTTCAACATGATTGAACCAGGAGGACTGATGAGGTGCTAACCAATTCCTTTTGATCTTGCCAAATCTTTGAACTGCAAGTGGTATTAAGGTACCCTCTAACGTCCCACCTTGTTTCAGAAACTCAGTTAGACCCCTTCAGCTTGGGAACCGTTAACCATTCTGCAACGAAGTAAGATGGCAGCCTTGTTGTGATTGGGTTTTGGGATTGGGTTATGGCTGTAATATAGATGGAGCCTGAGGGAAATGCAGAAAAATAAAATAGCAGCAAGCGGCATATTTGCTTCCATCTGGCAAAAGCGTGTTCCATTAAAAAGTGTTTCATGCAAGTAGTTAACATCTAACTTCATTGAAATGACACCATAAAATCCTAAGGAACAGACTACATTCTTTTATCACCTCTTTTCCTAATCAATAAAGGTGAAACACACTGGATGCTCAATTACTTGCCCCAGGAAAGACAGACAGCCTGAACACTATTTTCTAGCCTAAGAATGAGACCCAAAAGAAGGGAGTCCAGTTCCCTATGTAGATATCATCCCAAAGCCTTCAAGGTCTCAGCTGAGACCTCAACCAGGTTTCCACATCTCAAACCATCAAGATCCCAACACCATTCAACACTACCCTGACAGGATTTTTAAAGAAGGTCTTCTTGAATATATTTCATCAAGGGGACAGTCTGTACTGATGTCGTGGTTTAACCCCAGCTAGCAACTAAGCACCACACAGCCGCTCGCTCACTCCCCCCACAATGGGATGGGGGAGAGAATCGGACGGGTAAAAGGGAGAAAACTCGTGGGTTGAGATAAGAACAGTTTAATAATCGAAGTACAATAAATTAGAACAGTTAAATAGGCAAAGCAAAAACCGTGCACACAAACAAAGCAAAACAAGGAATTCATTCACTACTCCCCATGGGCAGGCAGGTGTTCAGCCATCCCCAGGAAAGCAGGGCTCCATCACGCATAACGGTTACTTGGGAAGACAAACGCCATCACGCCCAATGTGCCGCCGCCGCCGCCCCCCCCCCCCCCCCCCCCTTCTTCCTCCCCCAGCTTATATACTGAGCATGACGTCATATGGTATGGAATAACCCTTTAGCCGGTCTGGGCCAGCTGTCCTGGCTGTGCCCCCTCCCAGCCCCCCGTGCACCCGGCAGAGCAGGGGAAGCTGGAAAAGTCCTTGACCACTGTGAGCGCCACTTAGCAACTATTTAGCAACAGCTTAGCACTACTTAGCAAGAACCAAAGCATCGGTATATATCATCGACATTGTTCTCATCCTAAACCCAAAACACAGCCCCATACCGGCTACCAAGAAGAAAATTAACTCTATCCCAGCTGAAACCAGGACAACTGAACCTCAAACAAAAGTCTGGGGCTAGGCACTGCAAGCAGAAGATTAAATAGAGCTGATGTTTCATATCTCTGCCTCTGCAGTACATCCCATTCTATTTTTCCCATGATGTTTTATTCCTGCTTTTCCCTCTATTTATGACTTAGAAATGTTTAAAGGTGAGCTTCCTTTTTTTTTTTTTCCCCCCAGTCAATCTAGTGAGCACACGGGAGGCTTTAAAAAAAAACAAAAACAAACCCACAAAAAAAAACCCTCAACTGAGATTGTGACAAGGAAGTGCCCCAAGAAAAGCTGGTGCCTTTTTCTCCCACTCTTTCCAAGGGCTTGAAGCCACAAGTAGCTCTCATAAATATCACCATCATTTCATGAAGGTCTCTGCTGCCAGGTTCACTCTCTAAACTTGCCAGTATATGATAAATGCTCAAACCAAAGATAAGTAGGTGGATGGATGTCTCATATCTTCCCCTAATTTTTAAATGATTGTTTTATGTCCAGAATATATTTTTAAAGAATACGCCTTTATTGACTGACTTAAATATTTTAATGTTTTTTAGGTATTTTTTCATTAAAAAGACAAAAAACTTCTCAGCCCTGTTCACAAGGTTGAAAAGTCGAATCTTGATTCTAAGAGTGCTGGGGGGGGAATGAGAAAAGAAAGAGTTACTCGTTCCCAAGAATGCTATCTATTTTTCAGCCCTCAAATGGGAAAATAGCTTTCTAAAACCTATGGTACGTGCAAAACTGAAGAAGCTCCTTTCTTAGTAATAACTTTTTAGCATTGCACTTCCAGCAACAGAACTGTCTTATACAAGAATTTTATTTTTTCTCTTGCCTTTCTTGACCTTCCTATTTAACAGATCAAATCAAAACAACTCTGCTCCAAAAAGACTGCTCCAGAAATAGCTGCTGTTTCCTGTATCTCCCTTTTTCTAGATTGTAAGCATTCTCACGTTTTTTTTTTTCTTTGCTTATAAAAGACAACCATGCTCCACCAGCATGCAAACACACACAAAATAACAAATGTACAAAATTTAGAGTGATACTTACAGGTTGATCTATTCCCAGATTACTTTGCTGAGAACTGTACCTCTGCAGTTCTTAGGTACTGAATGCTGTTTACATACGCAAACCTATGAAGATATAGAGGGAAAACAAAGTCCTTCACTTTAGAGATACTAAAATTAAATTATACTAAGAACATGCTATTAGCTAAGAAAAACTTGGATTTGTATGTCACAGGTGAAAGGATTTTGTATGTTCCACCTTCAAAACTGAAGTGAAAAACACAAACAGCTCCTAACTTTGATTTTGCTGTGATAAAGTAGAAACTAATAGGGAAAGGAGGAAAATGGAAATCAAGAACTGAATAGATCAAGAAGGAGGAACAGTGAGAGGTGAGAAAGTCTTCACAGAGGCTTTCTTGAACCTGGTTTTCCCAGACCCCTCTTGAAGACAGTGTCAAGAGAGCTCTGAATTGCCCTCTAAGGGGAATTGTGTTGAGCACAGCATGCAGAGAGCACCTGGGGGAGCAACCTCACCTGATCTACATTCACATTCCCCATAGTCTCCCCACATCTTATGACTTGAAGTAGAAAAGCTCCTTCTCATCCCTCCCAAGCCTTGCTGCTCTCTTTTTACACAGCTGCCCAACATCTCCCTCTTCTACCACCTATTCTCCCTCCCAGAGAAGAAAAGGGGAGTCCCTTTATTGGTGCCACATGGCATGAAAAGTATTCTGGAGGTATTCAGAGAAATGAATTTGTGTTCAGTTTCTCCCCTGGAAAGGTGCTTTGTGTCACAGAGGACCCAGATAGGAGGATAATCCCTTCTTTGTTTTTGCACTCACTTTTAAGAAGCTTTAGCCTGTTGAAAAAGCAAACCTGGAACATAAAGTCACAAACACTCACTGAGGGAAAAATCACATCCATATAAGAGTCTGTTTATGGCCCATCCCCCCTCCTGGAACTATCTTGCTTATCTAGGCCTAGGTTCAAGTCTTCTGAGGCACTGAATATCCCTCAGAGCAACTATCAAACCACATATGTGGGTGCAATACTCAAAATTCACAGTCTGTTAGTTAATTAATTAACTAATGCAATCAGAAAGCAGAGAGACAACCAGGTGACTAGTGAAAGTAATAGATGCTGTGTGTGTTTTGAAGTCTCAGCAATGAATGTCCTCCTCAGTCCCTGTGTAAGCTATTCATTACTTCACAGGTTGTTTTCAATAACAAATGCATGTAAGAATGTTGTGATTGGCTCATAAACATTTCATGAACCAAAAAGAGCAACCCACAACCAAATAAACCATCCAGCTCAAATGATTCACTCTGCTCTGTTATTTTCTATAAAAAGCCGTAAGGAGCTGGGATCACACCTCTTCTGTATAAATAAATATCTTAGCACATGGCTATTTAGTTTGATTTATTTAAATAATAAAGAAAACTTGGGAGAAAATTAGATAAAATAGGGAGATAAAGGAAAGGGTGTCAGGTGATTTATAGTAACCAGAATTACACGATTCTGCTCAACAAACATCCATACATCTAGTGCAATATGTTTCGCAAGAAGATCACTCTTAACACCCTGTTGAAGTGTCTCTGGCAGGCTGTGCTTTTCAGCCTGGATGTAGTGCTCCAGCAAATAATGACTGACATTTACATAGCACCTTTCACCTCCAAATCCCAAAGCACCTGACACATTGTTCAAACTGATTACAGGCTCTGGGCCAGGTTCTGCTCTCTGATGCATCAAGGTAGAGGGAAGGACCCTGCCTTGGTAGCCTGGCTGTAACCTCAATTACATTAGTGCAACTCCACTGACTCGGCCACTTTTTATTCAAGGATCATTTTACCAGTCTGTGAAACTCCACCAATCATACTACTTTTTGCTTCTGCACTGCAAGTATGCAGATTTCAAACAGCCCACCCACGTTCGTGGATAGCTTATGGCAAAGAAGCAACAATGATTGTACTTTTGCAAGGATTTTGAGTAAATAGTATTGATCTACTCAACAATAAATCTAGCCTAAAGGCTATAAAAATCACTCACAACATTGATGGTTTATGACTGTACCCTTACAATACATGTGTCCAGTTTAATCTCAGGAGATAAGGGCCCATAATCCTGAAAATTGACAAGTGTCACAACTCCCACCTCCATTGGTAGACATGAAGATTGTCAGAATCTTGTTCTGCTTTTTGTGGAGATGAAGTTGTGAGCATTGCAAAACGTGAAGAAGTCCTGTTGGTCTCTCTGAACTCTGAGATTTATGCTGTGCAGTCTTGCACACAACCTAATTTAGTATTCTTTCTGCAAAAGTACAGAGTATACTTATTATAATGTAACAGGTTGCCCAAAAGCTGACCTTACACATTAACTAGAAACCTGAAGAATAAGGCTGGTGTCAGGCCACCTGATAAAAACAAGCATCCATCCAGGCATAGAAAGATCACATGATACGGAGTAAGATGCAACTAGATGTGTGAATGAGGGTACAATCATTTTGCACGAGCATTTGTAAACATCAGTGACTAGATGAAGCCGCATCTCAAGTACTGTGTTCAGTTTTGGGCCCCTCACTACAAGAAGGACATCGAGGTGCTGCAGCGTGTCCAAAGAAGGGCAACGAAGCTGGTGAAGGGTCTAGAGAAGAAGTCTTACGAGGAGCAACTGAGAGAGCTGGTTGTGTTCAGCCTGGAGAAGAGGAGATTGAGGGGAGACCTTATTGCTCTCTACGACTGCCTGAAAGGAGGCTGGAGCCAGGTGAGGTTTTGTCTCTTCTCCCAAGTAACAAGCAATAGGATGTGAGGAAACAGCCTCGAGCTGCGCCAGGGCAGGTTTAGGTTGGATATTAGGAAAAAATTCCTTCACCGAAAGGGCTGTCAGGCCCTGGACCAAACTGCCTAGGGAAGTGGTTAAGCCCCCATTCCTGGAGGTATTTAAAAGCTGGGTAGATGTGGTGCTCAGGGCCATGGTTTAGTGGTGGGCTTGGCAGTGCTGCGTTAACGGTTGGACTCGATGACCTTAAGGGTCTTTTCCAATCTTAACGATTCTATGATTCTATGATTCTCCATCCTTCAAATCACCTGCAGGAGCAATTCACCCACATATCCAGAGATGAATCAGTGAAATCTATCTTCCTGGGATGTTTTCTTACACTTAAATGACATCTATGTGGAAAACATATCTGATTGCTTGCATAGGGCAAAAAGTATTCCATAGGAAGGGTGATGAATAAGACTTAAAGCTGTGCTTCTAACTGGTCCAACAGAAGCAGTACTATCAGATAATGATCTTCCAGACTTGTTCTTGGAAGGAGTATTTATCATTCATTGCAAGTCCTCATCAGGGCTGTATGAGCAAATACTTCCTTGCTAATATTCAACACACATGTTAACTATTGCTAATCACCATTGCTCTGCATGTGACAGCAATTGCTGTCTTCATTACTCTGATCACTGAGAGATAAACAGTGCATCTGTAACCACACTTGCATGCAGTTGTGGAATGCCTTCAAACAGCCATGGAACTACAGCTGAATTGGCTAGCCGTGTATTTTAATCATATTGCATGTAAATCTCTTCCTAAGATTAAAAGCAAAAAAAAAAAAAAAAAGGCAATAAGACCAAGGGATCAACTATAAAGGGCAAAAGAACCTTAACAGGTAAGGACAGATGGCACTTAAGCCTCTTTACATGGTTGCCTATTTACCCTCGGATGCTGCCACTTAATAACATTGATGGAGGAATAGTTAACAGAAGCAAGTGATTAATTAGTGGGTCAAAGGCCATTTCCACTTTGTTCCTTTTATTTACCTGAGACAAGATCAAATCAAATAAGAGCTCCTAGAAGGAGACTTCCAAGGGAAGCTGCTAGTCACAATTCATGTACTTGGTATTCACATAGTGCTCTCAAACTCTGTAAAAAAATGTTTGGCTGAACGGATTGCAACAAGCCAAGCAATTTATTGTAGAAACAGGGGCTCCTGGCTAGCTTTCCTGGGAGCTTTTATTCTTTGAATTGGAAAGACCTTATTGAGTCTAGAGTCCCATAGCTCTAGCAAGTGAAACAAAACAGATGTTGCCAGAACCGTATGTATTATATTTGATAGAGAGGAACGCTAGCCCAATTTCACATGAATGTGTACCTAGGAATAAAATAAATTGATTCATAGCATTTGCCAACAGATGATATCCTCTATTCTATTAACATGTTCTGTCCTCTTAATGAAACATTGGATTTACAGGTCCTGCTCTCAGTTTTGTAACGAATTGTCTTGTAACCTTGAAAATGTTAGTAAACCTGCCTGCAATATAGGAGCATTTTTTTTCTTTTTTGAGTTGAACACCATATCTTAACTCAGAGCAAAAAGTGGCCTCATTCCTATTAGTGCTCTAGTAAGACCTAGAAACCCCATTGCATTTACAGGCATTAGCGAAATATTGGAATACCAGTGTTTGTGCTAGATGCAGAAACGGATGTATCCATGAATCCAAAACTTCTCTTGAATGATCGGAAATTGTTGGTTTTCCAGATGCACATTTCTAGGGTGACTTCATGTCTATGGCAGGCCAAATAATAGAAATCCTGGACTCAGACATGCTTGGAAATTTGAATCTTGATTCAAAACCGAGTGATGTGGTTTGGGACCAACTTCAGGTTTTACGAGATTTGGGCACTGAAGGTACCTGCTGCCAGAGTAAACATGGGAGGAGTGGGAAGCAGTTGAAAATGAGAGCAGAAGCCAGGTTCATTTGGGCTGGGCTGCAAACCCAGCTCAGGGCCAGGTTCACTGGGGAGCTTGTCAGGGTCTCGCGTTGAGCTGGTGTGCAGTTCCACATGATGTTGATGTGCAAGCAGGCAAGCTGAATTGTGAAGCTTGTTCAGTCTTGAGGCTCCGACCCAAAACAGGAGGCAATGAAAAACTGGGCTCAACAAATCACAGAACTTTAGCCCTGCCCTGGAAGAACTCAGGGCAACGGTGTTTCATACATTGGAGAGAGAGGCAGTTCTTTGCATGCATTGCTTGAACATTCAAGATCCTGGACTGAGAGCAGAAAGATGAATTACAGATGAGAAGAAGGCCTCTGTGGGCCAGGTAGGCTTCAGGCGTATTTTCTGTCTCTGTCACAGATTTGCTATATTGGATATGGGTAAATCCAATAGAGATTAGGCAGCTCTCTGTGCCTCCATGTTTCATCTAGAAATAATACAGTTATCTGCATCTGTTTAAATATAAAAGCTGAAGTGCTCAGGTATTGCCATAATAGAGCCCATGTAAGTCCCTCAGGCTTCAAGATCTGGATGCAAGTCTGACCACATGCTTTTCCAAACTTCAAGAGACTTCTGTTGCATCACAGTTATATGGAGAAAAACACTCAGATTAACTCACACTGAGAGGTCTCGCATACCTCTGGTCCCCAAAAGCATGCTTTAATAGCTTGGAATTTCCTTTCTATTTGATTTTTTTCCTCCTTCCTTTGTTTTTTTTTCTCTCTCACAATTCACTTAGTAAATTAAGTCTTAAATGCTTCTGAATGTAATAGGCTTAGAGATTAGCAATATAACAAACTAAGTTGAGTTCAGGAGGCTAACTATACTGAGACAGATCCTTAGTCTAATCAAGCTGTCCTGAGGATGAGGTTTGACCCTGCTGTGCCATGATAAAGGTGACTTGAAGCATAACCTGGACCACCGGCCAGGAACCATGACACTGGAGAATAGTCCACAATTCTTTATTTAGCCTGCTTATGCCCCATGCCTTTTTCATATACCTATTTTGTTCCAGACTAATCTAGATTTCCCAGCTGAAGAAGACCTGAACGATTTGTCACCCAGTCTCTTGGCAATGACAGCACCAAGGAAGCTCTCAACATCGCTGCCATTGTTTCATAGCCTCATGCTTTTTATTGTCTGAAGAGGACTGGAAGTAATTCTAAAGGATAGGGAGCAAAAGTTTAATCAGATAATTGTGATAATGTTATCAGCCTCTAATTGGTTCCATAGAAGAAAATGTAATTATCCCACTTAGCCCCAAGAACCCACTAGCTGTTGATAGGCTGATGTTTCCAAGAAGCCCAAATGTTTGAGACAACCTTGTCACAGGGGTGTTTGTGTTTTACACCCAGAGATATCAGTCATTAGACGAAGGGTAATGAAATGGAGAGTGGGGACAAATGTCTGAGTGAAGCACAATGGCAGGACTCACAGCCCAAAGAGCCATTCTGGCTGCCCCCTCTCCTGAGTGTCAGCAGGAGAGCTGGTCTCACTTTTAGCCTCAGCAAATGAGCTTTGCTTGGCAGAAGAAGAGATGCAAGATTGGTGTCAGTTCTAGAAATTTCAGTAAAATTGCACCGATTTACAGTTGTGCTAAACTGGTCCACATTAAACACTTGTACTTGGAGATTAGGGAAAGAAAATAAAAAAAAAGATAAATCTTGAGTGTGGGGAGACAGAAGTCCAGCCACCTGGGAGCACGTGTATCAGGAGATGCTTTCTAGGGTAGAAAAACATGGCCATGGGAAGAACAGACTATGTTTCAATCTCATTTTCTACCTTGAATGGTCATGTTTGACTGATAATGGCATTTTCTATCCTTCCAAAGCACATGTAGGCTGGAAATGACAACATCTTGCCTGAGGGAGCTTTATAACACCTCCTTGGTTTTGTGGCACTAAGCAGTACATATTGGGAAAACTGAATCAGATGAAGACTTACCCATCATCAACGAAACATCAGGTTTTCCAGACCCACCAGCAGGTGTGACCTGTGGTGTTTTCTACAGCCTTTTGCTCACCCTGCTTCCACACCAGAGGCCAGCAGAAACCACAAAAAAAGAAGAGAAGACACCATTCAGACAAGGTACTCCTTCCTACATGGCGCTCCTGTTCCTCACATGCAAAGCATGCTGGAAACTGAGCTCTCCTCTCCCAGGGTGGTACTTCTCCTGCTGTGATGGTAGGGTGCTATGGGTGGTACAGCTCTGCTTTTTCCATGACTTCTGGGTTCAGCAGATCTTTGAATTGTACATTTTGCCTGCAGCTGTAGCAATGCTTTGCAACATGGCAGCTCTGACTCCAAGTGATCACAGCTGGCGCATCTCTTTGAGCTGAATTGGTGAAAGACAGAGTAAATGACAGGTTCCTTCAATGCAGCTCTTAGCAAGAACTAATGGAAATTATTATGAAGGAGCTGGAAAAACATCACTGGAATCTGCTTGTGGAGCTGACAACTGAGCAATAGCTTTGATAACTTTTAATCACTGTGTTTTCTACTTATGCAAATTGCAATAATACCCTTGATGCTCTGGATTTCTATAGCATTCAGGCTTGTGGCAGTGACATGAAGATTTAGAGCTGGATGCTCATCCGCCACTAACTTGGTTTTGCATCGAAGATGTATTATGTTTGGCGGTGACATACATTGATTCATGTAGTACATGTGTCATCAGAACATGCATTCAGAAATGTCCCACAAAATGCCACTTTGGGAGACTTCATCCTAGTTTCATCATGGTTTAGGGTTTGCTTGCACTGTAAGCTCCTGCTGTGTGCCAAAAAAAAAAGCATAGGGGCCTAATTTATCCTGTATCAAGCTTCCTGTTTGTTTTTTGCTGTAGAGAACAGGCAGAGCAAGCCTGTGTCTGCCTGCAGTACTCCACATAAATATGAATCTATGTGTCTAGATGGACATTTCAAATCCAAGCACTTCTAAGAGAGGGATCTTTATAAATCTCATTCTAACTAGGTGATACAACAGGTTTTAGATGCCTAAATTACCATACTGTTTTTCAAAAGAGGATTAGGACTCCTAAGTCACTTAGGCAGTTTTGAAAATGCCATCAAGGATCTTTGCACAGACACAGAGCTTGGTGGATATTGTTACCTGGTACAATATCTTCTTGTGAGTAACACGTAAATTACCTATTTATTCCACTCTGTCTCTGTCATGGGATTAGTCCTTATATTACAGTTACCAGTGGTTTGTCCAGTTCAGCCTTCCATTGGTTTCTTTGAAAGATGATTTAATAGGCCAAGGGACCATAATGCTGTCAGTAGCTGTGATGCTATTAGATCATACTGCCACTAATTGAGACTTAATACATCCCCTTGCCTAAAAGAATGTATTGTGGGTAATTTTATCTTGATATTCAATCTAAACTTTCCATCTCATTACTCCCAGCTTTATCTACTTCAGCCACCCTAAATGATTACTCTGCTTGTTTTCACCTATGATAAAAATGTGGACAGTTATCACATTCCATTCCCTGCTCCTCTGGCTGTAATTAGGCCAAGGTGTAAAGTGAGCTGGATCACCCAAGGTCACAGGCTTGGCCTATAAAGAGAAGGTCAAAAGGGGGAAGGAGAGCACTATCAAGGCAGTGCTAGCGATGAGCTGGACTCTGAATAAAAGTGAGCCCAGCATCTGTAACCCAGTTTATTTTAATCTGCTCTGTTCTTTTTATTTATGTACCTCTTTTTTTCCTAGTTATTTGAACTGATACTAGGGTGTGTATATCCAGCATTGAAGATGTCTGTCTGGCCCAGGCTTTGCAAGGTTTTGGGAAACATGGTATAAATTGAATTTTTCTGGTGTGACACAAGAACTGTCAGTGTTAGCAGTGTTACAGGGATAAACGTGTCAAATTTAAGCTAAGGTCCACACTCAAACATACACTCCAAGATTTGCACTAAGCACTCAGGCAAGCTTCACAGGTCTACACCCTGGTTTGGAAACATTGGCATGCAGGAGATTTAGTGGACCATCTCTCAGATATGGGCACACATGCTGAAATCAGCACAGTGCTGATACTGAGTGAGATTCATTAGATCAAACTTCAGCAAAGAGGCAAAGGTAGGACTGAGCTCACAGACTAAGTCCCCCAAAAGGAAGTGTGCACAATTTCAGACCTCAGTTTTGTTACCCATACGCAGATGTTTGTTGGCATCTGAGATGTCCTGGAGTATCCCACCAGGTTTTTATGGGCTGTTCCAGAAGGGCAGAAGTCCTGTGCCATATCCTTCAGGCCCCTGGAAATACCCCAGACACTCTTTGACATATCAAAGAGCATTAGAAATCCATATGTGGATAACTGAATTGGGATCACTGTCATACTACTTTTATGATAATAAATGTACAGTCTGAACTCTAGTTATGCAAATCCTTTCATTGTTTGGAGCTTTTTAATGTGTGGTGGGTGGGGTTTTTTAACCAGAATTTTCATTCCATGGGAAATTCTGAAAAGACATTTTTCTATAAGCTCATTTTTGAATCAGAACAAATTTGAAAAAAAAACAATATTTCTTCCTGGACAGGAAATGTATTTTCTTACCAGCTCTATTGAGCATAAAGCTACTGATGGGTGTAGGAAACAAGGTACTTCACTCAAGAAAAACCACCAAAGTTCCAAAGTGAAAATGTCAGACTAGATTAAGTGCTTTTGTTGTGTTTTTATATACCACAGGTGCTCTTGTGAGAGCAAGAGTAAGTTTAAAAGAAGAGGAAGAGCAAATAAGGGAATGCTAGATATTAGATGCAAGGCACCTGGAGAAAAGATGAGCCAGAAAGAGTATCCAGAATTCAAACCAAAGGGTGCAGTGCTCATGAGGAACCAGTCCCCAGGGTGATGTAAAGGCCAAATTTTGTAAATCTTTGCAGCTTGCACTGTTCTTTTCTGCTTCTCATGAAGCTACATCCCTGCCTAAGCCTGGGGTAAATACTGCTGTGACCAGCAGCAGTGTCTCTCCTGAAAGGGGATGAGCTGGTGGTGCAGCTGCACAATGGGTTGGCGATAGTCTGAGCAAAACACTTGTCTGTTTTATGCAGTAAACACTTTCCATCTCTATCAAAAAAGCTTTGGCACTGTCCATGTGTTGAAAGATGATGCCCAAAGCACATCAGCCAAACCTTTGGAGGAGATAGATACAGTGTTAGCTGCATCATAGATTGCACAGCCATAATGTAACAGGCAACCAAGGACTCCCTTAACCTCACAAGCAACACGGGGGGGCAAAACTGATTTCAGCAGGGTTTTCCCCAGATGTGAATGTAGCAACAGCACATCATTAAACACCCATGGACCGGTGTAATTGCATGTGATTATATGTGTGGATGCACAGCAACAAATCCACAGCTACCTCAGTTTTCATAGCTGTGTTCACAAGCAGTATCTCAGAGGTGATGGGTACAGCTCTGCTTCTGCTCCAAATGTCTTGGCCTTGGATATTGAAAACGGGTGTGAGGAAGGAGAGGAGATATTGGCACATGACATGGAAATCACCCAACTTCTTTGGACTATGAACATCTGTTGAAGAACTCCAGCAAACAAGTTTTTGCGTTTGATTCATAGTTATGGATAAATCATATAGGATGTGAGATAACCTACAGGCTGGACTGTCCAACACTCACCAGATCAGGAAATAATAATGTTCCTTCTGCCTTTGTAACCTTAATCCTACCCTTAAGAGGATGGCTGCCATTCCAAAGGCTTTCATCAAACAAGTACACATTTTCATTGTAAATCCTGTTATAAGATTTTTTTTTCTGTGGCTAAAGGTCAGAGTCTGTTCTAACAGATACAGGATTGTGAGAAACAAGGGTACAAGTAACAGATGCAGTGAATACCTAATCAGTAAATTAAGAATAAAAAAATCCTAGTCTTTTGTATGCGGGAATGATTCCTACCACAGTCCAAATCCACAATGGTCCCTTTGGAATCAATAGAGAAATACTCACAATAAAAACAATAGAAATTACTAGAAAAGACTAATGAAATGGTACAAAGCCTTGAAATCATGTTCCATTTGTCACTAACCTGGGATAGCCAGGAAGAGACTTCAGGCTTGAAAAAAGTCCTTTTTCTTGAGGCATCTGTACCCATAGGAAATTCCACCCTTCCTCCCACAGGATCAGGCCGCATGGTATCATATGTTTGTCACTTCCAAGATGGATTACTGCAGCTCCTAGCATTTGGTGACAAATGAAAAAACAATGTACCAGGTGCAGCTGATACGAATCACTTCTCCCCACTTCCTGCAGGAGTGAAGAAACCCTGAATACATGAAGCCCACGTACCAGACCCTCCATTCTAGTTTTCAATGCCAGTTTAACATCTTGATCCTAATTAGATCCTGGTGACATTTTGCAAACTAATATGTACTTCCCCCAAAAAAACACTAAACCAAAAAAAATCAGATTCATATCTGTTGAAACTATGTGTGAATTCATATTTAACTCATTTAATTGCTTTGTTTGCTTTGGTCAGAAAAGGCTTATCTCTTCAAGTCAAAATCTCTTATTTTCACATTCTGTAATTCCCATATTTATCTAAAACTAAGAAATGATAACAAAAAGAAATACATTTAATTCAACCTAATTTTTCCTCCCATGTTACCATTTTGGTGGGAAAAAGAGCAAGAAAAAAATTAATAGCTGAATAGCCTCAAAGAAAAGCATTCATATTATTTTGAGAGGTTTGGCTAGCAGATCAAAAAGTTGATTGCTCACAAAGCTGTAATCCAAACATAGAACATGAATAGTCCATTAAAAACAGATACATTAAAGACAAACTCCCAAGTTTTTAACTTTTTACAGTGCATTTCCCTATAGAGGTCTAAGTCAGAAAAAAAAATCAAGTCCTACTTTTCTTCTTGCTATGTCTGAGCTGTAAAGTGCCTCTTAAAAAGTGTGAGGGGAAGACCTATTATGAAATAAGGGATCTGCTTACCCCACTGTGGCTTCAACTGGACAGCAGATCAGAACAAAGAACCTCAGTTTTGGGCTCTGCACTTAGATTTACTTCAGTTACGCTGGATTTACACTGTGAATCAGCTCAAAGGGAGGAGACAACTGGAATTTAGGTTGTAACAACCCTATGCTTAATGTAAGAAAAACACATTTGTACATCTAGGACTAGTCCATGTCTCCTCATAGCTGATCTCTTTTTGGATCTGGATCTTGTGTACGTTGTGCTGGAGATTGCTGAGCTCCTGGCTGAGCTTGGAAGAACCCTTGGAAGATCCCATATTCTTGTGAGGAGCATTGCCACAGGTGAAGGCCATGTCTAGTGGCCAACCATCCTGACAAAGGACCTGACAGCAGATTCTGTGACTTGCTAAAGAGACTCTGGGAAAACTGACCCCTAGGAAAAATGATTGAGGACCTCTGAAGGAACCCCAGCAAATTCAGCTTTAAGTTTGAGCAGAAAAAAAGCCAAGCAGCAAAAAGGAGTGAAATGCACCACTGAGATGCCTGAAGGCCATCCACTGCTAGATCCCCACTTGCTTTTAGCTGGCCATATTATAGCAGGAAAGGGCTTTTTTGTTTGTTTTTTTTTGCTCCTGCCTGTGTCTGCCCAAGAGGTTTCAAAGCTGTCCTCTCAAATCTGGTGCTTGCTGCATAGGCTGTGTCAGCGGGTGGTGGAAGTGATGGTGGTGACCTCTCCCGGTCCCTCTGAGCCCTACTTTTCTATGACTCCAACACACTCCATGCAGGGCTCAGATGAAAACTGCTTCGGAGATGAACTGATGCTGGGAGCAGCTGCCAGCTTATTAAGCAGTTTGTCATGCCGAGAGCATGACACCACAATGCTGGAAGTGGCCCCTGCTGCCAGCAGCCTTTGCAGAGGTGTCGCTTCAGACATCCCCATCTCTAAGAGGGCTGAAACCAGCCTTTTTTTCCCCGGGCCCTCACTTTCTCTTGATGAGTATCTCTGATGAGCACTCCTTCTGTGCTCCCTTCGTGCCTGTCGCCACCCAGCTAAAAGCTCTTGGCACTGATTATAACAGGTCACACTCTTTGCTCCGGAGTTCACTAGTGCAATTGCTCATGTTTTAGCCAGGATGGTGCCTGACACATGAATGCCCAAGCTCTCTGCAGCCAAAGCACAAAAAAGAAATCAAGGGAGACTGCTGAGGGGTCCCTGGGCCTGAAGTTTGCCATCCATGATGGACCAAGAGATGGATTTTCCTGAATTGCTGCAAAAACCCCAGCACTACCACCAGTTTCTGAGCTTTCTGAGAATCACAAGTTTATTTATTGCTGGAATGTGCCTTTGAGACGGATTTCTACTGCTGGCTGCTGAGTTTGTTAGGGTTTTTTTGGTGTTTTGTTGGTTTTTTTTTTCCACAGGAAAGATTTCCAGTGTTGCTGGGGAGGTTGTTTTTTGAAAGGATTGTTGTGGTAAGAAATGGCTGCAGCTGGAGTTAGAGCACCTAAAAATAACCATAACAGAAATAAATAAACAAATACTGTCACTCTAGCCAGGTGACAAAGTAAGCTTAGGATAGAAGATCCAAGGATTTGACCTTAGACTCCTCTCTTCATCAGACTCTAAGCACTGACCAAAGTCATCCCCATGGACTTTGCATGGGGCTTCCTGTTGTTTTGTGGGATCCTCACCCTCTCCCCACCAAACTTTCTAAGAACTGAATGCTGTCCCAGCCAGCCAAACATGCCTGTTTTGAGAGACTCTCTGTCAGGAACCCATGTTTGCATATGGTCTGATAAATTAGCACTTTCTTATTCCTTTGGTCTCAGTGGGAACTGCATTAAAACCTTTTCTGTGATGTATCCCCTGGCCCCATCCACATACGTGATTAAACAGAGAGCACTTCAGGTTCTTTAAAAGACATCCACTGAATATACAAACAACTAGCCTAAAAGCATTTTGGAGACCGTATAGGCCTTAATATTAAGTTTCATGGGCCAAGTTCTCATCTTTTTGACGTATCTGGCCCTTCTCTTAATATCCTTTGCCAAAAATCATTATTCATCTAAAATACCTTAATCTGCCAAAGGCTGTATAATCAATATTGCCAGGTGCTACAGGGCCTAATAGTGGATAATAGCTTCTAGGACTGTGCTAAAGTCCATGGGGTCACTACTGAAATAAGGTCTGATTTGGTATAAACAAGGGCTCTGCCCTGGATTTGCCAGGTTTGTTGAGGTGGAAAGTGTGATGTCCGTGTCAATTGTTTCGAGTGATCTCTGGATTGTATTAATCATGGATCATTTGTCGTGTGGACTTGTTGAAGACACAAGACACCTCCCAGAGACCAAGAAGGCAATGCCACACACATAACCAGACAACAAAGCCCATGTGACAAACTCCCACTAAATTAACTCCTCCTATTTTTCTTCATGGCAATGATGACAAAAGATGCACATCTCCAGGAAATGAGCTCTCCACCTTGCCTGACCCATCTGACAATCACAGGACTCAGAAAGTGTCTTACAATAGGGCTTTCACAAATAAAAGCCAACTTGCAACTAGAGGTTGTAAGAAATCAGGCAAAGACTCAAGTGAAAGATTTCATTTCGCAGAGCAAAAATGAAACATGTGCCCCCTCCTGGAACAGGCATATCATGCCTCGTGCACTCATGAGCACACATAGATATCTCTCTGTTGCACACTTAAAATATGAAAAGCTATCACATAAAATGCTGTATTTTTGTCAGACATTCCCATACCTTGCAAACCACTTTATATAGGAAACCAACTTTACACTGCATGAAGCTCCACCCATCCAGATGATGTTGTCATTTCCATGGTAACTAAAGTACCTCAAAGGCAAAAGAACAGATGGAGACTGGAGAAAAAAATAATCTAAGGACCAAAAGTGAACATATGTAGTGCAAGAAAAAATATTAAGCTGTGGGCAGCTATTAGGTTTATTATCACTTGCAAAGGGAGACCTCGATAAACTCAGTCACGGCTCTGCAGTAAAGAGTGGCACAATCAAATCAGCCTTGTGACAATACCAATTTTACAGCAGCCCATATTCCCTATCCCTTTCCCTTACATGAATCTTAAAAAATAATTGTCCTTGCTCCCTTAATGACTTGTTTTGGTTTAAGGACAACAGCAGCCAAAACAGGCAGAAAGAATGTAACTGGTGATATGCTTGACTGCCCATTGCACGTCTTCAAGATCAAAGTCTCCAGGAGGGAGCAAGGAGTATGTGGTTGTCCCTTCCCAACACAGGCTGAAGTAGCCAGGGGAGCAAAACTGCACATATACAACCTGTAACCCACTACATCCTGCTCACGTGTACTCTGTCTGGCTCCCATACTTTAGATTTATGTGTGCCATTATATGAAGGGCATGCTAGCAACTCTGCAGCAACTTGGAACATCTTTAAAATTGGGTTAATAGTTATGACACAGTCTTTGCTTGACTTCCTCTGGAATTAGTCCATCTTTGTGGATTTCTGTCAATCAGAAGGGAAACTTGCAATTTACATAGGACAATTTGTTCTGTGTCAGCTTTCTAAGACTCTGAGCAAGGCAAGTGTAATTTGGGAACAGGAGCTGTGATAGAGAGAAAAAAAAAAATCTTATATTTTTAGCTTGCTCTCACTAGAAGTTTTCTGCTCTATATTATATAGTTTCGTCAAAGTGAAAAAAAGTTTAATATGTATCCTGCTACCTAAAGTCCTTGCAGCTTAAGATGGACAGAGCTGGTGTAAATTTCAGAGCAAGGAAAACTCATTTGTGAGCTGGGCGAGAAAAGTCTAGGGCGTGAGAAACATGAATTCAAGCCCTCCTGCCCAAGGCTCCCATTGTGATCCAACGTAAATAATTTTCTTTTTTTATGCCTCACCTCTCTGTCTGTAAAATAGGAGCACTGGAGTCCCCTCAAGTCCTGCAGATTGTGAGTATAAATATTTTTCTATGAGACTATGAGCTGCTCAGATCCTGCTATAATCAAGAGCCAAATTAGCACCTAAGGTAGCTGCATTCTGTTCTCAAACAATTTTTTATTGTCAGTGACTTTTTACCGCCCATGCTGTTAGTCTGCATTTCACTCCTAATGAACAACGGGACTGCATGAGTCTCTCTCAATTACACATGCTGCTGCATGAGCACAATGTTGTGCAGCTGGCACAAGAAACGCTTTGTCAGTTAATATTTTAAAGCATTGCCAAAAAAAAGGAAAAAACCCATAAAACCATATTTGTGTATTAAATTCTACAGACACAAGCAATGCTTTTGGTGCTGATGATTTCTTTCTGACTTTCCTCTCCTTTCTTTTCCAAAATCTAAATATCGAGCTGCAAATCTTTATGCTTTTAATCCTCTCCTCAGCCTAAGCTCTGCAGGAGCTGTTGCAGATAGACGCACGGACATCCCCGCGCTCGCAGCCAGGTGTGCGACCTGCCGGCAGGGGGCAATGCTTCATGGCTATTCAACCAAAAACACCGAAAAATTAAAAAATTAAAGAGGTTGGTGGGGAAAAGGGCAGAAAAAGATGCTGTGGTGCAAGAGATAAGGGAGTACTATAACCACGAGGCAAAATCCACCCGTGTCAGCCCCAGGCACCACGTAGTTTTGAGCTTTTTCCAAATTTAACTTGCTGATAGAGAAACTCTGCAATAAAAAAACATTGATAAATGACCGAGGTGTGAATTAAAAAGTTGCTCTGCACATTCCCCAGAGCATGGGGAATCAATCAGCCATCAGTTTTGCAGACCTAGCGTTTCTTGCCTGGTTTTCCCTCGGGTTGGGAGCGAGGGTCACTCGGACTGATGCCTGATGCTGCTCCCTGTGACTCAGGGGATCTCTACACCACCTGATGCCAAGGCTGACTATCACCACGGGGGTGTCAGAGAATAATAATGAAAAGGCAGAAAAGGCAGAATTAGGTATCCTGAGGCTCTGCTGTAGACAGGGCACTGATAAATATAATCTGCTTTCTATTGCGTGTGCTACTGCTCACTGTGGTAGAGGCTTGAGCACCCCACAAGCCCATTGACCAACCTGATGCTATCAACTGCCCGGCTGGGAAAGGTGCTCTCCCTTAGATGAGACCCAACACAAATGACAGAACTTAATACCAGTAGTGATTCTTGCTGAATATTGCACCCTGGCCTTGTGGGTTCTCATTCTCACTGTGCATGGGCTGGCAGAGGTTCATTCATGCACAGGATGCCAAACACCCCGAAGTATGTTTGCAAACTGTTATTCAGATAGAGCTTCATGCTGAAATGCAATGCACCTTGTTCCTCATGTTTCCATCTTCAAAAGTTTCAGGTGTCTCACAACAATGATAAATAATTTAAGCATATAAAGCATCCATCTGTCAAGTTTTACAAAGCCCTGGGAGGAAAGGAACAGTTAAGATGATTTATGTTTTAGATAAAGAAGGTGCATAGATACTGAGAACTGGATATTCTCCACATGGATATTATCCATGGATGAATATCCATATGGATATTATCCATTTCCATCTGAAGGATTTTACATATTACTAATAGCATGTGAGCATGCTCATTTTTTTTCCTCCAAATAATTTCTGAGGCCAACCTCATCTCATCTGTAAAATGGACCCTCCGACCGCTGATGTTAATCTCATGGTCTGTGTTTTCTACTGTGTGACTGGCCCAATGAAATCATACAGAGCAAAGGAGGAAGACATTTTCATATTCTCTGAAGGTTGTTGGTGTGAGTTTTTTTGTGGGAGGGGGGGAGTACACTTCATATTTTAATAAAGCCAAGGCCATTCTGTGTTTTTAGATGAGAAATAAAAATTGTTACCCTCTCCATCAGACTGAGAACATATTTGGACAAGAGAAATCAAGTATTTCTGATCCAATTAATGTTATCCGTGCCTAACAGAGCAGCACAATAAAATACAATAGCAGACCCATCCAAGAACAGCCAACTGTGTCATACTTGGAGCAACTGATCTGGAAGATGAGGTTCAGGTATCTGCTCTGATTTGGACAGGTCGGAAATGGAAGTGATGATATCACACAACACCAGTGGGATCTTACCATAAAAGTGAGGCTCTGTCCCTTTCTATGCCAAGAAGTCCATCTTGGGTTGGAGAAAATTTCCGAGCCAAACCCAGTCAAAGCAAAAACCTCCAGTTTCAGTGATTTAACAATTTCTTAGGAAAAGTCATGATTTGTTCTCACCTTAGGACAGTGTTTCTTCAGCCATTGGATGGCTGCTTTCAACAAGGAGTAGTAAGATTTTGCTTGGTACTATATGGCACCTTTCATGAGAACTGCACTGTGTATATGGAGCGGTCAGTCAAAGTTCAAGAGACATTTATTTGATTCTTCTGAAATTCATTTACAAAGATTGCTGAGTCAGAAAGGACCATCTAGGCCATCTAGTCTGTCTCCACCCTTTCAGGGTCATCAGTGCTTCATCTTGGCTTAGGCTAAAGAATGGTTTTATTTTATTCAGTTTAACTTTGTTTCCAGCAATGAGTCCAAGGCCAAATCCAGAATTGCACCAGGGCAATATAACACCTAGCCCCATAGTGGATCCCAAAGCTTTAAGTGAGGTCTTTCAATTATACTATGTGGACAGAGTTAGAAATTAGTTGGATTTACAGTGAGCAGGGGTCACTTGAACTGTTATGTAGGAAATGCTGAAGGGAGGAATGGTCTCAGCCCTGCTCCTTTGAGAAATTAGGTACCTAACTCTGGTCCCTTGGTACCATGTAATTTCCTCACCTACAAGGCATTTTGGCTCTGGAATCAAATCTATTTCTGATAGCTAAACATAATTCTTCAATGTTTGCCCTGCAAATAATTTTCTCCAGCCCTCAATCATTTTTTGTGGCTCTTTTCTGTACCCTCTCCAATTTTGTCACCGTATGTTTTAAAATGTGGCTGTCAGACCCATAAACAGCCTCTTGAGTTCAACATTACTAGTGCCATTCATCACAAGTCATCTGGCTGCAGAGCCAAGGATCACATCAGCACTTTCAGATTTGAGGGTCCAACTCAAAGCCAGCACTGCAGTGCTTGTCCAGGTTTTTGTCTGTGTTTGCAAGAAGCATCTTATTGCAACTAGCATCTTATTGCATTAAAATGCATTTCGTTTGCCCAAGCCAGGCCGTGCAGTTTGTGGGGCTGCCCTGGACTCTCATTCTTTGCTATTTAACCAGCCCTAATGTCATCTACAAATGTCATCAGGAGTAGTTTTATATTTACTTCCAGATCACTGACGAATAGCATAAGGGAAAACTCTAGTAACACTCCTCTTCGACAATAATTCTACATTCACAATTACTTTTAGATACCTGTCAGTTAGGCAGTTCTTAACTCATTTCATGTCTGCTCTTGTCCTGAACCCAATTACTTTTGCTTGGCTGAAACATATCTTCTAGGAAGCCATCTAGTCTCCAACCTGAAAATGTCATGAGATGGTGTTTTTTACCAGTCGTCCTATTAAGTTTCTGAAATTATTAATCACTATGAACCATGTACGTCTTCATTGCAATGTGATCTTTTCTCTGAATTCAACTTCTAGTTATCAATTCCTTATATGACTTTCCTAGATAGATTAAACAGTTCTTTATACCTGGAATTCCCAATCAGATCCGGTATTTGCACTCACTCCCTATCCTAAATTACGTAGCTTTAAATTACCTCCTGTGCTTCATTGACTGATGTTATATTTCTGCTAATGTGTTGTGCTTCTTATTCATGTTACTGCTTCTATATTAGTTTATAATCCCTTAAATATATATAAGTATATATATTCAAGGCTATATATACATATAGATGCAAAATTGTAATCAGTATGAAAACTATGATTGAAATCCACACCATCAGAGATCAATGATGCACATGAGAATCCAGGATAGGTTTTGATGCTTATTAGTAATTAGTTTCTTTGAAGTTATTTATGAGGCAAAGAATTTCATGTACTTATGAGATCAGAGTTACTTGTTTCCTCAGGAAAGACTGTGAAATACAACCACAACTGTAAGAGCAGTAACAAACTGATGGATGTTGAAAGAGCTACAGGAGGCAAACATTCAAAGGTTTTCAAAAGGACTTGCATGTCTGAGCAGCCTGAGCAAAGGGCAGGTCCTAGTCTTCTGCTGGTGTGTCAGCAAGCTCAGCATCGAGCCCTACAACTTTTGTATGCTGCCTGATTACAGAGAAATGTTTAGTCACTGGCTCCATATGGGGAAGAAGGCTGCAGAAAGATCTGATAAGAAAGTCTGGACCTGAACCTGAGCCTCCCATGCGGTCATCTCCCACACTGTAATACAATGTTGCTAAGCTACCAAAGTTTTCTTCTAATTTTTCTGGTTAAGAAATTGGAGACAAAATCTTTTTCTTTTGTTTTTAGACAGTAGTGAGCATGGCACAGTCTTTGTCAATATCAAGAAGATGCTGAGATAGGCATAACAGTACTCAGTTATCAAAATAATGCACAAGAGGAATGGTTTGGGTATGCTGGGGTATAAATATCCTAAACCCATGGAAAATCAACCAAAAGAGGGGGTTTATGTCTTCTAAAATTAGTTTTGCACTTGATTTCCAAACCCTTGGCCCTGAATTTTGATTCTTGCCTGCCATTGTTCACACAACAATGTTGTAACTTGATATCACATGTCTGAGGGATTTACAAAATAAAAGGGGAACTTTAAAAATCACTGTTATTTCTATTTTGGGGCCAATTGTTTAAACAGTTGGATTTCCAATTCTTGAGTAAAAAATAGGAAGACTGAACTACATTCGTATTTCCGCCCTGTTTTCAACTGTCTTGGAATATAATCGCTCATCGCTTATGTTGTAGTGGGATACAATGAATTTCTAACTACTGTATGTCTAAGAGTTTATGTCTGTGTAGATAGATAGATAGATAGATAGATAGATAGATAGATAGATAGATAGATATCTTCCACGTAAAGCTCAGAAGCATGCTGGACAGCTGAGAAAATAAAACACATAAGGAAACTGGTCCAATTTCACAGAATCATAGAATACAAGGTTGGAAGGGACCTCAAGGATCATCTGGTCCAACCTTTCTAGGCAAGAGCACAGCCTAGACGAGATGGCCCAGCACCCTGTCCAGCTGAGTCTTAAAAGTGTATATGATTTAAGCAACTAGAACAATTGTACATGGTTATTTTTAATGATTTATTTGTATTTTTGAATCATATAAAGTGTTACCAGTGTTTTACTGTGGGCCTTGCAAGATACATTTTTTCTTTCACATTAACTTACAAATCACCCAATAATTCTGCATAACATTAATTCATACATTGAACCTAGGAAGACTTATATACATATTTAACTCAATATGCTATTTATATAACAATAACAGGCTCATGGCCTTCATTATGAAACATCTGCCTGTCTCATGAAGTCAAGGTTATGTACAGATTGTTAGACACAAATAGGAAACTCATCTCAGGTCCACTGCAGGAACCAAACCAACTTTATGAATGCTATAGTACTTTTCAAGTGAAAAGAACAAAGAGAAGGAAATTTCCTTTTTCAGATTATCCACTTACATTGTACAAACTCCCTGACACACAGCAGAGTCAGAGGGAGGAGATTTTTTTTAAAAAAGAAAAATGTTCTAGATCTAGAAGACAAAACCATAGGTAAGAAAACCTTTGATGTCAACCCTGATCTACAATGTTTTATGCACACACATCCTACAAGGTGACCACTCAAAGGAATGGGTCTTCTTGTGCTTATGAAATTTATCCTGATGGGTCTTTTCAGAGTTTGGGGTCTACAGGTAACCAGGTGTGATTTTGTTTCCAGTTATACATAAGACAGGCCTAAAAATAACTTTGGGTCAATCAAAAACTTCCTTTAGTAGTTTCGAGGCTTTTTAAATTTTAATTGTTTTAGACTCACCCAAGTTTTCAAAGCAAGTGAGCATTAAATAAGTCATTATCTCGATCACTTCCCAAATTGAACTTCTCAGTTTGAAATTATTTAAGTGTTGCTGCTTAAATACATTTGTATATGTATACTCTCCAGAAGAAAAGAAATACAAGATAAAAAGAGCAAAGGCTCACAAAACACTTTTAATCTCAAACTTATTAAATATGGACAAAACACTATTTTCTAACAAAAGAAAATCAAGTGATTTTTTTTTTTAGTGTTTTGGTCCATAATTTGGTTTTCCATGTTAATCCAATCAAGCCAATTATTTCATAGAATCATTAAGGTTGGAAAGGACCTCTGAGATCATCAAGTCCAACTGTGGAACTGTTCATAACCATGTGTTGGCGTATTCCAAGGAGGAAGACGATATTCAGTGGAGCTCTTCGACGTACAGAGTTTACCTGCTAAAAGTTTTCGAAACCAAAATTCTTCACAGGAAAATGTCACTGGGAGCTCTGCCAAGAAATGTTGAAACTATTTATTTTTGTTTCATTTGGATACAAAATGACAAAATGTAGCTCCAGTTGGGTGATTTAATTTAAACACACAAGCCCCCCTTCCATGTCAAAGCACTGATTCAAAATGACAACTCTTGTTTGGTTTCAATCAGAAATGTCAACATTTTCAGTGTGACATTTCCGATTCAAAAGTTTTTGAGTTGCATATTTGTTTGGGATGGAGGTGGAGTTGATCTGTTGGTCATCGTTTTTTTGTGTATTTTACTGATTTGTTTATTTGTTTTCTCCTATTGAGGGAGAGAAGCAAGAGGAAAGGACCATAAGAGAAGGATGGGCACAGCCTACCCAAGCTCATCAGTTTGGGATTTGTATGTATCACAGCAGAGGTCAGTCATGTGGAGAGATCCAAAAGGAAATAATGGATTGGTGTGCTTTTTATCTAGAAGCTTTTCCCAGAAAGCATGAGGAAACATGGTGGGGCTGAGGGCACATACTCAACCATGTACTTGAGTCTGCTGAGGGTTGGTGAGGGCTACACTGGCATCTTGTGGGCCACACAAAGCTCTCCTATCCAGCTGGTGTTAGACTGGGACCTGTGTCGTAAATCTGCTGCTACACATTTAGGGATCACAGCATATGAATAAGCCTCCATGGCTGGTGGGGGTCAACCCAGGTAGTCCTTGCATCAGTTGAACCTTGAATTCAGGTCATTCAGATGATGGCCTGCCATTTGTCCCAGAGCAAAGGGGAGAAACTCAGTGTACCTTGAGCCTCCTGCAACACTCTGGGACAGGGATCCCTGTGGCACCATCTGTGCAAGGGATCAAACATGCAGAGGTACCCAGGGGGTTACTCCCTACTTCCCCCCAATGTTACCTTCACCTGTAAGTACACTTCCAGAGCTTCATCCCACAAACCTTCCTTTTTCTCTTTTTCTGGGGATTCCTTCTCATCACCTGTGCGATAATGCAGGCAAGCCAAGAGTTTACTCCTGTGAGTAAAGGTTTGCCAAACTGGCAACCCAAACAGCATCATAATCCAGACCGCTGGCAGAGCAAGGATGGGAAAGCAAAAGCCCAAGGACTTAGATTTTGCACAGCTCCACTGGCCTGGAGCTGAATTTGTGCTGTATTTCAGGCACTGTTACTGCTTCGTACTAAAAGTGGCGGGGGGTGGGGGGGTGGGGGGGTGGCTTTAATCATTAAAATAGGTGTTGGGAGTCCTTGCTTGTCTCCCCCAGCCTCAGAGAGGGATTCCTCACCTCAGGCCTGAACAGCAGCCACTGGACCCCAAAAATCTCCTGCATAGGTCATGAGCCCGCAGGGGCTGTGCTGTGAAAAGGATTTGGGGGGAGCGTGGGAGAGGGAGAGACTGGAGTGGGATAAATACCACTAACTTGGGTCTCACCTTCTCTGCCTTTTCTCCCCTGCCCCCATCACTGCTGCTGTTGTGTCAGGTAGTGGCACTGTTGAGTGCATTAACCCAGGGCTGAGCATTGCAGCCACACCGAGTGTGTGTCTGCGTGTCTGCGTGTGTGTGTGTGTGTAGTGTGCCTGATCATTACCATTTATTCCTCCCGTCCCCCGCCCCAGTGCTGCAGGACTCCGGGAGCGAGCGAGAGAAACAGAGGAAAGAGAGAGACGGACCCATCAGCCCCCAGATCTGCTTAAACAAATCGCCGCCCCTTGCAGGGAGGGAGAGGGAAAGGGCGGGGGGGGAACCAGACCAAAAGACAAAATAAACGACAGAGAAAGGAAAATCCAGCGGGGAGCAAAAAGCAGCCCCCAGACGCCCCCTTTCCGAGCCTGTACTCTCAGCGAGGAGGGGGGTGTGTGTGTCTGTGTGTGTGAGCATCGATCCCGTGCTCGTTAGGAAAAGGGAGTGTTTTTCCCCCCCCGCCTCCCCTTTGCCCTCCCTCGGCGCGGCCCGGCGCGGGGCAGCGGGGCGGAGGGAGCGGGCGGCCGCAGCCCCGCAGCCCGCCGGAGCTCCGGCACCAGCACGGGCCCGCTCCGGAGAGGAGAGCCGGAATAAAGGGAAAATCTTCCTCGCCGCCAAAGCAGCCCTTTTCTCGTCGTGGGGTTTTGCTCTTTCTTTCTTTTCGTTTTTTGTTTTGTTTTGTTTGTTTTTTTTTTTTGAAACTCCTCGCCGGGAAAAGCAAAACCGAAAACGCTTCCCCCCTCGCCCCCCCCTTCAAAAGGCCCCCAAACAACCAGCAACAACAAACAGAAAGCAAAAAAAGACCCCCTCCAAAAAAAAAAAAAAAAAGAACGAAAAGAAAAGGAAAGGAAAAGCGAGGGAGCCAGAGAGACAAGCTCCATCGATTCCAAATCCAGGATTTTATCCAGTGCATTGATTTTTTTATTCTTTTTTTTTCTCTCCCTTTTTTTTTTCCTCCTTCCCCCCCTCCTCCTTTTTTTCACCCCCCTCTCATCCTTCTCCTCATTCCCACCCCCCTTTTCCTTTTAATTTTATTGTGGATCCTGCTAAAATTAGCCGGGACTGCTCTGGGTGTTGCGTGTTAATTTGATTTACTCCGGGATTCCGGCTTCCAAGACGCCATTTTCCCCCTCTTCTCGCTCTATCTCGCTCTATTTATCTATCTATCATTTATCTATCGAGCTATCTATCCGTCTGTCTGTCCGTCCATCTCCCTCTCCCCGGGTGCCTTCCCTCCTCCCCCCCGCCCTCCTCCCTCTCCGCTCTGCGTGTGCTGCGCGGCCGTGCGCTCCCCTAATCTGACAGATGAACACCGCCATGGGTTTGCCGCAACACAAGCAAAAGCACCTTTGGGGGCTGTGGCGAGGGATTGAAACCGGGATCTAAAAGAGAAGAGACAAGAAGGGGGGAATCCGAGGGAGGAGGAGGAAGAAAGAAGAAGAGGAAGCTGATAAGAAGCCCCCGCTGCCGTTTTGGGGATATGGGTTAGTAAAAAAACAAACAAACAAAAAAGCAACAAAAAACCTGAGCCATCGAGGAAAGGTCTGTCTTGATCCGGATTGCGGGAGGGTTTTACCCCTCTCTCTTCCCCCCCCCCCCCCCTTTTCCCCCTCTGCATGCAAAAGTTAATGTCGTCTCCTTTTTTTCGTGTTGTGACTTTGCAATGGCGCGGAAAGGGCTTTATTTATTTGGGGGGGGGGGGGGAATATTTCTCCGCTGTGCAATGCATGCGAGTCCTCCTCTCCCCCTCCGACCCTTTCCCTCCCCATGCTTTGTGGCTGGTGGGTGTGTGTGTATGTGTGTGGTTGGGGAGTAAGACAGTGCTGCTGGGAAGGGGTTGCAATTTTTTTAGGAGTTTGCGTAATGTATTTACCCCCCCCCCCTTATCTCCCCTCCACCCCTTTGGTAGCCTGTATGTGTTTCCCCGACGGTGCCGGGGGTAGGTGGCAGCTATGTGTGTGCGTATGGAAAGGAGGGGGGGGGAGATTCCCCCCCGCTTCGTAAATTGCAGGTTAAGTGGAGCTAGAGAGCAACATTGTAACCTTATGGGGATTTGTGAGTGTGTGTGTGTGAGTGTGTGTGCGTGAGTGTGTGTGCGTGGGGGTCCGCGGCGGTGCTGGGGGGGGGGGGGGGGGCGCCGCTGCCCCGCGCTTGTTTTGACATTGAAAAGGACACGCAGCTCCGAAAAGCGGCTATTTGCAGGGGCAAAGAAGTGTGGAGGGGTGTGAGGGGTGGAGAAGGGGGGGGAGTAATTAGCAATGCGGGACCCCCCCGCTCCCCCCTGGTCGGTGGCGAAGTGAGGCGCGTTAATAATGGTTATTAATAAGGCGGTGATTGCTGCCCCCGGGACCCCGGTGGCTCCTTCCCCCCGCCGCCCCCCCCTCCCGGGTGGAAGTGGAGTTCAGTTTTGGGCGGTTTGAATATCGCCGATAATATCGGGGGGGTGGCGTGGTGTGTTTGTATTGGGGGGGCGTGTGCAAAACGCAGCCTACAGCTGCGGGCGGCTATTGTCAACTCCAGCCCTGGCGCAAGGCTCCCGGCCCACCTCCGTGCACACACACACTCACACGCTCTCTCTCACACACACACACACACACACACACACCCCTTCCTCGCCGGGTCTCCCCGGCGGGCGGTGGGAAATCAGGTCCCTCTGGCGAGGCGGGGGCCCCCTCCCGCCCTTGTTTCCCGGTATGTGTGTGTAAATGTGTGTGTGCATGTGTGTCTGTGTGTGCATCACACCGGGCACTGGCCGTCCCCTGCGCTGCCTGCCCCTGCCTGTGTGTATTTATGTGTCTAAAAAGGCAGTTGAGAGAAGGATTTCCGATTCGTTTCCGCTTCAAATAAACGGCACTGATAATCTCGGGCCTGACGCCTGATGCTAAAAGGGCATTTCGCCGCCGGGAGCCGGACCCGGGCAGCGGCCGCCTGCGGCGGGGCGACACCCGGCCCGGCCACCCCCCGGCGGGCAGGTCCCCGGTCCCCGGGAGGGTTTGGAAGGGGAGATGCGGGGGGCTTCCCCGCGGGGGAGAAGGAATGCATGGAGGGAGGGTGCATGGGGGGGGGGGGAAGGCACTGCCCATCCAATCCCGGTGCCGTGGGGTGGCGGTGCCCCCGCCCCGGGCCGGGGGTGTGGGCTGGCGGCTGCCGTGAGGACGGCGAGCCGAGCTGGGCACTGGGAGGAATCCGCCACAAGCAAATGCGACCGGCGGGGAGAAGTGTGGGGGGGGAGGTAGGGGGGAGCCGGGCAGGGCTTCTCCCCCCGCAAGCAGAGGTGTTTCATTAGCCGCGGGCCCGCGGTGGCCCAGCCGGGGCAGTGCCGGGCCGGGGGGGGACCCGCCGTATTGCCTTATATGTCCATCTGTCAAACCGCAAAGGATGTGCGAGGCGAGCAAAGCGCTGAGCCTGCTAGTCCTCTGCTGTCAGGGAAAGTAATTTGATCCTTTTGGTATTGACAGGAGGATTTCAGGAGTAAAGGACTGCTGGCAAATCCAATCCCGTGTTGAATATTATGGACCCAAATGGGAACAATTATTGATCCGACAGCCCCTGCAGCCAGGACTAACTTGGTGCAGGCTACAGTAATGATATAATCGGCCGTCTAACGTTAGGCAGCGATAGCACGAACCTGAGGAAACAAGTGTCTAGGACCTTTTATCATAGAGGGGAGAAAAAATGCCTGTCAGGGAAAATGTGCAAGTGGCTGCTTCACGCACACCTTCCTGCTCTTCCTCGGCCTTCGCTGAGATTACTCCCCTCAGTCTGAACGTACTTCCACTCAAAGGAGAAACTTTTTTCATTTCCATTTGTTTTTTAGCTGAAAGGAGAAAAACCCCTCCAAACCATATAGTTGTATTTTAATCTCTGCTCTTAGCTCAGAAGGGTTATGTAAAAGCAGGGGAAAAAAAAGCAGAAACACTCAGTGAATGGAGATTTCTCTTCCATCTTTTCTTGGCTTTGGCTTTTTTTTTTTTTTTTTTAACTTCTCAGACTCAGAGTTTTAATTGAAACCAGAAATCTATTGAGAAGTAACTGAGCCAAGAAAACCTCTGTTTTCTCTGCAGCTAGGGATGGGGAATAAATAATTTTTTGCTGATGTTATTTCAAGTTGTTTGAGTTCTTTGGTTCCTGCCAAAAAGCCCAGCATAGATTATTAACACATTATCATTTTAGGAGGATGCACTCTCTGAAATGTAATAAAATGGTGTGTTAGGTTTGTGCAGAGCCATAAACTATGCTATTTGTTGGCAAACAAAAGAAACAGTGGCCATGATTTATTATTAATAATAATCATAACTGAGCTATTTAGCTTGACTTGATATTTACTGGGTTTCTCTACTGAGGTTCCTCAGTATCATTTCCAATAATGTACTTTGATTAAGTTGGGAACTGCTATTGCCACGTGCTTAATTAACTCAAGGAGTTAAATGCTTGAAAAGGTCCAACCATCATTTTTTGGCTTCAGATGCTGCTTAATCTCCTACTCTGGTCTGTTTTGACCCATCCTTTGAGCTCCTTTTCCCCAGCGCACACATTCTTAGGTGTAAATGCCAGTTTACCAACAGGACTCTTGTTTTCCATTACAAGATTTGGCTAATCCCAGTTTCAGTGACTTTTTTTGCCCTCTCAGTAGGGCTCAATTGCTCACACGTTATCTTTCCCTTCTGTTTTCTTTCCCCATTGGACAACACCCTCCAGGACTGAAAAACTCTTGCCTTGTGCTCAGAGGCTTGCAATTACACAGCAATTTTGACTCTTGACCCAACTAGTAGCAAAAAAGGCTATTGTCTAATGAACCACATAAAAACAGTTCTGGGATCCAGTAGATTGCTGTGATGGAAATGAAAGCTCTCCCAGTGAACTGATGACTGATTTGTTTAACCATATGCCTAGGCGGTCTTTCTTGCTCCCTGTTAACTACCCATCTCTGGAGTATCTGTGATCTGTGGGTCTGTGATGATGTTGAAAGGCAGCATTAATAACTGCCAAAATGTGCTCCATGATGCATGGCCCACAGTAGGGCCAATTGAATAGGATTTAAGCCATGTTCAGAGAATTTTGTGTCATTTTTGACTACCATAACATGTAGGCACTCAAGGTTTTGAGAGTGTTAAGTGCCGCAATTAAGCATGCATTTGATGATGAGACAAGGGCGTCAAATCTGTGCAGAAAAAAAATAGGTGGTCATATGAAACCCATGGCAAAATCTAGTCTCGTTGCTGGGAAGTCCAGGCACTTTTAGGGCAGCAGCCATCCAAGGTTTAGAGCTAGTCCAAGGCCTAGCAAGAAAGGCAAGAGTCTGTAGGAGAAAGTTAGTGAAGAAAGTTGCCAGTGTTTTGTTGCAGGGCTTATGGTTTCTACTGGGATTGGTTTTGCTGCTATTATAGGTTCTGTTCTCATTACTTTCTCTCCTTCCAACATGATAAAAAGAAGTTTCCTTTCCTGTTATTATTGTTGAGGAAATAAAATGACTCATCCTTTTAGGAAATTGTCATCTTGATTAAAGATGAGCTTTAAAACCCCTCAACTACAGGTTTTAGCCTGGGGGGACTGTCAGATCTGAAAATGATTTCCAAACTTTTGAGATTGGGACTGCTTTGCCTTCTGATACGGGCACAAAATCAGGTTACAAGTGCTTGTTGTTAGCACAGTTGCTTCTGAGGTGCACTCAAACCCTTAGAGATGGTTTCTTTCTCCTTCTCCCAATGTGAAGACTCCACTTGATGTGGCTTCAAAAATTCATTGTCTTCAGACCTGCTTACAGATCAGCTGGATGCTGGGAACAAGTGCAGCTCCCCAACAGGCACCCAGATTCTGCGTTCATGTTTAACTGGTTGTAGAGAGAGCAAAGCAAAGGGGATAAATAGGTGGGGGCAAAAAAAAAAGGAAGGCAAAAACATTTCTTAAATTGAATAAAAGCAGTCAGAGAATAATGCAGCTTGTCTTTCAGAGCTGAGGAAATGTGTGACAGAAGTAGGGGGTGGTAATTTCTGTTTATCAGCTCTTGAGAAGGAGAAGAGTTAGGGGCTATTTTGCCCTTTTGGAGTTGGATTTACTTTGCAGCACAGATTGTCCAAACACAATGATGAGCTTTTACTGTAAACTGTGGGGCATCTGGATATGAAAAGCAATCTTCTGACATTATTTCATTTAGGCTTTTGTTGTCTTTTATGATATTGAAAATTTCAGAGTTCTCAGGTTACTCACCTCTCTCTCTAAAAGGCCAAATCGAAACCCTGGACCTCAAACATCCTGAGGATTGGGAGGATTTGATCCAGGCTTGATTATGATCTTTACAGCCCTAGTTTGCTTCCCAGTCCAGCTGAGGATCTTTGCAAGGTCTCAGGCTTCTGTATCTCTATGATCTTTGCCTGGCTGCCTGTCTACCAAACCTGTTTGCTGTTGGCAGTGTGTGACGATGACCATGTTGACTTCAGATGTGAAGGGGAAAGTGATGGGGCTGAAGCACAAGTGACAAAACAGGAAGGTGGCCAGAGAAGTACTCAGGGGAATCTGGTCACTGGTGTTGCTCACAGATCCCAGGATCAGGTTTACTCTTGTTTTTGAGTGGGGACAGTGGTGGGGCTCGTGTATGTGTGCATCCAGCGCAGGGGTCTTGCAGGGAAAAAAGGAGTTGTGCAGATGATAAGGATGAGCCCAAGTTGTCCTCCCTATGTAGGGCTGGTGAGCTTGAAGCACTTTTTTGAAAGGAAGCTCAATGTGTGGAAAAGCCATGCAGGAGAAGACCAATTTCCATGCAAATGCGAGGTCAGAAGGTGGTGGCAAGGCTGTGACCTGCTCCAGTGAATGATGTCAGAGCACAGCATGGCCCAAGGCTCGGCTGTGCAGTACATGATATATTGGGATGCAAATGCCTGGCAGAGTGGGGTGCTGGGGTTGTGGCTAAGCACCATTGTGGGATGACTTACTCACCTTCTCACTGCCTCTGAAGGAGTGAATTCCTGTTTTTGTAAGTGCTGTTGTGCAGTCCCGGGCAGTTAAGGGCTCTACGAATGTGGCAGCGATGAGAGCAAAGTTTCCTCTACTGTAGTACGGTATCTCCTATAATAGTGCTTGGGAAACCTGTTCAGAAGAATGTGTGGTAGGCAAGCATGGGGTAACCCAGGACTCACTTAAATACCTCAAAATTAAGAGATGGGTTAAAGATCGGAAGCCTGAGGTTTTATGTTACTTTGAAATTTTTGTTAGCTTTAACCTTTAAAACTGAGAGATATATATGTATACAATGAATCATTCTGTTTCTGTCCTGGTATTTTAGCAGATGGAGAAGTTGGTTTTAAGATGGAAGGGAGAAAATGATGATACTCAAACCAGAGGTCAAGCTGCAAGTCGTTACAGGCATTTCTTTCCTCCCTATGAGTCCACATACCCTGAATATCCTACTAATGTGATTTCTGAGACTTGGACACTGGCCTAACTTCCCTGTGTGTTTCCAGACCCAGCATATTCTGGAGTAATGCTGTGATCCATGCCTACCTCTCCTTGAGTCTTGCTAAATTTTTGGCTTTGGAGAATGCAATCAGGTTTCCACCGAAACTCCTCTGAAATCCTATTAGTTTGCAAGACAAGGAAATTCTTCCTGTAGATTTTTCTTTATATTTCTTTTTTTTTTGGTTCTTTTTTTTTTTTTTTTTTTCCTTTTTCTTGTTAAAGCCTTCCTATGGAGCTCTATAGTGAGGATTCAATAGCATTCTGTACAGGGGAATAATTCTCTACTGAATTCTTCAGTTCTTTTTCAGAAGGGATCAGAGACGTGAAGCTTAACTGGGGGAGTTTAGTAAGTGTTTGAACAGCATTGTATACATGCAAAGTATTATAGCAGGCATCTGGGCAAAGTGTTATTATGCATGCCCATTATTCCCAAGGTTGCAAAACAGTTTAAAATATTAACTCGTATATTCACATCCCTGTAACTTCCATAAACCTTCACCTAATGGGCTGAAAAATGTCATGCTTTCTCTTTGCTTGATGGCAATTTTCTTCCTGAAAGGTTGAGTAAATTCTCTCCAGCTGTCAGTTGTTCCTTTTTTTCCCCCAATTTATTCAGAAAAAGTGAGGGTGGGGGAAGAAGAGAAAACACTTTTCCCTTTTAAATTATTCTAACCACATGCTTTTAAACAGGGCAGCAGTCTAACCTGCCGGACTTTGAGCTGATAAATGGATATAAACATAGGGCTTGTTGAAGGCCTCTGTCTTCTTTTGGTGTGTGAGGGGGATGAAAAAATGGAGGTCATGGTTTCTGAAGTCATGACAAATTAAAAGTGTCACTGTAGGCATCCTAAAGTCGACCAAGATCTTTTAGTCTGCCAGCTTAAAGAGAGTGGCACTGCCCCTACAAATCCTGCTGGATAAGTGTCATAAATGTCATTTGCTATAGGTGTTGGTTTACATTAGTTCCAATTCTGTGTTGTGGGAGGTAGTCACAGAAACATAGGTCCTGCTCCTCCATCCTTTTATCAGAGGTGAAGACACATCTGCTCTTAAAACATGCTGCCTTTTAAGTGTGGCTTTCAGGCCAAAACGTTTTCTTCAGGCTTAGCTCAGTGAACAGACTTCCCAGGGCTCTTGAGGAAAACCTCTGAAAAAAATAGCGTGAGCAACAATTAAAATAACAATAAGCTGGGCCTGGGGCCCTATTCAAACCTACATCCATCTCCAGCTGGGGAGCAGTGGTATGGATGCCTCAGTTCAGGGGTCTCTTGACGCATCAGAGCCCACAGACCAAACTTTGCTTCATTGGCACCTAAGCAAAGGACTCAGATTAGGCGACAGAGACCCCTATGTCATCAATGGAGAGAGGGGGCACCCATGACTCACTTGGCCTTGGATTCCCTCAAATTCTGACCCCATCCCAACCTTTAACATCCTCCCGAAGTCAGTGGTGTTACAAGGGAATAACAGTCCAAAGTCCTGGTCCTGCTTGAACAGAGATTTGCATCGTGAATCTGGTGCTCCCAATCCTATTTGCCACTTTGGAGAGAGTTCGATGTGTGCAACGCAGCACAAAGAGCACAATGAAGTAGTTCAGCTGGAGAGGCCTTTAGGGCGTGTGGGTACTCAGCAGGCTCTTATCTCCCATCTGACTCAACTTCTCCCAGAACTTCTGTAACCGCTTCCTCTTCAGCCTCATTAGAGGTGAAGCTACTCCTTTCCTTTGCCCGTAGCAGCTGTTGGTTATCTCGCCTTTATTCCTGGCCTTGGGTCTTCCCACCGGCATGCTCCCGACTAACATTTATGCCTCTTGACGTTGCTGTCCTGGCACCGTGGGCTGCTCTTTGCCCTGTGTGCATCCAGCCGCATCCACTTGTGTCCTGTGCTGCTTTTGCCTCCTGCTTTTTCTTCTGCAATCCATGAGGCTTTAAGCATATTTCTTGTTTTGCTGACCCAGACACTCTCTCTTCCCTCAAAGCCGAAAGACTGATACATTCTGCAAGGCAAAGTAGTCTCAATGCCTTCCTCTAAATACCTCAAATTATTGCTCTTCTTCTTGCATGCCCTTTATATGCCCTGTTTTCCCACAGTCCCCCCATTGATGCTGGGGACGCTTGGTACATTATACAGCACCAAGCAAGACACCACTGCTTACTCAGCATGGAAACACACAGTGCAAGTCTGCATGGACAAAATCCGACTTTTCTTATTCCTAGTCTCATTTGAAGCATGCAGAATTGATTAATATGGGATGTGTCGCTTGTACAGCCTCTAGACTGGGCACAGGATAGATCCTGGACCAAAGCCTTTTTGGTCATCCTTGTGCCATCATTTATAGCTTTGAGGAACGGATGCTGAGCCAAAACCTGATGCATTCTCTATCATCAGATGTGTTGTTTTATTTTGTTTATTTCTTTGTTTTTCCTGAAGGGAGGGAAAGCTGGTGTATTTGGCACTTGTGCAAGTGAAAATGAAATAATGGAGGAGGGGAAAAAAAAGAAAAGGAGGAAGGAGGAGTCCCATGGCAGCATCAGTAAATAAAAACAAACCTCTCATTAATGATTTATATAGGGAAATCATTTTCCACACATTTCAGGGTGCAGAGGGAAATATTTGATCAGAGGGAGAAAGAGAGATTATTGCTCTACCACAATGGTGTTAGAAGGAGGCTACTGTGTCTGATGGCAGCTTTCCAAGAGCAGAGTCAATCTAGGAAAGTTTGGTAATGCAGATGATGGAATTGTGCAGGGTTTTGCTTTCTGTGGCTGGTCTCTGTGCCAATAACTTTTCCCTAAATACCTATAAAACTTTCCATTTGTAGCCTGGAGTGGCTGCCACTACCTCCAGGATGGTGTGCTTGGCTAGAATGGAGTAAGCATTTGAAGTCCCCTTCTCATGCACGTTGACACTTTTCCCCAAAGAGTTTTATGGCTGTTGTTAATGGAATAAGTAAGTTTTATCCTTGTATATGGCACATGCTGCTGCACCCAGCAGAGTGCTCAGGGTATTCTCTTGGATAATCTTAGGAGTCACCTTTGATTATACATCACACTGAGAATGATGATGCTTGGTCTGGGAGCTCAGCAACCTGGTGTTGACCTGACGTAGGCAAATCTCCTGGCTTGGCTCTTTGTGTTGTAATGAGATGGAGCACAGCTGGCATCTCATTCTGTTTTCTAGTGTCCCAGAGGCCTAATCTTCACAAGGGTGATGGGTAAAAATGACAGACCAACTCTTGATTTCATTGGGATCAAACACTATTCCTTGATTCAGAGATGTAAATCCAGTGAACCAAGCCCAGCTTTACTGCAGTCCTGCAGCAGCATTTGTCTCCGAGGGCACTAGTGGGATGAGGTTGGTCCTTTAGAAACCAGAAGTCAGCATGAGGAGGTGTTTACAGGTCTGATGACCGTGCTCCCTTCCCCAACACCCAGATACAGCTTTAGGTTGTGAGTGAGTAGATTTGTAAAACCTTGGCACAGTTCTTAGGCAGCAGCTTGTAAAAGTCCTTGGGCAACAAGATGGGCATCTCTCTTCCTGCTGCAGATGGGTGCTTTGCTACGCTGGCTGTTGCCACAGCTGTACCTTGGGCAGTATTGCTTTTATGGGCCTTGTGATTTATGGCCGTGTCAGTTGTTTAATCATTCAGTTGGCCCTCCCTTCAGCACTGTACGATAGTTAGTTACTTACATAGAAAGGTGACTATCTGATCTAATTATGGAGTCTCAAACCTAATTATGGAGTCAAATATGATTCCATAATCTACTCTTAATGTCTCTATGTTGAGAAGACAGATACACGTGTGTAATGTGCACACTTACATGCCTCTGTAATTATGGGTATGCTTAGGCTCTCATTTATTTCTGTCTCTTTATCTTGGGAGAGATGCTTGCAGCCTCATCTGACTGTGAGAGATCTTTGGGTTATCTCATCTTTTCCCCTCCAGTGTGGTTTTTCCTAGATCCCTTTGCCAGGCTTGGGCATGCCAAGGCAGAGCCATCAGTCAGCGTTACTCGGTCATGCTGGTGGAGGTGCAGAGGGCTGGTAGCACTTAGATTCAGGGCAATCCGATGGAAAGGAGTGAAGATTACATTCTGCTGTTGTTCTGATAACTGCCATTAATCCTTGTTCCTTGTTTTCATGTGGATAGACCACATCTGGGAGAGCTTGCACCTCTTCCCTTCAGAGAAAGCCCTCACATAACCCATGCAAAATCAGAGGCAGAGGTGGAAGGACTGGAACAAAAGCAGTGTTGGAGGCAAGGGGACCACATGGAAAGGAACCACCTTTCTTCTGTGTAACCCCCTGTGCATCTAACTCACCCTATTAATGAATCACATGCCTTAGTTAGTTATTTTTACAGATAATCTGTGGATTACAAACATTCACATATGGTCATTCCACTCGCAATTATTCATATCAGTTGAGGATCTCATACTGTATTTATTGTATATTCACATTTTATACATGCCTATATCCAGGTATATCTTATAGATGGGAATTTTAACAGTGTGGTTAAAATTGTCGTGCAGTAGAGAGACCAATTTGCCCAGCACTGGAGAGAGACCAAATACATCACAGCAGCACAGAATGTCTGGGGTTGGAAGGACCTCTGGAGATCGACCAGTCCACCACGCTCCTCAGCACAGGATCACCTAGGGCAGGATGCTCAGGGCTGTGCCCAGCTGGGATTTAGACATCACCAGGCCATCTCCAATTCTTTATTAAAAGATTATGTTAATTTATTTTGCTTGAAGAGGAAGTCCTTCTGCCTTGTTTCTGATCTGATTGATGCAAGGCAGGTGAAAGGGAAAGGGTGTTTCCTATGGGATCTATAGGACACGTGGATGGAAAATAGCTGTCACAGTCATTTTTTCCAGCTCCCTGCCAAAGCTGGGTTGTTCTTTCAGAGTATCATGGCCACAGGAAGTAACTAAGGCTGTGGTCCAAAGATGCGATAAATCTAGCTCCAGGTCTCTGGGCAGTACATTAAATACGCTACTGGTGCATGATACTGATCCAGTATAAACTCATTCTCCTGGTTCAAATTTGTTAAAAAAAATTTGCAGTGGCTTAATTTTATCCCAGCAGACTTTGTATTGCGTCATACTATGTAATTTGTCTGCACCACACTGGCTTTATGGGCTCATAAGCTTTACCCATCCTCTGGAACTGCCTTTAAGTTGGCATGAAGAAAGTCTTAGCCCCCATCTTATGTGCTCTGGTCCATTCGATAGAAGTGTGATCAGATGTCTGTTCCTGATCTGCATCAAACTTTTGCTGCTGGTGATCTGGCAGTGTGCACAGACAGTGACCACAACCACACTTGAAATTCCCAGTTTTTTTGCAAAGCAATAATAAAGAAATAGGTTGAAGCTTTTTTTTTTTTTTAATTCCTAATGTGGGTTAACTGAGTTCAGTGCAGCTTGCTGCATGCCAGGCTGTTGGGTTTTTATGTCCCATGATGGATTCTGAAGTTTCACTGACACTTCTCATAAAAGCAGGTTTCTGACCAAAACTTTCCCTTGGGTGTAATGTGGATTGTCCATTGGCCTCTGCCCCAAAGGCAGCTGCATTTCAGCAGTGGCATATATAATCAAGGAAGTAACCTGGGAGTCTTTGGAGTGAAAGGTGATATCTCATCATTAAATATTGCTGTATAGTCTCCAGTGCTTTGTGGTGAATGGTTTTAGAAAGATGGAGTGTAAAGAGGCTTCCAGGATTTCTGATATTTTGTAGAGATTAGGGATTTAAGTGTATGTCACATGAGAGAATGTGACATCCAAAGGCAACATGATAGGCATGAGGTTCGAGAAGATGTGGGCTCCACTTCACGTTCACTGTGACACTCTTGGACTCGTGCCTCCGTTTCCCGTCACTTGAAACTGTTCAATAGAATTTTTTTTCTTTTTCATCTTAAGGCATTTTGGACTCTGGATAAAACAAAAGCAGTCTCAGTAGCTACAGGCATGGTTAGGATTAGTGTACTATAGGATTTGGGGAGCATCTCTTAATATTGCTCCAAGCTCTCTGCTGGTGCTCCCTGTGCTTGAGCAAATCAGAGCAGCAGCACAAACGCTAGGCAGCTGAACCTGGCTTGCTTGCATTTGTCTAATCAGCATTTGCTTGTTACTAACGTGGTTGCTCCTGTGCATAGGGCAAAAGCTATGCCAAGTGTTATACCCACTTTCACTTCATAGAGAATCCCAAATAGGTGGATTTCTCCCCCCTGCTGTGGGCTCTCACCTCTGTTTTTATCCTCAGCAAATTTTCAGTTTAATCCCTTTATAGCCCTGGCATCTGAATGTTTGCAAGCATAAGTAGTTGCCTGAGGCAGGAGAAGGGAGCGTATTCAGAACCCCTAATGGGAACCAGCTAGTATGACCCAAAGGGAGATCTTGTACTTCAGGCCTTTGCCTCCAGAAGTGTGTTTGAGGTGCCCAGAGGAGCTGATAAGAAACACGTGAGCAGCCGTAGCAAGGCTGAGCATGCAGGCATTTGATTATTTCTCAGTATTTATCAGAGGAAGTGTGAATCTCTCCCTAATTAAGAGCTAATGCCAACTTCTGTGAAATTTGTTGTCATTCACCTGTGAATTATCCTCCTCAAATTTAACTTGACTGCAGGAAGCCTACTAGTGGTAACACTTTTCTCTGGGAGCTTAATTTGGATGGTAAAATGCCTCTGTAGTTGCTTATTGAATGAGACTTGATGCTAGTGAGCCTTAGAGGCCTGGAAGGGCAGCTTGGGTGAGCACATAAAAGTCTAGACAGCCCCCTTCTCTTGGGTGTTTAAAATAGAGCTAGAGTTCTCCTGGAAAATTCGCTTCCTCCCTAGATTTCCAGATCTGCACATTGCCAGCTAAGGCAGAAGAGCTGCTGGAGGAAAAGCATTCATTGCTGTCCCTTCAGTGCTTCTGCTCACAGGCAGTCTGGAGAGGGGAGATGGGGAGGTTTCCAAAAGAGGTTACACGTTCAGGAGCCTGAAGTGAGGTTTCCTAATTAGTCAAAGCGCAGGTAGCCTGCCCAAACAAGAAAGACGAGTATAATGTCCCTGCACCCAAGTCATTTAACTATTAACCCTGGAGGAGAGTAGGGAGATATCTAACACAATAACCCAGTTAATTCTGCATGGAGTTTGAGCACAGGGTTATTTGTTGCTACCTTCGGGTCTGGTGATATCATCATCTGCAGGCTCTCAGCAGAGCAGGAAGCCAATATTTTTAAATAGGATTTTAAGGTGGATTTGGTATGAACTCACCTGACACTGGTGTAATACAATAACTTTATTCATCTGTTGCTTGTTTCTACTGACTTGGAGGCACACGGCCAAGCAGGGATGAGGATTTGGGCATCATGACCCAGAGCTTGGGTCCAAGACCCACAACCAGACTTTGGAGCAGGAGCCTGGCTTGTTATTCACCCTCCATAAAGCATTACTCAATAATTCAAATCCTGAAAGACCCTTCCCAGCTTGGAGCTGTGAGTTTTATTTCAGTTCTCATTTTACGTAGGGTCCTAAGGGAGGTGGTTCATTATGCCAGTGGCTGTGGTCCTTTCCCTGCACCCTTGGTGGCTGCAGGCGCATCCTGCTGCCCTGCCTGCTGAGTTAGATGCTGTCTGCCAGAAGTCTGCTCTTTTTTGCCAGCATCGAGAGAGGTTAAAAGCCCGTGGGCAGAGGCCGGCACAGAGTGCCCATTGTACATGCGTGCATACCAGAGCAGTAACTCCCTGGAATGCTGCACCACCTTGTGTTTGTGTTGCAGCCCAGGAGTGTGTGTACATTGCGTCCCTCTCCAAGGAGATTAACAATGCTAAATGGCAGATAAGTAGGACAGCCTTTTTTTTTTATTTTTATTGGACCAGTTGGAAGAGGAAGGTAACCCTGACTCCCATCACCTCTATAGGCACAAAAGAGAGGTGAGGTGCAAGGTTGGTCAATTAGGTGGAGCAGCTCCTTGCAGCTGGGTGGCTTTAATGTACTAATTGCGTTAGTAATTAGTGACTACCACATGGTAAACACTTGGGTTCAAAACTATGTAAGGGCACTAACTAACCCCCCCTACAATGGGTTTGAATGAGGTAAGCGTTATCCTTGTTTTGCAGGTGGTGAAATGGAGAGACTTGCTGACCACAGGGTGAGTCAAGGCAGGCATGCAGGAGGCCTTGGGTCTGTTAGTTCTTCAACATCACCTTAAATGAGACCAGTGGCAGCAGCTGTGGGAAATGAGTCTCCTCCCTATTGCCAGAAGATGCGCAACTTAAGCATAAGTGTTTTTATGGTGTACTTCTATCTGCTATGAGCTACAGAAATCCTCTAAGACCAGATGGCAGTTCAGGCTCCACGACAGTTTTCTGTTTTTGTTTTCTTTTTTTATTTTTTTTTTTGCTTCTCTATTTGGACTGTCAGCTTGTGCTATTTATAGGAACTTTATTTGAATTTGTCTACTGGGACCTGGGTGGATGTCACCCAATGATTTCATGGAGCTCTAGGATGCTTAGGACTTTCCATTAGTAGCCATATGTGCCAGGGTCAGGCAAGTGACCTGTGGCCATACTCCAGTGGAAATGTGGATATATAACTAATAGAAGGTTCTTGTTATTACTTCTTTTTGAATTTTAAGCTTGTGCAAGGTATTTTTAAAAAGTAGAAAAAAGCCAGTGGTACAAGGAAATGTGTTTTTTCTTGGTGAGCTGTGCTTTAGAGTAGTCTACACTGATAATACTGTTATGATTTGTTGATAGGTAGCAAGATCATTTTTGTTTCTCCTTTACAGTTTATTGTTACTAAGAATGACCTGGGAAATCCCTGGCTGTGCTCAGAATTTGTTTGCAGTTGGTCAAGGGGTGGGGTTTGGCAGTGCAGCAGAGCTAATCTAGCAGGGAGCTACTGCTGAAAGAGTAGGTCTGCACTCCCAGCACCTACTCCTGGCAGTGCCTTCTTGTTTCCTTCTCCGTATGCCAGAGGTGATACTCCTCTGACCCACCAGGGAGCTGTTTCTGCTAAAGTAGCAGAAAATATCTAAATATCTTTGTTTCTCTCTGAGATACACTTCTGCTAATTTTGTAGCCTAAACTGGCTTGCCATGATGGGTGGTGCAGGGTGGCCAGATGGGGTTTTTAGGGAGGGTGTATGAAAGCACCTCAACACCTTTAAAAACACCCTACATATATTTGTTTTTTAAGCAAATGTTTGGTATTTGGCTTAGCCTTTCTATGTCATTGGGTGATACATCTTTCTTTTGCCTCAGTTGAACATTCACAGCTTCTCCCGTTAACTTTGGCCAAGACTTTGTTAAATACTGAATACAAGTGCTTCCATCTCAAAGGGTTCAATCTGTGATGTTTTAAAAAAAGCCCACATTTGAAAGGATGAGAGCACGGTCTTTGCTTCAGTCAGCCTAAGCCTTTGCCGCAGAGCAGCGGTATCCAAGGATGAGGAACTCTGGAAAACATTGAGTTTAGCTTTCCTCCATCACTCTCAATACTTGGGTCCCTGATATGCCTTGCAAGAGACCCAGGTGGATCCTCCTGCACTTCCAGCATCCCAGGGAGCATTTTGGGCTGCAGACAGTGTGTGCCTGGCTCGGTGTGTAATGAATAATTCATTCAAAGCAGAGTTCCCCCCAGAATAGCCAGCAGCTGAAGGCATCTCTCTCTCAACTGGGAAGTGGGGAAATAGGGAATTTGAAACTCTTCTGCCTGATTCACAGGGCAACACCATGTTTTCTGTGCTCTGATCACTGTGTTATTGTTTAACCTGAGGCAAGAAAGTGTCTGCCTCTATTTTTTTTTCCCTCTAAAAAACCCTGTGACAGTGAGCACTTTGAAGTAATGAGGAGGTTCATGAGTGCAGAGAGCTGGTTTACCCCTCATTTATTTCCCAAGTCCAGAGTTGAAGGCGTTTGTATTTATACACCATTTTTGGGGTTTTTTTGGTTTTTTTTTATATATATCCATTTTCATCAATTTAGCAATACACATGGCTATTGTTCCTTGCTTTGCGATACCAGATCCAGGCCTCAGCAATGCTGGCCAGCCTTGATTCCCATTTTGCTTCAAGGAAGGCCCCTGAGATGCTGCAGGGGAAGCCCAAGTGTGCCCAGTTTCAGTCATCTCCACACTCATGTTCGATGCATGTGCTAACTTCCTTTTTTTCTTCTCCTTTCTTTTGACAGTGGCAGATTTGGTCTCTTCTGAGCAACTTGCAGCCTCTGGGCAATCAGGACATTGAATTCAGCAGACAGTTACCATTTGTTCCCTGGGATCATACTTGCCATTGCCCTCCTCATCCCCTCCTGCGCTTCCCTTCCATCTGATAAAACTCCAGGGTGTTGCGGTATTGCTATGGAGCCCAGGGAGAAATTGGGCAGCTCCCGGCAAAGGGGGGGTGAGGCAGACTTTCTGCCAGCCACCGTCACCTCTGCGAAGCCTCCACCTGCCTCTACCTGCGTGGGGGAGGCGATGTTGCCTGTGGCAGGCTCTGGGAAAGGGATCCCAGTGAGCGGTGAGAGGCTGGAGCCTGAGGAAGAGGATGAGCTGGGTTCTGGGAGAGATGTGGATTCCACTTCCAATGCAGACAGTGAGAAATGGGTGGCAGGAGACGGCCTGGAGGAGCAGGAGTTTTCCATCAAGGAGGCTAACTTCACAGAGGGGAGCTTAAAACTAAAGATCCAGACCACCAAGAGAGCTAAGAAGCCCCCAAAGAACTTGGAGAACTATATTTGTCCTCCCGAGATCAAAATCACCATCAAGCAATCTGGGGAACAGAAGCTTTCTAGAGCTGGGAAAAATAGCAAAGCAGCTAAAGAGGAGGACAGATCGCACTCCAAAAAGAAGGTAAGTCCTATTCTTTCTCGCGTTTCCCCTTTCTCCTGAAAGCAGAGGGAGAGGGTAGGATTAAACCTGCTCAAACAGTTTGTGTCTGAGGCATAACCTTTGCAAGGTTTGCAAAACCCTGCTTGGCTGTGGAGGAGGAAATACAGAGTGGGTGTCATCCCACACTGCCGTGTATGCTGCAGAGATGATTTTGAAGTATCCTTCAGAGGAACCAATTCAGAAGGGATCAAAAGTTCAGCCAGGCCTCTTCTATTTTTGTGCATAATTGAGATTTAAGATTAATCATTACATGAGTGATAAATGAAGGAGCCCACTTCTAAACCACTTTGTGTCTGAGTGCTAATGCTTGAGCCTTTTGGCAGTTAAAGCTTTTGACTACATTTTTAAAATACAGGTATGTTCATAGCGAACAATTGAATCCATTCCTGTATACTGGGTGAAGGGCTCTATTATTCTTGATTACAGCATTGTGCTAGCAACACTATAGTTATGCTTCAGAAAATACTTCCATTATAAGTCTCATTTTCTTCCAGATGCGTATCATTTTCTTGAAATATCCTTCTGGAGAGAAATTTTTGGTACTTTTAAGTTTGGGTAAAAATTGATCTTTTTTTTATTATTATTTACTTTTTTCATTTAGTCAAGGAGAGGAAGAGGGAGGGGAAAAAAAAAGAAATCCTTTTTTTATAGGAACTGTTTTCAGGAGTACCCTTTTGTTTTGATGTTGTCTTGATTTTTCAGCAACGTGCCCTACACTTAGTTTTTAAAATAAATTTAGTTCAAGTGTTTTAAGCAGCACTGGTGGGAGGAAGGACATCTGGTGACTACTCACGTTATTTTGGGTGTAGTGGTGTTTTCTGTCCTAGGCATTAGACAAAGGAGTTCTGGTGGGGTTGAGGCTTTATCACAGTACAAATATTTCACCTCTGCCTCCTTTGCAACATGTGAGCATCATGATGAGTTCGGACAGGAACCCAGATTTGATGAAAGACTCATGAGTATCTCCAAAACCTGGACAAATTCATCTGGGATGTAGACATCCACTGATTAGAGCTCAGGGGTGACTTGGCTTTGCTGCTCATGCACAGCAAGGGATCCAAGCTGCGGAAGGTCCCCACTTCTCCCATACCTTATACATGTGATGGATGCTCACAGGGTTACTTTAAGCTTTGAGGAGGCTAATTGCCAACAGCTCTCCCTGGAGACAGTTTGACTTAGACCAAAAATCTGATAACTCTAAATCACTTTTTGAAGCATCAACATTTCCCACTGACTCAAGGCAGAGCCCAGGGAGATTAACATTGCTACATTGCTCACTCTGAGAGTACTTCTCTTAGAAGCTGAACTTGGAAAAAAAAAAAAAAAAGCAAAATCAAGGAGATTTTTTTTTCTTAGAATCCTGCTAAATGGCATCTTCCATGTGCATGAAAAAAATATGTCTTTTTAGCACAGCAGGGGTTTGGCCTGGCAATACACTGAGAAGAGATTTTCCCACCTGTTGAGAAGAATGGGCCGTCTTCTTAGCACTAGGCAATGTCTTATTTCCACTCCCCTTTCCTCCCTGAATATTTGTAGAGGTCTCAGGGGAACTAGCGGTTGTGTGAGACCATGCTCAGTGACAGCAAAAGTGTCACAAGCAATCCCTCCATGGCCATGCAGGGAGAAAAAAAGACTTGCAAACCACTGCATACCATGCATGGGCTGTGGAGAATATGACTGCTTAGAAATCAGAGCTTTCATTTCTATTTATCACCCAGTCAGACAGGTATGGAAGGCATGTTCATTCCTCCATGTGGCCATCTGAAAAGGTTAAATAAATAAAACTAACTATAAGGAAACTGTGTGCAAAAAACCCAACCCCAACGACAACAAAAAAGGCACCTTGCAGTGTGGTTACGCTCAGCATGAGACTTTAATTGCAGAAAGATAAGGAGTTTGAAAGAAGCAGATCATGGCCCAAATGTGGCTGAATCTAGCTTACACTTGTGCTGTGAGGTCCGAGCTGGCTGGTGTTGTGTTCCATCTTGTGTGCAGGCTGGAAATGCTTTGGGACAGCACTGGCTTAATCTGGCCGTTAAAACAAAACAAAAAAAACAACCCAGCAGGTGGATGCTCTGAGCAGATGGGGAGAGGGCTGCTGCACTGGCACATCCATTAGCATAACACCCAACGGCTGCTGCACGGCAGCTGCTGAGCTGGGGCCGTGGCAGAGAACTTTCCAGCAGGGATCTGGAAGACCCTGGTGCTGAGATATCAAGGGGTTTGATGCCTGGAGGCCTGCAGCCTGCATCCCCAGGATGGTAAATATCCTGCATCTCTGCAGCTGAAGGGATTTCGCACGTGACTGCCTCTTAGCTTGTGGGTTGCAGATCAGGCCTTGGCTGCAAACATCTCATATCAAAGGGTGATGAAAGGCACTACAGGAGAGGGAGGCTGGGAATCGGTGGAAGAAGGGTTGCAGTGCTGGCAGCACAGTTGCTGTCATGGCCAATGCATGTGTTTCATGGCAGTTACAGAGATTTTGGGGGGAAGACAGGAGGAAACAGCAAGTTGAAACTCAAGTGGAGCTGAAGCTGTCTGGTCCCCAAACCCTCTTTTGGTTTCCCTGGGAGAGATGAGCATGCGCATACCTTCTGCATGTACTTGCAGAACCGTTGAGTGCTGTAGTAGTGGTTAAAAAAAAAAAAGTGATTGTCACATTTAAATGATTCTGGTGGTTTTGATATTTCAGAGTTAGGCTGTTTGATTGCCTGTTGCTTTAATCAATCAGCACAACCTCCAGAAAAGCAGCTACCGACAGCAGCAGCAGGGAATAATGCCTTTAAACCAGTGGAGCAGATCTTCAGCTGGCATCACTCTACTGTCCTCAGTGGATTTTTGCCAGGAGAGTTTGGCTCAATGTACATGTTACCTTTGCGCATGGGAGCAGCATCATTATTTGAGTTTACCATCTTGCTTATGGATCCAGGGCATATATATGGGCATCACAGACCCGTACATAAGGATGGAGAGCTGAGCATAACCCAAGCTGCAAGTGCCATGCTCGTGTCTCTGGTCGGTGGGAGCAGTTGTTTTGTACCTCATGGAATAGCACCTGAATTTATCTTTCCCCCTGAGGAGGAGCGAACTCTATCAGGACTTGAAAAATCATTTAAGTTTGCTGCATAATAATTTCAGCCACATCTCCAGCAGTCCCCAGTGCTTTGAAATACCACTTCAGCATTCTTGCAGGAATTTCAATACACACAGCACAGAGGGCAAGTAATGAAAACATGGAAGCAATTTAAGTAACAGCATGTGGGTACACAAAGGACTGGTAATGCCAGCAATGTAAAAAGGGGCTGTGAACTGGGGATATAGCATTTATTCAGTGGCTGCTTAGGGAGGAAGAAGATATGCCTGTTCCTAAGCTTTCCACTGCTCTGCTAATTAGGCAATAGGGGCTAGTGCCTGATTTCTAAAGCTGTAGTCCAAGGAGCAGTGGTGATTAGAAGGGGACTCTGTGGAGAGCCACGCTGCTCATATGCTGAGGCCTGGGTTTTTTTTGCCTTTGATTCCAGCTGCTACACCGTATTAAAACATGTAAACATACATTAAAGACTTTCCTCATGTTGCTTTGCCATGTGAGCAATTGCCCTGGGGATGTTATGCGATCATGAATGGGAGGGGAGGGAATCCAGGAGAGGATCTTGCTTGGTATGGTTTCTGATATCCCAGAGTGGGGAGGGAGGCAGAGGGTGAGAGAGCATCAGCGTTGAGAACCTCTGCTTTGCTGGCTTGAATGCTTGGCTGCAGCCCAACAACTTTTGGGGTTTCTTTTAAGTTGTGACCATGCCAAGTTTCACATCAGCTTCCCCTTCTTGAAAATAAGAGTGAAGGTAGTTTCCTAACCCCTTTCCTGGGGCTGGTCAGAAGGTGAATTGTAGCTTGGGCTGTTCGTGCAGCAATTGGAAAGTGCACAAATGTTCCGTAAGCGTTTGCTCTTATTTCAACCCTTCGGTGTCTGGGGACGGAGCGGGTTGAACCCTTGCCACTTCTAAACCCACAAATGGCTCCATTTCATTTATTCTGATTGGAGAGGGAGGGAAGAAAAAAGCCAGGAGCCCAAAAGATGTCCTGCTGGCATGTTGGCAAGCCCTGCAGCTGCTCTCCCACCTGCAGGCAGGGTTGCTCAAGTCCAGCATCCTCAGCATCACTAAAGGTGCCTTTTCCTTTGGATAAGGAAACTTGCTGTCAGTCTGGAAGGGCACTGAAAGTGTGGCATCAAATACAGTGAAGTAATACATCAGCATTCCCTGCCCTGTAGCGTTTAACAAGCCCCAGATGAGCAATATTTCCCTGGTTTTGTTTTATTTCCTTTTTTTTCCCCCTCCCTGCATTTGCTGCTCTGTCTATTTTCTTGTGTCTGTAAGCACTTCATTTCTCACCCCCTTTCTTTAAGCATAGCCTGACAAATTTTCTTTGGAGCTTCCATCATATGCATAATGTTCTGCTTCAGGGGATGTAAACTCATTTTTTTGTAATTATTATTGCACTGGGTTTTTTTGAGAGCTTGGGATGGGTGAATGCATTTTATTGCTGAGAGATAAGCGGCAGCAAGTCAATTGGAAGTAAAGCTTCCTTGTGTGCAGTCAGAGGAAACTCTATCCTTGGATTTTCTTGCAGTGTTGTTTTTTTGTGTGTGTGTGTTTTTTTTTTCTTTCCTCTCCTTGAGTTGCTGTAGGTATTTGCTGTTTCTCTGCAGGAAGCGGTTCTAGCACTTCTTCCCTTGGAATCCAGTTCATCCTCTTCCTTTCCTCTGCTCCACACATGTAACTTTCTCCTGTGGTTTGCCTTTCCTTGAGGACTCTCTCATTCGCATGCTTTCCCCTTTGCACCCCTCCTTCTTCCAGAAGATCATGAATGCTTCCCCCCTCCCCCCCCTTCCCCCTTCTTTGTATCGCTGACTGCACATTGCACTTTTCCTCCATGTTCTCATGTGCATCTTCAGCTCTTGTTGGATTAACCCTGTGCCGGATTTCTCTCCCCAGTGATTTGTGTGCATGATCATCCAATTGTTCAAAGTGCATGCTTATTCCTCTTTGCTAAGGGCATTTCTGTGTGAGAAGTTCTCTGAGATAGCTCTTCCTGTTGCGATCCCAAACGTGGCTCATGGAGTAAGTAAGTGCCTGCTCCCTGTGGTGCTTGTGGCTTAGCAAGAAGAAGGCAGCACTTGCACATTTGTGGTGGTACCTGCTTGAAGTGGCAGGCTTTGATTTACAGCTCCTTTTTCTTTTTTTTCCCAAGGATGGAGCTTCCATAGCCCCTTCAGCCTGGACTTGTTTCTGTGCTGCCACTCTTGCTTAGCAAAGCCTTGAGGCTGCTCTAAATGATGCAGCAGCTGGTGGAAGCTCACGCCAGCAGTGTAGACCTCAGCCTCTGCCCAGGTTATGGAATAGCAGTAGAGCCCCAGAAGTGCCAGCACAGTGGGGAAGTCATCTTCTAGTTGCATTTAAAGTCAAACTGGCTTTTGAGCAGCTGAGAGACCAATTCAGAGCTGCTTTAACAGGCATGAGGCTCCTGGCATTTTTACAGTCTTTCTACATAAATGTATGGGTGCAAAGCTACACAAACTCAGCTCTTTGATATTCATCCCAGGTTTCTTTTTGGTTAGTTTTTCTTTCTACTGCATTGTTGAAGGCACAAATGATACAGCTGCAGTTTGGTGCCCTCCCACCACAACTACCTCAGGCTCCCCCCAAAAGGGAGCAGGAATGAATTTCTTTGTAAAAACTTCAGAGCTTAAGAAACCAGTTTTGCTATGAGCTGAGAACCACTCAGGCCCAGGTTGATCTTGGTCCTTGAAGGCATCTGAGGTGCCCAGACTGGGAGCTGAGTCCTCTTGGACCCCCACATTAGTCACCTGGAAGAGGCTGGTCCCTCCTGAAGATGGTTCAGTCCTCCCTGTGAAGAGCAGGGAGGGCTGGATCCCAGCTCTTACCTTTTCTTCTCCTTCTCCAAAGCCTGCTGGAGCAGTGTCCACCTTGCATTGTGTCATGGATATCTTATGACAGGAATAAGGCAGAGTTTCTTTTCCAGCTTGGTGCTCTGCCTGAGCCAGCTGATGCCCATCCCTCACTGTCTGTCTGCTCCCAAAGAACTGTGACTTTTTTTTTGGTATGTAGTCAAGTATTTCTTAAAGAAGCATGCATCTGGCAGTGAAGGGATGGGCTGGAGAAATCTAAGCAGACTTTTACTGCTTAATGCAGAGTGCCAAATGAGGAAGACTTGCTGTATTTGATTAGCTGCCATATGACCAGGGCTTGCAGAGGCTGTCTGTGTCAAGGACAGGTTTTGTTTTGCAGCAGTCACTCCCATGGCTGAGTTTTGATGGCCCTCTGTGACATTTCCTTGTTTGCTTGTGCTGTGCCTCTCTTTTCAAACCATGACAAAATATCTCCTGTGCTGGTTTGGTGGTTGAGGAGATGCTGCAGGGAGGCAACTAGGAAAGCAACTGGGACTGGTGCAAGGAAGCTGGGGGTCCAGCTGGAGGTCCCACAGTCCCCACCACTGAACCACGGGAGGGGACAGGTGCTGCTCCTGGCAGCCTCGTAAAGGCTTAGCCAAGTCGGTGCATGCTGGTTGTCTTTCGAAAGCACTGTGGCCTCCAGGCTAACAGAGATGTGCTGGAGATGCAATGCGCTGGCATGTGCACCCAGAGCAGCAAACCTCTGTACTGTCTGTGTCTTCATTTGCAGAGGTGTTGGGGTGCACAGAGGTGCCAGTCCTTCATGCACATGCTCACGTTCCTCCAGCATCAACTTTTGCATGCAGTGCTCCCTCTCCTCTCCTCTCCTTCCAGGCATGCCTAAACACAGGTACTTTCTAATTTACCTCCAGCTTTTTCATCTTCAATCTATTTTTCACGCACACGCACGCGCGCGCACACACACACATACACACACACACACACACACACACAGAGCTAGCCCCCTGAGGTCAGGTCTAATTCTTCATGTGCTTCATTCCCAGATAGGTTTCTCACTGCCCACATCCCCCTCCATAGCGGGACTGTGTGATGGACTCATCTTGAGTTTATTTGAATGGAAAGAAGGGCTTCACCTGCTGCCCTCAGCTTGTCTTTTGTTTTTCTTTTTCTAAGAGCATTGAAACTTGTGAAACTTGGTTTCTGACCACTTTCCTTTTATGTGGCTTCTCTGATGCCTAATGATGAGTGAACTTGCTGGCCAAGCCCTCTTTGGGAGCCCCTCAGGGGTCCCTTTCTTCTGGCCAGCGAACAACTTTAACAAAACTTTTTTGAATATTGTATCTGAAAGATTTCTGTTCTTATGTCAAATTTGATCAAAATTGGTCAAAATACTCCAAAAACATTGAGGAGACGATCATGCAGGCAGGCATAGAATTTGCATGTGTATTCACATACACACAAACACAGTGTGATCATGTTAGTCTTGTTTCCTTAGGAAACCAGTCTAAAAATACCCAGAGTAAACATGCATTGTTTTGTTTTTTAGCGCTGAGACTTTTCCAATTCTTGAACGTTAAAATGATTCCATTTGATACGTGACCCTAGTGGACAAGTCCAGTTAGCTGTGTTTTCGTAAGAGTGTTATTTTTCATTTCTTGCCATGACCTCTAACATAAATTAGACCAGTGGCTGTTGACTCCTTCATTTCAGGACATTAAGTACTATTTCTACATCGAGCTGCAGGCAGTTGCTATCAAGAGAGGGATTCTCAAGCCATGGTGCATGCACCAGTAGCAGTATACTGCTTCCAAGTAGGATGGTCAGCCTGGAAAAAACTGTATTTTTCCAGTGTGGTATCAAGCAAAACACCTTGTTATTATCTTCTTTTTTTTGCTGGAGTTGTGGGCTAGCAGTGAAAGGGACAGCTGAAGGGCTAAGGTGTCTTACTACAGAAATGAGGTTGCGTATTTGAGATGTGGCTTGAACTGCGGCCACTGTGGAAGATAGCATTGCTGATGATGAGGACATGGTCATTCAAGATGGACAGTCAACTGCAGCTGTGTTTGCAGAACTAAGTGCATTTCTACCAGGCTTGTTTTAAGATGGTGCTTCATGTTCCTATTGTACATCAATGTCTACTGTTGGCAGGTCCTGTATGAAGGCATCAGGAGAGCCTGTCCTCCTGCAAGAAGTTCACAAGCTCTGTAGAAATAAAAAAGGAGGAGAAACAAAACCATCTTGTTTCTTAGAATGGTATGTGAAATAATGAGATTAAATGACTCACTCAAAAAACCTGTCACAGGCCAGGGTAACACTCAGGCCTTTTTCACTGAGCTGTGGTTGCTTAGCCATGACACAACTGAGTCTCCCAGCTGGTGGCCTGATCTTCAAGCATTGGGTGCACAGCCCTTCTGGAAGCCAGTCCTCTTCTACTTGTCACTGAAACTGGTGACTTTGTTTCAAAATTATTAACTCTCTGCATCTTCACTGCTAGCTTAAAAATAAAATTTATCTCAAAGAAGAGTTAGGTTTTGATGCAGAAATGAGGGGGGGTGGAGTTCTGGGTCTGGTGTGCCATCAGTTGATTTAGATACCCTTAATAGTCCCTTCTGGTCTGTAAACCCTAAAATGTGGTAAAGGTCAAATAAGGAATGTCTTCTGGAGGACTCATTATCTTCTCATCAGTTTCTCATGGCTCTCTGTCTCACCTGGGTGGCAAGGTTTGTAGAGAGAGATGGTATCTTTTATTGATATCGGTGTTACAACAACTCTACCACTATAAACCTGGGTGGTTCATTGAGGAATTTCAGCACTTTATAGCATCGTAGCTTTGTGTGAGCCACTCTCCATGCGCATGACTGAAAGATGAGAATCAGCCTGGAGGGGATTTGTGGGTAATTTTGCCTTGCCCAATGCTCTTGGGAGGAATGCGGTGGCACAAGCAAATGAGACAGAGGCCATGGCCCCATTCTTCTTACTGATGGCTCTGTCTGGCCAGGAGAGGGCTGAGCAGTGGACATTTGGATGTGTCACTGCCGATCATGCCCTTGCTTCACTGTGGGGCAATGTTGCTGGTTCCCCACCTGGTGCTTCTGTGAAAAGGCACTTCTGTAATGCGCTTGGCAAGCATTTTCCAGGAGGATAAGTAGGAAATAGTTTCCTCATACCTTCGAGGTAGAGCCTACACTAATTTCTAAGTGGACTTTTTTTTCAGTAGTCTCCCCTGCACCCCAGTATATGCTAAAATACTGTGCTGGCTTGGGTAGCTTCACGTGAATTTTACCTGCTGTATCCCCAGGTGGATAATTTGATGAAAGCCCACCCTTAAGACTAAGAAAAATAGACCTGACACAGATATTTTTCCACTGAGGAGCAACAGCACTAACGGGGCTTGATCAGCCCTCATTTCTGCCTTCCACCAAAGTCTTTTCAGCTGTAGGGATACTCCCTACATAAGTATCTTGCCTAATCTGTATTAGAGGGAAGCTTGAAGGCACTTGTTTTGTTGTATCTCCCACCGGGAACTGATGGTACTGGATTGACAACATGTTTTACTACTTATACCCCATGTATGTGCAGGTTAGATGGGGATAATTAGTTTGTCTTGCCTGTTTTCTGATGTTTGTGTTCACCAGCACTCAGCTGAGTACTCTTCCTAAAGACAGCCTCTCACTTTCCATGGGATACTTTTCTTCAATAATTTATGTAATCATTAGGATGAATTCCCTCCAGCCTTTTCTCTCTCTTGTCTTAATTCCATTGCATTACTTGTAATTATATTCCTGATTTGAAGGAGAGGTGGAGGGGAAAGCCTCTTTCCTTCTGTGACTACAGCACAACGATCACAAGAGGAACTGGGAAGAGCATGATGGGGAGGAATTGATCTGTCCTTAGGTCATTGACTCTGGGCGTGGGCAGGAGCTGCTATTAGTCACTCAGGGACAGCAACTGCCGACATGCTTCATGGGAATTTGTGAAGCATGGCGCAGCTCTGCGGGAGGACAGTACATCCTTTGCTGCTTCCTGTGCTTTTGTTGGCAGACATGGCGCATAACGGGAGTCATGCTTCATCCTTGGAGTCAACTTGGGTGCTTGGGATGTGGACCCCTTAGTCTGCTTAGGGCACTCTTGAAAAGAACGGGAATTTGGCTGTTGATGTCATCTAGAAGGAAGAGGAGCTTTTAAAGACAAGGGAGGGCAGCTTGTGATGGACCGCCAGATCCTTAACCTGAAGAATTTGAGTGCAATAGAGGGACTGACAGTGACTTACCCTTGGCTTTCTGCATCTGCAGGAGTTCATATTACTGATGTGTACATAAGACTTTGGTAAAGTAGAACAGTTGCTAATTACTGTTTAAATAACCCTTTTAGTATTACATTGTGAATCCGGCCGCTGAGCTTCACTTCCACCTGCTAAGATGTTGACATGGGGGATTGTCCTAAAGTGGTGAAAAGGTGGGATGGAAAAGTAGAGAAACCCTGTCATTTTTCAGTCCGTGTGGCCTGACTTAAGCTAATAAAACTTAGCACAAGCCTGTGGGGTACAGCAGCTGCGTGCTGGAGATATAAGTTGACTCAGTCCATCTTGGCCACATGGTTTAATAGGCCTCTGTGAAATCCCTGGGTCAGAGGCCAGCCACCATGCCTATCTTTGTCACATCTCGGTGATGTGTATCCTGGCAGGTTTTTCTTTTTGTTCCCTCCCTGGCATGGAAAGAACCATCTGCCGGGTTGGCTTTCAGAAGAATTTTGAAAAATACCAATTTCCCTTTGTTGGGAAAAGGGAGGGGGGGGATTGGGACAGAAGGGGGAAGGAGAGCCTGACCTAAAACCAAGCCAGTATTTGCAGGGGTTTTAGAATAGCTTGTATTGTGTTTCCTACTCCCCAAGGAAGGGTAGTCCTCTTTCTTCTTTTCTTTTTGATTCGATTCCCTGCCACTCTGCGAGCAAGTCAGAAGCTGCAGCTGCTGCCGTCAGCTGGGAAGGCAGTCCCCTTGTTTAAAACCCATGTGCTAATCCCTGGTTAGAAAAAGTTGAAATGCTTTATGCTCTCCTTATAGTCCCTATTGCTTCTGCTTGCCTGCAGCTTCACTGCCTGCCCGCAATCCTTGCCCTTTGTGTGAAAACATAGATAGAGGTTGACCCTAAACAGCCTCAACAAGGACCAGAAGTAGGATAAAGGTCCATAAATAAATAAACTCAAAGACTGGACAAAGCGACCAAATCTAGTTTTTGAGAGTGGGGAAGGAGTTGGAAAGGACGTCAAGTGTGTTGTGAGGTCTGGGGAAAAATTATGAGGGGCTTTGCAAGTAAGGGAAGCCATTTTTGTCATGGCTGCTGGACACAGATGGGTAGAAATGTTTGCTCACAGGGGCTGTGCTTTGTTCCTGAGGAAAAGCTGGCAGCCCAGTGGGAGAAGAATTTAAACAGTGAGGTAAGGAGAAAGAAGGATTTGGGCTCTGCCAGATGGAGATGGCCATGCAGGCAGTGCTGGAGAGGGTCTGATGGGTAAATCAGAGGCCTGAGGGACTCAGCAAATTTATCAGATGTGATGCCACAGCATTGAAGGGTGAATACAAAGAGTGACCTGAGTTTGAAAGAGAAAGAAAGATTTTTGATTTTGACCATGGCTTTTTCTCAAAAATACCCTCTTATCTTTCCCAGTGGAACAAAAAAGTGAATCACCACAGAGATAGGGAGAAAGGAGTTAGATGATGGATGGTACAGACAAAAAATTGGAGGCAGTACTCTGTAACTATTGTGGTTGAACACTAACAAAGAGCATAGGTTTTCAGGACTTTCCTAAGATCCTCCCCAGTTTGCTAGTGGAAAATTGAGGTGTCTCACCCAGGGCCACTGGAGAAGGCATCCCACCTTCTGCTACTCCAACTGCAGCAAGAATCCCTCTGCCAGTCCCTGTGCCCACCCCTGTGGCTTGGTGCATCCATCAGGTTCCCACCACCACCCAGGTCTCTCTATCCACGGGCTGCAAGAAACAACTGGGGTCCGTACGGATCCTCCCTGCCACCCTCCCCTAGACGTGGAGATGGCACCCCTAGATGTGGATGTGGAGGAGGCCCACCCACCATGGCATCCCATGGCATGGGGTGGGTTGGCAGGTGGTTCAAAGCTCTTGTGTGCGGGCTCCTTCCTGGCAGATTACCCATGACCCCTGCTCCCCATTTTGGGAGGAGGGAAGAAGCCGGCAGCCACTGTTTGTCCTCTACCCTGCCTCAGTCCCTTCCCTGCCGTGGCCCCTCGTTAATAAAGAGGCGTAATTGGGAGCCCTCCCTCTGTCCCGTCTGGTGTGAGGCCATTTGTGTGCTGGAGGAGGAGGGGCAGATCCGGCACTGGGGGGGCTGGCAGTGGGGGAGAGAGGGAGGGAAAACTCTTTTGTTTGTTCAAGTAATTTAGGCCTCAGATGTTTAAAAAAAAAAAGAAGAAAAAAAAAAAAAAGCTCAATCAGTGCTGGTAAAAGTGTGCTCCTGGCACGTAAAAATATCTCAATAGCAGAAGGAGCAAAGCGCCACAAAGAAGTGTGGATTTAAGCATTCCAGTTTTGTTTCTCAGGCTTGTCAGGAGAGGTGTGAATCATTAAAAACAAACAAAAAAACAAACCAAAAGAAACCCAAGGTAAAATCTGTTTCTGACCTTCACAAATATCTCTGCATCCCCGTGCTGTCTTTAGTTGTGAAGGACTAAAAGCAGAGTGCGGGCTGAAGTGTGCATCAATTCCTGGGTGTTGCTGCTGGGTGTTTGCTTTGTTTCTGCTTTGCTTAGCCGGACTGAGGTGAAGCATAGGAGAGTTTTGCAGCTAATGAATTTTTCTTTCTAGTTCATATGTGCTAACACATTGCCTTTGGAGTCGAGACTTTCTACTTGACGTGCACTAACACATTGCCTTTGGTGTCTAGATTGCAGCTCTCCTGTGCATCCCTGTTTCCCATCATTCCTTTTAGACATCTCGCTTTTTTTTAAAATGGGAATGGGAAATCAAAGAAAAAAAGTAACAAACATTTTTCTGTTCCTTTAGGTTCAGTAAAACTCACCTTTAAACCTCATTGAGGGGCCTAAACTAAGTAGAAAGTGTCTTTTCTGTGATGGGCTTTGCTGTTGAAACCCTTGTGTTTCAACTGTGTGGAAGTCGTGGAAAAATGCACGTGGGATAGGCAGAATTTAATTTATTTTTTTTTTTAAGGTAGAGAATAGGGCAATGGTGTGAAAGAATGAATTAGTTATGGCAAATCTTATTAGTGTCCATTGTAAGAAGAGACATATGGGAGCACTTGCAAAATTATTCCTTGTTTATTCAGCTTTGTAACCGAAACAAATTTTTTTGCATAGTGTCATTTATTTGGCAACTGGAGGGGTGTGGAAGGTGTGTGTATATGTAGCAAAAAGGGGGGAAGGGGGAACACAGTATTGGTATTCCATTAAAACTGATGCTTGGTGCTTTGTTTGTCAGGTTTTGGCAAGGCTTTTTGCGTTGAAAGCCGTTCAGAGAGGACCGGAGCAGATGGCAGGGAGATCCTGTTTGTGTTATTTTTGGACATTCCCATTGAAAGTCTCAGATTGTTGTCCTTTTTCCTCCCTTCCCCCGCTCATGTATGGTTTTTTTCTTCCTTCCTGTCCCCTTTCCTTCTTGAGAATTTCTTTTTAAAGCATGTATTATTAATAATATAACATCACCTAAAAGCTGGGTGTGTTTCTGATAGATCAAGCTGTTGATATTTTATTTCTGTCTGCCTAGATTTGGACAAAGTTGCAGGGGGACTGTCTCCTCCTGAAGCAGTATGAGTGGTGGTAGGAGGGCAAGTTGGGTACGGATGGGAAGCAAGAGTGCCATTTTCATGGGTTCAGCTCAATAGCAGCACATTTCCCCAGTAGATCAGCAGCTGTATTAAGCCCAGGCAGCAACTTTAGATTGAGGGTCTCTGATAAAACTTTAGTGACTTGCATGACACGTGCTTGTGACCTCCATCCTTTTTAAGCCCTTGTGGTGGAGAGAGCCAGCTGTAGATAGATTGGAAAACTGAACTATGCCCTGGCTCTTCATGGTGGTCTTACCATGTCACTGGTGAGATTCATTGGTCTTAGGCAGCCCAGAAGGCTTTTGTCCTGCCGTCATCTGCACCCAGATTGTGCTGGGAAGAGAGAACTTTATTGCCTTGCATTCCTGGTATAAGCAGTGTTCCCAAGCAGTAATTTAGCTTCATATAACACCACTGGAAATGTCTGCAGTAGTTTCCATGTGGAAGTCTTCACTGAAGTCCTTCACAACCTTTGTGCAGGCAATCCAGCAAAGCTGAGCCTGGTCCAATCAGTTAAAGCACTTGGCTAGACCAGGTCTATCAGTGAGGATGTGCACACACAAAGAAGATGGGAGGTCTTGGCTGCAGTCAGTATCCAAAAGTTCAGGTGATTCACCCGAAGCTCATCCAGATGATTAAATCTCTTAAGCTAAGCTGGAAATCTCGAGGAAACAAGCTTTCTCATGCTCGTTCTGTCAGTGGTTATTCCCAGCTAGAAGCAGATATTTAAATCCTCAAATCTTTACATCAGCTGATATTAGAGGTGCTTTTGCACAGGAAAATGGTCTACGAGGACATTAAGCTTTGGCCCAGAAAAGTGAGGAAATGAACTTTACAGGCTTTAGTTTAACTACTCTAACCCTTTAAGAAAGTTCGGTGCAGGTTTTGTTTGAGTTCGAGGCAATGATTCATGTTGGTTTTTAGATTGCTTGAACTTGTATACCCACATCCTCAATTATTTTTTTTTAACTAACTGTTGCACTGAGGGAACCCACTTCAGAAACTCTCATTTCACTTGTAATTGAATGAAAGTTCAGAAGTCTTTCATTTGCATTGGAGCACCTGAGCTTCAATGCTATAACTGTAAGAGAGATCTGCTCAGATGGTAGCGATGACACGGGATGTGTGATGTCATGTGAAGTGCATTTTGCTAGCTAGAATAAGCTACAGAGGTGAAAAAAAACCCAAACCAAACCTGACCTTCATCTTGCTGTTACCTCTTGCTAGATGATGAACATCCTCTTGGCAGGATTTTTGCTATGCAGCGCTGACTTTTACGCCTGCCTTATTAAAGCTTGGCAGCTCATCCTTGTTACCTACTGGATGAGCCTTCTGCTCAGAGGACCTTCCCTTGCTCCTGGGGTGGCACGGCTGCTCTGCCCAGTGAGGGTTTCCCTTCAAGAGCTTCCAGTGATAAGGGCTTTCCTGGTCTGGCACATTGAGAAAGGAGCCAAGCAACAGTCTCAGCCTAGACAAAAGGCAAACTCAACCTACTGTTTATGTAGTTACTTAAACATGATTTAACCTAAATAATGCACACTGTGACTTGGACAGGGGAGAGGGGGAAGGGGAGGAGAGGGGCTTGTTTCTAATGAGCCAGGAGACAGCACAATTAATTACATATGAAGGACAGATAACAGACAGCAAACTGTCTACAGTAGAGAGAAACAGAATACCGATGTGAACAATTAAAGCATCCACGTGATGGAAGGGTCAGTGATTTCTCCTACAGTGAGTGGCTGGGCAGGGCCCCAGGAGAGATGCGATGGATGCTTGGCTGAGCGGCCGGCCAGGGGGGAGGCCAGGCAGGCATGGGCTTTCCAGGTCCTCTGCCATCAAAGTCGAGCAGGCACTTCTGAGGCTGACAGGCTGCGCTCTGGGCATTATTTTCATCACATGTGCTTTTGACAGCGGAACTGTTAGCTACTAATCTTGGTGACATGCAAGATGGGGAGGAGAGTGATCGAGGTGGGAGAAGAAGAACAAAGGCTCTGTGGGCAATTAGGTACCTGCCTTAGGATGCTGCCAGCCATGTGGAGGAGACCTGAGATGACGGAGGCCTTCCTTCCTTCTTTTTTTTTAAAAAATGTGTTAATTTTCCTTATCGTCTTCCAGATGTGGAAGTGCAAATCCCAGCTGCTGGTAATCGAATTCTTCGAGGAGCATGGTCAGAGATTTGCACCCTATCTGCTCCCCTCCAAAATTTCAATGGAGTCTGGCATAAGTTATCCCCCCCCAAAACCCCTTTCACCCTCCCCTCCCTGCCAGCCTGTCTTCAGTCAGCCCTTGGCTGTAAAGATTTGAAGGTAAAGGCCGATGGATTAGCCTAGGGAAGGGCCAAAGGTTAAATGAGCAGGGCTAGCAGCATGCAAAGGGCTACGATTGAAATATTTGCTGAATGCTGACAGGCAGCAGAATAGAGGCAGACAAGTGGCAAATTCCTGTTTTCTCCTCTAATTGAGAAAATATTTTGAGTGGTATTCAGGCAGGCTGCAAATCGAGACTCTGGGAAAGTCAGCCAGCCAGGGAGGGGAAGGAGGGGAAGACTTCAGTGGAAACACCATTCCCGCTAAACCTGTTTCCAAAAATTTTGCACTTACACTCATGGAAATCCCTGGAGCCTGGTGCTTACGTTTTGTTCAGTCATTTTTTCCATGCAACTGCAGTGTCAAAACTGAACTCAAAATGTCTCCCAAGCAGAATTTGACCCATTCCTAATGTTTTTGCGGCCACAGAAGTCTTGCTTTGCAAGTATAGCTTCTTGCATGGGGGTGCTATCATGAAACATCTGGGTGTTGTGAGGATCCAGCTATCATCTGCTGGTCAGGAGGTGAATGAGCTGTTTCAGCGCATGATGTGGATGAGACTTGATGGTGTGTCAGTAAAACATGACAACTACTGAACCCTTGGGTACATCCACCTGTAGTGTGGATAATACTTAGCTGTACTTCAAGCCCAACTGATGCATGATGCCTGCATGTCCAGGCAGGGCTGTTACAGTCATTGTGAAAGTGGAGGAAGAGAAATTGTGTTTGTCCGATGCATCACAGGTCAGCCGCACCAAATCTTGCCTTGGCCTGGCCCTCCTGCATCCTTTGCTTGCTCTTGGATGTGAGTGGGAGGCTCCGGTGGCACTTGGGAGAAGGAAATTCCAGCCTGATATGACCAAAAGCAGTTAGCTGGCCTTTCACACTGTCCTGGTTTCAGCTGGGATAGAGTTGATTTTTTCTTCTTAGTAGCTGGTATAGTGCTGTGTTTTGGAATTAGGATGAGAATAATGTTGATAACACACTGATGTTTTAGTTGTTGCTAAGTACTGCTTACACCATCCAAGGACTTTTTAGCTTCCCTTGCTCTGCCGGATGCACAAGAAGCTGGGAGAGGGCACAGCCAGGACGGCTGACCCAGACTGGCCAAAGGGCTATTCCATACCGTATGGTGTCATGCTCAGTGTATAAACTGGGGAGAGTTTGCCGGGGGGCAGTGATCACTGTTTGGGGACAGGCTGGGCATTGTTTGGCAGGTGGTGAGCAATTGTATAGTGTATCACTGGCTTTGTATATTATTATTGTATTACTATTACTACTACTACTACTATTACTACTACTATTCTATTTCATTTTACTTCAATTATTAAACTGTTCTTCTCTCAACCCATGAGTTTTCTGACTTTCACCCTTCCAATTCTCTTCCCCATCTCGCTGGGGTGGGGGGAGTGAGCGAGCAGCTGTGTGGTGCTTAGTTGCCAGCTGGGGTTAAACCACGACATGCACCCTGACATCTTCCTCCAAGGGGTGATTTAATCCTGTACATCCCCTCTGCTCTAAGCCTTCTGCCTTCCCCTTTCCCAAATACCCCTGCTAAAGCTGATAATATACTGAAAAGGGTTTCATTTAATGTAATTTCCTTCTTTCTTAGAAATCTGTAGTTAGTTAAGGAGTTGGGGAGAAGGGAAGAAATGTGTAAAAAGAAGCAGTTCCTTGAGCCAAAAACCAGCACGAGGATCAACAAAGTTTACATTCGCTTCTATTTGCTCATGTCATAAAACTCAGACTGGCTGATAAAATGTCTTCTGGTGAATGCCATAGATGCAGTGGAGGAAGGTTTTGGCAGGGGTATATCCTATTCGTGGCCAGCAAGTTGTGTTGTGTTTGGGCCCTCGAAGACTTATGTGCTCCTTAAAGATACCCAAGAGGCAGTCGGGATTTTTTTTTAGTCAATATGGGCTTGGTTAAAGCTTCAGCATTCATCAGCAAGTCCAAAACTTTGTTGTTAAGCAAAGGGAAAGAGAGCTTGCCTTGCTTTGTGGCTCATCTTCAAGTAGAACATGCTGGGGTCTGCCAGGGTTCCCTTCTGCTGGCCTTGCTGTACAGCTGGCCCTGGAAAGTGAGTGACTGGGTCAGGGTGATACTTCTGCTCCTGGAGCAAGGCAAGGGACAACTCTTTTCTAGGTGCACAGCCACAAAGCGGATGGTATTTTGGGTTGCTTGGTGCTGCAGATTTGTGCGTTGATTCAGGAGTCCTTTTTTAGGAGCCCTGTGATGGGAGTAGGCAGCACGTTCACCACCTTACAGTGGGATAACTGAGGCACTAACATGCTTCCTCTCTGCGTAATGCTCTGTATCAGCAAGAGCTGAAAGTGAAACCCCAAGCTCATTCAGTCACCAAACCATCCTCCTGCTTTTAAATCATGGGTCTGTCTTGACCTTCCTGTACCCCCCTCAGCTGCTGCCTGGGTTGCACAAGTGAGAACAAAGTGACACTTGTTTGCCTTGTCCAAAGAGCTCACTCAAGCAGGTGATTGTCTTGCCTCCTTTTTCAGTCCCAAAACAAAATGTTGAAAGTGTTGTCCTGGGATGTAAAACATCCCGTATATTCCCCCAGGACTGGATTTTTGCTTTCTGAGTGCAAGTGGCACTGAAAGGAAAAGAGGTCAAAACTGCAGGATACAGGAGAATAATTCTCAGGTGCTGAAATTGGGAGAAAGATGTGAGCATTCGTCCTCTGTGCTCCTCACAGGAAAGGGAGCAAGGGAGCTTTAATGGCCCTAGCCACAATCACTAAAGAACTGATCCTTCATTTGCAACCCTGCCAGAAAAAACTGAGCAAAAGGATCAGAAGTCAATCAGTGTCAGTTAAAAACACCCCATTGTTTATTTGGCTTGGGGATGTTGAGAGGCCAGCAGATCTGAGAGCAACACGAAACCATGTCTTACAGCAAAGACCATGGTTTCCAGCCGTGAACCCCTGTTCACCTCCAAAAGGGAAGTTTCTCCCTTCTGTGTTCAGCAAGGGAGGTTTGGTTTTATTTAATCATGTATATTTTCAGCACATGTGCTGCATCACATTTGCATGAAGGTTTGGGGCTTAAAATCCAAAGGGGTTTGGACCTCAAAACCCAGGTGCACCCAGTATGCACACCAAGGAAACAGAAACATGAATTTTGTGCTTAAAAAGAAAATGTCAAGCCATTAAACTTCCTCTGTGTTTATTTCCCTCTCTGCAAATAAGGGATATGACAGCACACACCATCCTTTATCATAAAGGAGGTAGTTCCTAAGGTCTACAAAGCATTTTGAACCCCAAAGTGATATCTAAGCGTCGTTTCATTTTATTTAGCCTGCTCTGGTTACTAGTCAAAACAAAAGAAATACAAAAAGATATTGAGTCAGCGATGCTTTTGTTTTTTGTTTGAATTTGAAGCCCCAAAAATGAAAGGGGGGGTGGGGAGTGAGACAGGAAATATAAACTGAAACTAAAAAGGAGACTTACTTTAAGAAGCCAAAGAGAAATGGAAATTGAGCTTTGCCAGGGCGTCATCAGCTGTAACAATCAGAAGTTTGAGCTCACCATGGAGTAAGAAATTGTACTTTTTCATGTAACAAAAAGAGAAGAACTTCCCTCAGGGGACTGGTGAGTCTGGCCACCTCAAAGGTTTTAGTTTCTAAAATAATACCTGTAATATCGGCCTCTTTTAGTAGAGCTTTTTTTGTGAAGAGAGCCAAACCACTTTGGAAATAATTTTTCAGGGGAAACTGAGGCTCACAGCTGTAACCTGAGTTGTCACAGGTTATTCATACATGATATTGCTGTTCCAAAAAGGTTAAATGTCACAATTTCCAGGCTAATGCTTTATCCTCCAGGCCATGTTTCTCCAGGGTCATCTACTCTGTTGCTCAGGATTGTATGTTAAGAAGAACCAGCTTCTGACCAGAAGTTTAGAAATTTGCCCTGTTCAGAAAGAAATTTTTTTTTTTTTTTCCTCCCCGAATGTGGTTTCTGCTTCTCAGTGGCTTATTTCTCTGGCAGAGGTTAAAAGAGCCTCCTGCCAGCCCCATGACACAGATTTTCAGCGAAGAAATGACCGAAAAAAAGTCTGAATAAATGTCTTGTTTGGGTGTTTGTAATCTGACTCAGCAGCCCAGACCTTGATTTTTATCTTCTCAAATGAGTGGGTGGGAGGGATGGGTGGGGTGGGAGGGATGGGTGATAACAGTTCAAAGCAACGCAGTTCCTAGCATCTGGGGCTGAAAGGAGGGATGGTATTTTACAGTAAGGGCTATCAACATTGTGACATTATTAATTCAGTTGTTTGCCCTGTTGCTGTAACATTTTGTGATGAGGACAGTGTCTCAGTTCATTCCCATTTCCTTCAGGACATTTTGCTTCTTTGGAATATTTTAGGAATTATAGGTACACTTCATCCTTCCCCCGTTGACTTTTCTTGTTACACCTGAGGCAAATACGATGAGCACGTGTAGGTGAAATTTAATGTTGAATACGAAAAAGATGGTAAAATAACATAGGTGGGAGTTGAAGAAAAAGAAAAGTTTGGTAAAGTTTGATAAGTTTGGTTGGAAAAACCTCACTCAGACTTCGAACAAAAAAAAAGTTGTCCTTGCCTTCCCCAAAAGTGTAAGTCTTTTGTCAAAGAAAGACATCCAAAGAAAAATCTACAATGCCTTTGGGGAACGCAAATGAAAATAAACATGGGGTTTTTTGGCCACATTTGGCTAAATAGGAGAGAGCATTGGGCCTTTTTTTTTTTTTTTTTTCCCAAAAACTGACACTGTTATTAAACCAAGACTGAACTTCAAAACTGAAGATTTATAAGCATTCAAGTTCCTCCCACTGGTTTGATTTAGGCCTTTGAAACTCCAGGCAGGCAAGGGAGGAGGCTGGCTCCACTGGGCAGGAGCCTCAGCTGCTGTGGTAGCATCCTGGCCCTGCTGCTCTGCCTGGGCTGCCCCTGGCCTCTGCTGGGAATTAAGGGGCTTTCAGTCATGCTTTGTCTCCTTTGCTGCAAATTAGGCTGCTGACCAGCTGCTGAGTATGTCCTCATGCTCACCACTGACTTGCCTATTACCACTCCAATTCCTGTAATTTTAGGTCCAGCTCTTGCAGCAATATGAAGGTCTAGGCTTAAGTCCAGTCTTAAATAGTGGATTTGCAACCCGTTGTGACTTGAAGCCTTTGGGATTTTTTGAAATTCCAAACCGGGTGCTGAGACAGCTGATACAGGGAGCTGGGAAAGGGAAATGGCCTTAAAACACCCTTAAGGGGGTAAAACGAGAAACACCAGCTAAGACAAGCATTGCAGCCTTGCACCAGCACCCATCCACTTCATTTCTGGGAGATGTGGGACTCTCAGGATGGAAGGGCTCAGGTCTTAAGGCTACTCTCACATCTTTAATTCCTTATACTAGCAATGTGGTTAGGCTTCCTTGGCCAATGAGTGGCAACATGCTGCAGCAATAGTCCTTGAGCGTGTTCCCTGTCTTGCCGGCATGGTTAGCCATATGGCACTGAGGAAGCTCCTCTTTAAGGGTAACAAAAGTCCTTTAGTCTTTGTGAGGCCAAGATGGGCAAACACAATCCCTTGAGTTTCACTACTAGTGGTCTTGTACCTTGTTGTGGTTTAACCCCAGCCAGCAACTAAGCACCACACAGCTGCTTGCTCACTCCCCCCTTGGTGGGATGGGGGAGAGAATCGGAAGGGTAAAAGGGAGAAAACTCGTGGGTTGAGATAAAGACAGTTTAATAGGTAAAGCAAAAGCTGCGTGCGCAAGCAAAGCAAGGAATTCATTCACTCCTTCCCATCAGCAGGCAGGTGTTCAGCCATCCCCAGGAAAGCAGGGCTCCATCATGTGTAATGGTTACTTGGGAAGACAAACACCATCATGCCCAATGTCCCCCCCTTCCTTCTTCTTCCCCCAGCTTATATACTGAGCATGATGTCATATGGTATGGAATAGCCCTTTGGCCAGTCTGGGTCAGCTGTCCTGGCTGTGCCCCCTCCCAGCTTCTTGTGCACCTGGCAGAGCATGGGAAGCTGAAAAGTCCTTGCCTAGTGTAAGCACTACTTAGCAACAACTAAAGCATCAGTGTGTTATCAACATTATTCTCATCCTAAATCCAAAACACAGCCCCATACTGCCTACCAAGAAGAAAATTAACTCTATCCCAGCTGAAACCAGGACATACTTGCTGGAGGCTGAATTATCTGGATCTTGACAGATCCAGTATGCCTGGATTAGTCCAATATTTGGATGGGAGAGCTTTTGAAGGCCTTAAGTTCTGTTGGCATAAATCAAGGAGCCACGGTTGAACACCTTGGGTATGCTAGGTTAGAGATAATCCTAATGTTGGTCTGAAAACCTTCTCTCAGGCTCATTGGAGAAGCACTATAATGAAAAGATTTCTTACACTTAAACATGGGAGGAAGGAAAGAATCACAGAGAGTTAAAGGGACTTTCCAAATACAAAACACTTGCAGAGGGAAAGCATGTCAAGGAACCCAAAACTTCTCAGCATCGCACCAATAGTGTAGTCATGAGAAGACAGCATCTTCCCTTAGCCCAACATGCAGATGCAAAGTATTTTGGAACCTTACTACAGAGAGTGGAAATGTGAATAATATGTTTCTGGAGTGGCTTGGTGCTTAAAAGCTCCAGTTAGAAATGTGAAAGATGGTACCTGCTGTTCCTTGACCTGCTGCAGATGCCATCCTGAGAGTGGGCACATCAGGGATCTCCTGGGGCTTTCACTGCCAGCTACAAAATGGCAATCATCCTTATTCTCTTCACAAGATGAATTGGTTGGTTTTGTAGGAAGCTGAGACCCCAGGGGAGTGCACAGTGTTCAGGAGTCAGCTTGAATGCCATTAGCTCAGTGTTGGTGGCTCCCAGCTCTCATATCTCAAAATAAAAACACAAAAAATCCCACCACCCACCTCCACTACTTCCCAGTTTTCCAGACTACACCCCCTTCCCTTTGGCTTTATTGCAGTTCATTGTTATCCCTAACTGGGGAATTCTGATTTAATGGTGTATGGGACAGATTGTGCTCGACACCATTCCCCTTTCCTTTCATCCTGTTTCCATAGAATAATGTAAGATGATCTTTGGCAAGTCCCCTTTTGTTTAAAAGAAAATCCAAACAGGGGAATCAGATTAATTGCTGGCTCTGTGTGCTTTTCTGTTCACTAGAACATCTTCCCATTGTAGTAACATCAAATGTAAAGACTGAGGAACTTGACCCGGCAGGTGCCAACTCTTGGGAATACAAATGTTCAGCTATAGGAAATATCTCTGTTACAGCTGCACTGTGGAAGCAATTAGATTGAGAGTAATGGATGGGCTGCAGTAAGATAGGAGGGAATGAGTCCATGGAGGTGCTTCATAGTGAGCTCATAAACCACAAGACTGGAGCGTGGATGGGCTGGTGATGTCAGCCAAAACCTGCGGAGGAATTCATCTTCTCACAGAGGACTTCTCTCTGTTTCTTGTTGTTGTTGCTGCTTTTAATGGATCCCAAAGTAGGAGGCCCTACTGTGGAGTGACTGCATTAGCGATAAAGTCAAAAATGCTGCTGTGTTTCGGTTTTAGACAAACTTCTGGTTTCTGTTTCCACTGTCACAAAGTATTTTGCATTCACAAACCATTTTCTTTCTGAAGGCTGCAAGCAGGCTGCTTGTATGGGGAAAGAGATGCTCTCTATTAGTAAGGACCACAAGCCCAACTGCTGGAAAAATCAATGCAGCCTTTGCTTTGGGGCACCTGTTACCACATTCTGCATGTTACCTACCTACATGTGCAGATGCAGTTGTAGAAAAATAGGGAGCCTAAGACAGGCAACAGTCATTTTGCTCAATGGTTGCAAGCAGAGGAATGATCATGTGTGAAAACATTCAACCTGCTCAGTTTTGCTCTGTTTTAGAGTCAGGCTGCAATGGGAAAATAGAAGTGTGAATCAGAAGGTACTGTTTTCAGGCAGGAAAGTCCCTTCTTGTCCTCTGTGTTTGTGAAGGACTCAAGTGTAGCCACATGGCTAATGGAAGGGCTCTTTCCCTAATGGTCTGTGCAGCAACACCTTTCCTTCTGGGAAGCACCTGGGCCTTCTCTGTGCTTGCACGCAACCCCTGCTGCCTCGGAAAGAGGAGGTCTGCTCTTCCTTCCTGGCCGCCTCTCCCCACAGGGGCTTCCCCACCATCATCTCATGGAGCTCTAATGGTAATTATCATCGTCTCATGGCTCAGCAGTGTCTGCCTTGAGACAAACCAACCGTATGGCTTTTGATACCTATCTCAGCGTGAGGCACGTCTTTTTGCGCACAAGCTTCTGTACTACCTGCAGTTTGCGCTCTGTAGACAAACACAAACTGAATTCTGCTCCCGTTTCTCAGAAGTAAATATGTGCAAAGCTAGGTAAGAGGACTGGAACGCAATTAAATTCCTTATCACTGCATGCACCTGCCTTTGCATGTGTATGCAATGTCTCATTGCAAATTAAAAAAAAGAAAGAAGCAGCAGTAAAAGGTGTTGAAAAAGCAGTTTTCTTACCCCCTTTTCATTCTGCTGAGTAAATAGCTAAGTAGTTGTCCTTTTTAGAAAACTGTTTTTCAAGTTAATCTTTTTTTTTTTTTAATCTTGAGGTTTTCATTTCAGCTTGAAAAACAAACGTAACTAATTTCTGTTATTCCCACAGCTCCACTCCCAGACTTTCTCCCAAGCCTGGTACAAATGTTTAGTGATGGTGAGCGATGCAGTTTCTTGAGCTACTCTCTTTTCTTTTTCCTTTTTAAAAAAAAAAACAATCTCTGTGCTCAGCACCTTGCAGGGCTGAAAACTTTTCTGTGTTTAGAGAAGTAGCGTGGAAATAACGAGGTGTTTTGGGATCATTTTGCTTTTCCTCTTCTGGTTTCTTTCTTTTCTTTATTTTTTCTTTCCTTTCCTCTGGTTTTGCAGGGTCAGGAGCTTTAGAAATTAGTGTGCATCAAAACCAGGGCAGACCTGCAACTGCCCCCACATCCAGTCACATCTCTCTTTGCTCTTTTGCCTGTGCCTACTCTTCTGCCTGCCTGTATAAAATAAGGTGATTTGGAAAGTTAAGGAAAACCTCAGCCCAGCAGCTCAGTTGTGCTCTGAAGAATCTGGGGTGTTTTCTCCAGCCCAGTTCAGAAGATGAGGATCTCTGCCTCCTCTGGCTGGAGATTTCTTAGTGGGAAGCTCCTTGCTGGAGCGTGGTGCCTCCTTGCCAGGGGAGCAGCACATGAGCTGATCTTTCTGAACAGGTTAAATAAACAGGACTGTGTTTGGGTTAATTGTCACTGGTTCCGCTGCTCTCCATTACTGATCTATCTGGGAGCCTGGCCAAAGAGCAGATGCAAGAAACAGCATCATCACCTCCCTCCTTGTCCTTATTGTCTCTGGCTTTATCCTTCTTCTTCTCCCCCCACCCCTTTTTCTTTTTTTTTTTTTTTCCCCTGATTTTTTTTTCCCTTTGGCTGAGCAAAATAGGCCAGATGGCAGTGAGGGGAACAGACAACAAGTGAGCCATGGCATATGGGCAGCCTGTTTAATTTCAGCTCCTGTTGGGAAGTAGTTTGCAGGGAGATAAGTTACAAAAGCAGAAGAGGAGGAGGAGTGTGTGTTGGAGGGGAGGGACAGGAGGAAGGGATAACCCCTTTTGGGATCAAGCAGCCCAGCTGAGGGAGTCCGGGGCGCAGGGGACCAAAGCCCTGGCCACATTCCTGAAACAAAGCAGTAAATTGGCTGTTTCCGTGTCAGTTTGTGTAGGAAGTCTTGTCAGCTGCATGCGGAGAGGAAAGATGGAGATGTCTGTCTTCGAACGAGGAGGAGGAGGACGTGTCTCCAATTTCCAGCTCACCGACCCTCCTCCAGGCAAGCTCCAGCCAGGCTTAGGAGGAGGGATGTGGAGAAGTTTGCCCAGCTGCAGGAGAGGAATAATGTTGCCCATGATGATTTTTATCTGTGCATATGATTGTGTATGTTTTGCTCATACATTACTATGGGTATCAGTGTGAGATCATCCACGGTAGACTTCTTTGAAGCAAAAGGCATGAGTTTTAAAGTTTTATTGCAAAACTAAGTAAAAAGTTGACACAAAACAAAATGAAAGGCAGCTTAGTAATAATGTAGTTTACAGCTACTGCCTTCCCCCCTCCCTTTTCACGCTCATTTTTCTCTCTTCTGTTTTGCTTTTTGGATTCAATATGTTAGCTATCAACTTCTTGCTATCTATTCGCATCGTTCATGAATTTTGGATTTTGCTGACTGAGACCAAAGTGGGTCTTGCCTTGAATATGTCTCAGTGATTTAGGGACAAAATTAGAGTTAATTGCACTGAATTATATATGTGAGTCTTCCTGGCTTCATTTTGATGAACTGGGACTTTGGGAGACAGTGGAGGAGAGGGGTAGGTGTACTTTTCTTAATTTTTATAAATGTGTTGATTTTGCATCAGAACTTCATTGCAATGGAGTTAAAAATGCCTACACAATTTAAGAACTTGAGAAGTTTTATTCCCATTGATGCTCAATGAGATTAGGAGTTCCTTGGTACAGGCTGTCATCTCCTTCACCCCAGAGGCATTTTTAAAAATCTCTCATTTTGGCCAACAACATCAACATTCTTTTCTATTTGCTCCTCTTTGATGGGAACAAGCATGGAATCCCAATACAATCAGCACTTGTATGGACCATTTGGAGCTCTATGAATATTATCAACATCCTGACCAGTGGAGTGGGACTCTGGCTCGATGCGCCTGTGGACGGGATTCAGCTGTGAGCTCCATGCTTGTACTTGGTGGGGTGGGAAAACTCTACAAATCAATTAGCTCTGGAAATCTCTAGCCCTGTTGGCAGGATGCAGATGATCCTGGACCACAGTTGCGCTCTACACCTGCACAAAGAACTTACTATACGACATTAATTCTGCAGGGAAGTTCTTATTCACCAGAGAGTCTGCGGAGAAATGATTACGCATTGCTGGCTTGGTGGAGCAGAATTTTGACTACCAGCTCAGGCATTCCTCTACTGATTAGTTTTAAAATGAAATAGAAACACAAGCCTGTGATTTATTGGTGAAATATTTAAGGTAGATTGTTAAATTATTGAAATAGCAGAGTTTAAAGCAGGCAAGTAAGGAAAAAAAAAAAAATGGCAGCTCATCTGTCGTGGTTTAACCCTAGCCAGCAACCAAGCACCACACAGCCGCTCGCTCACTCCCCCCCGGTGGGATGGGGGAGAGAATCGGAAGAGTAAAAGGGAGAAAACTCATGGGTTGAGATAAAGACAGTTTAATAGGTAAAGCAAAAGCCACGCACGCAAGCAAAGCAAAGCAGGGAATTCATTCACTACTTCCCATGGGCAGGCAGGTGTTCAGCCATCCCCAGGAAAGCAGGGCTCCATCACGCGTAACGGTTACCTGGGAAGACAAACGCCATCACGCCGAATGTCCCCCCCTTCCTTCTTCCCCCAGCTTATATACTGAGCATGATGTCATATGGTATGGAATAGCCCTTTGGCCAGTCTGGGTCAGCTGTCCTAGCTATGCTCCCTCCCAGCTTCTTATGCACCTGGCAGAGCATGGGAAGCTGGAAAGTCCTTGACTAGTGTAAACTCTGCTCAGCAAGAACCAAACCATCAGTGTGTTATCAACACTATTCTCATTCTAAATCCAAAACACAGCGCTCTACCAGCTACTAAGAAGAAAACTAACTCTATCCCAGCTGAAACCAGGACATCATCCAAATAAGAGCTCAGTTTTCCTGAATTTGAAAAAAGTACATTTGGACTCACTAGATATTTGAAACAAAAAGTGTTATTTCAGTGCAAAGAAAAACATATTTTAAAATGAAAGATTTCAACCTTATCTTCCCAACAACCAACCTTGAATCTTTCTCCATCTGATCCCTGCAGACTCTGTTTCATCTGCAGTGCTAGGAATTGTTGCAGCCCTCCATTGTTTCCTACCACTCAACTACCACGTCTTTGGGCACTCGCTCAAGCTGGCTGCAGTTTTCCTCTTTCTACGAATGCTAATTGAGGGACTTTTTGTCTTACTGTTGATAAACCAGGCAGCGACCTCTCCAGTCTTCCGACCTGGTGTTCGAATATCACCTCATCTTGTCTTGCAAGTGGAGTTGATCTGCCATCCTACCTTGTGCTGGAGAAAAAGCCTGTTGAATCTGCTATACTTGTCTTTGCCCAGTTGCCCTCTGATATCTGGATAACATGCTCACAAGGTAAAACTAGAACTGTTTTCTCAGAGGAGGAGATAGGGATCATGCTCACAGTTTCTAAGGACTCCAGAGTTGTGGTAATAGTAGTGTAGGCTCAGTGCAGTAGTGAATGAGTGAAGTATAAAGTTTTTTTGTGGAGCCTTAATGCTGGATTCCCCGTTTTTTGAGAATACCATATGTCAAAATTGCTGTATCCTGAGGAACTGTTATTGTTGTTTTCAGTTTCTGTGCACCTAAGTTTCTCCAAATTTGAGGGAGGTTACTAACTCCCACAGCCATATGTGTTCTGAACATAAGACCAGTGTGACACTTCAAAAGCAAAGTTCATTGGACTTTGACACGTCTTCAGTTAAAATGCATGGGAAACATGCATTAAAATCCATAGACGGCTTTGAAAAATTCAACCCTTTCTCTTCATCTACTCCCATTTCAACACAAAAAAGAAGTGTTTCTCAAGTCTGATCTCCTCTAGCGAGCACTCCATCTTGGGCTATGCAGCTGAGGAGGAGAAAACTTGCATGGTCTGACTCTTTCAAATATGTGGCAGCTGAAAAGAAGATAATTAGGACAGGCAAATCCAAACAGTATTTTTGCAAATGGTATTTATCTTTTTGTGTGTGTGTGTGTGTCTATATTCTACTTTTCCACCTGCCTTCAAAGGGAAGCTGATAAAAAGGATTTGATTGGCTTTTTTCTTGCTGTCATTTGTGTGAAGGGTGTCATTTGTGTGTGGTGCTGCAGGTGAAACTACCCCAGAGGGGGCAATCCTACCAAGAGGGGGCAGCTCCTGGGACTGAAGCACTTCTTTTTCTTTTTTTCCTCTTTGTGGGTTTGTTGTGCTGCGGGACTGCATCCTTTATGGCATGTAGGACCGGGCAAGGGTTTATGGAGCAATCAACTCCATCAGCAGCAGCTGCAATTGCATAATGCTTCAGCCTTTTGTAATAGATTTTGTGTGTGTGTGAGCTGAAAGTATGGCCAGGAGGGAACGAGATGTGAAATGTTGGGCTTTTTTTTCCCTTGGAAAGAGCCTGTCTGAGTTCCTTTATGTTTTTCAGGCTCAGGGATAAGAGAGAGCGTGCGTATGTGTGAGGGCGTGTGTGCGTCTGTGCCCATACAGTCCCTCAAGTGGGAAAAAAACCCATTTGTGGTTCACACAGGAGGAATTTGTGATGGAGACAACAGTGCTAAGCAGAAAGGCAGATCCTGATCTCTAGCAAGTGAGGGGCATGCTCACACACACACATACTCTCCAGGCACTCTGCATAATACGTGCAAAGCGTTGCCCTTTAATGAACGTAACCTAATGTGGCTGGGATGCAGCCGGCCAGACCTCGCGATTAATAAACGGGGAACATTCTTCTCCTTTTTAGTCCCTTTCAGTGCCAGCCCTGCGGTTTGATCTCCCTTGAATGCTGCTCCCCCTCATTTGGGGCTCCAATTCTGAGAAGATTTGGCGCATTGTTTGAGGTCGCAGGATGTCGGATTGATTTTGAAGCTTTTGTATTGACTCTGGGCTCCTGAATGAAGCTGTTGTGTGTGTCTGTGGTTGGCTAGCAGGCTGTCCGGCTGCAAGCTGTGCCTTCCTTTGTTGTTTAGGCCTCATTGAGCTGAGGGAAGAGGCTCATTTCAGGGTGATTTACCACCACCCAAACACCAGCTGTCTGTTGTACTGCCGCTTGCCTCCACCTTGAATTCGGTTCTTGTTTCCCTTCATTTCCCCCTTCTCCTCTCCCACTCTACCACTGTAGGCACTTGGGCACTGGATCTTCAAGACGTGTGGATCACCCTGACACAGCAGTGTAAAAAACAGAAACACTGAATACGTTGCTCTCCCCAATGTCATTTATGCACCCATGGTGATTATTTTTAGGGTTCACTGTTGCAGTGCTATACGCATGTTTTCTTCTTGGTGAAAGACTGAATTATGGCCTTAGGAAAAAAAAAATAAAACCACCGTGTTCCTCTTGGCTTGTAACTAAGTAGCCCATAGTGAAAAACAGTAATGATTTTATTTAAAAATAACTATTAAGCTCAGTGGCAGGACAGCAGACTGAATTGCACAGCATGCCTAGTGCAGGATGTCAGGGGAGGTACCTGCAAATGTGCTCTCCGGTCCTGGAAATGTTGGGGTATTTGCATGGATGGGGAAGGAGTCAGAGAAGGATGGCATCACCTCCCTACATGCTTGATACTCCTGAGCAGGCACGATTGCTGTGTTTATGTGGGTATCATGCTGGAAAGCTATTTTGGTGGCGTAAGACAGGAGAGGAAAAAAAGGGAAGAGGCTGTGAAGTGCTGCTCAGCTCAGCTTCATAAAGGTCTTTCAGAAAAGGACTTCTCCGTGAAAAGGCAGGCTGCTTCAGTAGCTGAAATGCTGATGAAAACCTTGGAAAGGCCATGCTGGAAGCTGTGCTCTTCTCCATGTTGCCATGGGTCAAAGCTTAGTGATCCTTTCTCCTCATGTTTTCATCCGTTGGTGGGGGACATTTTGAGGGTATTGCAAGGCAGGAAGGTTGGAGAGAACTTGAACAGCTGAAAGCCAGGTCCAGGTTTGGCCAGTGAGACCTTCCAGGGGCCAAGTGGAGGTGAGTTGCACCAGCTCCTTGGGGGTGAGGCTACTGCCAGTATTTTCGATGGCTGTTGCTCCAAACTGAGGAAGGCTGATGGGAACTGAGCAGTTCAGAGCCCAGCTGGACCTGCCAGCAGCTGCAAGGTGCATGGCATGGTGCTGCTAAGCCAAGCCCACCCTTCCTGCTGATCTTTCCAGCAGCGGACTTGGGAGAGCAGGAGGAAGATGGAATCCTCCAGTTAATCCCAGCCGGCTCCTCTGGAGCACAGAGCCTGGCAGCTCCACAGAGGCCTGCCAGTGCCACATGTGTCATGTCTGACTTCTTTAAACAGGTCTGGCAGCTCCACACGGGATGTCTGTATGCAACATGGCAGCACCGGGGCTCGCTGCAGCCTCTGGGGCTGCCCCAACAGTGGCAATTTGTGTGTGCCCCCACACCTCCCCCCAGAGCTGCTGGCGTGAAGCGAGTTGTGACTGGCCCTCATTTGACTTCTGGGTGATGCAGTTTGGTGTTTCTCGACCACAGGCTGTTAAAACTGGCGACTGATCAGCTCCTGTCACCTGTGCAGCTGCGATAATTAAGCCTGTTACTATTACTATTATTATTTTTCTTCTTTTTCTGCAAACTTTGGTCAACTGCTGGAGCCCATGGTGCAAGAAGAGTGAGGCCAGTGAGACTCCCTGTAAGAGGTGGGATAACAGGACCTATGTGCTTTGCTCTTCGATGCTCGCCGAGGAGCCTTCTTGCTCTTTGCCTTGGGAAGAGAGATGTCTAACGATGGGTGGGAGCCAGCAGAAGGCAAAGTGAGTTCCTCCATAGGAAATCCTTGTGCCTACTTACTTCTAAACCAGAGCATCACATCAAGAGCAGGCAGCACAAGAGTGTTTAGTAGTAATACAACTGTGAGGTTTCAAGACGACTGTGCTCCTCCCCAATGCTGTAATTAAAAGGCCACGAAACACGGAAATGATGCTCTGTAAATTAAGATTGAACGTCTCTAGTACTAAGTGAGATGAGGCTCCTCTCTTTGCAATGTTCTTCTCCCGCCCTTTCAAGCATCAGGCACTGCTGGATGAAGGAGTGGGGAATATAATAGGAGGCAGCAACCACAGCAGGATAGCCCCAGTGAGGTGTTTCAATTTCTTAACAAACTCCTTGGGCACTAGAAACTGTAAAATAACATACAGGTAAACAAATAAAAACTCACTGACCCTTAGCACCCTGGAGGGCTCTGTTTCAGATTGCTGAATAAAAGCTGAAGTTGCATGTGCATGTTTAATGTAACACAAGGCATGTTCCGCAGAAAAGCGTGCTTTCTTCTAATCTGGTTCCAGACAGAAGCATCCAAACAGAAGCCCCTTTCCCTATCCCCACTGAACTGCTTGGTGTATGTGAGATGTGAGGAAACCCCTGAATGACAAGGCCTCCATCTGCTCTTGAACGGAGTTGTGACTGGCTGCAAATGTTGTCCATATGCTTTTTTTTTTTTTGCCTTTCAACTTAGCTGCCTAATGTTAGACACCTATCCCCAAATTAAGCATCTGCTTGTAGTAGGCTTTCCTAAAAAAAGGTGGAGGTAGTAGCTAATTCAGGCGATGCACATTAGGAGAGGTGCATCTGCAGTTGGAAAAGGAGATGCGATTATTCATCCAGTGCGTTGCTTTCATTTACTTTTTTAAGGAATGGAAGAACCCCTGCATTCTTGTACTGTCAGGGAAAAAGAAAAAACTATCAGATTTTGGGTTCATATTCCCCCTCTGTTCTTGATTTTCCAGGTGGTTATGGGCAACATCTTGCAATTTCTCTCTGTTAAATAAAGCTGGTGATACTTCCAGCCAGACAGGAGAACGTGGCCATGGTTGCCATGAGCTCAGGTTGCATGACAGTATATCCTAGAAGCCAGAGAAGGGTCTAAAATGGGAGTTTTTCCTTGGTTTGTGGTATAAAAAGGACTGGAGTATCTTTTTCAGCATAATGACTTTGCAGTGGATACTGGGACAAGTTGACCATCAGCAAGGCATGTATGGATCCAGTTTCCTAAAACCAGGTGTATGTTGCTGCTATAGGCACCCTAAGGTATCCTGGCTGTCCATCAGCTGCCTGTTAGGAAATGTGTGGGTCTCCCTTAGGTCCTTTTCTATCTGTAACTTGCTTTATATACCGTGGAGTGTCTAGAAAGTCTCCTTTGGTTAGACAGACAAGTCTCTCCTTGTGCCTCAGTTTCCTATCTCTAACACAATAATTTAATACAATTGCTTTAAATTTTAGTTTAATCATTTCTTTCTGGGGAATGGTTTTCAAATTTATGAGATTACAGACTAATTGCTGAAGGACTGTAGTAATGGGGCAAGAGTAAAATACCTTTGATAGATGGGAGTCACAGGCAGAGGATACCAGTTGGAAGTAATCCCCTGAAAATCTTAACATTTGACAGGTTGCAATCAGCCGCCCAAACATTAGGCATTTTGGTTAGGTATCAGGTGTACATACAGCCTTTTCAGTGTCTTTTTTTTTTCTAGCACCTCTTCTGGAAAGAGGAGAAAAGATAATTTTTCCACATTATCTAACCTTGCTGGGACTTGTGAGATGCTGGGGTCACCAAGTAAGAAACCTTACCACACCTGGCAGGTTGCAGGCTCTTCTGAGGTGACCAGAAGTTTATCTGCCTGTTTGTAATTCCTGCCACCAAGGGTCATCTCTCTGCTGTGCCCTGACATTGAGCAATGGCTGCAATTCCTTTTAATCGTGCCCTTTCCCTTCCTCATCATTTAAGGCAGAGCGCTTCCACTTGGCTAAACTCATTAACTGCTTTAATGTTGAGGTCTCCTTTTCCATATGAATTTATCTAGCTGAAATCTCATAATTCTCCATGGCTGCACGCGAGCAGATTCTCTCTCTGTTGCCCAGCAGATGCTGAGTGTTTATTTTTCAGCTGTGGACAGCAAAAGTCTGAAAAATGTCAATGTCTTTGTGTGTACGCCTATGGAAAGCAAGTAATTGTGATGGGTTTGTGGGGACTCAATTGGCTGTGTTACTGTTTGAGCTCAAGGAACACTGACCAAACCTGGAATCCCAGTCCCTTTCTGCCATGGTGATTTATCAAGATGCCCAGGTCTGATAAGCTCTAAAAATGCTTTGGTGAAGATCCAAAATGACTCAAATAATCCCCGGAAAAGAACGAAGTTAACGTGAGGGACCTCGCTGGCTGGGTTACGTTCAGTCAGCCTGATGGGTAGTGAATGAAAAGGAGGTGATTGAGCTCAGCTTATTTCCTAAACTGTTGGCTGCAGGCAAAAGGAGGGAGAGGTGACCCTGTTTCTTTGGAAATCTCCATCAGCCGTAGCACATTATTGGTGCTGCAGGGTCTGCGTGAGCAAACTGCAGTGTTGGGTGAGGGTGGGCTGTTGAATGCCTGGCAAGGACTTGCCAGTGGTTATATGGACCAGTTGTCCAAATGTGGACAAGTCACACCTGTAGACTTTATTTCACCAAATCTAGCTAGGCTAGAAGCAAGTACGCGCTAACTTGGTAATGGTGAACAGAAATGCTGGTGTATGAGCTTTACCTCAAGTCACTCCAGTTTGGTAATTGTACACCCTGAGTGTGGTAGACTTGTTCCTGTTCATGTATGTGTATGAAAACATTGAGTTAAAATAACCTGTTCCTTTTCAGCTTGACTTGCCCATATTCACACGGTTTTTATACACACCTTGCTTTCCTTCTGCCCCTGTCTGTGTTACATCCCTTATGCTGTGATGTTTCACCATTGCAGACATCTCCTTGCTAGCTTGAGAGCTACCACTCTGTGGAAAGGTATCTCCCAGCAATGCAGGATGAGTCCACAGTCTTCCCTAATGCCCTTTCTTCTCCTGCTTCTGGTCGTAAATATAAGCCTTTGGTCTTCGGTGGTTCAGATTGTGCTGATGTTTTTCTTGCCTTATCTCTTGTAGGGAAAAGTCATTGGAGATGCAAAACTGCTCATGAGTTGTGGTTGCAGAAAAGGGAAAAATGCTCAAGTGAAAGACTCAGATCAGGTCAGTCAATATGTACCTTAACTGGTGGAAATAAAAGAAATGTGTTAACATCTGATTGATTTGAACTGTGCTGTTGCATATTGGGGTTCCTGGACACAAACAGTCTTTGGTGTGGTTGACAATGATACAACATTAATGTTTTTATATTTGTTATTTGTAGAAAAACCCTGAAGCAAGATCAGAGATTCATTGCACTAGGAGCTGTTAATGCCCTAGCCTGACTTATTCCCATCTGGTTTATTTATTCATGAATTCTGTTCCTTTATAAAAATCCACTCCAGGCAATGCCTTTCTTAAAGAATATTGCACTTCCTTGCTGGCTAAATGCATGCAACCTTTGGTCTCACACTGTAGCTGCCTGGATGGGCAGTAGTTACAGAGGAACATGCCATTCGTTGCATGCTTTTGTTCTGAAGTGACACCATCACAAGAACATTCTTTATTGAGGTTCCTCATGATAGACATGTAAAAACTTGTTCACAAACTGGTGGCCAGGTTTCAATATTCATTACTTGGAATGAATGGCCCCTTATTCTAAAATTGGTCAAATTGATGTCAGTGGGACCACTTGTAGGGTTCAGTAATTGCAAGTGAAGTGGACTGCACTCTGAAGGACAGCCAGCTTCCCACCTCCTGCCATTTTGCACTTAATCAGACCAGCTGAGTTTGCCCAAGTGAAAATTTTCAGTTATTATGGCCTTCCGGCTTTGTAGCTAAAGAGAATTTTGAATCCAGAGATCATTCATTCCAAAGATGAAACAAAATTTGATTTGAGCAGAAACGTTTTATAAATATTGGTTCATCCAATGTTAAATGTGGTAGAGTGAAGCAGTTGATCTCAAATATCAAATAACTTTGCTCTCTAATGTACCTTGTGAAGAACCTGTGACCAGGTATAGACCTGAAGCAGATTCAATGTCCGCAAAGCTCCAGGAACTCCCGATAATTTACTGATGGAAAAAGAGATGAATTCTCAGGAGGAAAAATGTTTTTCATTTTCAACATGCATGTTCATCAACCCTAATTAATAACAATGTCTCTGAGCCTTGTTTTGTTAATGTCTGAGAAGATCTGAGAACAGATCTATCTATCTTGTGGCAGGCTCTGTTGTGAGGAACGTTGGTCACACTTATAAATGCTTTGTAGGATTGAGTCTTTCATTGATGTTGTGTTTTTTTTTTCTTTAATTAATATTTTCAAAATAATAAATTCATTGACATGAGCTATACTATTAGTTCACCATCGAGACAAGGATTCATATTACTTTTCTTTAAAGAATAGCTTCCCACTCTCTCAAATACAAGTTTAATTTTTTCATGTTGAGGTTCTAACACACCAGGAGAAAATTAATTTAGAAATTAAACACTTTTACCAATTTCAGTCTTTTGTATTTTGATGTACACTGGTTGGTACTCTTGATTTACAACAGGACTAGAGCAGGGTCAGACCACTTGTAGTAGAGATTAAAAATGAAATGGGAACGTCTTGATTGCAGAGAGGTTTTACAAAACACCATCTCTAACAAACCCTGAGTGTTGGACCTAAAACTCATTGATGGCAATACTTTAATTATGGAGTAGATAACAGGTTTTGGAGGGAAGAAAAATCCCATTCTTTTTTATGTTTTCTGGGGCAGTGATAAATTATTCTTTGCATTCGGTTGCTTTCTGAAATCAAATTTTTGATGTCTAGTGATAGGTTGACCATCTCAGTAACTGTTTTTTGCTGTATCAGCATAAACTATTGGGCAAGTGCTTGCTCCAAAGGCTGTAAAGCTCATTCGTCCTGCCCCTGGCAGGGTCCTGTCAGTATTTCAGGGGACAGGAGGTGGATGGGGAGGAAACTAGTACAGGAGGGTGGGTGGCAGCATGGAACATTTGTCTGTGAATGCAGGACCTCAGCTCAGCTTATCAATTATCCCCCTGGGCCTTGTAGATAAACACAGACTTCTATGGTGACATCGGCTGGGAAAGGCAAACACTTGCTGACGATTGTAGGCTAATCCGTCAGGACACTAATTGCCAGAAAACCAAGGAAGCATTAATTTAGGAACAGCTTGTTTCACTTTGTGAAAGGGAAAAACACTGGACTGGATTTAGTTTTGTTTGCCGAGTTTTACTCCTTCCTCCCACGCTCTGTCTCAGATTTTAAAGATTCACCTTTATCATCATTGTTGTTGGGGGCTTTTTCTTTCTCTTTTTTCAGTCTTGATTTGTGTTTTCCTGTGATGCCTCTGTAAAGTTGTGTGAAAATGCAACTTAGTTTTCATTTTCGTGAAAGTACACATAAATAGGTATGTGATTTTTATACCACTAACTATTTAAAGGTTTGGGACTAGCCAGATACATTTTGGCTGAATTTTTGTGAAAGGTGATGGTTTGCAAAGATTTTAATTTTTTTTATTCTATCATCAAGTCAATTTGGAAACTTGCAAAAAGTCCTAGACACACTGCCCCACCAGTGAAAATCGCCAGCTGTGAACCTCATTGCTGAGGATTTAATTTACTGGTGTTTCTCCAGTATGCCCCTAAAGATAAGGCACCTTAACCTCCTTGACCTGAGATCTACTTCCCTGAGTCTGGCGTGCAAAGGCACCTATCTGCATGGTATTTTCCATGGTGCAAGTCACCAGTGTATAAATCCTGGCTCCATCACTGTTGAGGGCAGAAGTCCAAACAGGCTCACATGGGGATGGGATTTCACAACAGTCACAAGGAACCCAACCTTCATGTTGAATTTGCACCAGAGCAGGAGAGGGGCTGGTGGTCTATGTTGTATGGCCTTCCAGTCCAAATCAGACCCTACAAGATGAGATGGAAGGCTAAGCAGTGCAATGTAAATCCCACAAAAGCTTTGAAAACCTCAAAGGAAATACAGCTGAGCACACTGAAGAACTAGAGTCCCATCCTCCATGGATGGTCTTGATGAAACTTTGGGTCAGTGAAGCAGGATGACTGAGAGGAGTCCCAAAACAGGGTCACCTCTTGGCAGCAAAACCCCTGTGTCCTTGGCTGCCATTGGCACTGTTGCCAGTTGTTTGTGTGCTTTGTGGGAGTGAAATTCATCTGTGCTCCAAGGCCCAGAACCGTCTCTGCACCACAAACATCCTACTGTAATTGTAAGGTTCATATATGTTCTTCAGAGTGGTTATTAGTTTCCCAGTAATTTATGCCTCCCCATAAATTATTATACTGTTGCTTATTATTTGAGGTGTGTTGTTGCATAAGAATGGCAATCCTGGACTCGGATTTTCTTGTGCTAAGTAGTATATTAATATAAAGCAGGAAAGATGGTTCCTGGAGAGTGATTTCATTTGTGTACTTTCTAAGGAAAGAAAAATGTCATTTAAAAACAGGGGAAAAATGTGTGGGTGTACAAATAATGTGCACATTAGAGGTATGCATAAAATTGAGAAGCAGAATTAGCAGAGTGCTCCATATTCTCAACACATGCACATCTGCCTTCTTGGGGTTCAGTTTTATTTGTTTTCTGTTGCTTCTCCCAAAAGGTAGGCAGCTCATCAATGTTTAACTGCTCTTACCCTTTGATTTTTTTCTTTTTTCTCTTTGCTTAACGTTTCCGGTGGCTTGTGTGAGCTCAAGTGTTACTGAGAAGTCAGATCCTCCTGTCCTTCCACATGTTTGTTTTTGGTTTTAGTCTGACAAATGTATGCCTTCTCTGGAAACGGTATCCATGCTGCAGAGTAATTATTTAGTGAATGGTGGATCCAGTTCATGTTGTCAAGGATCAGATTAATCATTATTAATCATGACCCCTCCAACAGTAACTTCATCCCTTGCCTAAGTGCTGCTCTTTATTAAGAAGTAATAGCTATTAGGGGATGGCTCTTGTTGCACCAGCACAGGGCTCAGGACTTCTGGCAGGAGGCAGAGGAACTTGGTTCAAAATTAAAAATAGATGTACATGGTCCACATTCCAGAAATTAAATAGGCAGCTTCCCCTGTGGGCTTCTTCGGCCTCATCTGAGTGTCCTCCTTTCCTCTGAAGCCTCCCGAGAGTTTGCCTCTTTCCAAAGACTGAATTCAGTGTTGGGGATGAAATAATCTCTGTGATGTTTTTTTATTTGTCCACTTGATTTCCTTCTTTAAACTTAGGTAGATTCCAGTATAACCTTGCAGTCCTTGCAAGGGTAAGATTTTAAGGTCTATTCTAGTATTTGTAGCAGCTTTCAACAGCTGACGAGACTGCAGATGAGCTAGCTCTCTGGGAGTCTAGTTGTACCAAGCAGACCCCAAACCAACCACCTTTTTTGAGGATTTCTGGATTCCTTGAAGAAACACTGTACTGTTGAAGTGAGGCGTGCAGCACTGTTCACCTTGTGCACAAAGTTGTGAGAAGTCCAGCTTCTCTCTCTCTCTCCAGGTCACTGGACTGGGGATTGCAGGCCTGTATATGTATATCTGTATATCCCAAAATACATGTCCTTACCACTTGTGTCACCAGAGGTCTGCTGAGAGTAGACAGTAGATTAATTCATAATTATTCTGGTTTTCCTAGCAGTACAGGTTCTTTTTAAGAAGGTGAGGCAGTACTATCAATGAATGTCATCATTATTTCAGCAAAAGCACAATGACTTAAGTAAGTACTGGATTGCAACCAATCTTCCCAATCCCTCCACCCCCCCAGAATCCAACTTAATTACTTTTTAAAATGTTTTCATTGACTGTATAGAAATCCAGAACAAAACCCTTTAGAAGAGAGCAAAGGAAAGAAAAATGTCTTTTGTCTCCATCTAGCTCTTCGATACCTGGAGGGTAGCAGTAGAAACTTGGAGCAAACCTGCTACACTCTTTTGATCTCTGCCAAAGTAATTGTAGGAATAACGTTGTTTAATGGTTGAAGGAATTTATTGAAGAATAAAAGTACCAACAAAGACAAAGGGACCAATACAAATTATCTGGTAAACCACTTACAAATTTTATGTGCTGAGGGCTACTGGTAGTTTCCGATCTTAAAAAACAGGGGGGCAGTTTGGAAGGGAGGGGAGGGAAGGAGAGTAAAAAGTACATAAATAAACCCACCTCTTTAAATAGCTAACTGGCCTGGCCTGAACTGTGTCGGAGCTAAGTTCCTTTGGCAGCCAGCACTGTAATATCTGTTGAGGGTGTAGCAGAGGGCTGAGACCAGGTTTCGGAGAATCTGCCTTAGCTTCACTGGCTCTCCCTTGCATTCTTCCACTTGTCAGCAAGAAATGCACTGAAGCACAAAGTGAGGGAGTGCAAAGACTCCCGCACTCCATCTGAGCAAGTGTGGATCACACCCCCATGATTAATGTTTCTCTCCGCTAAAAGAAATAAGAGTAACAAAAATAAATGAAAGCATTTGCTAACTTGGAAATACATGAGTGGAAGAAAGCAGGAGGAGAGAACTGGAGGAGTGAAGGTATGCTGTTCACTATCTCCTCCTCCAAGTTTCTGGGAGAGTTTGAATCTCTGCTTGAAAAATCATTGGATTCTGCACAGGTTCTAAAAAGCTAAAACCAGAAGTAAAACGCAAAGAGAGATGTTGAATGTCTGAGGTGTCTGGGCAGTAAAGCACCCTTAAAAAACATTTTGTTTGTTCAATAAAGCAGGCTAGGTGAACATACAAGGAACATGGGACTATAGGAAATTGTCCTAGATCATTCAGTCCTTTGAGATCTCAGGGTACTGTTACATAGAGGACCACTGATAAACACATCCCTTTTGGCACTGGTACCTATTAAAAGCAAACCTTGTAGCTCTGTCATTACGCTTATCCCACCTTTTACTTTCCAAAATACTCACTCATATAATACTTCTGCATCTTGTTCCTGCTGCCAGATCAGAGTGGTTTTTTGCCCCCATGATATGAGTGTTGGTCTCAGCCAGGTGGACTACCTTTGCTTTTGCATTCACCCACTACAATTTTCTTGCTGCTGGTGGTGCCGTGGGGGGAAACAGTTCCACTTGGTGAATAAAAATGCTGTAGAAAATTTAATCTAAGAAAACTTTTTTAAAAGCTGGAAATGTCTTCATCTCAATGGGATCTGATTGGGGACAAAAGGTATTTGAATGAGAGACTCATCAGCTGCCTTTTCTCTGGACCTCTCAAATTCATACAGCAGTTGAGCTTTGGTAATTGCTGAATCTACTGCTAAGCATCCGTGTTCCTGGTGGCTGGGAAAATTTTTTGGTTTCATTCATCTGTTGTGTGGAATTGAAGCAGTTGTGCAATGGAAGTTGGGTGGATAAGTCCTCATTCTTTGGATTTATGTTTTGGAGGTATGATGTTATGAAAGAAACTTCCTAAATGTAAGCCTCTGAACAAAAGAGATTTGAGGTTATGGGTGTCCTTTGCAAGTTCAGCTGTAATAAGTTTGTGTTGCAGTGGGTTACACCTCCATTCATACAATGCCTTTGGTAAGCTGACATTTCTAATGACCTTTTATAATCACCTATTTCCTTTTTTCACTCATTTTATGAATAGTCTTGTAATCACTTCAAGAGTTTCCCACCTTGTGGTCTCCTCTTACAGTTCATATTCATTTCAAAATGGGTTGGGCTTCCTGTAAAGTGTAGCACAGTGTAGACTGAAGTTCAAAAGAGCCTTTCCTTTCTACAGAAAGGGGGGGACGAAAAGCCTCATAGTGCCCTTTTTTTGCAGGAAAGGCTTCAGAAATGGCAGTCAGCAAATTTTGTTTCTTCTTTTGAGGCAGTTCTGAATGCATGCTCTAACACGGTGCCCTGCCCCTGTTGGAGATGTAAAACTTAGGCCTCTGACCTTTTCTAGTGAGTGATGGTGCCATGGCACTTTCCCTCCTGAGTTGGAGCATGAGAGTCCTGGAGATGATGTTCTGTCTAAGCTCTCATTCAGGAAATGTATTCTGCCAACTTGACTTGACCCTGTGCCTTCAGTGGGAGACATTATTCTTCATTTCCTGCCCTAAATTGATGTGTACTGCCACCTTGCATTGATGGGTCCTTTGTTCCACCTCAGAGGTAGGTTCATTTCGATGGTGGATGAAGGGAAGCTCTACAGTTTTGAAAAACAATTTGAGAGCCCTCTCAGTGAAAAGTGCTTCACACATGAAAAAAATTAGTGGTATCAATTGTCATCATCAGTCTCAAATCCTGAATTTGAAAGGGTCATTTACACTCCTCAAAGGCAAACATGCAGCAGCATGCTAAAAGAGAACTAAAGCAGCTGAAGAAAATGCTGTCTCATGTCATTTCAGGCTCTGCAACTCCAGGGAGCATTAATAACTATTTTGTTGTTTTCACTGGTCTCTCTACACGGGCAGAGAAGGGAAGAGGCGGAAGAGAAGCTGCACTGCTGAGCCGCTCCAAGTGGTCCCATGCCCTCCACGTTAGCTGCTTACCTGCTGCAAGGAGACTCAACCAAGACAGGGACAACACGCAGATGAATGAGGAAAAGGCATAGGTGAAGATTTGGACTTGTCCATTTGATTATGATATAGTAAGGACCATCTTTCCCCATCGCTTTCTGGCACTCTGGCTGCATTTGCTGCCTTTCCCACTCTATCTTGTTCCCATTTCCCCTTAGCAAATGCCAACATGTGAAAACACCATGGCAGGGTCATATCAGTCAGCCACCTTTTAGATGACAGATGCCACGTGAATCCAGATACCACCTACTCTGAGGTTCGTGCAAACTGAACGGCCTGCTCAGAGCTGCTGAGAGCTGTGAGGTACAAGGAAAGTGCAAAGGCTTTGCGGAGGGTGGCAGATGGAGAGAAGGACCCGCTCTCATTGGTTGGAGTGTCGTGCTTGCAACTTTGTGGGGCACTTCATACCTATCTCGGCATGGGTGCAAAATGCTACACAAGCAGAATGGTGGCAGTTTGCACCCTCCTTTTACTCACATTGTACCAGAGTCAATGTCAAGACAAGATGAAATTCAGGTCCTAAATCTCAACAGGTCATCTGTCTGGAATTGTACCCAATATGGTTGTTCTGCATTCAGCAAATATTCACTCATGACGTTGGTTATTCATGGAAAATGTATTCAGCTGAATTTTCCAGCAGCTCAGGCGATGACTTTTCCTGATTTTCTCGTGGCAGCCTGTTCTGCTATTGGGTCGACCACACTGATAGGAACATTTTTGTGTTGCTCCATTTAAACAGTCTTTTGTTCCTTATATCCTTTTACTCTTTATTATATCCCACTTTGTGAGTCTCTTGTTCACGCATATGAGTTGGTTTAGTGAGAGTAGCAGCCTAAGATACATGTGTACCTTGGGTTTAAAGTTTCCTTATATAGGTCAAAATCAGTTTTTAAAACATTACCTTCTGGAAACCAATCAGAAAACTCTGTCAAATAAAACTGTGACCAAAGTGGTCTTTGTAGAAGAAAAAAAATCCCTTGTGAAGGGGAGAAATCATTCAAGCTATAGTTTGAAAGTCTTTATAGCAGGTGGAAGAAGAAGTGGTTCAGTGTCTATGGAGTCAGCTCACCCTTCAGAGATGCTGGTTCAGTCCCTCAGTCTGCCACAGGTTTCCTACACAACCAAATGTGTGATTTAATTCCTGCAAGACCTCAGGTCTCTTTATAAAGCAGTCAAAGCAGCATGGATATCCTTCCTCTTAAAGACTGGGGAGTACTTGGATATTAGCGTGGTGTAGGACTTGCCTCAGGTAGGTTAATGCCGGCTTGAAATATAGCATGGCTCCTACTAGCATCCCGACAGAGGGATGTTTTATTCATTTTTTATGTCGTATCTTAAAAAGAACCAGACAAAAATCTGATCTAAAGTAGGAAAAAAATAAAAGGAAAAGCCATATGATTCACTGAAGGACTAAATCCCCTCTGCAACTGGTTCCAGCCTGGAGAATATATTCACAGCTGGGTTATAAACCCTCAAAACCAGACAACATAACCTTAACTAACACAACATTACTAAGGCACTGCTGTAATGGGATCATTCTGCTATGGCTCATGGGCACATTTTAAATGTCATCAATTTAGTCTACAACTGGAGGCTAAGTGCAAAACCATTTTAGCAATTGCATCTTACATGCAGAAATGATTGAATATTAATGGATTTTCTTTTGTTGAGGAAAAAATACAGAGAAGAAAAAGAAAAGCCACAGGAAACCTCACTGTCCTTCCTCAGGTAGTGAAGTTTGTTCCTCAGATAGTGATTTTTGGAGGGCAGCAGGATCAGTCTAGCAGCTGAGTATTGGTATAGGCGGCCAGGAAGTTGGCTCTCATTCTCCAACACTGATCTGTTCTACAAACTTAGCCAAGTTATTTCATCTTAGTTTTCTTTCTTAGTCTTATCTCTTCAAGGATGTGAGTTATTTGACAGAATAAATAATTCACTCCATTGTTGGAACAGGTTAGACTCTACCTGCACAACACTGAGACTGAGCAAATAGGGAAAAGCTATGAGGGATGAGGCCCTGTGTTTTGTCCCACCAAAGATGCCCATCATGACTATTTTGGTAGCTGATGTCAAGCCCTTTAAAAAGAGCTCAAAATGTTTTGCAGCTGAGTGGGAAATGTGATTACCTTACCCTGAAGCTGGGGTCGGAAAAGATGATAAAATTAACTTTCCCAACCCTATGTTCTTCTCAATATGCCCTGGGCTGCTTGATCTTTTACCTTGTCATGTTGTAGGCATGGGAAAACGTGTGATGATGAGGTGGTGCAAAAGTTTCTGTTTTGGATATGGATAATTGTGTTGTCTATAGGTGTTATGGGCCAAATTGGATAAATGTCCTGAGGCTGCCTGAGTATCCATGTAAACAGGATGACGAGGAGATGCTAGCCACTTTCCATGAACTCTGTGTTCTCTGGTGCTGCAAGGTCAGAGCTGTTGTAAACTTTTTGCAGGGCATTCCTATGGTTTGACTTTAGATGACTGACTGACTGACTGACATGTTGTTGAGGCATCCCTACCTCCCTCCACTGACTGTGTCAGGAACGGAGGCTCTGAGTTGAACCACGGCTATCTTCATAAGGAAGTCAATTGAAATATCTCTCTCAACATCCTCCCTTGTTGTACTTAGAAAACAAGGGAATGATTCCTGATGAATAACAGCCTGCAAAAGCTTTTATATTCTCTTTTTATCATTATCAAATCATGCTGAAGAGACTGCAAGGTGAAGAAACTCTCAAGCTTCATTTTTGAGAAGCTGCTAGGATGAAGACAGGGCATTTCAAAATCAATACTGAAGCTTGTATTTCAAAGAGCAAATGGGAGAGTCATTATAAGCTGCTTTACTTCTCATCTCTAATTCTCCATATTCATAACTTAAGCCCTGTCATTTGGATTTATCCTCTGTGGCCTGCAGTGACACCAGGAAAAGTCCTTCTTTTTAATTCTGTGGCAAAAAAATAACAACGCTGCAGGGTACGATCATATCCCCACAGAAGTTTAGTGCTTAAATGTTTCATGTTGGGCACTAGATTTTGCTGTCTTCTCCCCCTCCTGTTTGTCCCCCTCCTCCCTCCTCTGCTGTTATACATCAATCATCCTCTTTCCTAGAGGCTATGATACAAACAGTGTAATCCCAGAGAGAATGGATACTGATACAGCCAATCCTGCACATGACTATTGCTCTGTCCTTGGAGATGCCATCGCTAAATCTAACGATAGGCTGTTGCTGATGGGACTGTTTCAGCTAGACTGGAGAAAGCAATAAGGGCAGTAATCTAAGAACCCAGCTTTGCTGTTGTTGGGTGATCTGTTATATCTCCATCCACTTCTATTTTAAGTGGCTTTCTAAACTTCTCTTTCCTTTATTACTTCTTGATTTGTCTTATCTTGGCACTTACAGCATCATAAATACAGTTTCCTCACTGGCAATATTTTTAATTATGACCTGGAAATGAACCTTAGACCTGACTCAGCCAACCCAACTGAACTATTCATAACACATAAAGGACTGGTGTTGAATTAACTAATGACTTTAAAATAAGGAAGGCTTCTTGTATAGGCTGCTTTTTGGGAAAATACCACAAGCTCAAATGCTATTCCGTTAAGTGGCCTTCAGAAGAGATTTTTGGGTTTGTTGTTTTGTTTTGTTTTGTTTTGTTTTGTTTTTTGTTTGGAAGTCAGGAATGTGTTTAGAGAAGGTGGTGTTACTCACTTCCAGAAAAATCCTACAACAGTATATTCAGGAGAAGCTAATGAACAATGGTTGACTTCTGGCAAGTCCAGGCAGTGACAGCTTGTTCCAGCAGCACCGTCTCCCTGCTCCCGTGTTTATTGAACTGGACTTGAGATCACATGATATTCTGCTGGCAAGTTTGGGAATGAACTTTGGTGGGAACCCAGTACTTTCTCTCATCTGCTAAGCCCTTATTAAACCCCACTATTACTTTTTCTAACTCCCCTCTGGACTTAGAATTACACTGCAGCGAACATAGCACACGTGAGTAAGAGCTTAAGATTTTGCTCACTTGGGTGGTCCCATTAAAAAGACCAGGTTTGCTGTCTTGGCTGCAGAGCCATTCCAAACATTGCTGCTATTTTTCTTCCCCCAGCATTTCTCACCTGCCTTTTTTTTTTTTTCCTTCTTTTTTTTTTTCCATGCCCAATCTATTAATATGCGTTTTAACCAAGTTAACTTTGGAACCAAAATATTAACTGCATAGGAGGCAGCTTTTCTGAAGGTTCATAAAATATGTATCAGAGCTGGGAATATAAAATGCTCCTATTTTGTAGCATACAAAATGTATAAAGTGCTAAGTGAAAATTGAGAAGGACCCAACTTAAACCTTTGAAAATTGCTGCCAGTTCCAATATGCTGTATTTATTTTGACTTGGAAGGCTCAGTCCGGTCCAGATGAGGTCATTTGGTTGGGAGCACATGTGTCTGTGCAGAGCTGGGAGGGAGGGAAGCCTGCAGGATGCTTCAGCTCCGAGGTGTTGAGCTGCCAGCGGTGGGAGCGGGGCGGGCAGCCCGTCTACATGTTGATCTTGGCATCAGAGTGTAACATTGGGGTGGCAGTGTTGTAATGTTTAAGTTGATTTCTTTTAAGGAAGGCGTGACAGTGTAGCTTTTGTATCCTCAGCTGTTTGCCGGGTAGGGTAAGTGGAGGCAAAGCTGGACGTGCTCTAAGAATTTGGGGACAGGGGAATATATTTAGGTAGGGGTGTCTGTAGTTACTCGTTCCTATGACTCCACATGGCAGAGAGCCTGTTATTTCATTTGCATGGCTCTATCTTTCAGCTTACTGTCTTTAACCCTTGCCCTCTCAGCACCTGGTACCTGCTCAGCACCATTTTACTTTCCCCTCCCTCTTCTCCTGCATCTTACCTTACTTCTCTTGTCAACAGGATTAATAGCTCAGCCATTTGTCTCTCTGAAATTTCACTTTTCTCTCTGGAGCTCCCTCTCTGCTGCTCACTGCTCCATCCCAGCAGGTGGGAAAGGCTCCTGTGCCTTCCCCAAGAAGCCCCATCCTCCCTGCTCCCCCCTCCTCGCCTCCCTGCCAGCAGCCTGTTTGCCAACACTTTGCACGAGGAAGCTGCCTCTATAAAAATAAACTGTGCTGAAATCTGAGAGACAGAAACCACACCAACCTCACACTTCATTATTGGTAATGGCAACCTATTTGATTTCCATTTGCAAACAGTAGCCTGCATATGTTCCCCACCATGAAGTTCTTCTCCCTGTGCCATTTTCTGTGCAAATTCAGGTTCCCCGTGCCTGGTGCTTAGTCTGCTTTGTGGTTTGCTTGCTCTGAGCCACAGACACCCCTGCTTCACAATTAAAGTATGGAAAAAGCCTGTTAAGTCACTGACTTAATTGCCTGGTTGCTCACCACCAACACAAGGTTGCCATCTGCAATGGGCTTGAGCCTCTTCTCCCACCTTCTTTACCTTTATAAGATTTTTTTCCTCGCAGATGGCTTTTATGGCTGATTTGCACCAGAGAATGCCAGCACAGACAGATCTGTATTTCCTTTTTCTTATCCCCAACGTGCACTGCCACATGGGCATTGCTTGGGATTGGCTGGCCATGCAGACACTGCACTCCTGGGCCTCCAATGCTGCCCGGCTGTTATGGCATAAGCCTGGGCTGAGGATTTAGGATGAAACTTGATTTTCCAGGAGATATCTCTATTAAAAAAAAAAAAAAAAGGAGGAGAAAGGTGAAGGAGGAGAAGTAAGATAAACCAAGCTTTATATCAGCAGGGTGAATGCTGCATTGCTGCCCTTGAAACCTGCATGAGCTGTGGGTCCATTTCTCCATCACACACAGGGTTGGGGCTCCCAGCTGAGTATTTCAAGAGGTGGCAGTGGCAAGGGTCCCCAGGAGGGCTCGAGGAGGGGGGACCTGCCCAGGGCCCAACGAAGAGCTTGACTTTCACTCGATTTACTGGAGCAATTGAGTTTGTCAGTGAAATGCGAGATGGGCTCAATCAGCTGTCACACTGAGACACTCCTGTCACTACTGTCAATAGCATCGAGTTTCTGATCCTTTCTCAGATTAGCTCTGTGCCAGAACATCAAATGAAAAGCTGTTTGGGGCACAAGGAGGGGAGAAACTCTAAGCAGTTACCTAGGAATCAGTTTACAGACTTCAAAGCTCTGTCAGGTTTATTCTGATGGCCTATAGCAATGTGCAGGGAGCAGTAATGCGTTTGGAGTGTAGTGTAGACTCTCCTCTTCAGCCCCATGTTCGTTCAGGGACTGGGAGATAGGGGTCGGAGAAGAATAGAGGCATCTCTCCCAGAGAACCCAAATGGCATGCAAATGGCCTGCCTCTCCTGGAAGAGCTGCTCTTTAACTTGATGGAATAAGTCGCTTTTCTTATCTTACCTTTCATCCTGAAGGACTCTCCTACATTTCTCTCAGCACTGAAATGAAGCCTTTTTCTGGTAGAGCTGGGTCATGAAAAGGCATCTCCGCCAACAATAGGACAGCAGTGAAAAGAATGGCGACAAGTTTGTCATGCAGAAATGATGAAGGGCTTCGGGGGGGGGGGGTGTCCACCCAGCCCATCTGAGCAGTTTTTGCCAGTGCTGAGCCTCAAGTATGATAATTTTTTTGTATAACAAGGCAAGAGCTTTGTAGCCCATTAAGTTCTTCCAAGACCTTTTGCTTGAAGTTTAACTGTTTGGATCTGGGACAGCCTTTATCAAGAATGTTTCCATCTTGAAGGATGCCAATATAAATGTCTCTATTTATGGAAAGAATAACTTATCAGGAGAGGTTTTTTTTAAAAAACTTCAAGGATTTGAGAACTCTCTTTTCTCTGTTCCAGCTGAAACAGCTTATGGCAAGGTGAACTCACCCATTTACACAGAAGCCAAGAGGGTAATGTTAATCCTATTAGAAAAATAATCTACCACCAAATAATAATAATAATAATAGGGGTGGAGAAGGAATCCTTCTGAGACAAATTTACAGAATAATTCCTGTGAATTTACTCTTTTCTTCTCAGGGTTGAGATGTTAAACATTTTGCTATCAATACATTAATTATAAAGATTACTATTTTCCTTCCACTTTTGTAAAGAAATTAAGCGATGGAAAAGCCACTTTCTAGCATTATTGCTAGAAGGTTGTGTCCTTTAGAGAATACTCCTGTTTTTTCCTGAACACTGTCTCAGAGTGAGGCAGTATCTGTAGAGAGGATTACCCTGCACAGCACTAATCTAGATTTTTTCCTTGAATGCAATTTTAAGATTTCTAGTTTTTTCCCTGTTACCCGATTTCATTATTAGGTTGCTTTTGACCTCAAAACATCAAAAGGTTCATCTCTTCCTCATTCAAGATCACCACTATCCTTCGTGAGTAACAGCTGCAACTACATTTCACTGCTTAATATTTAAGCAGCTTTCTGTCCGAAACAAATCATACCTTCCCTCCTCCTTGATTGCTCAAAAAAACCACCTCAACCCAGTTCAAAGGACTGTGTAAGGGATCTTTAATATCAGAGGCAACCCCGTTTGCGTCTCTTGGTGGCATGAATGTGAAAGGGCCACGGAGAAGTGTGGGAAAGACAACAGAAGTGAAAAAACCCACCACATTCTCCTTAAAGAGTATTTCAAAGCAAATGCTGGATACATACCTTTCCTTGACCTTTTCCTTAGATTAGTGGTATAGGCAGCTGCTGTGCTTGTATTACACATTCCACCGCAGGGACTGACTTGCGAGCAAGGTAGGTGTGTGCGTGTATGTGTACACGCGCGTGTTTGTTATTCAACCTGTCAGCCAAAAGTCGTCAATGCTGGTTTTAGCCTTTTCTGTTTTTTCATAGTTTCCAAGGGGAGGTGTGGTTGTTTGAGGGCTTTGTTTATGTTCACTGGGTGACAAGAAACCTAAGAGCTTTTAGTGAACTCAGATATACTCTGGAAGCAAGGTGTGAATCTCCAGCCATTTTCAAGCTTTCATTAAGTCTGAGACAAGAGGAAGAAAATAAACAACTCACTGTTTTCTAGCCGCAGAGGGATGAAAGATTTTCAGCCTGTGGGTCCTGCCGGGACAGTATAGATGCCTACAAAGGGAGAAATTGGAGGAGAGATAAAAAAAGGCTGGAGTTGCAGAAAAAAAGAATCTAAAAAACAATCTTAAAACTACTGCTCAAGTTGGATTTGGTCTTTATTTTACTGAGCCCCTGTTGAGCCAGCTGGCCTTGGTAAGACCCTGATGGAGTGGAGTGTGCCCACCATCCACAAGATGGGCTTCACGGGAGGGGTGATGTCTCTAATGAAGGCATGAAGGCAGCTCTAATGACTCCAGCTAATTGCATCCAACCCAGCAGAAAGGGATGCGGCCAGGGCATGCGCTCACCCTCTCCATGCTTGGCCTCCCTCACCTGGGAAGCCAGATAGGCAACTGCTGCTGCAGGCAGAGGCTGCCAGCAGTACAGAGATGGGCGCATGACTGCTCTGTGTCACCGCAGGAGGGGTTTAGTGTCACCAAGCTGAGAGCTGGCCCATACACCCAGCTCTGCCTCGTGACATGGAGTGAGACAGTTTATCTCCTGGTCTAATGCTTCCCCTGCCTCTGCCCATCTGTGAGCTCCTTGGGGCAGGTACTTCCCTCCAATCATGCGTTTGTGCAATACCTAATTGAGATGCAAGGGTAATATAAATAATAAGGTTAAAAGTCACTCTTCTTGAGGGGAGGTAAAAAGAGAAGGGAAACGGAGCTGCTACTCAGCTTCCTGGCTTTTCCTGGAGTCAAAAAGAGAGTGCAAAGGGTATTGCAGGATATGTCAGAGTATTTAGTCTTGAATCATTTGTTTTTTATTCCCCTGCAGATATATTTCAAAGAAAGTGTTTAGATGGAGCTAATGACCTCACTTATAGTTAAGGTTGCCTGTCACTTCCCATGATAAGTCTCTAATTTGGTTGTTTGGGCTGCAGCAGCTCACAGTGTGTGAGCTGAAACTTCCCCTCCTGCATGCCAGACTCACACCAAGTTCGTTTCAGAGAGGGGCATTTTCAGTGCATCGCTAAAACCATGCTGGTTTTTATCATTTGGGAAGATGACACTTACTTTTTCATCTTTTAATCTTTAAAATGCCCAAACTATTCCAGTTATGCCATTATACACTAGCCCTTAAAAGTGATGGGAAGCTCTGAGATGAAGTGACCCCATGTGCTGGGCACTACCCAGGGTGCTGCCTCTTCTCCTCCTTGGCACGAGCTTTCCCCGAGCGGCAGTGGCAGTCCAGCCATCTTTCCAGAGGCAGCAATATCATGTAAAGAAACCAAATGAACAGGGAATGCAGCAAGTGAGCTGCAATGTCAGGACATCAGTAGAGGTGAAGACTTTGCCTTCACGTGTCATGTTTATTAATAGACACAATCTCAGGTCCAAGTGAAGTACTGCTAGATGTGCATTTAGGTTTTCCTTTCTTTTCCAGTGCTGTCAGGTGATGATGAAGGAGGCTTGTGGATTAATTTTCTGGGAGAGTGAATCATCCATTTTTCTTTTTTTATTTTTTTGGTTTGGTTTTGTTTTAAAATGTGTATAGGATTACATGAAAGTTCTTGGGTTTTGTTCAGTCCACGTACTGTTACTGGCAATTCATTAACAATTGATTGCCAGAAGAGCGAGTCATTGGCCCAATGGACAGGTACGGTGGTTCCAGAAATGATCAGTGGCTGAACAGCAGCATGTCAGTATTGCCATTACTCGGGTTTCGATGCAGGAGTGGTGTTGTCTCTGACCCCATGTGCACACGATCTGGGTGTTAGAGAAGTTACACCTAGTAACTGGGAGTTAGAAGTAGATTACTATTTCTAGTCTTTAGCTCCTCCAAGTCTCTTGACCTGTATTTCTTCAAGACCTGGTACAGTGGCATCTCAGTTGAGCAAAGGCCCTTACATTTCTTCTGTAATAATTATGAAATTATTTGTTTCATACTCATTTTCACTTTTCATTATCTACCTAAGATTATGAGCCAAATTGTCCCCTGCTTAAACCAAGATTTTCCTGGACCACTGAAAATCATGTCTGAACTCTGTTCATCTCCAGCATTGCTGGGTCACCCTGAAGCTTGTCTCTAAGTGAGTTCTTTCATCTGATAACATGGGTAGCACAACTTCTTTATCTCAGAGACCGGTGCTGGGAGAAATCCATCAGCAACCACGATAACAGATTACAGTTATTCCAATAATTCAGGTCACAGGACTATTGGAAATAATGTTTGCATCTATGCGTGGACATATTTACATACATACATGATTGTGTCTATGAGATTTAAGACTAAAAGTAAATGAATTTAGATCTTTCTCTTAAATAATGTTGTTGCTCTTGAATTGTCTCATGAGTGTTTCCTCTCCAGTTAGAATTTTTTTTCCCCCAGTATTATATTTGCTTCTATGGAAAGGATGTTCACAGGATAGCTTAAGTAAAGATCGTATCTCGTACTCGAGAGTCCCATTTACCCCTAAAGCATCATTCTCAGCTGTTCCCTTTTGTACAATGTACTTCTCTCTTCTTCTCTCACTTCCCTTCTTCACTCCATCTCCAGCAACAGTAGCAAGTTGTCCTTCTATATCAGCTGTCATTTACCCAGTAACAAAAAAGGTGGTGGAGCACAGTTTCCATTTAGTCTCTGCCGACTCGGTATGCAGCAATGAAAAGCTTTCATTCTTGCTGTGCCAAAGTTCCTAACTTTGCCGATTCATAGAATCATAGAATGCTTTGGGATGGAAGGGACGTTCAAAGGTCATCTAGTCCAACCCCCTGCAATGAGCAGGGACATCAACAACTAGATCAGGTTGCTCAGAGCCCCGTCCAGCCTGGCCTTGAATGTTTCCAAGGATGGGGCATCTACCACCTCTCTGGGCAACCTGTGCCACTGTTTCACCACCCTCATTGTAAAAAATTTCTTCCTTATATCCAGTCTGAATCTACCCTCCTTTAGTTTAAAACCATTACCCCTTGTCCTATCGCAACAGGCCCTGCTAAAAAGTCTGTCCCCATCTTTCTTATAAGCCCCCTTTAGGCACTGAAAGGCTGCAATAAGGTCACCTCGCAGCTTTCTCTTCTCCAGGCTGAGCAGCCCCAGCTCTTTCAACCTTTCCTCATAGCAGAGGTGTTCCATCCCTCTGATCATTTTTGTGGCCCTTCTCTGGACCCTCTCCAACAGGTCTACATCCTTCTTGTACTGAGGACTCCAGAACTGGACACAGTACTCCAGGTGGGGTCTCACCAGAGCAGAGTAGAGGGGCAGAATCCCCTCCTTCGCCCAGCTGGTCACACTTCTTTTGATGCAGCCCAGGATATGGCTGGCTTTCTGGGCTGCAAGAGCACATTGCTGGCTCATGGCCAGCTTTTGTCTATCAGTACCCCCAAGTCCTTCTCGGCAGGGCTGCACTCAATCCCTTCATCCCCCAGCCTGTATTGATACCGGGGATTACCCCAACCCAAGTGCAGGACCCTGCACTTGTCCTTGTTGAACCTGATGAGGTTCACGCAGGCCCATTTCTCCAGCCTGTCCAGATCCCTCTGGATGGCATCCCATCCCTCAGGCGTGTCGACTACACCACTCAGCTTGATTCATTTCAGTTTGCTCAAGCATCAACATTTGAATCTTTACCTCCTGCCTACGTTATCCACTTAGCACTCAGCTGGATCCAGGAGCGGAAGGATGGCTGGTTTGCATGGGCTGAGTTTTGTTTTGGGATTTGCAGAGCCAACTCTTGTGATTTTTAAGTGTGTTACGATGTGAGGTGTGCAGTTGTTTGGTTTTTCCCTGTTTTTTTTTTCCCTTTTAAACATCTGCGGCAGCACCAATGAGTGATGAGGCTTAAATTATAAAGCCCCTGAAACTCGGAAGGCACATAAATAGGATTTAATTTGTATGATTTTAAAGCTAATTCAGGGTTTCTAAGGAGCCTGGCCCACAATCTTCAAATATTTTGACTTTAGCAGTAATAGGAACTCCAATTATAATGTTGCTGATAGTGGCTCACATATAGGTATGATCTTTAATCCTAAAGCAGGTATGATTCACCACCAAATAACTATCACTTCCATGTTGGCAGCTGCAACACACTTCCCTTTTAAAAGCTGGGTCCTCTTCCCAAATCTGTGATAGCTATATTGGCCCATCTCTCTGCTTCCTTACAATATTCCCAACACTAAATGTCTAAAAGCTAAACTACAAATTTTTATGCTTAGTGGTTCTGATGACCCTGACTGCTCTTTTGTATGACATACAAATGGACATTTTACACTGTGTGGCTGCCTTTTCCTATAAAAAGAGACAATTATGTTTTTCATTTTTACATTCTAAAATAGCTGTAAAAAATGAACACTAGGCTCTAAGACACTATTTACCATAGGAGTGACCCCAGATTTTTAGTTTTTTTTCATTCAGTAGCTCCAAAAGTACTTCCCTGGTTTAAAAATTGGGCTGAAATTTGAATTGAGGGAACTACAAAAGGGTCTTTCAGTTTTCCTGCTGGATTTTGAAATGCTAGAAAATACTGGAGTTCCATTTCAAAGATTTAGCAGCAAGGCTGACAAATTATCACTTGATGCAGGCAATGGGACTGTAGGTGCAATAAATTGAAAATTTGTGGGAATCCCATTACATTTGTGAGATTTAGCAGTAATGCATATTATTTCTGAAAAAAGTGCCTGCCTGTTGAGCATGTACCAGCTCCACCAAATCCAATGGAGCAGCTTCAAACCAGATGTTGACAAGACTTTCCTGATCTCCCTGTGACCCCTGTTGCAGGAGGTGAGCTGGCAAGAGGAATTAGCAGGGACAGGGAGAAGATGGTTTGTTTGTTTCTTCTTGCTTGGAAAATGTGTGTGGCTGTCAGGGCCGAAGTGTTTTTGTGACATTCAAGCTACCTCTCCAGCACCGCTCCTTGCGGGCTACATGTTCATCTTTTATCGGGAGGACGCTGGCATGGTGAAAGACAGCTTCTTCATAGAAAGTCAGCTGAGCGTTTCTGCACAAACATTTGGAGGACTCAATTCTTTTTTTTCCCCTCTCTGAAGAACCCTTTGCCCTTACTTCCTTTTTTTTTTTTTTTCTCTTTTCTGTAGGCTGAGAAATGCCTCAGGAATGTACTTGCTCTCCTTTTGCATGCTGGCTCTCCCAGTGATGTATTAATTAGCTGGAGCACTGCACACTAACGAGTAACTGCAGGCTGATCTCGTTAAACATTAATGCTTAACTAGAAAAGCAAGAGCTGTTAAAGATATGCCACTCAATGTCATCCATGTCCAAATGTAAAAGAAGTCAGCAGCTGAGCTACTGGCACTTGTGTTTCCAGAGGGAGCAAGAAGGGCCGAGTAGCTCAGATCCCTTTTCCAGAGTCAGCTGGGAACACCTCGACCACAGATGGGTTTCCATGCTCCTCTGATTGCCTTTAGCATTGATCTCAGCCATTTTCTAGTGAGCAGCACTCTCTCAAGGAGATAAACAAGGAAGTCCTTGTGCCCACAATGCTTTTTCAGCCTTTTTCATGCCTTGTTTTTAGTGGTTAAGTCCAAAAACCAGCACAGGTCTGGTCCTTATCCTCTCTTTAACCACAAGCAAATGGTTATGGCTGATGTTTTCAAACATGAAAGTTTCAAGACATGTACATACACCCCAATGGAGTCATCCAAATTAATGGTTGTCTTGATTATTATTGACTTTGCTGGATATTTTAGGCAACCCTGTTTGAAAATATTGACCTTATCACCACTTTGCTTCAGTTTACCCTTGGAGGAAGTTGTTAGGACAGCTCTTTATATTGTGAGGCTTGACTGATACTAGGAAAAATACCTTGACTACCTCATAAGAAAGTTTCAGAGTGTTTATTTGTTCATTAAACAGCTGGAAATGCTGCTGCTGAAAGTGGATCGAGCAAGAGCCTCCTGCCCGAGAAGCCCCGCTCCTACTCTTCTTCAGGTGTGTGCCGTTACACCCTGGTTTTGCAGGAGCAGTTGCTGGCAGCACTTCTACCCTTTTTATTTGCATGAGCAAAGATGGGATTTTATATGCATTCTCTTAATAACTGTCCACATGCAAATCAAGCACAGAGTTTTGCATGAGTTTTTATGCTCAGCTTTCCACCCAGTTACCTGGCATAGTCAACATATAGGATACATTTCAAGATCTGTAGTAAGCCTTCTAACTTACTTTCTGTCGCCACCTTCTCTCCAATATAATAATAAAGACAGCAGCCAGTACTTTTCCTTACCCTCCAACTGTTTGCATTATGCAGTTTGATTGCAATTGATAATTCATTAATCATTTCCTATCATGGTTAATATTTACCCAGCTTGCTACTGTGCAGAAAGGGTGATGGGAGGGGCAGGAGCAGGGAAGTGGAAGATACAGTCAGGAAAACAGAAAATGTATGGGAACACCAAGTCTTCAGAAACAGTCTCTATTTTTTTTTCTTTTTTTTTTTTTTTTTTAAGATGGATGATTCCGTGGTGCTGCCACCAGCAGTTCTGTAGGGCTTGTCTTGATTTTCTTAAGCCAAACACTCCTTGGTTGTCATCGTGGCAGCCTCAGCTCTATGGAAAAGTTTTTTTCTGGACCTCCAAGGACTGCCTTTTTCTGCCCGAGGAAGCGAAAGCAAAAGGGTTACTGCTGCCCTGTTGGGATTTTGTTGTTGTTGGGGATTTTTTTCGGTCTCCTAGCGTGATGCTTCATCAGATCATGCTTAAAAGCCACCGTGCTTGATTTCCCCTCTAATGATGTTAAGACTGGAACTGGAGCTGCCTCTGCTGCCTGGTTCTCCTCCTGCCCGTGTCTTCAGACGTTATGTCACAGCTCCCAGGGTTGCTTGCTGACTCCAGCTGGCATCCCGAGGGACAGAAACCAGGTTCCCTTCCTTGTGGCAGCAGCAGTGCCCACATTTAAGAAGCTGCAGTGCTGAGCCGTGACTGCATTAGTTCTGCTACATTAGAACAGAAGCAAAGAGCTTAATTTAATTTGCTGGCCTGTATACTGACACCTGAGGGCCACTAATTCACTGTCACATATTCTCAGTGAAACCAAGCTCTTTAGCGTTCATATTTTTTTTTGCAAGAGCAGAGTCTTGCAAGGCAAATGCTCATTTTCTAGGACTGGAGAAAGATCTTTCACGGATCACAGTAGGTCAGGATGACTCATGTTTGCCACTGTCCACAAGGGATGGAAGATCACACATCTCTTTTTTTCTTTGAAATATATAAATTGATCTCTGTTCCTTTATTTTATGATTAACACCATCAAAAAAAAGTTGATTCACAGTGACATATGATTGGCCGTAAAGTATTTATTCATCATAGGCTGTATTTGGACATCATTCAAGGGCTTTGAGCCTATCAGACACCTCAACCCACTTTGTCTTTGCTAGTGACAGGATCAAGTCCTGTAGTAGCATTTGCTATGCCGTAACTTCCAAGAATCAAACCTTGCCTATGTTGTTTGTGCATGAAGACCCATTAGGCTAAATTGATCCCTAGGGTAAACATACTGACTTCAACAGAATGTTATCAGGGATAAATTAGACCTATTATTTTCTAATAAGGCTCTTACCTGAATAAAGAAAATAGAGTTTCTCTTCTCTTCAGGTCTATTGTTCTTCTAGTGCAAGCCATAAGCACCTGCTTTGACTCTGAATTTTTAAACCTGGAAACTTTGCATTTCTAAGAGGATTAGAAAACACACTCTTTGGGATTTACACATCTCCAAACATCCTTTTTTTGAAAAACAAGTGAATAGACTGCCAGAAAAATTACAGGCTTCCCCTATTTTAAGGCTGATCTCCTCCTCCAGAGAGCATCCTCATTGCAACGGGTTTTCTCCATGCTAATGAATTCTAGAGAAATCATTTTGAGAAGTACAAACGTATTTGGTTTTTTTGAGCTGATCTCGCTGAGGTAATCCATGCCTTGCTGTTTCATGCTGAGGATTTCTAGCACCACCCCATTCTCCGAGCCCTCAGGTGGGTTATTTGGAGTTACTCCACATTCCCAGGAGCCATGTCCATGGACCAGCTGGTTAATGGCATGGCTCTTGAGAAAAGGGGGATGTGATGAATCCTGTGCTGTTCCCTGGGAGGGTGGGACATAGCTCCCAGGAACGGAGAGGCACAGCCAGATATCCGTCACCACAGGTGGCTTCCCTCCATTGTCACAGTGCCCCTGATGACCATGAGAGGAGAGAGAAAGGCAAGCCTTTAGAAAGAAGTCTCTATGCCTAGAGGTTTGAAAGGAAATCAGAGACCTCAGGTTGTATCCAGGCTTCATTTGAGAGTCAGTGTGTTGCTTAGGCAATATTCCTGAAATGTTTTTACCTCCTTGCTTTTATTTCTTCCTGACCTACCTGGGGCTTCTCTGGTGCCTCCCATCCCGGCCACAAGTTTCAAACAAGTGTAAACAGCAATGCTTTCGAGGGCTTGGTCTCCATGTCTTTGTAAAGAGCAACCATCACATTAAGAAGGTGAATTTGGGGGCTTTTGCTGTGATCTGTGATGTTCAGGTAGTGGTTGGCTTTGGCCTGACTTCCAGAGGGTGCTATTCCCCCAGCAGCTGCCCCAGCTGAAGTCTGGGTCTGCAGAGATGGGACTATTTCTCTGGTTCATCAGTGACGTTCAAAACTAAGTGTGACCTGTGGTGTCACAGCACTGCGGTGTCATGCATGGCTGCAGGAGGTACACGTGAGTGTCTGGGTGCCCTTTTGGGTGCCACCTCACTGTATGTTCTAGCCTGACCAGAGATGGATGTTTGTGTTCTGGGCTGCATGGTTAAGGAAATTTTGCCATTAGACCCCTGATCTCTCTGAATGCATCCTCTATAGTGTTTGATTTAAATTTTTATATTTAGAAATTAAGAAGCATCCGTTCGTTCCTGAAAAACCATTATATAGCTATAGGTTGGGAATAGACTTTGCTTAATAACTAGCTGGCTTGGCTTTAACCACTGATCTAAATGGCAACATGTCTGCAGACTCCTGAGTCATCATTTTGTGTTTCCAAATGTACCATGCTAGTGGAAGAAATATTTACATTTACTAAGAACTCTTTCTGTGTTCTCTGTGCCCTTCTAGCACACGTGGTGGAGGTCAAGGGACTGAACACAAGCAATACTAACTTCAGGTATAAACCTGTCATACGTCTTGAATATTTCTTGAAGTGTGTTTCTTTTACAGGACTCGATTTGTTAGATTTAATGTATTTCGGCCATTTTCACTATATACATCATCATGTAGAGGGATGGATGGATCTTTTGCAGAAGATAGTTATATGATATTTCCTCCCCCTCCCCATTCATAATTTCAGGTCTGTGCCTTTAACTTTATCTTGATAATCACTTTAATTCCTGCACTTCCCTGGGCTGTGGTAGGGAACTACAATTCTCTAGCACTTTGCATTGCAATGCCTTCTGTAGATTTTCATAGTAAAACTGAAAGGAAACCCAAAATGTTTAAATTGGAATTTTGCTTTGGAAAAGCAGTCATATAGGAATATTCATACAATGCTGGACATAAGTCCTTATTTAAGTAATACAAAACACCAGATATAAACTTCTTAAAGGCTCAAGTGTGGGATTTGCAGTGTGATTCTTCTTTTTTATACACACGACTTCCTTCCCAGAAAACACTACAAAACCCTTCACAGAACCTGTCATCGGCAGCAGAGATAAGGAATGCTCCAATGCAGAAACATACCCTAAAAAAGGAAAGGCCAATATTGACTTTCAGCAAAGATTAAGCCCTTTAAACTCACCCCTGGACAAGAAGAATCAATGTCTCTTTAAAAAAGTGCTGCTGCTGTTATATAGCAGACCATTAAACTATGCTAACAGTCATATATTTTCTATTCAAAACTGTGCCGCTGTATATATAAACATGGGAAGGTTTTGTAGCTGTATATGTCCAGATTTTTCACATGTGTAGGTGGAGCCGGTGTAGGAAAGCCTATTCAGGAGTTAGAAGCAGCTGCCCTAATGGAATACTATTGACTTTAGTTACATCAGGGGCTAAATATAGATCAGGCAGCAACGTACACGGGGCTGCACCTGACAGCCAGGACAGAATGTGCTGCTCGACAGACAGACAGATGGATGTTATTCCTGTGCAGATCCTTCTTTTAGGTCGAGGAGCTCTCCTGGGCTCTTTTGCCTGATGTTGCTACCCCTGTGGGAATCCTGCCGCCTGCCACCCAGGGCTGTGGATCTGGCCCCAAGGGGAGACGTGAGGCTGGTCTGGACACAGATTTCCTGCCGGTGCCTGTTGGCATGGCTCCCCGATGTCAGTGGTGTTGCGCTGATTTATACCTGGTGAGGGGCTGATCCCTGGAGTTGCAGTTAAAGCTGTGAGGAATATTTAGATATTTTGGCCTGACCTTCTTCTGTTGCCATCGTCTATCCCTCTGTTCCTCCCTCACTCCTTCCCAGTTACACTTTCTTATGCACTATTTAGAATCTGAGATGGCACTCCCCTTCTGACCTTGCACCCCCCCCGAGCTGTGCTTTTGAAGGCAAAATCTGCATTTCCAGAAGCATTCTTCAAAAGCCCTTTCCCAGCCTGGCCAAAAAAAAGATGGGCCACGTGCCACATGTGTGCCATCAACACGAGTGTCTGTCCCTCTGCTCAACTTCATGGAGGAGGAGCATGGAGAGATCACCTCTGAGATTTTATCTTGATTCTTTGCGGATGGAAAAGCTAGAAAGGAGCCTGTTGTTTCTCTTACTGTGAATGAGGATGAAGCCTTTTGAAGTAATTGGATTTGAATCTTTTTTTTTCTTTCCCCTTCCAAGCCTTGACTGCTATTTTTAAGCTGGGAGAACACCGGTGTTGAAAGGAATGTGTTGATCCTGACAGGCTCTATGGAGGAGCGTTGCAGGGTTACAGCGCATCTCAGCGCAGAGGTATTAAGGAACTCTGAAGACATGGCAAGCCACGGGGATGCCGAAGGCAATGCCCAAGGTGCCCAGAAGTTCAGACAGCCTTTTTTTTTTTTCCTTCCTGGGAAGGAAAGCCCAAGGCTCTTGTATCACAGGAAGTGACAGCTTTGAAGTGAAGCAGGCTTGATAGTCCAAATGTGCCAGATCTGTGATTCTTTGGGAGAAAGGAGTGTGCATATCCCGTTGTTGCTGTGTGCTTCTGCGGATTTAAAGCTAGCTAATGTGCACAGATAGGCCCTGTGTGATGTCCCAAACGATTTATGGATGCACAAACCATTAAGGCCAGACTTCTCATCCTCTACGCTTTCTCCAGAGCACAAGTTACAGACAATCATCTAGTCATACATATAATGGTTAATATGAACCAATATTTTTTACAAAAAAACATTTAAAGGCTTTGGGGTCATAATGAACCCTCTGGCAACACATGGCAGGGAATGATCTGGGTTCCAGGACTCTATTTGTTTTCTCCTTTATCATCTGTAAGAGGTCTAGAACATTGTACCTTTGCTTCTTCTCTCATCTCTAGTCCTTCCACATTCACTGAGCACACACACAATCAAGCAAACCCTGGCTATGTGGAAAAGGACTGCACATGTTATTCCATTCAGTAAATTCTAGTTACAGCCCCTTTACAATGCTCTGAGCATTACAGATTGTACATTTTTGATACTTGCTTCTCATTGCCTATAGAGAAAAAGTGCATGTCCTTCTCCCATTCACTCTTTGGACAATCATTTTTTGGTTTAGAGTATGAGGAACGAAGCAGAGCAAGCACATTGTCCTCTTAGATTTATAGTCCAGGAGATAGGTCACAACCCTTAGCCACTCTAAAAATGATCTATACTTCAGGGGCCTGGGGGACAAACCTGGAATATATATCCTAGTATGTTTCGAGCCACCCTGGGCTGTGAATGTGGTGCTGGCTTGAGCCAGTCATTAAGCAATGGCATTGCACCATGAGTAAGGAGCACGTGAACAGGAGGGATGTCATCACTGAGAAGCTGATGTTGCGATGACAGTGGAGACTGCTGGTCCCAAGTCCCAGTGGCACTACTGATCCCATTGGGAACATCTCCCCTCTCTATAATGAGTTTTACAAGAGTAGGGAGACACGTTTGATTCTGCATGAGGCTCCTACAGCAGAGTTACTATCAGTTACTGTGATTTCAGTGCCGCAGAGTGGGACTAGGAGCTTCATCCATGCTAGGCGCTCTGCCGTCCTCCGCCGTGGCCTCATCAGAGCATTGCTGCCAGCTTCACTGCGAAGGCTGGACCCCCAGCTGAGCCTTGCAAATGAAGCTGCTTCACTCCTTAACCCAATTTTTTCGTATCTGCGCAGTTAGCAGCAGCGAGGCGCACTTTGAACCACCAAAAGTGGAGTTTGAGCCATTCGGTTCAGAGGCAAAAATCTACCCTTCCTCCTCCTCCAAGTGCTGAAGTCGGACTCAGGGAAGCCCTGCTGTGACTCTGTAGTCAGACTGCCAGGAGTGAGTGAGCCCTGCGCCATGCCGGGGAGGTCCCTTTGAGTCCTGCAGTCCATGAGTAAGTCCTCTGAGGCTTGAAAGCATCCGCCGTGTTGAACACAGGATATTGAGCATCTGCATCTCCTGCTGAAATCGTTTGGCCTTTGCAAGCACCAAGCTCCATCAGGACTGACCCTTGCATGCTCCAGCCCAGTTATTGTGGGAGCACCCAGATAACCTCAGGGCTGGATTTTTTTCCCTCCTGGAAGCAAGAAAAACACTAGTTAGACATGGAATTGGAGAAAAACAGAGATGAAAAGTTTGGATTAGTTACTAGATACAAAGCAATTTTTTTGCTTGCTCTTGTTAGGTGTCTTGAGACATGAGAAAGTATTGGAGTCCTTTCCTTGCAGAAGTTGTGCTTATCCTGTGATCTGTATTTCTTTCCCCATCTCTCTTATGTTGCTGTTATCATCCTGTTACCAAAGGCTTCAAAAGAGATCAGCAGAGCTTGGCTGTCATATCCCCTTGAAATTCAGTGAAAGAGTTACGTTTGGGTTTCTAGGAATGCCAGAGAGGGTTTAAGGCAGAAATAAACCACTAAGGATTTCTTTTTTCTGGTCTTCTAAGGTTTTTTCTGTATACATGGAGTGAGATTTTCAGAAGGGCTTGGTATTGTCTGTTGCTGATGATGAATGTGGTGATGCTTCTGTGTTCCCTGGAAGTGGGACCAGGCTCATGAAAGACACTCCTGAATATCCTGCTCCCATCTTTCTCCTTCAAAACCTAACCTTTGGGCAAGATTATTTAATAGAGGCTTCTTAACTTGCATCAACACCCTTCACCACAATAATGACTGTATATAAACCTCATAGTTACACCCTCTACTATGCCCAACAACACACACACACTCTTTTTTTCTTTTCCTCTCCCATATCCATTCTTGCTGGCTCCCTCAGCCCCAGGCCATGTGCCCTCTTGGAAAGAAAAATGGAGGGATGATTTGGCTACAGACTCTATGCTGGAAGAAGAGAAACAAGAAAGTGGCTTGAGGAGGCTGCTGGTGTCACCAGGATGCTCTTGCAGTTTAGTTCTGTCTGTTTTCTATCGCCTCATCCTCTCTTTGTCTTCCCTTCCCACTAATCCCCTCCTCAGATGACCCCACTGTTAAACTAAGCTGAATGAGACAAAAATGTCAAGGAATAACATAATATCTACAGCTGTCACAGTGTTCATCCTACTTATAGACTGCATCTCAGCCCTACCTTGTGCCTTCTTTAAGTATTCAGAGTGGACACTCTCTAAGATGCCCTGCAAGTTTTTATCACACCTTGCTCAAATAGACATTTTATTGACTTTAGGCACCTGTGTCATAAGCAAAGCATTTGTAAAAATTAAGATACAATCTTACTGCTGTGTTGTGGGTTGCTGCGCTTTGCTTTGCATATTGTATGCTGAAAATCATTTCCTGACAGTCGCAAAATCAGTGCAGCTTGCAAGGGCTTCCCAATCTTAAGTACTGGGCATACTGCTGAAACACAGCTAAAGCTGGAATGAATTGAAGTGTGCCCATCGTACGGAAATATCTGTGGCCTGTGGACTGATGCAATGCTCATTTTGAGATGTTCCAGATGCCCCTTAATGGTTAGAGCACCCTTAATGCTCTGCAGCTGCTGTGTTTTGGAATAGCTCTTGTTGCCAAATTCCTTCATGAATAAAAGCAAGGGTGCTTATCTGATGTACAGGGAGAAACCAAATATTGCAAGTGAAAGTATGAACGTGAACGGATTGTGAATCACCATCCACTTTTACTTAATATTTTATTATTATTTTTTCTTTCCTATGTGCTTAGTTACTATCTTTCTAAAGCAATCCATGCTCACGTTCCTCCAATGCTCAGAATTAAATAAACACAGCAGACCCCCTACCCCACCAAAGCTCCACAACCGGATGCTCCCACTTTTAAATGTGTGGGCAGCATTTGTGTCCATTTGCCATCATTTCCACTTTCCATCACGTTTGACTTGCTCCAGAGAAAAGGTCTGGTGCCAGGATTTCTGCTGACTGAAACAAGGGTGAAGTTCTGGCCTGATTAAAATCAATGGCAAAGCTCCCAGCAACAAGTAGGAGAGCAGTCTGTGATTTGGAGTACTTGGAGGATATACACAAAGCAATCATACATAGCAATACAATTGCGGCCATTCGACGAATGCTAAAGTTAGAGATCAAGAAGCTAGCAGCTATAAATAGCAGCAATTTCTGTTGATTCCTAGTTCTGTTATTTTAACCACTACCAAAAATCAATTCCTTTCCTGCCTTTCAGGATAGGTAAAAGCACGTCACCTGCTCTCCCATAGTAGAACTTGAGCATTTTGTTATCTTAGAATAAACATTATCCTCCCAACCGTCCTGTTGTGTTGGCGTGCTTAATATTTTCCACACGTGCATGCAAAACCTGTTAACATGTTAATGGATTTGTTTGCTTGTCAAGGAAAATTTTGCCCCCTGCAATGACAGCTTCAAACTCGCACTGCAAAAGGGCAGGGCAAGCAGTCGCTCGATGGACAAGCACAACAAGCTTCTCCCGGCAATAAAGGCTTCAGACTCGAGTCGGGTGCCTTGCCACTCTGATCTGCAGCGCTGGTTTAATCATGTTAATGCGCTGTCTAATTATGGTAAACACTGCATATTATTCAAATTAAAAATGTGTATTGCCATTCACGTAGTCAGTCTGCAGACATTTTTATGCATTAGTGTTTTCTAAGCTGAATGCCCTCTGGTAGGCACCGGAGGCTGTGTATCACACCATTAGCTAAAAAGGGAGGTGGATGATCATATATAGTGGCTGCCCAGCTTGGAAAGTGTTTTACTTGGCACACTGTCGGGAGGCAAATGGTTGCTCTGAAGCAAAGTTGACCCTGCAAAATCCTCTGCAAGATGCGAATCTAAAAACAACCCAACAAAAATGCATTCCTCATTAATAGGAGAATCATGAGCAGTGTGGTCATGGTTATGGGAGTGTACCTGCCTGTGGTTGCACCCTCCTTAAGAAAACAGAGATTTCCAGAGTCAACAGCTAAGCAAAGAGCTACAGGTTTAATGTTCAGGCTCTGATCTTTCCCCTTATGGTGTTCACCAATTCTTGCCTTCCTAAAAGTTGTCCTTGCTTGGGGGCATCTCCAATGGCAGGCACCCAACCCTCAGGTGGGTTTCATCAGACGCAAGAGGCTGCTGCTGTAGTGGAAAGCAATACCAGTCCCGGTTACTGTGCTTGTGGACCTGCAATTATACATCAAGGATGCCTAATTAGACACAGAAGTTTCTGAGGTGGGCCCAAGCTGGAAAGTATTTCCCTAAATCGAGATCTGTGGTTCCTCTTTGTGTGGGATTGTTGGGATCATATCCTGATATGCTGGATCCAATGACAGTGTCAATAAATAAACTCATGATTTTGTGATCTTGTCAATGATAAGAAAGGAATTGAACATGATTAATATTAATATTAATATTAATATTACTGCCATATTGCCTCTCTGTGTTATCAGATATCCAGTGTGGCTTCTCTTGTAAGACTAGGATCACGTTCAAACTATTCCATATGACCATATACAGTAAAAAGATTTACTTGGATATTTTAGTGCATGCCACATTTTTATACCACAGTTGTGAGTTACAGAGGAAACTACTGGGTGGAGTGAAAACATAAGAGTACTTTACAGAACTGCTTAACAAGTGGACAATCCAGAAAAGGCTGGACAACACAACGTATATCAGTAAACAGATGGATTTTATTGCCAGGCGGGGTTTTTTGTGTTCAGAAATGGGAGTTGTGCATGCACTTGACTCTGCAGTTATGTAACTGGGCCCATAAAATTCTATCTTTTTAATTGTGTTAGGCATTTATAGTTTCCTTTGAGGAGGTTTCTTTATTCCTTTTTTTTTCCTCTGGGGTGCAAGGGTAGATACTTAGACTTTTTTACTTAGTGTGCTCTGTTATTCTTTTGATTGCCTCCTCATGCTTCAATCACTACTTTTCAAGACTAGATAGGAGGAGCTGGAGAAAGAAGGATTTTCAGATGTACTAATGAATGCTGAATTTTAACTCAGCAATTATTCTCTACTGGTTTCAAAATGGCTTGAAACTGAGTATTCTGTAGAGGTGAATGTGAGGAAATGGTTGTTTTTGAGTTCATGTGTTGAGGGAACGCAGCTAGTAATCATATGTAGGCAGTGATGCCTTGACTGGCTGTAGATACTGGTTTGTATACAAAGTGCTTCAGGAAAAAGCTCTCTGGGTGGTTTTACATGATCGTTTGTCATAGATAATCAGAGTCAGAGCAGGTAGCTTGCAAGTATCCTGTTGGCTGCTGTATTTATATTCTGCTTGAATTTTAAAGATACTGAATGTATTGATAAATCAATTATTTGAGCAAACTTTACAAATCTGTTTCAATAGATTTGACCGCAAGTGGTGGATTTAGGATTGATGGTAGAGAATAAACTCAGGATTAAATGGCACAAGAAAAGTGCTGGGTAATGTTATGATCTTTAGGCAACAAGAAGACAAAAGTTGCTGTCTAAGCAAATCAATTAAAGAGCTGCGATGAAATAATTTCATGTTGAATATAGCCTTCGTGCAGAGCAGAGGGAATGAAGTTGCTGGAGGTGTATATTGAGTGCTTTGCAGGACATGTGAGATACAGCATCATAATGGATGTATCGTAAAGGGAAAGTAAGGGCATCTATTCATCTTCTCCAGCCCTGGGCTGTATGGGGCTGTTCCCTTTGACATACTTCCCCAGGGAAAGGGAAAAGGGAAAGCAATCCTGCCAGGTGGTTCATGCACCTTGTTGCAGCCCTGTTGCATGTCATTGCATCCAGATCACCAGCACTGTGGAAGAAGCATGAGTTCAGAGATTTTTTTTAGCCTGCACCCTTTTGCTCCCCATCTTGACAAGGGGCAACAAATCAGTCACCAAAAAGGAGTCCAGGGGGGATGCCAACAGACTGCCCCTCTCCATCACCAGGGCCTTTGGCAGCCTCCGTCTCCCGTGCTCCCTTCTCCATCCCTCCACTTCCTCAGTGCTGGACCTGTGGTCGATTAGGTGCTGTGTGGGTGAGGTGCTGCTCAAAGGACTGTGCTGTGCTTTGTTCTGCCTGGGGACCTCTGGCCATTGATCAGGGCAGACAATAATGGGTGCCCTGTGCTCCAGGGAGGAACAGCTGCCTTTTTCTCCAAAGATTCTGGCTGTGGCTGGGGAGGACAGGCTCTAAATTTAACCCACCTCCTGTAGCAAGAGGCTGGATGCTTAGTCACACTTGAGCACCTGGTAGAGTGCTGAGGCCCCGTTTGATAAAGTGATACTTATTACAATAGATATGGCTACGAGGTATTCATTACCGTGTAAACAGGAGGCAGGTCCCCCCTCTCCCCACCTCCCCCCCGAGGTATGGGACCAACTGGCTTAATCCACTCCAGGGACCAGGGGACTGAGGACACCACTGCTGTGGGAGGCACCTGCACACCAGAAAAAAGCAAAAGAAATGACAAGTGCCATTGGTTTCCATCACATTTCTGAAAAGCCAGGGTGGCTCAGGGGTACTTGTGAGGCCTCCATCCTTGAACTGAGATCCTATGGCCATGGTCCCTCCATCTCCAAGGAGGAAGGGCTGCTGGGGGCACTCACTGGGGATCACAACTGTCTCCCAGCAGCAGAGACTGTAGATGGCTGCACCTACCTGCAGACTACCTCTGCTTGAGGATTTTATAATAATACTTAAAAAACCCCAAGTCTCAAGTCATAACTGGGATGAGAAGAGACATCTGTAGGAGGGCTCTCGCCCTTGACATAGTTGGCTGGACATTTTTAGAAAGGAAAAGGAGAAGTGGGACCAAGCGGGAGGTGGGAAAAGCATCTGCTACCCATGGCAGTTATGCTTTGCTTCTTCCAGGAGACCGTTCAGGATTGTGTCTCATGTTGTAAGTAAACCTGTTAAAATGGAGACACTGAGCAGTGTGGATGGTATGGTGGGTATGCACATACCTGGGTCTATGGGCCTGAAAACTAGGGTGAAAAATACACCTGTAAAGATGAACCTGAAGCATGGTCAAAAAAAAGGGGACACAGGGAACGCAGGTGAGACCATGTGTCCTGCTTTGGCCCTGATCCAGAGCCAAATGTTGCATCTAAACCCCTCACTCTTCTCATGAGTATGGTGTTGGATAAGAAAACCCAGAAATGTGAGCTTTGTGGCTGTGAAAACAGTTTGTTTGCATCCTGAAGTGCCTGAGTAGGGGGAGAAGGACCATAACCTTGGAGACAGGAGGCAGGTGGGGGTGTCCGTGCAACCTTGCTCTGATTGGGTTTATGGAGGACCCACTGGTCCCCCACCTTCTTGGGGTTCTTAGCAGAGAAAACTCTCTATGCATAGGTTTTTACTATTTCATCTTTTTGGGGGTGTATGTGGTTTGGTTTGGTTTCTAGAGGTAGTGTCCTCACTGGTTTTTGATTATTTTGTCTATTTAACCAGGCTGATTGGTACTGCAGCCTCCAAGAGTTTCTTCAACACACTTCATAAGCAAATCATTTCACTTGCTCTGGTTATTGCTGCCAGGTAGTGCAGGAAAAAAAAAAAAGGAATAAAAGAAAATCAGGAAAAAAATCACTAGTATCGGGGGAGAGGAAGGGAAAAAAATGGGAAATTCAGTGAAGAGCATTAAGAAATGGGGAGAAAACCAGTGACCAAAAAGCATCCAGACACGTGGGGCAAGGACAAACAAGTCTGGCAAAGACAATGGGCTTGGAGATGGGGTGAGAGAGAGCCTGGGGTGCACTTTACATCTGAATGCATCATTTTTGTCCATCCCTGTGATGCAGGCAGGAGTGAGGCCCCCCGCAGCTGCATCCAGAAAGCACCCTACCAGCACCCTGCAAGGGCTGGAGGGCTCTGTGGGGACCCTAGGGCAGGAGCTGGAGAAGGATAAGCACACCATTCCCTTCTCCTCTGACCCACTCACTCCACCTGAGGCTTTGCTTTTGGTGCAGGCACCACATGCGGATGGCCGCATGCGGGCGGCCACCCGCGTGCGATGCCCACACCGAGAGCAAAGACTCAGTATGGGAGAGCCCCTCCAGATGATGTCTCGGTCTCTGAGAATAATAGATGGTGTTTTTACAACCTCTTGGAGGCCTGTTCCTGGGTAGACGGTGAAAGGCAATACCTCAGGACCACTGGGTTACAGGAGGTTGTAAAATTGCTCTTCCCCATATATATGTTTTTGACAATGCTTTCACTGAGGAGTGTTTCCTTTTTTTTTAAAAAAAATTATTGCTGTGGCAGTCAGTCTGTCTTTTTTTTTCTTCTTCCCCTCTCCTTTCCTCCCCTTTTCACTTTGACCTATCAAACTGTAATTCTTATTTCAAGCTGATGGGGAGGCGTTAAATGAGTGGCTGGGCCACCAATTTAAGGGAATTGATGATCTTTGGGGCTTACACTCTCACGCGTCAAATGATAATGTTGCCCTTAAGGTTAAATTCATATGTTACATGGGGAAAACCAGGAGCTTTCACTGAACTCACAGCCAGTGGGATGCAGACCAACTTTGGTCATAAACAATCATTTAAAAGCTGGTTTTGAAGAGGACAATGCAGGGATGCATAATCTTTCATTTGTCTTTTTTTATCGCATTTTTCCCCTCTAAATTTCTGTGCTGTCCTTCAGGCAGCCATTTTCTGTTTGTCTTCTGTAAACTTTTAAATAAAAATCATGATCCTAAAGTAGATATAGATAAAGATAGCTATTGACATAGATATGGAGATAGATATGGAGATAGAGATAAATAGGTGTATGTATAGGTTTATGTATAGGTATAGATATAGACAGATACAGATGATAGAGATAGAGATACAGATATAGATGATAAAGATACAGATATAGATAGATATCGATACATATATAGATACAGATATAGATACAGATACTCATACCCATTTTAGTGTGTCCCATACCATGGATACAACCAGAAGCCAAACGCATGAGGTTCATGGGGCTTGGAGCGTGATTTATTGGTACACCAGGGCAAGGCCTACAGATGATGCCATGCTACTAATTGTTAAGATTTTCTGCCTTCCATGTTTCTTATAGTCTCCTTTCTGCCCCATCATGTTCCCTTTATGTCAACCCCTCCAACCTACCGCTATCTTTTCTTCCCTTTGCTTCATAGATCTGCTGCCACATACAAATGGCCAATTACATTTGGTTCAAAATCAAGTATCTCAAGCTATTCAATTAATAGGAAGAAATTACTATCTCCCCCCTGCCCTTTTTTTTTCCATCCTTTATTGCATTCTCTGTGGAATCATAAACAAATCATTGGTAATGGGTATTTATTCCCCGCTGCACCCATGACAAATGAGACTGGCATTATAGGTCCTTAGCTGCTAGTGGTTACAAAATGGTTTAAAACCTATTGGGTCCATTCAGAGCAAAGCCTGCAGTTGTTTTTATGGGCATAGATTTTGGTAAATCCATCGTATGTTTTTTTTGTTGTTTTTTTTTTGTTTTCCTGGGGGAGATTCCAATGATTCCACAGGTAAAAAAAACATCAGAATTTTGGCTCAAAGATGTAAAGTGGAATTGTCTGTAGAATGAATATGAGGAGAGTAAGGAGAACTGACCCCAGTGGGTTTACAGTCACTGCTCCACCTTCATCCACCAGTGATTCAGAGGAACACTTACATATACACCATTTATAGAGCCTCTTACCCAAGTTTGCTCTTGGGAGACAGAAACAAGAAAGCTGCATCCTTATAGAACTGCACCTAAATTAATTACAGGAGTGATGCCCCTTAGCTCAGGCACAACCACATGCTAATGTGGCCATATACTGCTTTCAAAACCCACTGACTGTCCCCGCAGAGCATCCCCCAGCCTGCTGGCTACAGGGTTGGGGCAGCTCTTCCTGCCATGGATGTGCGGAGCAGAGCAACACCAACGGGATTTTGGGCGACCCTTACAGTCCTCCTAATGGGACAGGGATGCGGTGTGCAGGGGAGACGGCATTAGTCAGAGGTAAGGGGCTGATCTCCAGTAGTACTTTGGCTGAATTTACATCTGAATCTACGTCAAAGATAGGGACTTATCTGCATGCTTGACTAAACAAAAAGTAGATATCTCTCCCACTGCAGTGCATAAGGCTTAGTTCATGTCTCTCTCATCCAAGTAAACATTTAATTGGTTGGGCTTTATTGCAGGGGTAGGCTCGGTCCCTGAAACCGTGCCTGTCTGCGGGAGAACAAGAGTACTTTGACAGATACTTAAATAGATAGTGTTTGAGTAAAAAAAAAAAAAAAAGACATCTGTGGAAACTATAAACCCGTACTGCTTCCAAATATGTGGCTTGAAATTGTTTGTAGTGGCTGCACATTCGAGAGCAACGAGAGGTCTGGAAAGAAGATACCAGATAAGCATTGCTACCACCGACAGATCCAGGAGGTTTCTCGCTGCTCAGCCCAAAGTGTGGGGTTGCCATTTAGCAGTCTGCTGTTCAGGGCCCAGTGGGGATGAATTCCTCATGTTGGCACCCCTGGGAGCTGAAATCCCTGCAGCTGAGTCTGCCGGGGGATTGCTTGAATGGGGATTAGCAACTGCCGGCTCTGGGCCATGTTTCCAGGTTCAAACGCTGCCTCTGCCTGCTGGCAACACTCACCAGGAAGACTTCCTTGGGTGGTGGGGCAGCAAAAGGTTGTGTCTTACTTTTCTTACCTAGTATTTTGCAGTATTTAAACAGGAAAGGGCATATTATAAATGCAGCGGTAGGTGCTGCAAAAAAAGTGAAATTAATTGGCAGCTGAGACCGTCCAATGTTTTGAGATGGGACATGAGTGGTTCTGTATCAAGGACATTTTGGGGAGCTTGAATGATAATTTCTTCACCTCAGGCTCCTGAGTGATCTTTGGGAAGCTTAGAAATCAAGAGCTCACTATTTTCTCTGAAAACAAGTGAGTGTGCCAGTCTTTACATGACCAGGCTTCAGATACCAATGAATTATTTGTGAAGGTCATGTTGGATTTGTGGGACAACATTAGCAATTGCCTCCAAGGGAAGCAAGCCTTCTGTTGAGAAATTTCTTTGAAAAATGGATTATTATTGCTATTATTTTCACACGATATGTCATTCAGTGATGCTGGGTGAGTGCTGGGTTGGTAGGCTGGATGTTTGTGTTGGATATTTCACCTCTGGTAATTACTGGCTTTGCATTAGGAGACCTTTAGTGTGGACACATCTGACAAGGAAATACATTTGAGATCTCCCAATAGCACTTTATAGTTGTTTCAAATAAATAAATGAAGACTTATCTTCCCCAGATCCTGATGAGATAGTCAGGAGCTTCCAGCTGACTTGCAGATAGATTGCTACCTACACAGAAAGACCAAGTATCCTCCAGGCTCAGGAGAGGGAGATCACTTACTGCAAGGCTGCTGAGAGTTTAATGAGCTAACAAGGAATAAATATTCAACATGGAGTTTTCCCAGGTGTTACTGACATGATGGTCTTTTGCTTCAATTTAAAAAAAGAGAAAAAAAAATCAACTTTCTGATTACTATGTTTTGTTCTCATCTTATTAAGGTTTAAATGTAACTTCTTTTAAATGCCAGTGACTTGTTTATTTTACTTTGAATTATCATGTCACAGAAACCTACCTTTCATTTTCAGACAGAGCCTCAAAACTCAGTATCTTGATTAATAAAATATGAAGAGCTTATGCTATCTGTTATTCCTGGTTTGAAATAGCAATTTTTCTGTTACTGAGAAGACAGGTAGCATTGTTAAGAAAAATAGATATTTTTTTTTCTCTCTCTCTGCTAAGGCGCTGGACTAGGGAATGGGATACATGGAAGGAAATCTCAGCTCTGCCAGAGACTTTCTGGGTGGCGTTGGTTGGATTAAAATGACATAACTTTGCATATCCTAAAGTCATATCACGTCTGAGACGGTCTTTTAAGTTCTTTCTTAGAAAACTCTCTGGAGATGCTGGTTTGTTGGCTATAGATGGAGTCTGGAATCAATAGACACTTGAATGTCTAAGTTAGATAAAATGAACCCTTATCTTCATAATTTGGTCCTTCTCCAGACTCCCTCTGTTAAATGGAGGTAACAATCTTTCCTTTTTACCCATCCTTCTGGAACCTCCTCAGGGCTTCTCTGTCTCTGCACATGCTGCCCAGTGCAATGATGCTCTGATCCTGGTATAGGCCATGAGGTCTCACTTGTATTTGCGATGATAATAGTAATGATAATCAAGTTTTAAGTCACTACCTTAATGGGAGTTTGTTATGTGTAGTGCATGTGTATCGTACGTATGTACTAGACATACTATATACAATGCTAAAATAACATAACCTGAAGATCAATTTTAATAAGTTTCATGCCTAAAACCCAAATTATAAACCAAATGTGAAAATCAAATCAGAATCTAGACATTAGCATGGCATCCTGTGGATACTTTGAGAACTATGAAAACAGGATGTTTGTATATATGTACGAACATAATGCACAACGACATGACACATAGAATTAGATATGTTTTTTGATTCTGAAGTGTGAGGTGTTAGGAGTCATGTTGTCTAGCCTCTTTCCACTGTTGGAAAGATAAATAAAGTTTTATTTATTTTTCAATGGAGGCCAAGGTTTTCAAGTGAATGAATGGCTCCAGAAGGTGTGAATTTAAGACAACAAACTCATTCATCATAACAGCATCACGAGAAGCTAGAATCACAGAATCATAGAATCATAGAATCATAGAATCATAGAATCGTCAAGGTTGGAAAAGACCCTTAAGATCATCTAGTCCAACCGTTAACCTAGCACTGCCAAGTCCATCACTATACCATGTCCTCGAGCACCACATCTATCCGTTCTTTAAATACCTCCAGGGATGGAGACTCAACCACTTCCCTGGGTAGCCTGTTCCAATGCTTGACCACCCTTTCGGTGAAGAAGTTTTTCCTAATATCTAACCTAAACTTCCCCTGGCGCAGCTTGAGGCCGTTTCCTCTCGTCCTATCACTCGTTACTAGGGAGAAGAGACCGACCCCCACCTCACTACAACCTCCTTTCAGGTAGTTGTAGAGAGCAATAAGGTCTCCCCTCAGCCTCCTCTTCTCCAGACTAAACAACCCCAGTTCCCTCAGCCGTTCCTCATAAGACTTGTGCTCCAGACCCTTCACCAGCTTCTGCACAGAACTGGCTTCACCAGAAGTTCTGCACAAACCTACTCTTTGGGCCCAAAATGCAAAACAACAGAACAAAGCTTTCCACTCACTTTTTCATGGCAAACAGAGAATCGGGGGCATGCAGAGGAGTTGCTTTTAATTTGTTTGTTTGCTTTGGACCTGTCTTAATCAAGGGCTTTTCCGAGCTGCTCCCTTCCCGCCCCCCCCAACTTTCCAGACTCCCTTGTGCTTTTCTCCTCTTTCCTTTTATTTATTTAACTTGTGAAAAGAACCGAAGGGGGTCCCCAACATCCCATTGCCTAGGAGAGCTGGTTTCCCTACAGGGCTGCAGATGCTGGGCAGAAAGGACTCAAACAGGCAGCGGTGAGGCGAGCGTTATCAATCATTCAGCATCTTAAAAGAGAAGAAGGAGCAAGAAAAAGAGGGAGAGTGAAGGCGGGGATCAGGGTGGGGGAAAAGAGCCTGGGCTGAATTGGAGGAATTTCCTCCCCCCGGTTGCTGAAGGGAGGTTTTTTGGACATCTGCCCAGACACATGCCGAGTTAAAGAAGCGGGATGAATTCTGGAAGAATGAATGGAGGGAGAGGAGGGGTCAGGAGGACAGAGGGGAGCGCAGGCTATGGGGGGCGATGGCAGCTACAGGGACAAAGGAGGTCTGCGGGGGGAGACCGCAACAGCAGTGTTTGTGTGTGTGTGTCTGTCTGCATGTGTCTTTTTTTCTTCTTTTTCCTGCTGGATATTTCAAACATTCATTCCTTGCAGAGCATTATCATATAGAAGCAAGTCCTCTCTGTTGGACAGTGAGAGGCAGCTTGTTGTCTCTTGAATCTTCTTTGGTATTGCCTGAAAGAGACAGGTACATGAACGAATGGAAGTTATAACCAGGCATGCTGCATCAGGGCTGGTAAACACATTTTAAACAGTGAGGGTGATACGATTGCTTGAGCAAAACTCGTCATAGGCTCTCTCCATCTCCTGATGTCTCCAGGCATGGTTGCGTGACCTTCTCAAAGATTCATTGAACCAGGCAATTTCTGAGCGTGATTCAGAGTGTAGATGGGCAAAATTGTGTGGTCAGCTTGGATAACCTGGACGAAAGGTCAGATAAATTGTTCTGTCTGCAGCAGACCTGGAATGAACAGGTCTCTCTCTGAACGGCTTGTTCCCATGCCTTCTCAGTCCCCACGGTTTCAGGATGCCACTCCTCTGGCTCTCTCTGTTTAGCTGTTCATCTAAAAGATCTCTAGCCCTGTTGGAGAAGAGATGTGGGTTAGGACCCACTCAGATGACAAGGCAGCCAGCAAAACTGGGCTGGCAGCAATCCCTGTCCATAAAAGCCAGCTGGATGTGGGTTGGTAGCAGTAACTCCTTCCTCATATCTGATTCAGCCAAAAAAGTTTGTCTGTCCTTCCTCTCAGGTCTCTGCTGGCCTTAAGACCTATGGATCTGTGAATTACTCTGAATTTGCTAAAGGGTCTGCGTAGCATCTTGTGTACCCCAGGTAGATAGCCACAAGGTATTTCTGTGAATGTCCTTCCAAAGTCAATGACTATAAGCCAGGTTTCTTGAAGCCTATCTGAAAGAGAATTGCAGTCTCGTGCTCATGAAGCAGCTTCTTGCAGCCTTTCTATGGATGAACCTTGCTCTGGTTGTGCCATCGTTTTCTTGTGTTCCTTTGATAAGTTTCTGATTTTTTTTAAACTTTAAGGGTTCCCTTTTGTACATATCTAGTGTGACCAAATCTTACCCAGAGCTTGAACTGGTAGGGCCAAATAAAGTACCGCAGGGTAAAACCTGTGTCAGCTCAGAGCCTGCACCCATAAAGCTGTTTTTTTCAGCTGCTGCTGAAAAACTTGCTACTCATGTAAGAAAGGATTTCAGATTTGAGCAAGCTCACTTTACCAACCTAACACATAACTATGCAACAGCAGATGAGACCTCCCAACGTGAAGAGTTGAAACTTACTAAATAGGCCTGGGGAACTCACCTGGGTTATGCTGATTTTTCAGTACAGAAGAAAGTCTAAACATATTCTCTCTATTGTCACACTACTTTCACACAATAGCAATGGCATTCACTCATGCCGGTGCAATACGTAGATTTCTTAAATGATAAGTCTTTGGTAAATGCACTGACTAATTTACTCACTGAAAGTCCAGATTATCCAGAAGCTGATTTTGGCCAGATCCCAAACTGAAGTTTGATCTGCTGTGATATATTTTATCACCTTTATGTTCATCGTGTTGTCTGCTCTCTTTTGGTCCAAAAAGTGCTCCGGTCATCTGCTACCAAGGCTTGCCTGCAAGTTTCATGTCTTTCCAGTGACTACTACAACGCTGTTTAAGGTAGACATTTTCTCCTTCTGAGATTTTAGTAAGTAGAAGACTCAAGAGTATGCTTGATCCATTTGTTATAATTGTTGTCCTTGTCACCTACTTACTGTAACTAGAAATATTTCTGTTTCTACAAATCGTAGTTCAATTGGCCTGATGGAAGTATCCTTCTTCCCACCTCAAGAAACAAATAAACAGAAAGGTATCCTAGAGCAGTTTAAAATATAACATTTTGATCATTCACATAGAACAAACATTGGTTTAATTCTTTTCTGGGTAAGTTGTTCTAACCCCTAAGCTAAGCTTGGAGGAGCTAAGCTAAGCTAAGCTAAGCTAAGCTAAGCTAAGCTAAGCTTAGAATAGAATAGAATAGAATAGAATAGAATAGAATAGAATAGAATAGAATAGAATAGAATAGAATAGAATATTTCAGTTGGAAGGGAACTACAATGATCATCTAGTCCAACTGCCTGATGAATTCAGGGCTGACCAAAAGTTAAAGCATGTTGTTAAGGGCATTGTCCAAATGCCTCTTAAACAGTGACAGGCTTGGGGCATCGACCACCTCTCTAGGAAGTCTGTTCCAGTGTTTGATCACCCTCTCGGTAAAGAAATGCTTCCTAATGTCCAGTCTAAACCTCCTCTGGTGCAGCTTTGAACCATTCCCACGTGTCCTATCACTGGATACCAGGGAGAAGAGATCAGCACCTCCCTCTCCACTTCCCCTGCTCAGGAAGCTGTAGAGAACAATGAGGTCGCCTCTCAGCCTCCTTTTCTCCAAACTAGACAAGCACAAAGTCCTTAGCCACTCCTCATAGGACATTCCTTCCAGCCCTTTCACCAGCTTTGTTGCCTTCCTCTGGATGCATTCAAGGACCTTCACATCCTTCTTAAATTGTGGGGTCCAGAACTGCACACAGTATTCAAGGTGAGGCTGCACCAACGCTGAATACAGTGGGATAATCACCTCTTTTGACTGTCTAGTTATGCTGTGTTTGATGCAAAAGGAAACATGAACAAACAGGGTTCACATCTGGAATAATAATAATCATCATTTTGTACTGGGTTGCAGTGGCTTAAAAAGAAGTAGTGGAGGACAATACTTACATTTTGACTGCACTTAGCCTATGTTGAAGCTTTCATAGGTGTATTAATTCAGTTGTTTCATTTATTTTCAGCATAATAACCCTTGCTTGGTAACAAAAGGTCCAATTAAGCATTCAAATTGTTCAGTTTTGCACAAATGAAATGCAGCTAAGCTGCAAGATACAAAATCTGAACTCTAAAAAAGTCCCCAGCTGTGGTGCTATTGGGAATTTTGGGGTTCCAGACAAGCCAGACATTGGCCAGATGTCAATAGATAATGTTTAAAAAGGCCAAAAATACAGAAAAGCTTTTAAATGTTGTAAACTGGAAAAGTTGTAGGAAAAGCTTCTTTTGTTCCCAGGAAACAAGGACACTTAGGGCTAATCTAGTCCAACAGCTGGACTGGAAAACTTGGGAGAAGTGTGAGTTAAAGAAACAGATAAAACAGTTAAGTGAAGCCTTTGCATGAAAGCTGGGACTTCAGAAGGTTCCAACTTGTACTGTTCCTCCAAGGCAAATCAGTCCTCTGTTAAATCAGTCCTCTGTTTCTCACAGTCATTGCAAGGGAGATTTCAAGAGCATCGCCTTCACTTTCATAAAGGTTATGAAAACTGTTCTGTCAGATTTTATAAGTTTTATTATTTTTGTGGGTAAAATCAGGTTGGTGAGAGACAATTTGTATTTGAACATGGAGACTTGCCCATAGAGTTTATTAATTCAGAACCTCTCCTTGGTGTTGTGCTTGCCAGTCTGCATAGAGGTAGGACTCCGAGACTGGTTCCTCCTGCTGTCATGCTTCCAATGAGCAGGATTTTAAAATTTGGTTTTGCTTCTGTTTTGAATGGACATGAGAAAAGGTTTGCTCCCTCACTGCTGGAGCTGTTCAAGTTGAAAGTTGGGAAGCACCTTGTGGCTTGCACAGCTGTGCTGTACCACCTGCTGCAGACCTGGGAGAAGATTTCAGCCTCAAAGCTTTCTGGCCCTTTCATACTTGGCTTTATATTCACTTCAATATTATAGATAAAAATAAGTTGGAAAATAGAGGCGAGCATTCAGAAAAGGCAACTTAGCTTTGAAAAAATCACTTATATTAGCCATCTGATGTCAAAGTTTTAATGTACCTAGGACATATAGTGTTTTTCACAGGTAATACTTGGAGGGCTGGTCTGTATAGACCAGCATACATTTTGTGCCAGGACAACACTCCATGTTTTATCAATGTAATATAACAATAGTAAGTCATATAATATCTAGGTTAAACACAGTTCTGTGAATTAGAATGCCTTTAAAGATAATTTCTTCCCATTCTCACATGACTGCATTTTAGAAGCATTTTTACCTTAGTTTAATTCTATCCATGTAGTAAAAGCAGTGCAACTTCTACATGGTGACTAATCCTTATCTATGTAAGTTTAAGGCAAAGATGACCAATTGGTGTCCCAAGGCTATGTTAGGTTGCAGTGTGTTGTCGATCTGGTGCCAAAGCATTTCTGGATGGTCAGTGAGTCAATCTACCAAGTATACTGTTGTGTGTGTGTAAGGGAGTATAGATCCAGATTGCATCTGCCTAAGGTTTACTAATTCATTATAGCTCTATGCATGCCCATCTGGGAATAAAAGTGCCCCCTAGCATAGAAAAGTTGGTCACTCCTTCAGAGCATTGACCCAATGTACCTCCTCTGTCCAGAGAGGTGGAAGAATACTGGTCTTTGAGTAGAGGTGAGTGTTTCCAAACCAGAATGGTACTATAATCATAAATGAGGGTGTACATTAATTTTTCCTCCATGTTTTCATACGGGCTGGTTTTGTCTCACGAAGTCAGTATCCAGCTCTGTCTAATAAATACATATTACATTATGGCCCACTCCCAGAATGGATCAAATCATATACACATCCCTGCTGGCTCTTTTTCTGATGATGGTTGACTCAGTGACTGAGCCCCAACCCCATGTTTACTAGCTATTACTGGTATTGAGCTTGGATATAGGTATTCAGCATGAAGAACAAGCTGGCTTCTTTAACCAGCTGGGAGGTTGACCTACCTGCCCAGAGACTGGGGTTGACAGTGCCCTTTGTCAAGCTCCGATTACAACAGCACTGGCAAAGCCACTGTTGTGTTTGCTGCTTGTTGGTTTCTGATTTGCTCTGCAGTGCTGTACACTGAAATGAAAAACATCTGTTCGACTCACGCTCTGTTTAGACTGGTTACAAAAATGCATGATATTATGCAACCCAGACCTGTGATCTTATTTCTCCCTCTTCTGAAGCATTTCATATTTTGCCTTTAATCACATTGGACAGACAGCTGGACGGCTTCCAGGTGCCATTTCTCAGATGGCAAGCCTTGTTGCTTGACCCTTCAGCACAGGTCAGCCTGCCACGACCTCATTGTTTTGCAAGAATGTTTTGTGTCCTTTTTGCTTCCCTATCCATGAAGCCGAGCAGCACTAGCTTGTGCCAAAAGACCAGATGTGGAAGATGGTGAAGTTCTTCCTGAAGCACAATGAACTGGTTCAGGCAGTGTGTTTAGCTCGCTTACTCCTTGGGCTATTCCCATCTGACAGTGCAGGCTTTCCAGCAGGCAGGGCAGAGCTGATAACCCTCATCCCTCAGCTCCAGGCAAGTCTGCCTGTCCCATGACACTTGCAGGAGATGATCCACCTGGGGGAAGCAGTACAATGCATCGTGGCAAAAGGAGTTCAGCCCAGGAGTTCTGATGGCTTTGCTCCTATCATCCTCTTTGGTGTGCTTTTGGTAAATTACTCAAACGTGCGTTTTGCCGGGCTGCCTTTTCAGCTCGAAAGTGAGCAAGTTTTCCAAGGGGAGCGATTGTGAAAAGCTCAACAATGGAAAGTGGCAGCGCTGCCCACTGGCTTTCCACCAGGCTCACAGCAGTTGAAAATCAAGTTTAGCAGCTCAAGCTCTGTAAGTTCAGCTTTTAATTAAAATACATAATTTAATGTGAGAGACCTCATTCTCTGAGAAGGGTACCATTTACTTGGCAGTGATAGGTTAATGGTTGGACTCGATGATCTTAAGGGTCTTTTCCAACCTTAACGATTCTATGATTCTATGATTATAAATGCCCACATCCGACCTGGATTGCTGAAATTGGCATATTGCCTCTATTACATTAGAGATAGCAAACCCAAACTGACTTATCATTGTAACCATTTGCCAAGCAGACAGAGGCACTGTCTTCATTCCAGATGTAAAAAAATGAACTAACACTCATTGGAGTTGACTTATTTTATATGTAAACTGATGCAACAGCATAGCGTGACCGTAAGAAGAGCTGTTGAATGTGAGCCTCCACAATGTCACATCAAATCATGCAAGGCTGTCTGCAAAGAGCTGGGTGGGGACAGTGCTCAATGGACTGTTCTAAACTCCATCTCTAGAGGCTCCCCCAAATTACTGCCACTGTCTACAGATTAGATGGTATCTGATTAGAATTGCTTCTTCTTTATATATGTGGGTGTTTCTATGTTTATGCACATATAAACACCACTTAATATATAGAATCATAGAATCATAGAATCGTTAAGGTTGGAAAAGACCCTTAAGATCATCGAGTCCAACCGTTAACCTAGCACTGCCAAGTCCATCACTATACCATGTCCTCGAGCACCACATCTATCCGTTCTTTAAATACCTCCAGGGATGGAGACTCAACCACTTCCCTGGGTAGCCTGTTCCAATGCTTGACCACCCTTTCGGTGAAGAAGTTTTTCCTAATATCTAACCTAAACTTCCCCTGGCGCAGCTTGAGGCCGTTTCCTCTCGTCCTAGGGAGAAGAGACCAACCCCCACCTCGCTACAACCTCCTTTCAGATAGTTGTAGAGAGCAATAAGGTCTCCCCTCAGCCTCCTCTTCTCCAGGCTAAACAACCCCAGCTCCCTCAGCCTCTCCTCATAAGACTTGTGCTCTAGACCCTTCACCAGCTTCGTTGCCCTTCTCTGGACACTCTCCAGCACCTCGATGTCCTTCTTGTAGTGAGGGGCCCAAAACTGAACACAGTACTCGAGGTGTGGCCTCACCAATGCCGAGTACAGGGGCACTATCACCTCCCTGGTCCTGCTGGCCACACTATTCTTGATACAGGCCAGGATGCCATTGGCCCTCTTGGCCACCTGGGCACACTGCTGGCTCATGTTCAGGCGGCTGTCAACCAACACCCCCAGGTCCTTTTCTGCCAGGCAGCTCTCCAGCCACTCCTCCCCAAACCTGTAGCGTTGCATGGGGTTGTTGTGACCCAAGTGCAGGACCTGGCACTTAGCCTTGTTGAACCTCATACAGTTGGCCCCGGCCCAACAATCCAGCCTGTCCAGGTCCCTCTGCAGGGCCTTCCTATCCTCCAGCAGATCGACACTTCCACCCAACTTGGTGTCATCTGCAAACTTCCTGAGGGTGCACTCAATCCCCTCATCCAGATCATCAATGAAGATGTTGAACAGGACCAGCCCCAGTACTGAGCCCTGGGGAACACCACTCGTGACCGGCTGCCAACTGGATTTGACTCCATTCAACACCACTCTCTGGGCTCGGTCGTCCAGCCAGTTTTTTACCCAGCGGAGAGTACACTTATCCAAGCCGTGTGCAGCCAGCTTCTCCAGGAGAATGCTGTGGGAGACAGTGTCAAAGGCCTTACTAAAGTCCAAGTAGACAACATCCACAGCCTTCCCCTCATCCACCAAGTGGGTCACCTTGTCATAGAAGGAGACCAGGTTAGTGAAACAGGATCTCCCTTTCATATAGAAGAGAGGTTAATGAAAAAAAATAATTAGTGCTCGTTATCTCAGGAGCTGTTTTTTTCCACTGCCCAGTTCATGTCTCTTTTATAAGGATTTCCTCTTTATCCTGTGGTAGACTTTGCTATAATCCTGGGCTTTGCCAGCTGAGATCGAGGAATGGCTCCTTTAATTTACTTGGAAGTGGTCCAGTCTTTGGAGTCTGGATAGCTCTGGTTCATATCTTAATGATTTTCATGCCTTCACATGAATTTTTAAAATGGGAAATACCCTGGTGAGCCCCTGGATCTTTCTCTCTTGGCTGGCAGCTTCCCTGATCTGTTGAGGCAGCCAAGGAAACTTCATACTCCAAGCCATGAGGACCTCCTCTTCCATTCGGGAGAGGAGCCTGGGTTCTAGCTCAGAGGCACATGCACGTACGTGCATGCACATGAGCAGGCATACACCACTTGATTCACTATTTCTCTCATCCCCCTTTCACCTATTAGTGTCCTTTGAAGGATCAGGTTACCTTGCCAGTGGAAATATATGAGCTCGCTGTGTGATATAGCATAACTGCAACAGCAGCTCTTATAATTTTCCCCTGAAGGCTTGTTGCAGACTATGTCGAGTCATTTGTATTTATGACAGCTTGGGGGTGATTTAGTGCGACCTCACTTTGATAAAAGCCATTTAGAGCTCATAAATAAGGGTGACACACTGCCTTCTCGGCTGGGTTTTTAAACAGAGTGCTGCATTTGCATTCCCATTGAGCTTTTATTGTTTGGGGGGTAAGAAAGGGAAGGAGCAAGAGAAAACAGGAAATGGAAGGAGTGTGAGAAATGCAAAAGGGCCCTTGAGAAACGAAGGATGCTGCTGTGCTTAGAGCATCTCTAGCTCGAAACACCCATGATGCCGCCTCCTCTCCGCATCTCCTCCTGGGCATGAGGTGAGGTGAAGCTCCGCTCACCCCAAGCAGGTCAGCCAGTGGGAGAGGCAGATTCTCCAGATCGGAGAGAACATGAATTTAGCACTTAGTTTCCACAATAATAATAAAAAAGGCTTCTATACGTCAACAGGTTTTCTTTTAGCTTGGGTCTTACTGCTGTGTGCTGTACTTTTTACTTAATTTCAAGGAGACATTTCCTGAGTATATTTATATTCTGTAACTAGATTTATAAGGAGGTAGACAATTTATGGCCAACAATAAAAGATACTTAAGCCCAGCATAGAGTTGTCAGATTTTATGCACTAGGCTTAAACTGATCATTGATGGAAGCAAGTAGGAAGATTGTTCTTGGAAAATTATAATATTTTTTCATAATTTGTAATGCCCAAAGGAACCTAAGCATCACAGCTCATTGAATTTCACACAGAGATTAATATCTTTATTTTATAAATGAGGATTCAAACGATGAAGTGTTTCTCATCTTTGTAGTCACTAACAGAGGCAGGACCTGAGCCTAGGTAGGTGTCTTGAACACCAGGTCACCAATCAATCCACTCCCTGCAGCCTTGACTTCCCATGTTCTCTGGTTTTCCTTTCTCTTATGCAACCAGTGTGGATCTTGGTGGCTGGGAAACTTATCTAACACATTCACATCTTTAATGGCATAATTTTTTATTGCAGGGAGGTGAGAACCAGGATACTTGGTTTTGTGTGTGAAGCTGTCCTGCTCATGGGCTTGATGTTCAGGGCTGTGGGATACCAAATAAAACTAACCAAGCAAAGAGTTTTTAACAACATCTGCCTATAGCACTAATATAGGTCTTTTTCAGAATTCTTCATGTGTAAAAGCTTTAGATCTTGTTTTAAAAACTTGAACAACATCACTTGTGAAAGTTACCTCTGAAATCTGTACAGCAAACATTTTAGCATATATGTGTATGTTTGAAATACAGCAAAAAGATTTAAGCTGATCCGTTTTTAAGCCCTTTTAAAGCTTTTTGGAATATTCTTTATAAATTACAGTGATTTTATTGAACATTATTATTAATTTTTGAGATCTAACAAGATAAAGATATCATAAAGGCAAAATAAATCTTACCTGCCCTTCAAATCATTCCTATGGTGTGATATATCGTTAGAATGCTGTACCCAATTATTTAATTTTGTACCTAAACTAATCAATTAACCAGTTTTCCATTATTATTGTTCTTTGGGTTGGATAGTGTTTATATGTTGCGCTGTCAGTTAAGTTTGATGTTTGCAGCAGCAAAACCAATGATTTCTTTAAACTATTTTATTACTAAAAATCGTTCATGTCACAACCTGATTGGGTTTTATATACACTTAAAGAGTTTTCAGAATAGCATTGTGCATGGGGGTGGACCAGCACTACCCAGGCATGGATTCAGAGAGGGAGTTGAATACAAAGAAAGGTTCTGAAGCTGCAGCCCGGGTCTTCTGCATTAACCTCAGCTGGTTCATGTACACCACGTGGCACTGCCACATGGCTGTCCCCCTCTGTGTTTACATTGGGGCTCCTACCTAATGCCTAGGCAACTGAATTCAGAGGAATTAAAAGGCAGTGTACTTTTCATTAAGCAAATGAAAAGAAAATCACAGTCTCTGCCCCGAAGACTGTACACTGTAATCAATGGCAGCATTAATGGGAAACTTCACTGCACTCGGAGGAACAGTAAAACATGCATGATAGGGCCCCGAAGATGTGACAACCAGTAAACTACTTTGCTTCGGCTTCATTAGCCATTAGAGCAGGATAATGGCACTTACCTTACCCCACCAGAGATTAGTTAGTCATCGCTAGCACAAAGTTATGGAGAAAAAAAAGAAAAAAAAAAAAAGAAACATCCCTCCAGTTCTTGCCTTAGTGAGGTTGGCACACAGGTCATGCCACATGGCTCCGGTCACCATCCTGGTTCTGGAGTAGAGGGATGCTTGTGCATGGGCTCTTGGCTTGTGGAAGAGAAGCAATGTTGGGTGCGTGCAAGCTCTGGGCTGCTCCAGCACATGCTTCCCAGCACAAGAAGAAGGAAGGAATTAATTTGCCAGCCTGGTCTTTCACATTTGGGGTTCAAGTGTGGTTTAGCTCCCAAGCAAGCATGTTCGGAGATTGCTGTCGGCTGCCCTGCAGACATTTAGCTGCTCTGCCAAAAGCCCTTGTCTTGGTTTCAGCTGGGATAGAGTTAATTTTCTTCTTGGTAGCCGGTATGGGGCTGTGTTTTGGGTTTAGGATGAGAACAATGTCGATGATACACTGATGTTTTGTTCTTGCTAAGTAGTGCTAAGTAGTTGCTAAGTGGCGCTCACACTGGCCAAGGACTTTTCAGCTTCCCATGCTCTCTCTGCCGGCTGCACGAGAAGCTGGGAGGGGGCACAGCCAGGACAGCTGACCCAGACTGGCCAAGGGGCTATTCCATACCACATGACGTCATGCTCAGTATATGAGCGGGGGGAGTTGGCTGGGGGAGGGGCAACGATCGCTGCTTGGGGGACGTGCTAGGCATCGGTCGGCGGGTGGTGAGCCATTGTACAGTGTATCGCTGGCTTTGTATTACTGTTGTACTGTTATTACTTGTTTTTTATTATTATTGTTATTATTACTATTACTACTGTTCTATTCTTATTTTACTTTAGTTATTAAACTGTTCTTATCTCAACCCACGAGTTTTCCCCTTTTGCCCTTCTGATTCTCTTCCCCCATCCCACTGGTGGGGGAGTGAGCGAGCGGCTGTGTGGTGCTTAGTTGCTAGCTGGGGTTAAACCACGACAGCCCTGCACGGCTGAAACCTTGCTCGGCAATTTGCGCTGCAGAACTTGTCCAAGGCTGACAAAACAGAGGCGTGGAGCAGAATTGACACCGCTGTGCAGGGAGGCTTGTGCAACACCTGTCTGCACCGTGCCTGGCACAAGCCAATGCCATTTATCTTTATAAGCATTTTTATTAAAAGTAGGTCCTAGAGCAAACAGACTTTGCAGTGTGGCTTTTTTCATTAAATGGGCTGATTTGGTCTCTGCTGACTCAAAAAGCCAATCAACAAGACCTTGGAATCTTTGATCCGCTTTTCTACTTAGCTGTTCTCTAAAAGCTCAATTTCCTCTCCTGTCATGCTTTAGAGAGGGGGAAAATACACAGTCTAGTCCCCAAGTTATAATACAATTATTTGGTGCAAGGGATTTTTTTTTTCACTTGAATAAATGAGTTGTTATTTAAAGCTTTTTGATGTAGTGCAAAAGGAGTTATATTTGGTACCAACAGCTGTATGCTGTTTGATTTATAGTCCTTTGGGGTGTTGTTGGTTACAGCAATCCATTTCTCCCCCTTCCCCCACGAAACACACACACACACACACACACACACACACACACACACACTCACTTCAAAGACCATTAACTGGTACTGTTTTCAATTAGAAGGAGACTATTTTTGTTGTTGTTGTTTTCACTTTTCTGTATATCACTTGAAAAAAGAAGAGCAGCATTTCACCACCTTGGCCGTTTCCCCCAGGGTAAAGTCTTGTACCAGTGGCAGCGAAGACATTTGCGACATTGCCAGGGTAAAGGCTCTGCTTTGGGCTGGTGGGTTGATCCTGAACATGGTTCTCTATCTTAGTGTGTTTCATCTGCAAGTAGTAGGCATTGGCAGAGGATTTCCTCCATTTTCCACCTTAAGCAGGTTAAATTGCTGCTGTGAGAACTGAGACAAACTTCCAGGTAATGAATAAGGTGTTTGGAAACTATGTGATGCATTTGGATTAAAATATCACTGTAGTCTTCAATCTGGGCAGAATTAGGTACCTGGGCAATTTTGGGGGCCTTGGGTTTGATTTCTAGCTGGAAAATTGGAGAATGCAATGGAAAACAGTGGAAGAGGGGGATGGATTATGTACAATTCCTTTTCTTCTAATCCTCTCTGAAGAGTAGATCAAATTTGATGTACATTTGGTGCTCTTACTTAATTGATTATTTTGCCTGTCTCTAATTTCTCAGAAATTACTCAACTCTCATCTGCTTAACTATGACTCTTTCTCACCAGGCCAGGGACCGTATGTTGGGGGTATTTCCAGAAGGACAAGGAATCCCAAAGGGCTGTCCTGTAATGCCCTCACTCCCTTTCCTCACCATTGAGGATGAGAGTGGCCTTGGAAGAGCACTGGTGGCTTTTGGCTATTGAACGTGGCAGTCACACACAAGTTAAGGAGGAGTTTTTCCATATGTGATGCTATTTTCAGTCAATTCCCAGCATGGTGTTCATTAACTGTAATGGAAGTGGTTGAGCAGAAAGTGTGTTTCTTCACAGTGGTTTGCAGTTGGGCTTCTGTGCCTTGGGAAATGGCAGTGGGACTTCCCAGTCTTGTGGACTAAAACGCAGGGCACATTTTAGAGATGATCCAAGCTCAGCTGAGCAAAGTAATAAGATCAGCTTCCCATGCAGAGGAGAGAGAAAGCCCTGCTTCTCCAAGAATCTCTATCCCAGGCAAGGCTGTCCTACTGCTGCCATTTAATTTGTTTTAATCCGATACGGGGGGAAAAATGGGTCTTAATTAATTGCCTTCTACTCCAGGCTCAAGAGGAAAACCCGCTTCGGAACAAATTAATGCAATCAAAATCTGCAGGTTGTGAGGCTGCTGGCAGAGTTCCCTGTTTGCGAGTAAATGAGTGCAGGTTTCCAGCTCTCAAGGATGGGAGAGGCATTTCTGAAAGATGGTAGCTGGAGTTGTGGGCTTTTGGTGAACATGAAGAGCTGGAAAGTAGGGTGGCTTCCTCCTGTTCCCTGCTTCCCTCCAGGGAGCACGACTGTCTTCAAATCCTTTCCGTAACTGTTGAGTCTGAGTCAGAGTTTAAGGAACTGGATGATGGTGGAGACCAGCCCTGGTGGAGATGGGTGGCTGGAGAGGAGCAGAGATGCCCATGTCATGTCACAATGTTCTTTCTCTGCTCTCACTGCAACTGTGTTTCATCCTTTCCCTGCTATCTATCTGTCTATTTAGATAACTAGCATTATTTTTCCCTTCCTGCTACCTCTGCAGTAGTGATGGGGGCACCAGTGCCTGCCTACTTAACCCAATTTCTGGAGTCCCACATGTATTACATTGTTAGTAATACTTTTCTGGTATGCACACGTGGTGCTTTGTACAGTTGCACATTGTGGACTTGCCAGGAAGGGTTCTAGGCCACAGAGATTGGCAGGAGGCTTGGGGAATGCCCGCACATCTTGGTGTGATGGTAAATACCTTCGAGTTTTAGTATTACTTTGCTTGCTCCAATGACCTATTCTGGGAAAGGCTTATTTATCTAAGGATCAGTTTAATACTCTAGTTCTCAGGGCTGTAGAAAATATTTTTTCTGCGTTGCTGAGAGACTTTCTATTTGTTCTATAATGTGTTGTTTTAGTAGGACCTACAGAAATACAATATTTCAAGCTTCATAAATGAATTTGATAGCAGCACACAAAAAGAAAAAGATTGTTCATGAGGAGTTTGATTTATATTCCTTTGACAGTTATTTTGCAACTTTTGTCTCTTTTCTACTTTGTCTATTCAGGTTTAGTTGAAGAGGGAATAAAAAGTGGTTATTAAATGAGGAAATTGATATTTTGCATACATATGGAAAAAAACACCTATTTTGAGTCGTGTGCATGTCGTCTGCTCGCTGGAAACCAGGGTGGATATCTTATGGATGTCTCAGTATGCCTCATTTCTGCATTACTAATTGAGGACTTTGAACCAAGAATATCTGGCTTTAAGTTAATAAAAAGCAGTACGTGCTTATGAACTGGAATAACATCTCTGCCACACATCCAGAAAAGCTATACTGAGCTTCTCTTTGCATGACACACTCTTGTGATGCTTCATACAAGTTCCCAGCAAGGTGCTATATTCTTCTGAGCTAGCTGAAGAGGTGACACTATTCTACTCTTGCTACTATGCAGCCATCCTAAAATAGTGGCTTCTGAATTATTCAGGCATTTGGAGAGAAGGGAGAGAATAAAAAAACATATATTAGCTGTGCATGTTTCTGCAGGTATATGAAGCCATCAAAAGTTACAGGTGGAAAAATGAAAAATGAAGTGAAGGAAAAGCAAGAAGGGAGGGTATGAATGTCAGCAACGAAGACAGTGAACCCATTAGCACAAAGCAAATGCAAGAAAGAACCTAGCAATTAAGGGCCACTGGAGGGGCTGGTGAAAAATTGTTGGTGTGGTGGGGTAAGTGACAGGGGAAGTCAAGGAAAAAGACAGGGAGGAGCAAACAGGGATGAGGACGGAGAAACCATGCGGTAAGAACTGGGCCAAACTGTGTGCAGTCGTGTTTGCACAAAGCTGTTAGATGGACTTACTTGAGGACAAACGTCTAGGGTCTGCATTATTTCTCTTACTTCTGAATAAGTAGCAGATACAGTTAGAAGGGTGTGTGTGACAGGGCAGCAGCAGTGACTCCTGTATTTGGGTTATTTAACATGCTCCACTGTAACATGATTTCACAGAGTTTTCTCATCTACGAAGACCAGTGTTTTTACATTCCTAATGTTTTCCATTATCAAAGGTTCTCGTGGCCTCTATTTTTTTTAAAGAAGATGTACTATCTCTATTGTTTGAAAAAGAGCCTTTGAATTTTGGCAGGGACAAAAGCTTTGCGTACGAAAACATGCCTTTTCCTCCTCCCATGAAACTCCCCTCCGTTCTGGCTGAGTTATGAGCTGTGCAAGATCGTCATTCCCCATTTCTCATTTGTGTTTCTCAGGAAAATGTTGGCAGTGGGTCGGAATAATAACTGAACACGAATCTTCTGCAGAGCCAGGCTCAGAGTGCTGCCAAAGCAAAAATAGCAAAGAGAGAAACCCTTGGGGGCTCGTGGGGCAGGTGGAGCTGGTGTCTCACCCCTTGAAATCTCCCACGAGCAGTGGTTGTAGCAAGTCTTGCCAGCCAAAGCAGTGCGTATCTCTGATGGTCCTCGATGAAGGAAAGAATGGATCCACTTTTGGACCCAACATAATTTCTCTTTTCTGTGTTCAGGCTACTGAATCAACCAGCTAAAAAATTAGGAAGTTCTGTGTTTATTCTTGTGAGTCCAGCCATGATGTGGGCTGGGGCCCGTACGTGTTAATCCTATGGTGATGTGCCTTTCCTATCCCATGTAAGAGAGTACCTTGCTCACACTGCTGGAGAGACGCCCACTCAAACAGAAATAAGTTTGTACAAATAGCTGTAAAGTTGGGAAATTTCTATTTTTTTGACGCTTGCATTCTAAATATCTTATTGCAGTGGCCAATGTAATAAACGCACCGAAAGTGTCTATATCTATACATATGTATACACATGTTAGATGATATACATCTGGATGGCCATGTAAGCATCACCATATGGGATGTATGCACATTTAAACTTATATAAATTATGTTTTGCGGCGGTGCAATGCAGAGCAGCAGCAGAATCTCAGCCTTTTTTGAGAGGCAAATCTAATAAAAATGCATATTTGCTGACAAACACACGAGAAAACTCCATGTTTACATACACGCACACGGTGCTGAGCGCATCAGTGACGCCCATCAAGTAAAGGTGGCTGCGCGCATCCACGTTTGCTCCTATACAACCACTTTATTTCCTTTTGAATAACAAGGAGGCTCCCCCACCTTCCCCAGAGCTGCGGGCTCTGTTTGTGACAATGCAGAACTGTGTTGCTTGTTGGAATCCCTGCCTGTCATTAAGCAATGCGCTGATTATTCTGGCAGCTCCACTAATCAAGTCCTCATGGATGGAGTCAGACATGGAGAGAATTGAATTTCACCAAGGACGGGGCTAAAGGTTGTTCCATGCAGTGGACAGCTGTGTCTAGTCAAATCGAAACTATTACTCCAAGTGTTACCAACAGAATAGCTGATAGCTCTGTTGTCAGTTCATTTACGCTTGCCTCTTGTTACAAATTAAACTGAAATTGTGGTGCGCCAAAGGAGCGGAAAGTTGGTTTTCTGCCAAGTGACAATTCCTTATATCACCAATTTCCAAGTGCAGCCATTAGAGATCATTGCTAGGGCTTTTTGTGATTTCCAGCGATGAAGATTTAGGATCCTGATTTTCTGCCATGGGCAAAATTCCCATTAGCACCTGCTCTCATCTTCTGATCCCATAGGTTGAAAAGGAAATGTAAAGCTCTGGTAACTGGCCTCTTTTCTCAGCTCTGCTCACAAAGAATAACATAAAGTACAGAATTGTTCCTTGACTTCTCCCACTTTCCAAGTTGTTTTTTTTTCTTTTTCTTTTTTCTCCCTCCCCCCCCCCCCCCCTCTTTTTTTCCCTAATCAGGACATTTGAATTCAGACAGGAGGAAAACTATGAAATATCTTGATTCTGCTACAAACTCTTCTGCATGGAGGTAGGGTGTAGCAGCAAGAGCAGCTTAGCAGCAGTGCTTATATGCCAGTGTTCATCTCAGCCCAGCACAGCATCTTCCCCTGAACCCACTCCTAAGCCATCACCAGGCCAGAAAATGCCTTCGAGGCAGAAACACAGCCTCTCCCAGGATCCTCAATGGGTCCTAGCAACTAAGCTGAAAACCTGGGACTTGACCACATTTGGAATAAACTTGCCCAAAAATATCAATGCTAATTAACTCATGTTATGAATGGATTGAGACACCAGCTGCAACAGAGCATTTTGATTTGGGTTGTGACTCGATAATTAGATGCACATAAGCTGGCTGGGGAGCTGTCAGTCAGCAAGCAGCAGTTTCCTTTGCAGTGTTAGGAAGAAGAACTTTTCCTTGTCCCATCATCTGTTTTGCTGTGAACCTTTGGGTGATGTGCCAGTGATCAAACACAGCATTGAACATGAACCGAAATCCTCCCCTGAGCCACAGCCATGCGACTCCGTGACTTCAGAACTTCACTCCTCATGCAGCTGAGCAACGCTATTTTATTTATAGTGCAAAATGCTCCTCATCTGGTATCTCTTAATGTTAACACCATCCTGCCCTTTGATCCATGCCAGCCTTCCCCTGTTTTCTTATCTACCATTGGCGCTTGGAATGGAGTTTGGGGGAAACTGCGTTCGATGCTGTCATGAAATTATCTAGAACAACACTGATTTTAAAAAAGTATACAAAATTGAAATTGTATATGAGTGACTGTCTGTGACTCTGGTGACATGGGCATCTGTGGTGTTCTTACCTACAGCTGGGCTAGTTGTCCTGGTCTCCCTTTCTAGCCAATGGAGAGAAATAGGTAACTGCAGTGAGATCCACCTATTTCAGACATCATCTGTGTTAAGTGGAAAGGAATCACTGTAGGGAGCCCCTGGAGATTTGTTTGGATGAAGTTGTCTGGTTTTTAGACCTTTATTTTTAACAGATGAGTAAGGAGGTAAATCCTGCTTTTCCTCCCAAATCTGGAGCTTGCATGAGAAGAAAATAACCAGACAGCAACTTTCTTTAATATGAGGAAAGGAAGAAAGTAAAAAGGCAACTTGACTGCTCCTGACATAGAGCCTTTATCAGCTCCATAAATAAAGGGCATATGCATGTAATGGCTGACTGCATCTCAGATTGCAATACCAATGCTTTAAAAGCCTGCTGATAGAGCATCTGCTTATTTCATTACTCCTCCAATGTCTTTGCAGGTAAGTCATGCATTATACAGTACGATGGTACTACCAATGCATGACCAGAGGGAACAGTCTGTAAAAGTTCTGATGGTCCGTTGCTTTCTCTTACCTGCCAGGAGAGAGAAACATAAGGAATGGTGTATTCAGATAATAGGCACAATTTGCAAAATAAAAACCTATTTGCAATGTAGGATTTGCATTTTTTTAAAGAAAAGAGAACAACTCTATCGTGTTACTATGTGAGCTGGCTGCATTTACAGCAGAGCAAAGACCATTTTTAGTAAACTCCTGCTCAGAAAACATACTGAGGGTCTCAGTATTAGTCAGGTGAAAAAGGAAGCATCATGCTTTACTGGAAAACAGATGTGGTGGTGAGTTACAAGAGCTTATAGTGAGCCTTGACATTGCAACAGCATTTTGCAGAGCCCAGGTACAAACTCAGCCTGGCCCTGACCGGAGACTAGCATGTCTTGTGTTACCATCAGTAGTGTGGCAGAAGAGGTTCACTGTAGCAAACACTACACATCAAGGTTATCCCACCAGATCTCCAGCCCACCCAGGCTTTATACCCCCAGCAGTAGGCATGTCATGTTATAAGGGGAGGAGACAAGGGAGGGTCGACCCTTAACTCTTTCCGTACAGCATGTGATCTTCCGGTCACCAGCCCTTATCTTTACTACATTTCCCCCTCCCTTAGCTCCAGTAGTTCTGGATCTTGCTGGGGAAGCTGCGTGTAAAATAATCGATATATGGTAAGACTTATACAGACACGCATCCGTTACGTTCATGGATTTTGCCCAGTCCAGCCAGTAGTTCGTCTCGGCTCCCTCATTACTCCCCCACACCATCAGGATGCATAGGGAAATGGTAACCTGTCAAGATAAGACTCAATAAATTGATTAATGTCTATACGGTCGAATATTTCGACTGGGTACCCATTCTAGCGTCCCTTTTTTGGTTTGCACACACACATACCCACGTCCCAAGCAACGGAGGGAATAAGGCCCCCCCCATTCACGGGTTTGCAGGTCCTGTACTTGAACCAAAGGGTAAGGCCCTTCGTCCTCATCGAGCCAGAAATGTGCCTGGGTTGCAGTCTGGGTTTTATAGGTGTTCCCTCGAATGGTGTGATTTAAGGTAATTAGTGCTGTCGTCAACAGACGCTGTGCCCGAAATAAGGGAGGGTCAAGGGGAGGGGGAACCCCTGTTCCTGGGCTTATCTTTTCCCCCTCCCTAAGTCGGTCGAGTAACTCTTTTAATGTGCGGTGTGCGCATTCTACAATGCTTTGGCCCGTACTGTTATAGGGAATGCCATGACTCAACTGAATATCCCAGCGCGTGCAAAAGTCCTTTGTCTTCTTGCTGACATATGCCGCTCCGTTATCTGTTTTAATTTTTTGTGGGATGCCAAGTTGCGCCATACAGTCCTGCCAATGTAAAATAACTGCGAGAGCATTTTGTTTAGCATGCATAGTCGCTAAAATAACTCCACTGCAGGTATCGACTGTGACATGCAGATACTTACGTGGATTAAAGGGTTCATAAATCGTAACATCAGACTGCCATATTTGGTTGGGCTGCAACCCTCGAGGGTTTACCCCTGCCTCCCAGAGGGGACCTTTGGAACACACAGGACAAGCAGCAATCACAGAGCGAGCATCTTGCAACGTAATGCCAGCGAGCCTAGCTAAACCGCGAGCTCCACAGTGGAGGAGCTCATGCAGGCAGAAAGCTCGCCTTAGGTTAGAAGTTTCTTCAACCGCCAGTACGCTCTTTGCTAAGCTGTCCGCTATTTCATTCCCAGCAGAAAGAAAACTCGGTATGGAACTATGACTATTAACATGGATAGGACAGACAGGAGCGGTTCTCATTTGCAGTGCGGTGAGCAACATTCCGGCAATCTCTGACGTTGCCCCAAGTGCCCATCGGCACTTCTTCAGTAACTTATATACATAGCAAGAGTCTGTGATTAGATCCAAGGCCTCTTCGGGCCATTGAGTGAGAGCCATCCATACCGCCTTGGCCTCAAGATACTGCACGGATTGCCCTTGATCTTGATAACTAATGTGGGTCCACTGACCATCCTCCTGCCATGTAACGACAGCTTTCCCAGTAATCGATGACGCGTCGGTAAAAACTGTGCGGCCTCCGGTGGGTTGTTCAACTATGGCACTAGCTGGCAAAAAATGGAGTACCTGGATTATCTCCCCACAGGGGTGTGGTCTTAGACCTTCAATACGACCCATAAATTCAGCTATCGCCGCTTGCAGGAGCCCCACTTGTGGAAGTACCAACTCCCACTGTGCCAAAGAACAGGGCAATGCAATGACCTCCAGGTCCTTCCCTGTTAAGTGTTGAGTTTGCCTCCGACAGCGGAGAATAAGCTGGGATAATAATGTTGGCCAAGAAATTAAAGCCATCTTTGGTTTGCCTTGATACAACCGAGCAAAAGGCCAGCCTTTTTCACCATTATTTTGAATTAGTAAACCATGGCCAGTGGTATCGGTCATGTAAATCAGGGCAGTGACCGGTTGTTCAGGTGTAAATCGAGCAAGACCCCAATGCTGGGCCCGATCCATAATTGTCCCAAGAATCTCCTGATGGTTTCTTGAAAGAGTCCTTGGAGCTAGCGGGGAATCTCCTCCTTTCAGGAGTTGATATAAGGTAGTCATTTCTGCCTCAGATATTGGAATAAAGTTTCTAAGCCACAATAGTTGTCCAATTAATTTTTGTGCCTCATGGAGTGTTGTCAGTGTAGTCCGAATTTCAAATGATTGTGCTGTCACGCTTCGTGGCCTCAGTTGAGTACCTAAATACTTTACTGCACGCCCTACCTGTGTTTTCCGAGGCTCAATGTGTAACCCATGTCGCTCCAAACTGACTATCAGCTGCACGCGTGCCTTTTCCAGTAACTCCTCTTGGTTGGACGCCAATAACACGTCATCCATGTAATGGAAAATGATGACCGTAGGGAAATTTTCTCGAATAGGGCGTATCGCAGCAGCTACAGCAATTTGACACAAGACTGGTGAGTTTTTCATGCCCTGGGGTAACACCTTCCATTGACATCTGGCGCACGGGTGTTGATTGTTAGGCTCAGGAACAGTAAAGGCAAAGCGTACTCTATCTTCTTCATGCAAGGGAACACTAAAAAAGCAATCTCTAATATCTATAACCACTATTTGATAGTCAGGTGGAATCATGGCCGGAGAAGGGAGGCCCGCTTGTAGCGGGCCCATGTCTTGTATACATGCATTAACTGCGCATCGATCATGTAGCAGTCACCACGCTCCCGATTTTTTCTTTATCACGAAAATGGGGGTGTTCCAGGGACTTGTAGAGGGTTCGATGTGTCCTGCGTCAAGTTCTCGTTGTACCAATTGTCGAACAGCCGCCCTCTTTTCCTCTGTCAATGGCCACTGCTCTACCCACACTGGTTTACCTGTCAACCAGGTGAGTTTTAATGGGCGGACACAGGCAGTGGCCATTATGATAAATTTGTACGCAGCACTATATTCATCTTCTGCAAGCAACATCGTCCCAAGATGACAATGGGTAACTCAGCAATGACAGGGTTACACCATGCTACCCTAGCTTGTCCGGATTCCGGATCCTTCAACATAATTTGCATTGGGTTCCTGCTTTGATGTGAGGTCTGCATGCCTCCCACACCTTGCAGCGAACCTCTCGGTTCGAGTGGCCAATCATCTGGCCATAGATGTGATGGGATTACTGTAACGTCCGCTCCTGTATCTAAAAGGGCTCTTAACACGAGGCGTGGTGTTCCCCCCAACTCTGGGAGCCATGGGGTAACTATAATATCTACTTCTGGTCGTGTGGTCATGTTTAGGGTGAGTGCCACATACGGCGAGGCTCTATCCCCAGCCTCCTCTATTGCGCGCTCCCATCTCCCCAAGGCAGCTGAGTTGGATATTGCATCATTGGGACCGCAGGCGACTGTGCTGGTCCCGGGGAAGGAGAGACTCCCTGTGCCATACATTGCGCTGCTGTCGTCGGGCCTGTTGAGCTGATCACTGGGGCAGGTGGGGATGGCACGGCCCTCAGCCATCCCCTCTTCTCGTTTCCCCAGCCCCATCTCCTTTGCCGACTCCCCGATTTGCACTGTCGAGCTCTGTGGCCTAGTCGCCCACAGCGCCAGCATCGTAGGTCTCTCTCTCCTTCCCCTGTTCCGGGGGTGTTTATTTTTGAAGGGCATTGTCGCGCCATGTGTCCTTGCCCCCCACACTTACAGCACATAAGTCGTGCGCCGCGGCAGGCCACATGGACTGCGGCCACTACCGGTTGCATACTTTGCGCCTGTTCCTGTTCCAGCACGTAACGAATCATCTGTGAAAGCGTGGTCCCTATGGGTAACTGTCTTAGCAACACTGCAGTTTGTGGGTTTGCTTGCGTACGTGCACAGTCAAGCAATATCGCCTCCTTAGCCTGCTCAGGAAGTCGAGCAACCTGGAGCACCGCTTGCAGCCCGTCTAAAAACTTTGTGAAGGGCTCACTTAACGATTGCCGTATTTGGACCCATGGAGGCTCCCTTTTATCAAGAGCCGCGATGATGCGTATCGCTTCCTGGGCAGCTTTCGAAGATGCAGCAAAATTGCGCCCCCGCATTCGCTGAGCCTGTGCCTGAGGAGTTGCGAACTGCCCTTCACCCATCAGCTGCTCTAAAGTCACTCCTGCCATGGGATGGTTGGCCTGTTGCGCCTCAATAACAACTTGGGTGCACCGATTCCTCCACTCCTCCCTAAACAATACCATCATCGAGGGGGTCAATACGGCCCGCATCAACTGAATGATATCAAAAGGTGCAAGCGGCGTTGCAAAAACACAGTCTAGTAGGACTTGGGTTTCTGGGGAATTTAATCCATGACTTTTCACTGTTGTGACCAATTCTTTCACCAACTTTGCATCTAACGGTTGCCACTCATATCCTCCACCTGGGGCTGCTTGGATAGGAAATGCTTGAATCAGAGGGGCCTGGAATCGCACTCCTTCCAAGACACAATTTTTTGCAATCATCTGCCAATCCGTCCCGTTTGCCCTCTCTTTCGGCATTCCCCCTGGCATAAGACTTTCCGCATTTGCCACCACCCCTCTCAATCGGCTGATCAATGCCTCGAGTTCCCTTGAAACCTCGTTAGTCCGTCTCGGAAGCGGGGGCGGATGAGCAACAATCGAGGATCCCTCATCACCCCCTTCGCCCTCACTGCTATCAGAGCTCATCAGGTAATCGTGTACAGGCTCCCTCCACTGTGAGGGAATACCAGTTTGATTTCCCATTGCCCTAGGGATAGGGGTTCCCTCTGGTGGCTCAGGTATCACTGACAGTGCCGGGGGAGCCCTACCACCCCCCTTCGATGTCCTGCACTCCACTCTCTGTGTGTCCAGCACTCGTCGATCACTGGGATACAATGGGGAGTCCTCAGGTGTTTTCCCTTCTTTTTCTCCTTCCCGCCATCTTCCTTCACGTAGTTCACGATACTGCTGGGATCCCACATCAGCCCCCGGGACCCAATCCAGCAACCTATCAGTCAGCTCCCTTTCCACACATTGTTGCAACTCGCCCCAGGGGTATTGAGGAAGTGGTAGATCCGCCGGTGCAGGAGGTGCCGAAGGTTCCGTGGGCGGCCGCTCTAAACTCCCCACTTGTATCGGGAACACCTTTCCCGACTCCTTTGTTCCCGCTGCACCATAGTCTCCCTGCACCTCCCCTTCCTCCGTTGGCTCAGCCCCCAGTAACAACGGTTCCGTCTGTGTCCCACAGGCCACTCCTTCCCAGCCAGCCTGTGTCCCCTCCGAAACTAAACTTGTTGGCTTTTCGTTCCCAGGAGATTCCTGCCCCATCAGCACACCACCTGCAGCAGGTCGGCGCCGCCTTGCCGCAAACCCCCGCTTGAGCACCCTTGTCGTTACCGACTTTAGTACCTTTATGAGTTCCGCGAGCTCCATCGCTGTTGCCTGATCACGTCGGGGTCACCACTGTGTAGCAAACACTACACATCAAGGTTATCCCGCTAGATCTCCAGCCGACCCGGGCTTTATACCCCCAGCAGTAGGTGTGTCATGTTATAAGGGGCGGAGACAAGGGAGGGTCGACCCTTAACTCTTTCCGTACAGCACGTGATCTTCCGGTCGCCAGCCCTTATCTTTACTACAGGAAGCAAAAGAGTTTTAGCTTTATAGGCTTTCCTAATTAGCATCCGTAGCTGAGGAAATACCGTAAGACATTTTACACAAGTATTCATTAGCTGTTGGGTTTTTATAAGCTTGGTTAGACTTTGTACACTTTCTCCCACCATCCCGTCGTGTTTGCTCTTGACAAATATTCCCGCAAACATGTTTGCGAGCAGGAGTGTTTGTGGAAGCTGGAATACTGGAGAATATTCCTGAATAGCGTCTTTAATATTCCCGCTGGAAACCTGCTTCTAGGGATCGTAATGTCCCTCTGTTCGGGAGACAAACATCACCATGTCGTACAGACATTTAGCAGCTCATGAATTGGGAAGAGATCAAGAAGAGTTTTTAGAAAAGAATTTCAAATACATACTTTTAGGCAAACAGCAATCTGCTAATAGTTCACAAATCAACATGCTGAATATGTCAAATGCCTGTTTCTTCTGTAGTGCCCCATATCTGGGATTTAAGGTCACCAACAAATTTCAAAAGCAAAACTAAATATCTTATTTGCTCTCCTCAATTTCAATCTGTGGAAGAAAAGAGGTGTTTAAAAAAAAAAAATTAAAAATCTGGTCTATTTAGAATAGCTTCCATAACATTGTTTCTTATTGACCGATCTCTAAATAAGAGACTCTTGCTCTTGACTCCCGCTTAGATGAATGATTTCTAAGGCTTTTCTTTTTGTGACAGCGATGAATTGGTCGATGTTTGTATTAAGCTTTCCTAAGTGCACTGTTAAATGGGCAAAACTTCAACACTAAACAGGCTGACTGGCTCAGTGATAAATTGAAAAGAGGGGGAAGTGTGCATTTTTAGACAGAAGAATCATCACTGAAATTGTCTGATTGCCATGCAATTGGAGAAGGGCTACGTGGAAAAATGCTTCAAATAGGTACCAGACATTAGCTGCTCTTAAATCAATGAGACTGTGCTTTGAAAAAAATTACTCATCTCGTCAATGCCTATCTTGTCCTAAGGCTTGCCTAGGATCTAAGCATTCCTGATAGTGTTGGAAGCAAAACCTTTAGGCTTTCTTTAAAAATCCTTTAAGTTCCTCCTGTCATCATGACTTGCAAGCAGGCTTGAATATTTTACTTTTCCTCTACATGAGAAAAAGATAAGGACAATTAAAGATGCAAAGAAAAGGAAAGGAACCCTCCCAGACCTTTGTATTATTTTGTCCAGGGTTGGTCTTATTATTAAAAACCAAGTAAGGACAACTGAATTCCCAATTTTCTCTCCTGTTTGCAATGTCAGAGGATCATATTTGTGAGTGATTGTTTCAGGTGAGGATGGATGCCATATTCATGGTGTTTCTGTCCAACAGTAAGTGGGACTTAAGTTCTCTTTATGGGTAGAAGTTCAACCCTCTGTGTTTTCAGCCTGTCAGACATCAGGGCACACTGGCAGTCCCGAGAGAGAATTATAAGGTTCAGAAGTTGCCAGGCACATCACCACATCCATTGAAAGCCTTGTGTTATTGAGATGAAGGTGAGCTTCAGGGTCTAGAGTGGCTTCCCAGCTCCGCCACTGGCTGGCTCCAACCCTCAGCAAACCTGCACCTCCTCTCCGAGCTGTGCAAATGCGATAGTAATATCTGTCGCAGAGGGGATGTTAAGAAGCTTAATTCATTAGTGTTTACAAAGTGTTTCTAGATCCTCAAATGAAGGCTCTATAAACAGTCAAAGTATTACTAATTGCCAGCTTACACTGAATTGTAAAGTGAAAATAAGGATGGCTGGAGGAAAGAGGAGGTGAATTTTCTGATGAGCTACATCAGTCTAGTGGCTTTAAATTAAACAGTTTAGCGGTTTGATTTCCCATTACCATCATCTTAAAAATCTTCAGTCTTTTCTATTGGTGTAATATTTGACCTCCAGTTTACTTTGGGGAAAATCAAGGCGCATCCAAGTCTGTGAGTTGGGCCTCCTATACTAAAGAATAAATCATAGGCTTAATTCGGGTAATCATTCCTAAATGTATACCATGAGGTTACGTTGCTTTAAATGGAATGAATCCTGATTTACAGAATATGACTTCAGTGGTGCTGTTTGATTTACACCAAAATATATTAGAAAAACAATCTTGCACATCTTTACGGCTGAGGCACACACCATGGTACTAATGTTCAGAGCATTTCAAAGCATATGGGTGGGTTTTTCTGTTTGTATGGTTTAGTTTCACGGTTTTTGTCCTCTTCATTCTGCCCTGGCAGGAAAAAACAGACTGGTTTATTCAGTCCTTTCCACTTTCTGAATTTCCTGCAATACCACAGCGATGTCATGCTTGGGTTCCCAGTTGACTTTTTGTTGGCATTTTGGAAGGTATTAGGAATTGGAATAAGTTGGGTAACTTGTGTTGTTTGTATTTATAAGTTGTGTTATTTACATGCATTTTTCTGCAAAGCCTAATTCTTTAGGACCAAGCTCTGTAATAGGTTTCTTCAAAAATTAATCATAGAAATTGAAAGAAACTTACTTAGTGCTCTTTCATTCTTTAAAATACACCACATTTTATTTTTTTCTCAAACCACACTGTTAAAAAAGTAGTGGATAGCCATTTCTCACTTGGCATCCAAAGGGTGAAATCATCATCTGGTATAAATTGGCATAGCTCTATTCAAATCAGAGCGACTACATTAATTCACTCCAGCTGAGGCTCCAGCCCTTAAAACACCAGTGAGGAGAGCGATTTTTGCACAGGATGGATTTTCAAGCTGGGTGGAAGGTTTTGCTGTGTAACCTAGTTATGTGTCTAGGCTCAGGGCTGTGGGAAACTGTCGATCTGACATCTGCAGCATACGCAGCAAATGCTTTGGCAGTTTGAGTTAATGCCTTTTGAATTCACAGGTTGTTTACTTTCAGCTTGAATGTGGATTTGCTTTCAGCCTCAATGGGAAATCTAACATAAGAAGTAATAGGACCAGCCATCTGTCCAAAAGGGTGTGAGGATTCCTGGTTTTGAACCAATAATGGCGATCAGGGACAAGTTCACCCCCTATGTACTCTCTGGCAAATTATTGATGTGCTCCTTGGATTTCTGATGTGGGACCCAGTCCCTCCGGTGCAGTGTGAGCAGGCGTAGACTTAGGAGATCAGACCTGCAAAATGAACACGGTCAACATCCCCTTCCAACGGTTGCTTCTACAAACAAGTGTTGTTCCAGCCGTTTCTTCCTCACTCTGATTTACAACCCATTTTGGCATATAAACTGTGCACCTGTGAAGAGCTCTGCTCCATTATCACTGAAGTGTATGATCTCAGGGGAGCAGTAAACAACATGAGTGAATGGGAACCCCCATCTCTCGCCAGTATTTCCTGCAAGTAAATATCAATCCTTGTGTTAGTCATAGCCAGAGAATGGTATAATAACTAGATAGATTGGGTCACATTTTCAAAAAGCTCAGAGCCAAATTTCTCGACTGTTCAGCACTCTTGAAAGGGTCCAGATTTTTAACTTTCTTTCATTCAAGCCAAAAGTTAAACCCATCCCCCTCTCCCACCATCTAAACTAAGAAGCTGCACAAAAGCCAAGTTTTGACAAAAACGATCAGCATCCTGCAGCATTTAGCAGGACACAACAAACAGATTTTGCAAAAAGCACAGCATGTGATGGATAATGGAGCTTCTCCTGATTCATGCATGTGGACATGAACGGGGACTTGGGCTTCCTGTACCTGTCTTGGTCACCTACAGGAAGTGCCATCATCTTCAGTGAGAAAATACGTAGACTGTATGTCTAGAAGGCTGTGCCCTTGTTCTGGGAGACTGTGTAGTATAAACTCTTGGTTCACACCTTTTCCATTGGCTTCGTCCATCATTTCTGTTGACTTGGATTGAGTTATCCTGATTTGTACCAGACAAAAATCTGAGTCTTGGTCTCCAAGCCGCTTGAATGAGCTGACGACAATTGCTTGCGTAATTAATAAATCATAGGAAAGGCGGGAAAAAAGACTACAATAAATCATTTAAGAACATCATCTGGTCTTTAACAGCAAAATATTCATTCTTTACTGCATGTAGAGTGAATGTATGTGCTTTTAACCTTCCTGAGGTGAATAGTCCAGGGACACAGGATATCTGGCAACATCCTTAAAAGCACACTGGCCTGATTCTGATCTGCCTTACACACTGAGCAACATTACTTGAGATATGCTGGTGTAAATCTGGCCAGAGATCAAAATCAGCCCTGCAACAGCCCTGTTTGTCCAGGGGACTTAAGCAAAACATACTGCTTTCATCCCAACAGCACCATCCCTAGGCTATTTTACCTCAATTACATTCTGATTTAAGAAAACTGGAGACCATCAGATCATGTCCAAATTGTTTTCTTTCTTCTTTCTCTGTCACATTAGGGATACTGCAGATCTGATGAGTTTCAAGATTGGGTGGGGAAACGAGACTCTCTTCAAAGTCCTTATTTTGTTTATTGATTCAATAGCATTCACTGACTAATAACCACCCAAAGCTAGGAGGCTCATTTGAACTGGGAATGCTGTGATCTTGCATGTTATCTATGAGAAGAATAGCCAGCTTACAGATAAGTAGTCTGCTTAAGGTGGGAGAAATCAGGGCTTTTAGCTGGCAGTGTTAGGTTAACGGTTGGACTCATGATCTTAAGGGTCTTTTCCAACCTTAACGATTCTATGAGTCTATGATTAGGGAAGCCAGATTGTTTTTCTGCCAATTTTCAGGGAGTCTTCTTTTAAAGTTTTCCCTAGAATCACAGCACTGTTTTTCCTTATTTCCCTCGTATGTGTGCAGTCATGAGAATCAGGATGGCTTGAAATTAAATAAGCACAGTCCAACCTTCCAGTCAAAGACTTTGCAGTTTTAGGTTTTGCTTGGAACCAGAAGCAGAAGAGCCAAAACACTGCATAAAAGAAGAAGAAAAAAAGCTGTTTTCGTGGTATTTTTGGCATAGGCAACTGCTCCGAGAGATACTGGAAATTCTGCAAGAAGGGTCTGTTCTTCAGACATTTCCAGCCCTGCTCTGAAGATTGAGGGCTTTAGATAAGAATCTGAATGTGGGGATCTTTATCCAAAACAAACCATCCAACCTTTCATAGTTCACCCATTCCTAATAGTGACTTCCCACTTTGCATCTCTCCCCGTGCACTTGTGCACGCACATAATTTCTTCAAGGCATTCTAAAAGCTTTTTGTTGCCTGTAACATTTTAATTGCCTCTTGAGCAAGATTTTCTCCTTGGTGAAGAAAAAGAAGAATATGATGAAGTGTCCCATGCTGCCCAAAGGATTTTCTCTCAACCTCATCACACACTTTAGGATCCCTTCCCTGCCTGTTTTCCTTTGCCACATCTTCTCTGCATTTTGCATGAATGTTTTCTTTCTTTTCCAGCATGGAAAAAACCAACATCCCCCTGCTCCCTGGCAGCGTGGGTGACAGAGATGGAGAAATCAGCACAGTGTCAGCAAGAGTTTAGCCCCGCAGCTGGGACCTGAACTTTCAGCAGCAGAGCACAGTGCTGGGTCACTGCACTAAAGCAAGCCAGACTGATACAAAGTGCTTGCTCACCCTGGAAAGGGAAGCATCAGAAGCCAGTTGATAAAAATCTTTAGGCACCATCTATTGGGAGCTTGCTTACAGCAGCAAAGGCTGAGTTTTTCCTGGGAAAGATCACCACAGAGTGTATATTTACTGTCGTAACCCCCAAAACAACACAATATTTGGATGCTTGCTGCACTGGGGGGTTGTAGTGTAGGGGCAGTGTAGATTTTAGAGCTGTTGAAATGAGATGGAGCACATGGACTCAACGTGCTGCATACTGTGTGAAGCTTTCAACTCTGGAGACCTGAATGATCATGTCTGCCAAGAGTTAATATGCTTAGAAAGAGGATGCTAAAATATTCTTTCCCACTCCAGTTTGCAACCGAGAACTTGTTAGTCTGTAATATCTTTTATTTATAGCACCTTTCAACTCAAAGGATCTGAAAGTGCCTCTATCTGGGAGTCACTTCAATGAGCTACAGATACCTCTGGGCAGGGATGCTTCTCTGTGGGGGCCTCCGATTGAGGTTTCAGGGTCTGCTTTGCCATGGACACATGCGAGGGACCCAGTCTGCCTTGCCAAATGCCAGCACTTGGTACTAAATGCTGGAGAGAAGGGTAGAAACCACCCTAAGCCTGAGGAATAGCAAAGAGAGAAAACAGACATGTAAACCAGCTGGGAGAGAAGATTCGGATGGACACCGGCTGACTTTGGAAGCAGATGTTGGGAGGAACCATTGCCAATGCTGGATGACATCCTTATGCAAAGGGCCTGGGACAGTGAAGCCACAACTCAGAAGAGGGGATCTGGTAGCCCTACTTGGATATTGCTTCATCCAACCCAGCCAGTCCCAGCCATGCTGCAGTGGCCTGGAGAAAGCCCTAAGATGGACCTTGCGCAGGTGGACCTGTGTCCCAGTGGCAGAGGTGCTCCTAAGGGCACAGGCCTGAGGCTCGGTTTAAGTATGCAAATGGACACGTCCCTTAATGAGTGCAGTCACAGCAGGGTATCTGCTTATTTTAAGTCCACTTCAGCGCCTGCCCATCAGCTGCTCCACATGCAGCAGCTGGTAGCAGCCGAAGGACCAGCTCCTCCATGTGGCTCCTGGCAGCTAGAGGGTGTCATCCAGCCCTCCACTTTCCTCCTGCGTTATACGTGCAGGCCAGGGAAGCAAAAGTCAGACCAACTGATGGGTTTATGATTCCAGCCTGCGATTTCTGCTTCATCCACAGCCAGGTGAGATTTTGCCAAGATACATACTAGGCAGCCGCTCAGGACACTGCTGTTTTGTCTGTACCACCCTGAGCATGCTGTCTGTCTGTCTTCCAGTCTGTCTCTGCGACCCCACTTTCAAGCCGGTTGCTCTGCTATTCCCCTGGGTGGCCAAAGCGTGTTTGGCGAGAACCAGCCTTTTCCTGGCACTTTTGCTAGGCCTCCAAAGTGGCTCATTGCCACAGGGAGCAGAGGCATCAGGCCTGACATGCAGCAAATGCCCATCTGTTTCACCACCCTCTAACTCCCATGGCTTCCAAGGACCCCTCTTGATGTTTCTCAGTGGTCAAGGGGGTCCAACCAGGCTCATAAAAAGCCCCACAGACACAAGCGGCTGCTTACGGGGCCGTTCACTGCTCTGGGTCTCCAGCTTGGCTTGCAGCTTAATGCACTCATGCCACCACGCTAAAATCCTTCTCTCATCTTCTCTCCTCCATCTATGCCCCTTCCAAGCCATCCCCAGCATCAGCATCAGCATTATTATATTTTTTCTCCAAATCTCTTTCCTCCAGGCACCAGACAAGGTGCATTTTACACTACTTTATCTCTGCCAGGCATATGTCAGTGTTTCAAGGTCCAGTTTAATTGGAGTCAGGTTGCTGGCTGAAAGTTGGCTCTTTTGGGTCCTTTCCATGGAGAATATGCATTTTGCCTCAACCATTCTCTGCCTCCCAACCAAACCTGTCTCCTCCCTCCTGTGTGGAGAAGGCTCGGTCTTGCACATCCTGCCATGCACAAGGGTCATGTTGCTTGCTTTTAGGGCATCTCTCTCTCTCCTTCTTCCTCACAGAAAAGCATATATATGTTGTGTGTACCTGTCGGGGTTTTTTTCCCCCTCTTGGTTCATTGAGTGTTACATCACGTTTAACTCCTTTTGGTGCTCCTTCCACACGTGATGCTTTGGATATGTGGGTGGGACTAGGAGGGAGCCCCTCTATGGACAAGTTAAGAGGGAAAAAGGGAAGAAAAAAGCTAAAAAGAAAAAAATAAAGGAATAAATATTTGGGAGGAAGGCGTTTAAGAGGAGAGAAAAACAAATCAAAGCTGGTGCCAGGCTGGAACTGGCAGCTGTTTGCCAGCACAGCAGGCTGAGAAGTTGTTGGTGGAAGCACTCAGTGTCATGTTTGGGTTGCTTAAAAAAATACACCCTCCCTCCCTCTCTATTCCACCTCTGTTTTTCTCCCTGCCCCACAAGCAGGAGGAGGAATTCAGTTGCCAAACGCAGGCTTGCAGGAAGTTTGTATTTACAGCAATGCCAAGGGATGCAAACAGAGTATGTCCTGCCCCGTGACACGTGTGTGTGCACATGCATGTGCACCCATGAGCACTGCAGCTCGCCTGTACTTGGGCAGCTGTGAGCTGGATTGGACCTGCCAGGCATGTTGTGGAGGCAGTGGCTCTCTGCTCTGAGCAGGCGACAGTGCATTGGCAACCATGGCACGATTTTTTTTGCTGATGTGAGGGGAGGAGGTGGAAGAGCTGGGGATGGAGGAGAAAGGGGGGTGGAAGGTTGTAACGCTTGGCTGGAAAAATTTAGAGGAGTACAAAGGAGTGAGCGATGAAAAGGGGTGTCAGGAGGAGGGGAAGGAGGCTGTGAACAGGCTCTTCTGGAGGTGGGAAGAGATTTATGTTTGCCAAGTGGGTTCAGTTGGGAGAGGGCTGGGAGGGTATGGGGTGCCGCAGAGGTGAGGCGGGGGGTGCCGTGGGGAGTCCGATGGCCCCGGTGGCAAAGCGGCAAGGCTTTATTTTCTTCCTTTCCTTCCTCCTCCCTCCGCTGGGCGCTCGGAGGAGAAGGCAAGACAAAAAGCTGAACCAGTGCCAAGAAGGAGCTGCAGCGACTCGAAAATGGCACTCTGCGCCGCACTAATATTTTGAAGCTGGGCTGCGCTGGAGAGCAGCGAAATGTGCTGGGAATGAGAATGGCTGCAGCTGTGGGGCTGCCAGCTGGGCTCAAGGGTGTTCTCCCACCTCTCCACTTCCCCTTTGCCTTTTAAATGTGACCCTCTTCTCCCCCATTGTCCACCCCCAGTGATATTTAGGGGTTCTGGGAAAAAGAAGGGACCCTTGCTGGGAACTTGGGGTAGAGAGGGAGCAGAAGGGGGGCAGACCCTTGTACTCTGGGGCTGGTGCAATGTGGCAAGTGCCTGGCAGAAATGCTCTGCTTGTAGCTGGTCTTTAGCCCATGTTTGTTACGATGCTCACTGGAAAGGATTATAAGCAGGGAAGGAGTGAGTGTGCTCATCCCCTCCTGCCATCTCCGTATTGGGGAGGGATTTTTATTTTTTTAATTTTCTTCCTAGGGAGGAAGAGGAGACTTGATTCCCAGTGAGTTTTCTGATTGTTTTCCTGTTGCCACTCCTTCCCCTCCTCCTTGCTCTCCTCCTCCTCCTCTCTCCGTACCCATAAGGCTGCTCTCATGGCTCTGTAGGCTGATGCAAGGTTACTTGTAGGACACACAAGTCTCTGCAAGGTGCAGTGTCACCTGTGTCGGTGTTCCCCTCCGCTTCTCATTTGCTGGGGGAACGACACAACTTCCAGGTAGCTCCATGGCTCAGCTGAGCTGGTTAATGCAGTGTCAGTGCTTCGGTTGCAAAAGCCCCTTCCTGCAAAGCCTGCCTGGATAAAACAAAAAAACAAAAAATCATATAGGGCTGAAACTTCTACAGCATTTCATAAGGTTGATTAATTTGCAAGGGATGGGGCTGGACTTTTGCTGTGATTTTTGTCTGAAAGAAAAGGTTTTTCCCTGTGTTGGTTCCTTCTTCCTTCCAATCACAGAATAGAAAAAGGTACAAGAAAATACCTTTTTTTTTTTTAGATAAGGTTTTGATTTTTTAAAAAATCTTTTAAAAATTGTTACCAGCACAAGCATTCTTGTAATAGTCCAATAGTTGAAGCTGAATGCAAAGATCTTCCACCACATGCACACACATACTCCTCTCTGGATCATGCTGGCATTTGGCTCTGAAGTTTAAGGTTAGCTTTACAGAAATTGGAGACTGAAGAAAGAGAAAACCCCTGCCTTTGGGTTTGAAAATGGGTCCAGCTCCTGTTTTAACAGCAGTTTTAGTGCTCACACAGCCAGCAGGTCAAGTTCAAGGAGACCTTTCCAAAGCACAGGCAGAGGCTCATTAACTTGCTGCATCTCAGAAGCTTGTGGGTTGTTGGGTTGTTAGCTTGGCCAGGCTTGTAGTCCCAGGTGTGGGATGATCCCTGTGACCTGTCTCTCACCTGCAAACCATTCCCTAGTATATATCCAAACCACTTCAAATCTCACCTCTGGTTTCAGACACACGGGCCTGGTTTTGGAGCGCCTAATTCTGCTCAGGTAATGCCTTTTGGAAATACTGTGATAAATAGTGAGGAATTTAGGGAGACTTAAACGTGTTTTCCAGCCTGCTTTCCTCACCCTCTTCTTCTCACAGCTCCTTGCAGATCAATGGTCCTTCCTCTGCAGAGGATCGAAAGATCAGTCCCAAATTAATGCTTCTAGGAGGTGCACTCATTTCTGAGGTGATGCTAGCGGGCTTTGTATGTAGTAGGACGTCTGCAGCAACTGATCTCTCACTCTTCCTGCTCTCAGCTGTGCTTTGAACCATGTAGTTGCTGCAGCTTAACTTGAGCTTGCACAGAAGAGATGCTGTTGTCTCTTCTTGTGCTTTTCTCTTTGTCACAAGTGAGGGTCGTGTAGTGCTTGACCCAGGAAACCTTGGACAGGGTGAAGAAACTATGGCAAATGTCAACAAGAGGGTTGGCCAAGTAAATTGGAGTAATCTGTCTGCCATTGTACATGTCAACAGATCCCACCTATTCTTCATGAATAAAGTATAGCCACAAAAATAAGTGGTTTTTTATGCACACATGTGCTTGCTGTTTGCTTTTCAGTTGCCTCTTTTGACTTAATGAGTTGTGTATTTAAGCTACCATCCTCACCAAGGGCACACACAGACCTTGCCTGAATTTCCCAGAAGTCCTTGCTGATAGTTTTGGCTGCAGCTGCACCTCTTTGGCCACAACCTCCTCTTTTTAACCTGAGATCCCTGACCATGGGATGCCAACCTACAAAAGCAAATACCAGGAGTGGGGATTAAAGCCCACATCAAAGTGAGCAGAGGAGACCCTGGCAGCTGTCCTAACCTGCCATGCACATGCACAGAGAATGGCTCACGCTTTTAGATGTGGAGCCAGCTTGTGTTTACTACTGATTTAAACCTCTTAATAATTCAGTTACTGAATAACAATTCCCAACAGATTTATAGAGAGGATCCCAAAGATATGGATAAATATTAATGTAGACCAACAGCATCCATGGGCACAAAGTAGCAATACGGTGTTTGTTATTCAGGAAGGTAAACTGAGGACAGCGAATGAAGACACCTTCCTAAACCTTTATATTTCAGAATGCAGACCTCTTTCATTTCCTCGAAATCTTGACAATGCTCTAGAGTAAGGGAGCTTGTCCATCTTGGCACAAAAATGTTACTCTTGTACTTTCCAAGTGGTCCAAGTAAGCCATTTGGGCAACTTGGTCATACTTCCCAAGGAGCATTGCAAGGCATTGACAAGGCAGCTGAATATCTTTGTCTTTATTTCTCCCTATATCAAAGAAGTGTCTTTGGATGTATTTCCCTGAAACATGATGTCTCATGAATCTCCAGTTGCTTCCTTCAAATCCCTCATCCTTTTAACACTTTATAATGAGAAATGTTGTCTGCTTGGAGTTGTTAGGAGATGACTTGTGTCTAAAAGGGTTAATCCAGAGCACTCTTCCAAGGCTATCTTCCACCCCTTCTCCCGACACCTTCCCCACTTTCAGTCTTTTATTTTTTTGGACTTGTAACCTCACATTTCTCTAATCTAAATGTGCAAATGCTTTGCAGTCACGGTCCAGTAGCTGGGTTAATCTCAGACCCCTGGAGTGGCAGATGGCTGATTTGTTGCTGATTCCAGTTACAGAGAATCGTGCCACCTATTATCTTTGCACAGGCTGCTGTTTAAAAGGATGCCTTGGGCAAAATCAGTGAAAAGCAAAGCAAAGAAAACACTCTCTGATCTGCATCACCACAGGTGAAAATGTAAAATATTTCACCTTTGTGTGAAGGGCTCAAGAGGTGGACAAAGAGGGAAGAGCAGGCAGGAGGGGAAGAAGGGGAGAGGAAGATCTCATTTTCATACCAGAAGTGCAGAAGCACAGGGCAGAGTGGGTTTGCTGCAGTCACGATGTTGAATCACAAGCACTTACCCTGTTTTAAATGGTTTTGCAATGTGGTAATCCTTGGCTTCAGCTCCCTGCTTTAACTCTTAAACAAAGCAGGCGGGTTGGCATCCTGTGACACCTTCCTGCTCTTCCCAAGCCTTTCCAACATGGGTTGTCATAGGAATACATGGCACCACTCCCTGCCATCACAGCTCTTTGCATGCCCCACAGCTGCTGGGGAAAGCCGTGATGGCCCCATGGTGCTGCCATGCTTACCAGGGCTTCTTGGGAGGAGAAACCTATGCATCTGTGTGGGTTAAGGAGAAGCTTGGGGGACCTTCTAAAACTGAATGGGGCTGAGGGTCAACCCCAGCACTGGGTGCTCAGAGGGCCCCAGCTGGCAGGTGGTGGGCACGCAGAATGATGTAATGAAATGGAGAAGGGCAGAGCAAAACTTTGGATGCTTGTTGTAGCAAACACTACACATCAAGGTTATCCCGCTAGATCTCCAGCCAACACGGGCTTTATACCCCCAGCAGTAGGTGTGTCATGTTATAAGGGGCGGAGACAAGGGAGGGTCGACCCTTAACTCTTTCCGTACAGCACGTGATCTTCCGGTCACCAGCCCTTATCTTTACTACATTTCCCCCTCCCTTAGCTCCAGTAGTTCTGGATCTTGCTGGGGAAGCTGCGTGTAAAATAATTGATATATGGTAAGACTTATACAGACACGCATCCGTTACGTTCATAGATTTTGCCCAGTCCAGCCAGTAGTTCGTCGCGGCTCCCTCATTACTCCCCCACACCATCAGGATGCATAGGGAAATGGTAACCTGTCAAGATAAGACTCAATAGATTGATTAATGTCTATACGGTCGAATATTTCGACTGGGTACCCATTCTAGCGTCCCTTTCTCGGTTTGCACACACGCATACCCACGTCCCAAGCAACGGAGGGAATAAGGCCCCCCCCATTCACGGGTTTGCAGGTCCTGTACTTGAACCAAAGGGTAAGGCCCTTCGTCCTCATCGAGCCAGAAATGTGCCTGGGTTGCAGTCTGGGTTTTATAGGTGTTCCCTCGAATGGTGTGATTTAAGGTAATTAGTGCCGTCGTCAACAGACGCTGTGCCCGAAATAAGGGAGGGTCAAGGGGAGGGGGAACCCCTGTTCCTGGGCTTATCTTTTCCCCCTCCCTAAGTCGGTCGAGTAACTCTTTTAATGTGCGGTGTGCGCATTCTACAATGCTTTGGCCCGTACTGTTATAGGGAATGCCATGACTCAACTGAATATCCCAGCGCGCGCAAAAGTCCTTTGTCTTCTTGCTGACATATGCCGCTCCGTTATCTGTTTTAATTTTTTGTGGGATGCCAAGTTGCGCCATACAGTCCTGCCAATGTAAAATAACTGCGAGAGCATTTTGTTTAGCATGCATAGTCGCTAAAATAACTCCACTGCAGGTATCGACTGTGACATGCAGATACTTACGTGGATTAAAGGGTTCATAAATCGTAACATCAGACTGCCATATTTGGTTGGGCTGCAACCCTCGAGGGTTTACCCCTGCCTCCCAGAGGGGACCTTTGGAACACACAGGACAAGCAGCAATCACAGAGCGAGCATCTTGCAACGTAATGCCAGCGAGCCTAGCTAAACCGCGAGCTCCACAGTGGAGGAGCTCATGCAGGCGGAAAGCTCGCCTTAGGTTAGAAGTTTCTTCAACCGCCAGTACGCTCTTTGCTAAGCTGTCCGCTATTTCATTCCCAGCAGAAAGAAAACTCGGTATGGAACTATGACTATTAACATGGATAGGACAGACAGGAGCGGTTCTCATTTGCAGTGCGGTGAGCAACATTCCGGCAATCTCTGACGTTGCCCCAAGTGCCCATCGGCACTTCTTCAGTAACTTATATACATAGCAAGAGTCTGTGATTAGATCCAAGGCCTCTTCGGGCCATTGAGTGAGAGCCATCCATACCGCCTTGGCCTCAAGATACTGCACGGATTGCCCTTGATCTTGATAACTAATGTGGGTCCACTGACCATCCTCCTGCCATGTAACGACAGCTTTCCCAGTAATCGATGACGCGTCGGTAAAAACTGTGCGGCCTCCGGTGGGTTGTTCAACTATGGCACTAGCTGGCAAAAAATGGAGTACCTGGATTATCTCCCCACAGGGGTGTGGTCTTAGACCTTCAATACGACCCGTAAATTCAGCTATCACCGCTTGCAGGAGCCCCACTTGTGGAAGTACCAACTCCCACTGTGCCAAAGAACAGGGCAATGCGATGACCTCCGGGTCCTTCCCTGTTAAGTGTTGAGTTTGCCTCCGACAGCGGAGAATAAGCTGGGATAATAATGTTGGCCAAGAAATTAAAGCCGTCTTTGGTTTGCCTTGATACAACCGAGCAAAAGGCCAGCCTTTTTCACCATTATTTTGAATTAGTAAACCATGGCCAGCGGTATCGGTCATGTAAATCAGGGCAGTGACCGGTTGTTCAGGTGTAAATCGAGCGAGACCCCAATGCTGGGCTCGCTCCATAATTGTCCTAAGAATCTCCTGATGGTTTCTTGAAAGAGTCCTTGGAGCTAGGGGGGAATCTCCTCCTTTCAGGAGTTGATATAAGGTAGTCATTTCTGCCTCAGATATTGGAATAAAGTTTCTAAGCCACAATAGTTGTCCAATTAATTTTTGTGCCTCATGGAGTGTTGTCAGTGTAGTCCGAATTTCAAATGATTGTGCTGTCACGCTTCGTGGCCTCAGTTGAGTACCTAAATACTTTACTGCACGCCCTACCTGTGTTTTCCGAGGCTCAATGCGTAACCCATGTCGCTCCAAACTGACTATCAGCTGCACGCGTGCCTTTTCCAGTAACTCCTCTTGGTTGGACGCCAATAACACGTCATCCATGTAATGGAAAATGATGACCGTAGGGAAATTTTCTCGAATAGGGCGTATCGCAGCAGCTACAGCAATTTGACACAAGACTGGTGAGTTTTTCATGCCCTGGGGTAACACCTTCCATTGATATCTGGCGCACGGGTGTTGATTGTTAGGCTCAGGAACAGTAAAGGCAAAGCGTACTCTATCTTCTTCATGCAAGGGAACACTAAAAAAGCAATCTCTAATATCTATAACCACTATTTGATAGTCAGGTGGAATCATGGCCGGAGAAGGGAGGCCCGCTTGTAGCGGACCCATGTCTTGTATGCATGCATTAACTGCGCGTAGATCATGTAGCAGTCGCCACGCTCCCGATTTTTTCTTTATCACGAAAATGGGGGTGTTCCAGGGACTTGTAGAGGGTTCGATGTGTCCTGCGTCAAGTTCGCGTTGTACCAATTGTCGAACAGCCGCCCTCTTTTCCTCTGTCAATGGCCACTGCTCTACCCACACTGGTTTATCTGTCAACCAGGTGAGTTTTAATGGGCGGACACAGGCAGTGGCCATTATGATAAATTTGTACGCAGCACTATATTCATCTTCTGCAAGCAACATCGTCCCAAGATGACAATGGGTAACTCAGCAATGACAGGGTTACACCATGCTACCCTAGCTTGTCCGGATTCCGGATCCTTCAACATAATTTGCATTGGGTTCCTGCTTTGATGCGAGGTCTGCATGCCTCCCACGCCTTGCAGCGAACCTCTCGGTTCGAGTGGCCAATCATCTGGCCATAGATGTGATGGGATTACTGTAACGTCCGCTCCTGTATCTAAAAGGGCTCTTAACACGAGGCGTGGTGTTCCCCCCAACTCTGGGAGCCATGGGGTAACTATAATATCTACTTCTGGTCGTGTGGTCATGTTTAGGGTGAGTGCCACATACGGCGAGGCTCTATCCCCAGCCTCCTCTATTGCGCGCTCCCATCTCCCCAAGGCAGCTGAGTTGGATATTGCATCATTGGGACCGCAGGCGACTGTGCTGGTCCCGGGGACGGAGAGACTCCCTGTGCCATACATTGCGCTACTGTCGTCGGGCCTGTTGAGCTGATCACTGGGGCAGGTGGGGATGGCACGGCCCTCAGCCATCCCCTCTTCTCGTTTCCCCAGCCCCGTCTCCTTTGCCGACTCCCCGATTTGCACTGTCGAGCTCTGTGGCCTAGTCGCCCACAGCGCCAGCATCGTAGGTCTCTCTCTCCTTCCCCTGTTCCGGGGGTGTTTATTTTTGAAGGGCATTGTCGCGCCATGTGTCCTTGCCCCCCACACTTACGGCACATAAGTCGTGCGCCGCGGCAGGCCACGTGGACCGCAGCCACTACCGGTTGCATACTTTGCGCCTGTTCCTGTTCCAGCACGTAACGAATCATCTGTGAAAGCGTGGTCCCTATGGGTAACTGTCTTAGCAACACTGCAGTTTGTGGGTTTGCTTGCGTACGTGCACAGTCAAGCAATATCGCCTCCTTAGCCTGCTCAGGAAGTCGAGCAACCTGGAGCGCCGCTTGCAGCCGGTCTAAAAACTTTGTGAAGGGCTCACTTAACGATTGCCGTATTTGGACCCATGGAGGCTCCCTTTTATCAAGAGCCGCGATGATGCGTATCGCTTCCTGGGCAGCTTTCGAAGATGCAGCAAAATCGCGCCCCCGCATTCGCTGAGCCTGTGCCTGAGGAGTTGCGAACTGCCCTTCACCCATCAGCTGCTCTAAAGTCACTCCTGCCATGGGATGGTTGGCCTGTTGCGCCTCGATAACAACTTGGGTGCACCGATTCCTCCACTCCTCCCTAAACAATACCATCATTGAGGGGGTCAATACGGCCCGCATCAACTGAATGATATCAAAAGGTGCAAGCGGCGTTGCAAAAACACAGTCTAGTAGGACTTGGGTTTCTGGGGAATTTAATCCATGACTTTTCACTGTTGTGACCAATTCTTTCACCAACTTTGCATCTAACGGTTGCCACTCATATCCTCCACCTGGGGCTGCTCGGATAGAAAATGCTTGAATCAGAGGGGCCTGGAATCGCACTCCTTCCAAGACACAATTTTTTGCAATCATCTGCCAATCCGTCCCGTTTGCCCTCTCTTTCGGCATTCCCCCTGGCATAAGACTTTCCGCATTTGCCACCACCCCTCTCAATCGGCTGATCAATGCCTCGAGTTCCCTTGAAACCTCGTTAGTCCGTCTCAGAAGCGGGGGCGGATGAGCAACAATCGAGGATCCCTCATCACCCCCTTCGCCCTCACTGCTATCAGAGCTCATGGGGTAATCGTGTACAGGCTCCCTCCACTGTGAGGGAATACCAGTTTGATTTCCCATTGCCCTAGGGATAGGGGTTCCCTCTGGTGGCTCAGGTATCACTGACAGTGCCAGGGGAGCCCTACCACCCCCCTTCGATGTCCTGCACTCCACTCTCTGTGTGTCCAGCACTCGTCGATCACTGGGATACAATGGGGCGTCCTCAGGTGTTTTGCCTTCTTTTTCTCCTTCCCGCCATCTTCCTTCACGTAGTTCACGATACTGCTGGGATCCCACATCAGCCCCCGGGACCCAATCCAGCAACCTATCAGTCAGCTCCCTTTCCACACATTGTTGCAACTCGCCCCAGGGGTATTGAGGAAGTGGTAGATCCGCCGGTGCAGGAGGTGCCGAAGGTTCCGTGGGCGGCTGCTCTAAACTCCCCACTTGTATCGGGAACACCTTTCCCGACTCCTTTGTTCCCGCTGCACCATAGTCTCCTTGCACCTCCCCTTCCTCCGTTGGCTCAGCCCCCAGTAACAACGGTTCCGTCTGTGTCCCACAGGCCACTCCTTCCCAGCCAGCCTGTGTCCCCTCGAAACTAAACTTGGCTTTTCGTTCCCAGGAGATTCCTGCCCCATCAGCACACCACGTGCAGCAAGTCGGCGCCGCCTTGCCGCAAACCCCCTCTTGAGCACCCTTGTCGTTACCGACTTTAGTACCTTTATGAGTTCCGCGAGCTCCATCGCTGTTGCCTGATCACGTCGGGGTCACCACTGTGTAGCAAACACTACGCACCGAGGTTATGCCACTAGATCTCCAGCCAACACGGGCTTTATACCCCCAGCAGTAGGTGTGTCATGTTATAAGGGGCGGAGACAAGGGAGGGTCGACCCTTAACTCTTTCCGTACAGCACGTGATCTTCCGGTCGCCAGCCCTTATCTTTACTGCAGCTTGCGACCATGTTCTGCACGGTCATTCCCACAATCAAGGTTTTTCTCTTTTCTCTTTGCTCTGGGAAACGCCACAGAGTCAGATGAAGAATTTGGGAAGAGAGTGTGGGTTCCCTGTGCAGAGTCCAGTGACGAAATCTGTGAACAAGGTAAGAACAAGGGCTTATGGCTGTGAACGTTTTTGTTTCTTCCTTTTCCCCTTCCAAATCCATTATTGCAGTGTTAGACACAAAATTTAGGATGTGCATAGCACAGAAACTGATATTCCAAGCACTAAGCAAAAGAGTCTAAAAAGATCAAGCTAAATAGGGCTTCTTTTTAATGCATACCATTATGATGGTTTAGGTTTTAGAACAGTTTGTATTGTATCCAAAAGATCTATGTGTGAATAATTGTTACCAACCTCCTGACACCAGGACCTAATTAGGAAGTAAGAGCCTTAAATAGGCCATTTGCGTAGCGAGCTTCCATATGCCTACTTGTGCAATTTATTTGCTTCACTCTATTGAGATATAATGAGAATGAAACTCCTAGAATTGCCTTTGACTCTGAGGCTCTCGTCTTCATCTCCTCTGCAGTTATAGCCCACTATTAAGAAGATAATATCTATTTCCCTTTGTTCAGAAAGAAAAAGCTACTGTACTGCTACTCTTATTCCAGATTGCCCAAGTTTCTCTATTTCTGAGTTTCCAATGGAAACAGAATGAGAAATTCCAAAACAACCTGCAGCCTAAGAAAAATGTAAGGCTGTCAGAGAAAGCACAAAGAAGGTTAGGATAGGATGACCTTGAAGGAATGCTACCTACCATATCTACCTCAAAACCCTGCTGAAAATCCATGTTGTGGTATTTCAGTCAATATACAGATGCAATTTGAAGAGTGCTGTGTTGGTTTTGTTTGGCTTTCTTCCTGCTAGGATGTGAGGAAGGGGGAAATGTTGGTACAAGGCTGCCTGACTTTTGTCTTAGTTTTGAATATTTAGCTCAGTCTGGACCAACATGCTCTCTGGAGCTCTCTGCTCATGTTATGTTGCAGAGCATGTTCTTTAAATATGATTTGAGAAGATATCCTTTATTTCCAAACACCTCATACATGCGTGACTCCATCCCATGCTTCAAGTGTCCTGCTTCATTCTTTTACTCCCATCAACCCAAAGTCAGCAAAACTTAAATGTATGATTGAGTACCATTTTCCATCAGGACGAACTTTAGTGAGTGCTCAAGGTTTTGGGTTTCCCCCCACCCCTCCAAATCAGGGCCTTATTTAGTTTCCCAGTGAAAGACAATTCCACTTGCAATGATTTTCTTTATGATAATTCATTTGCATGTTTCCTTCCAGGAATTGTCATTGCCTTCCAGAAGGGAGGTTAGTGCTCGTCCCCGCGCAATGATAACTATAATCAGACCTGTCAGCCTTTACACAGTCTACGCTTATCACTTGCATTTAGGAGGATTTTTCCTGAAGCCTATTACCAGTGCTGCTTCTTAGGGAAAAATAGTCATGATTTTTTCTGCTAATCTTTGATGGGTCTCAGCTTTGAAAGCATGGAGAGGAGCAAAATGACTGCCAGTTGCAGTTAAAGAAACTGTCTATTTGTCCTGGTGTAGAGCTCTGTATCTGGAGAGCCAGGGAGCAGGCAGATAGTGTGGGAAATGCTGAGGGGTTTAATTTGGTTGTGACAACTCTTCAGGTGTGTAGGATATGCAAAACAGTGTTTTTTCCAATGGTAATGCTCACAGAAACTAGCTCTGCAGACCCGCTAGACGAGAGATTCAGGTGGCAGCTGCTTGTCGGCAGTGGTACCCTCTTTCCCTGCTGTTTTGGGCAGCAATTTGTGGTTTTGCCCGTCTTCAACCACTTGGACACAGGATGGCCAGAGAAGCGGCTGTGGTCAGTGCTGGAGGTGACGGCTAGCATCCAGGGATGGGTGCGGTGCAGGACCAATGGACCTACTGCCGCTGGCATACCACAGTAAAGCAGTGACCAACTGGACAATGTGGTGGTGTAGGGTAGGATGTGGTTCAGTGTTTTATTCATGCCAGGATGCTTAAAAATTGTCCACTCTAGTGTTATTCACTGGGAAACACATCACTCCATTTACTAGATTTCCCCCCATTTTCACTCCATTATTCCTTTTGATATGCTAATAAGCCCCCTTTCTTTGGTTTTTGCTTTTTGCTAACTTTAAAAAAAAAAAAGTAAATTCTACCATTTCATTAGTCTAAATGAGTGATGTATCTTTCAATCCCTCCTATGATATCACCATACTCTTCATAATGTTCTCAGAGATCTGGGTCCCTTGATTTTGGCAGAATTTGAGGATGGTCAGCACTTTATAGCTTTTGTAGCAAAAGTAATGGTGGGAGAGTGGGAACACTTGCATTCTCTGCAGTTATATATTTACAATGTGTCGGGATATGATTTGCCTTTGTTTTATTGAAATTCACTGGGAACTAGAGATTTATTTATCAGGTGTCACTTCCTGAAGGAAGATAAATGTCATATAGCAAAGACTTCATCTATTATACCAACAGATTTGAAGGCTTTGCTACTGCATTCCTCTGCCTGCTGCATGGAGTAAAAATGCCTTTGGCTGAACAGAGACAGAGTGATACTTGGCGGTAGCATCTTATGACCTTTTGATCAGCTGAGATCTCAAGCCATATTAGTGGACAGATTATGATGTGATGGAAAGAGAGCCAAGAATAGCCTTTTGTCATGAGATCCTTCCTGTGAATATCCTTCTTCAGTATATTCAGGTGGTTAATCACTAGGGCCAGGACAATCATTTGAAAACAAGGGAGTGAAATACTGGTATAGGCAATCCAAATACACTTAGGTTTGCCAACTACAGGTGGATATTACAGCTTACAGTTTCTCCCTAATATTCTTCTACCCTCCTGTTTCTATCAAGGCTGTGGGTGACCTTGCAATATTTCTGATCACTAATAACTCTATCTTGGCAGAAATATCTACACAAAATGGACCTTGAGTCCTTGGACCACAGGGGAGCTGCAGTCCCCGAATCAAAGGTACACACATGGTGAATATGGATATCTGACTGCAAAGGGAAACATTCGCATGGAAATATCTCTGTGTCATTTTTGAGATAACAACAGTGATGCTTAAACCTATTTCAACCCTTTTTAGGAAAAAAATGCAGGTTTTAAAAATGCACAGCCCCGATAGTATTTTTCTTCTTTACGGAGCAAAACAGAAACAAGAACAACTTTTACATTGATCTTACCTACCTGTCTGCACAGGTTTACTCCTTAAACTTCACTGTAGATTTAAATTAGCCTCCTTTTTCTCTTAATGGCCTATATGAATCTTCAGCCTCCTTGATAACTGGGCATAGAGTAACTCATTAATTTCTGACTCTGCATGTCAGTAATGGTTGTGCCAAAGTTTGATCTGGCTGCTATGACCACTTTTAGAAGGAAGGAAGGACAGACACAAGTTTGTGAAGTCTGATGCAAATGCCTTTGGGTCTGTCTGAGAGTGAGTGCATACCCAGGCAGCCCATGCTGGTTATGGAGTATCTAGCATAGCCCTGTACACGTTAGCACAGGGGTATCCAAGTTGTACACGTTTTGTTTTCTCTTGAAGCCAAACGAGCTGCTTATTTTCCTGATAGGAAGAGGGAGAAGGGCTGGCAGTGTGCAAATACCAAACTGCTGTCAGTGTAGTGGGGATGCTGATGCACCAGGTGGGGAGAACAATAGCTGCCACAGCCCTATGGAAACTCTTTGAAAATGAGAAGGTTATGGAGGTGGAGGAAATGCACAGCAAGACACTGTCTCCTCTTATCTCCCCCAGCCTCTTCAATCAGGTGCCTGCTGGGCTTCCCACTCCTCCTGCCTTTTGCACTAGATCATAGGATCATAAGGTATTAGATTCTGCTGGCATGAAGTCATCCGCCATCCTCCTGGCATTATAGCTTCCCGAGTCAGGGAGCTACCGTGAAATGTTGAGGCTGTGAGTCCACGTGGTGCTTTTAGCTGCAGTTGCCAGGGCCACAGAGGTGTCCAAATAGGAGCTGGGAGGAGGCACCAGCTGCCTGACACAAGTCTCTGCCACCTTTTCTTTGGGAAAAGCAGGCACTGCAAAGGGTGGATGGCAGCCTTGGTGCTGTCTGTTCACCAAGAAAGTGCCATTGCCGAAATACAGCTGGCTCACTATGATAAGGTGCTCCTTCCCAAGCTCCATCTGCAAACCATGAGTCGGTTGCTGCACAGGTGATGCCCACGGACAAGCATTGCAAGCATCATGAGCAAAACCATTCGAAGGGATGGGTTTCTCTGAATGGCTCCCATCTGAGAGTAAGAGCTTCTGATGCAGCTTTGAAACCTTTCCACTGAGAAGGCTTTGTGGTGTGTGTGGTGAAGAGGGTGTGGGTACAAAATATATCCTCTGCCTTCCTCCGCTGCCTTGTAGTGCTTGGATCCCTGTGGGGTGCAGAAGGGTGCCCAGACTTGGGCAACACCATACCAAGATCTTTCCTCTTGGTGTGGGATTGCGTTAACACTGCTGTGCCTTCTGCTAGATGGTCCCTGCCCAGATATAGTCAGTTCTTCTCAAAGTGCTTTGATTCAGCCTCTTGTAGGTCAGAGGGACCCATGAAAACAGATTCATTTTGCCTTGGGCAGCTCAGCACAGAAATTCATGTGGGACTTCTTATGGTCCTCCAGTGTAGCATGGTTAGAGCATATAGCAACTGCTTGAGGTAGGATGTTTTTCTTGGGGTATGCAATTTAAAGTTGCAAATGTTGAAGATGTAGTATCAGGCAGATGACAGTGGTGTGGGATGGGAAAAAGAGGATAGTGGTTTGTTTATGAAGTTAAGCTGCCCATGTATAACATCTTTGTCATTTGAAACACATAACATCTTGTTCCTTGCAATTATTCTTAGATTGCAGACAGCAGTAATCTAGTTTCTCACTGAGTAAGAGTGATATCATGAACCAGCAAAAGATTATTGGTATAACCAAACTTAGAGCCATACAACTCCCTTCTCCTCACTGGAAAGAGGTGATCTTGGGCAGGAAAAGGTGAAGAAGGACATATGTCATACCAATGTCTTAGGCTGTGTCTGTCTTAAGCAAGTTAAGCAGTGTCTGGGAATGTCACTCAGCACGGGAGTGTGACTGGGTATACTCAAACTACTAGACCAGCCCTTGGCATGCTTTTGGTCCACAACAACTAGCAAACTCCTAAATCATTCCTAAACATGGATCAGGGTTCATCTCAGTGAGCCGTTTGCATTTAGCTGCTGTGTTAGGGAAGCTAAGACATGGTTGCGAGCAGAGATACGAACTGTTTGGTGCCAGTTGGCCTCAATACCTGGGAATATTTCTGGGCACATTTAATTTACTAGTGGCTGAAAAGGCTCAGGCCCAACTGAGAAACTGGACTCCATCATCCTAAACTCTATTTGTCAGCAGTGGGAGAGAGAGGGAAGCCACCATCAGAGGCTGAGTCAGCCTCCCTTGGTCCTGACCTCTCCAAATCGTAGATGGCAGCTAAGGCGGCTAAGTCTACAAGGTTCAACACACTGATAGCAGAGAAAAGACTATATTATCCCAGAAAAAGGCTATGTATAGTACAGGTGCATTTCCTGCATATTTACTAGTCACCTCCTCTGCCTCTCTGAGCTCAGATTAAGAGTTTTAAGCCATTCAGTTGTTCTTTCCTGCAACAGTGAGTGCCATGAGTTATTTTTATTGACAGAAAGTATTTCTTTCTCCCTCACCTCCTTTTTCAATAGGTTCCAGTCATAAGACTGGTGTTCTGTACAATTTCCTTTTAATTGTTTGGTGGTTGATAGTTAAATGTGTCCATAAGAGACAATTGTAGACTTATATATAATAAAACAGCTCATGGAAGGATATAGCATTTTGTCTTTCAAATATGAGTAAACCCTTTTTTTTTTGATAAAGAAAGTTTTATTTCGAGTTTGCCCTATCCAAATATATATAGAATCATAGAATCATAGAATCGTCTAGGTTGGAAAAGACCTTCAAGATCATACACACTTTTTCACACTGAATCAAAAACATAGGTGAAAAAAATAACTTTGGCTCGACTACTGCAACCAAAGTGTAATGTTTCATTATCTTTTCTTTCATTGAAATCTGTTCATGCACAAGGTGATCTGATATAATACACGTATAAACATATCAAAACATTTTCCCTTCAAGAATACCTCAAGTGTTTGGTCACAGTGGGGATGAAATTATTGATGTAATTTGGCACATATTTGGAAACATGACCTTAATCTGCAGGTTTCAGTGAAGAAGGTATTTTTTCCAGGTATTTCAGCAAGTCAGATAAGTAAATTATATTTTTGACATAGTAAAGATGTTCCATTTTAGACAAAGGAAGCAATATCCCAGTTGTGTCACTGAAACTCAATGCCCTCTGTTGCTTGTTAAACAACTGCACATTTATTGTTTCAGTGTCCCAGTTTGCTATCAAATATCAATGCACTGCTACATACCAAATAATCAATAGTTCTGTCAGTTGAGTATGCCCTGGAAATACAATATTACTGTTAATATTGATCCACACAGCAGAAATCAAGGCATTAGACTTTGCAGGCATTACTTGCTAGCACCCTGGCTTTTACTTGCAGAGCAACTGTCTTGAAAATCGCTACGGCATGCTACCCCCCAGGGACCAATGTTTTCTGCACACCCTCCTTCTGTGTATAATAATGAGCACGAACATAAACACAAGGGTATCGGTGCACACATGACCTGCAGATATGGTGCATATAGTTTCATTTCAGCCTTCTGTGATTTCTGTGTGCAGCAAACCAGCTGCAAAGAGCACTGGTGAAATCAAGCTGCATCAGCTCTGGTAACCTCCTCTAACAGTGCAGAGCAGCAGCTTGGCTGGCCAAACTAATCAATGTCTCAGTGTGCTCTTCATGGGAAGAGTGAAATGGGCTGCAGACGGATGGCTTGAGATCTCTGGCAGCCTTCTCCAAGCATCATGAGCAATGTCGTTAATGAAGGCTTGCATGGTTTGCTTGCGGAGGTGACTTCAGGCTCAAGTTATCGGTTGGGAGGAAAAAAGCCCTGCAACATTGAGGTGTGCTGGCAGTGTCAAGAGCATCCATTCTTTGCTCTCCTGCCCCCTCAGACTGCCAGGTTGCCTTGGGAGGAAGAAAATGTGGTGCTCCCCATTCCCGCATGTGCCTTCACACACACCCCTGTGAGTTTGGCGGTCTTTGCCATATCTGTAATGGCCTCGCAATGAAGCTGTGAATGAAAGTTTGGCAGATTGATTTTACAATTGTCAGTCTTCCCAGAAGCAGCCCAGAATTTCATTAACTAAGATATAAGCATGATTTTCTATAAGCTCTTTTCAGATTTTACTAGATCCAAATAAATTAAATCAATATTTTATCTATGTGCCACCAATATTAGTTGGCACAGTACTCTTCATATAGAAATACTATAGTTCTGGTCTCCTGTATTTGAGCAGCAGCTGCACTATAAGATGCTACTGTCACTGATATAGTGTTTCTTTAATAAGTGGCTCTACTTCAATAATAAGATTGCTAGGGAGAAAGTAACCTGGACGTGAGCAGAGCATAACCTCAGTGAGGAAAAGCAAGGAGATGCAGGCATTTGGGAGAAGGGAGTGGCTCCACCATGCCATCATGGCTAGGAAAAGGTGCAGGATGGTGATGGAAAGGTAAAAACAGGAGCCTCAGATGGCTGGAAGGAGTTCATGAGAGCCCCTACCGAGGTGAGGGAGGAAAACAGCTTTCCTTACACATGCCTTAGGAAGAGGGATCCAGGATAAATAGTACCCTCTGCAGTGCCTCACTCCTGCTGTCAGGAAGGTGGCTTCATCTTTGATTCACTGTAGTCAGGACCTGCTGCACTCGCAGGTAGTGTCAGGCAGAATGGTAAGGTATGAATGGAGCAAGCTGGTAGTAACAAAGAGCCCCTTGCACAAAGCCCACTGAAATCACTGGGAAGACACCCAGAGGCTCCTTTTTCTTTAGGTCAGTCCTGTCGTAGGAGCCTTCCTTGCTGTGTGGCAGAAGGAGGAGCAGCACCCCAGCCCATATGGCTCCTGACATGGAGCCATCTGAACCCTGAGTGATTCACTCTGCTAACATGGTCATGCACTCAGCTATCCTGCAGGGTCTGAGAAACTTCCCACAGAACATGGAGGAACATGACTAAGGGTGACAAGGGTTCTCTCCTTGGCAGCAGGCACGTGTGCCACAGGGTGTCAAACTTGGGATTTTTTTTTATGATGTTACCAGCTTAGTTTCATCTTCCTGGTGACCTTTACTCACATCGTCAGAGGTCCCCTTGCTGCCAAGGAGCAAATTCATCAGCCTTATCCTTCGTCTAAAAGCTTCAGCTTATCTCCAGCATGGCAAGCCATTTAGCGCCTGGGAGATGAAGTCAAGACAACGTCTTGGGAAGTCTATGTGAGGAACAAGAGATGCATATTATCTCTTACTGGGAGGTGTAGTAAAGATAAGGGCTGGCGACCGGAAGATCACGTGCTGTACGGAAAGAGTTAAGGGTCGACCCTCCCTTGTCTCCGCCCCTTATAACATGACACACCTACTGCTGGGGGTATAAAGCCCGGGTCGGCTGGAGATCTAGTGGGATAACCTTGATGTGTAGTGTTTGCGACACAGTGGTGACCCCGGCGTGATCAGGCAACAGCGATGGAGCTCGCGGAACTCATAAAGGTACTAAAGTCGGTAACGACAAAGGTGCTCAAGAGGGGGTTTGCGGCAAGGCGGCGCCGACCTGCTGCACGTGGTGTGCTGATGGGGCAGGAATCTCCTGGGAACGAAAAGCCAACAAGTTTAGTTTCGGAGGGGACACAGGCTGGCTGGGAAGGAGTGGCCTGTGGGACACAGACGAACCGTTGTTACTGGGGGCTGAGCCAACGGAGGAAGGGGAGGTGCAAGGAGACTATGGTGCAGCGGGAACAAAGGAGTCGGGAAAGGTGTTCCCGATACGAGTGGGGAGTTTAGAGCGGCCGCCCACGGAACCTTCGGCACCTCCTGCACCGGCGGATCTGCCACTTCCTCAATACCCCTGGGGCGAGTTGCAACAATGTGTGGAAAGGGAGCTGACTGATAGGTTGCTGGATTGGGTCCCGGGGGCTGATGTGGGATCCCAGCAGTATTGTGAACTACGTGAAGGAAGATGGCGGGAAGGAGAAAAAGAAGGCAAAACACCTGAGGACGCCCCATTGTATCCCAGTGATCGACGAGTGCTGGACACACAGAGAGCGGAGCGCAGGACATCGAAGGGGGGTGGTAGGGCTCCCCCGGCACTGTCAGTGATACCTGAGCCACCAGAGGGAACCCCTATCCCTAGGGCAATGGGAAATCAAACTGGTATTCCCTCACAGTGGAGGGAGCCTGTACACGATTACCCGATGAGCTCTGATAGCAGTGAGGGCAAAGGGGGTGATGAGGGATCCTCGATTGTTGCTCATCCGCCCCCGCTTCCAAGACGGACTAACGAGGTTTCAAGGGAACTCGAGGCATTGATCAGCCGATTGAGAGGGGTGGTGGCAAATGCGGAAAGTCTTATGCCAGGGGGAATGCCGAAAGAGAGGGCAAACGGGACGGATTGGCGGATGATTGCAAAAAATTGTGTCTTGGAAGGAGTGCGATTCCAGGCCCCTCTGATTCAAGCATTTCCTGTCTGAGCAGCCCCAGGTGGAGGATATGAGTGGCAACTGTTAGATGCAAAGTTGGTGAAAGAATTGGTCACAACGGTGAAAAGTCATGGATTAAATTCCCCAGAAACCCAAGTCCTATTAGACTGTGTTTTTGCAACGCCGCTTGCACCTTTTGATATCATTCAGTTGATGCGGGCCGTATTGACCCCCTCAATGATGGTATTGTTTAGGGAGGAGTGGAGGAATCGGTGCACCCAAGTTGTTATCGAGGCGCAACAGGCCAACCATCCCATGGCAGGAGTGACTTTAGAGCAGCTGATGGGTGAAGGGCAGTTCGCAACTCCTCAGGCACAGGCTCAGCGAATGCGGGGGCGCGATTTTGCTGCATCTTCGAAAGCTGCCCAGGAAGCGATACGCATCATCGCGGCTCTTGATAAAAGGGAGCCTCCATGGGTCCAAATACGGCAATCGTTAAGTGAGCCCTTCACAAAGTTTTTAGACCGGCTGCAAGCGGCGCTCCAGGTTGCTCGACTTCCTGAGCAGGCTAAGGAGGCGATATTGCTTGACTGTGCACGTACGCAAGCAAACCCACAAACTGCAGTGTTGCTAAGACAGTTACCCATAGGGACCACGCTTTCACAGATGATTCGTTACGTGCTGGAACAGGAACAGGCGCAAAGTATGCAACCGGTAGTGGCTGCGGTCCACGTGGCCTGCCGCGGCGCACGACTTATGTGCCGTAAGTGTGGGGGGCAAGGACACATGGCGCGACAATGCCCTTCAAAAATAAACACCCCCGGAACAGGGGAAGGAGAGAGAGAGACCTACGATGCTGGCGCTGTGGGCGACTAGGCCACAGAGCTCGACAGTGCAAATCGGGGAGTCGGCAAAGGAGACGGGGCTGGGGAAACGAGAAGAGGGGATGGCTGAGGGCCGTGCCATCCCCACCTGCCCCAGTGATCAGCTCAACAGGCCCGACGACAGCAGCGCAATGTATGGCACAGGGAGTCTCTCCTTCCCCGGGACCAGCACAGTCGCCTGCGGTCCCAATGATGCAATATCCAACTCAGCTGCCTTGGGGAGATGGGAGCGCGCAATAGAGGAGGCTGGGGATAGAGCCTCGCCGTATGTGGCACTCACCCTAAACATGACCACACGACCAGAAGTAGATATTATAGTTACCCCATGGCTCCCAGAGTTGGGGGGAACACCACGCCTCGTGTTAAGAGCCCTTTTAGATACAGGAGCGGACGTTACAGTAATCCCATCACATCTATGGCCAGATGATTGGCCACTCGAACCGAGAGGTTCGCTGCAAGGCGTGGGAGGCATGCAGACCTCGCATCAAAGCAGGAACCCAATGCAAATTATGTTGAAGGATCCGGAATCCGGACAAGCTAGGGTAGCATGGTGTAACCCTGTCATTGCTGAGTTACCCATTGTCATCTTGGGACGATGTTGCTTGCAGAAGATGAATATAGTGCTGCGTACAAATTTATCATAATGGCCACTGCCTGTGTCCGCCCATTAAAACTCACCTGGTTGACAGATAAACCAGTGTGGGTAGAGCAGTGGCCATTGACAGAGGAAAAGAGGGCGGCTGTTCGACAATTGGTACAACGAGAACTTGACGCAGGACACATCGAACCCTCTACAAGTCCCTGGAACACCCCCATTTTCGTGATAAAGAAAAAATCGGGAGCGTGGCGACTGCTACAGGGAGGAAGCAAGGTCAGGTTTGATGTGCTCAGAGCAGTCTGAGTTGCAGGGGAGATGCAATGCAAGGCTCTGTATCTACTGGCATTTCCTAAGACCTGAATTCATAGCAAAAATTACATTTCTACACTCTTTCAGAGGGAAGAAACAAAAATTCAGACACTCAGCCAGGAGCAGGTATGACTTATACCTCACGATTGCTACTGTGAAAGAACATGGACTTAGAGCTGAAGTTGTCATCAGTTGTGGCTGTGTACTATCAACAGAAGGAGGTGATGCCATGGTTGCACTCTCTTCAAAACATTTCTTCCTCCAGCAGTATCACCTCTTCTCTGTAGAGCCTCAGCAGCTTACTTCAGCTGCTTCAACTGAAACCACAAATGATGTCATTATTTTTTTTTTCATTGGATGGTGAGTGAATGGCCATTTCTGCCCTTATCTCCTCTTTTAGATAAAATGCCCCAAAATGGCATCATTGAAGTTCAGAGGTCATTGGTGAATTTAAAATCCTCTCCAATTGTCTTGGATCAAAACCAAATGAAATAAAAATCAATGTAACAGTCAAGAGGCCAAGACACCAAAAACGATATGTCCAACACAAGCAGCTTGCTGGTTTCAGTGTTTCTGGCAGCCATCTGCTTGTTTGAATTTGAGGATGTGACGCTTTTAAAAGTCAGAGAAAAAAACCACACGCTCAGCCACAGTCTTCAGATATTTTACTTGATAACAGGTTTATCTTTTTTGTGCCCATTTTCTTGCAGCCTCAAGAATGTCCTGTTTTGCAATCATACTGTCAGCAGGTGTTTGTGGTGCTGAAATATCACAATGCGAATTGTCTAATTTAAAAAAAAATCTTTCGAAGCCTCAAAACATTTTCTCACCTCTCTTCATGAATGAGCAACAGAATAGAGTGTGTTATTAAAACTCAATAGCCATTCATTTATTTACATGGTTAATGATTGGGCCTTTTTAGCTAAAAAGATACATTTTTTTCACGCTACTCCTGTTTCAACTCTGTGGTCTCAGCCTTGTCCTGTGTAACAAAGAAACCAATCCTTTTATGGATGGTGTTAACCAAGACACCAGTGACCGAATCACATTTAAGAGCTAAATTTCCCTTTTATTCTCAAAGGTGGTCAGGATCAAAGCACTGAGAGAGAGGCTGAGGCTGGAGAGAGAAACTTGAACTCCTGGTGTATCCTTCCTGTGAACAAATAAAGACATTATAGATTCCCTCACTGCCAGTGTGACCCCTTTAATCAGCAGTATGTCCACAGTTAAGAAGATGATATTGTGGTAGTCCATAAAAATCCCTGCCACAGTTAGAGCATCATAAAGCAAATATATTATTGTTCTTGGCCCAAAGACTGTATGACATTAAAAGGTGAAGACGGGAGTTGAAGGGTTGGCAGAGGCAGGCAGGCAGCAGTGGGAAAAGGCTTCGTGGTGCATGTGGACACACCCAGCTGTGGCCAGCTGTTACTGGGCTTGTGTGCATTGCACTGGGAGAGGCTTGCAAGAGGACTGTGGAGAAGGCTGCTGCAGGAGAGACAGCCTTGGGGAAGAGATGAAGGTGTATTAGGAGAAATTGTTTACCCTCTTACTTGGCACTTGCCTAGGGAAAACATTTTTTCTGGATTTTTCAAAAAATATATGTGAATAAGGCATTCGTAAACTAATGAAAGCTACATTTTCATCAATTATAATGGACTCTATTACATTCTGAACATTTACCACATCACAATGTTTATCTGCAAGGCAATATTTCCCCATGCTTAATAAAAGGGAACAGTGGGAGTACCGCAGCAAATTTAAGCCACTTCGAGCACTCAGTGTCGGGATTTTAATGGTACCCACATTACCTTGGCTTCTTTTTATAGCTTCATCTTGCTTTATGTGAAGCTTTATGTCATGCTTTTAACTTAGCTTTTATGTCATGCTTTTTGCACATAAATCTTAGTGTCTCACAAAGCAGGGCAGGACACCATGCCCATTTCAGAGAACAGAAAAAACACTAAAAGTGAGGTGATTTGATTGTGGCCGCAGAGCAGCACTGCTGGGAGCAGACCTTGATCTTAAATCCCATCCCGGGAGTCCACTGCATCTCCAATGGGAAGCTTTACCCATTTGTAGACAGGCTCATATGGGGTGTGAATCAAAGGCTTGCACGAAACTGGGATGAAGGGAGTGGGTATCTCCCCATTGGCTTCTTGGGGCACAGTCATCTCTTCTGTGGCAGAGTCGAGCACTCAGAAGTGGTAACTGCAAGGGAAAATATTCAGCTTGGTAGATAACGCAAATAGCATGAGGCTGCTTGTGTTTTCCTTCCATTTTTATCACTCGCCATAGCCTGTTGGGTCTTTCTGGTGGGATTTTCTGTAAGTCCTGTTTGGCATGGAGAAGCAAAGAGCTGACCTTCCTTGTGTTGAACTTGCCTCTTTGTTGTCTTCTGGTCTCAAATTTGCTTTGAAGGCAGCTTGGGTTCGGTCTTTTTCTGAAGCTCTGTGGGACTCATTATGTCCTGTGCTGGTGTCTGGCAGTAGCAGCAGTGACTCGGGAGGCACAGAGACGTGAGGGCAATACTGTAATTCCCTGCAAAAGCTAACTGTGGCACTGGGTCACCTATAATTAGACAGTTGTTTTTGGGTGGAAAGGCGCCTGCTTGTTTAAAATGATCCCATTTCCCAGCCCTGTGCTTCTGGGGGGATCCTAAAAGCCCTGGAGTAGGGGCTTAATCCTGGAGCCACCCTTCTGGTCTCCAAGTTGGGAACCTGTGGTGTTCCCAAATTGCTTTGCTGTGTTACAGAATGCCTTACTGGCCAGCTTTACTGCAGACTTTGCGGGGCCATACTTTGGTCCAGCCGTGCAATGCTGACTGTTGAAGGGCCACCACGTCCCTTCAAATCTTCCAGCGTGTCCTTTGTCATCACGTGCCAGACCATTTCACAGGGAGGGTTTTTTTCCAAGAAAAACAAGGGGATTGGTGTCCAGCAGCTCCAGAAATCTCTGGGAGCCACACTGTCAAATATCCTCTCCCTTCAGCATTGGGAGTCTCCCAGCGTGGAACTTCCTTTGATTTGCTGTGACGGAGGATATGACGGATGAGCCTCTCTGGGCTCCCTCCTCCTTGGAAACGAGCTGTAAATCTAAATGGATCATATCCCAGTGAAATCAGCCGATGAATGAATCAATCAGGCGGGTTCAGAAATCTTCCTGCTGCTTCCAGGGAGAAGGCATACTTGAAAATGACTCCCTGATAATTGAGGAGCCATTCCTCCACACAGCTGCAGAGCTACTGCCACCATGGCGTTTCCCATTAAGGCAGCCTGTGGTCATGCAGCTCTCAACAGACTAGAGGAGCGGAGGAGGGAAGTGGCCAACAGCATCCTTCCTCCACAGCCTTGTCTGCCCTATGTACCCATCACCTGGCAAAGGAAAGAGCTTTCTGCTTCTAGACCTGGATGTCCTCCAAAGGGCAGATCAAGGAGCTAAGACTAGACCTAGGGAGTGGAGGTTAAAAAAAAGCTGAATGTGTGTCTCAGCACCAAGCCAAGTCAATCTTCCTGATGAAAGCTTAAAAAATCGCCATTCCCCAATTTCATATACCTCAAGGACCTGGCTGCTCCCTACAGATTAATGATTTTGTGAGGCTTTTAAAAAACATTGGGGAAAGACTTTGAAGCCTCTGGCTGAAATTTCCCTGTCCATGCAGGCCTGACCTATGGAGGACAGTTGGTTTTCTGGAAGAAGGCTCAAATCAGAGGATGAGGATGTTTTGGCCAAAGAGTCTAGCAAGTAGAAGAGTTTCCTGAGCACAGACACTGAGCCATTATTAACTTTTTATCAAATATTGTGAGAAATATTTCAGAGGATGCTCACATGAGCATTTGTGAGTGAGACAGAAGGTAACTTTACCTGCATTGTGACTAAAGCACCGAAACCACCCTTTGGTGACATCACCAGATGCGATTTTCATCCCTGTATTTAACTTGCAGTATTTTAGGTGCTGCAAGCATAGGGCTGTTTGGTAGTGCTAGATTTGAACTCATGAAGAACTGTGGGAACACAGAGGTTGAAATGGTTCGACTTCCCAAGTCAGACCTATTTCTCTCCATGCATTTCTTCTGCATTGCTTAGTTTGTGCAAACCTTCATCCCCCATCTCATGGCCAGTGGACAGAGCCAGGAAGCACATCCCAAAGTTTCTGTCTGTAGATAAAAGCCTGATACACTCCAGAAAGAAAAAAAGAGCAATCAGCTACATGAGAACCGAGCCAATTAAATGTCTGACTAGTGTTTCAAAAACGAACATGGGCGGCATCAAAAATTTTCCATCAGCTGTAATAACGCCAGTTACTTTGCCAATTGCTGATTCCACTGTGATTTGTTTAGTGCAGTCGTACTTCAGCCTCTTGCCTGGGCTGATTGATAGGCTTTGTTTATGTTGACTGTTCATTTGCAGAGCTTCTCTCTGTTTTTTTCTCATGCTTTCTCTTTTCCCTGGGCTCGGCTCAGAGCCCAGAATAGCCCTCCTCCCCCTGTGCTCGTTTCCAGCCGGGGCAGGGTATTGCCGAGGAGTGATTTGTTTCTTGGGAGCAAGAGATGCTGCTGTTGTTGCCAACTACTCTGTGAATGTAAAGATGATCCTTCCTTTCCCTTTCTGCTGCTGAGTTTAAAGAAGAAAGAATCCTCCCAAGAAGTCAAGCAGCTTGTCAAGGAACGGGCAGTTGGGATCTGCTGGGGACGGTGGCTCTGGAGCTCATTGCCTTTGTCTCAGGGAGAGAAAGAGGGACCTTGTGTCTCTCCAGATGGCAAAGGCACACAAGGACACATGCGCGCTCAAAGTGAGTTTCCCTGGAAAGTTAGTGGGAGCTTTTCATTACTGTTTACATTCAAGTCCATGGAAATTAATGGGTGTCTCCATAGCCACTTTGCACAAGAGCTGTGATTCTTCTCCTGCTAGTTGGGGAAGAGGGTTAATCATGGCCATTTAAAGAGTGCATCTGCCTGACTGACAACTTCAATGCAAACTGCTGCAATATCTTCCAGAGATTTTAAAAGCTGGTTGGATTCCCTTCCCTCACCACTTAGGTCTGGGCTGTGGAGGGTTGGATGACGTTTCCTCCTCTGTCATCCTACTTGAGACACCAAGGGGTGGCTTAATCTCCAAGGTGTGTAACACCTTCTCCTCCAATTTTCATCCTCCTGTAGCAGCACTGCCATCTTCAACTCCTCAGTGATGGTGCATTTTGCATGTACCAGCCTTGCTTCCAGCTGCCTCATGTGGTATTGGTGGCCTGCGCTCAGCTTTGCCTCCCGGCTTGTCTTCACAGCTGGCTCCTGGGTGCAGGTGCCTGGAGAACACCACAAGCAGGGAGTAATAGCAAAGCCATAATAGCACCATCCTGACCAACACAGGACTGTGAGTATTTAAGCACTGACAAACAGCAGATAGTTCATGTAGGGCTTTCTTGTGCACCTAATTTACCCTGGCCTTTCGATCCCAGGCAGTTGGTGTGATAACATGAGCACATCCTCACTGGGGTGCAGCAGGACTTGTTTCTAGCCATCCCTGGGGCAGGCAAAGGAGCCCCCAGAAACATGATCTGCCACATGAAGTATCAGCTAGAGGTGAGACTCTCAGCTCTCTATTCATACCCTGTTATCATTTTCAGCTTTGCAGCTGACAAATGTATAAGTGACACACTTTGCTACTCGCAGCCCTCCTCATCACTAGGAATTGTAAAAGATCCTCTGGACGTGTTTTCAGCCCTCACAGTTCATACTGGCCACAAATAGACACAAAGCAGACAAGCTGCTGGCTCACATCGGAGAAATGTGGCAAAGGAAATTTGCAAGGGGACTGTCTAGTAACCCTAAATTGGGAAAATTAAAGCAGAGGTAGGCTTCAGGAAAGGAGCACACCAGGATGTGGTTCCTTTTTCCAGTGGTGTCACTGCAATGGACTTTATTCCCCTTGGCCTGGTAGTTTATGTAGTCCTCCAAAATGCTACAAAATGTGAGTGGGTCTGAAATATCCCCTTACACAGTCCAGTAGTAATATTTTTCATCCACTTTGTATTCACTGCAGCACAGCTGTCATGGACACCAGCTGCAAGCCTTGTTTTCTTTGTTGGAAACCAAGACACAATGAAAAATAATTTTACCAAGTCACAAACCTACTTTGCGATCAAGTTAAAAATAGATGAGAACATTTTCTACCTCCTGTCTTACCTGCAGGACAGTCTCACATTCAAAGATGTTTTACACGTGAGCATTTGTGGAACAGCTAGTAATTCAGCAGTCACTAAGTCCATACCATATTCAGTTAACCCTCAACTAAAACAAACATCTTTAATATTTTGAGGATACTCAAAGATTCTCTTTTTCAGAAAGCAGGTAAATCAAGTTCAGTTAAGAAGATTGCTATCAATTTTGCTAGCCTTTATCTTTATTCATCCCTATCCTCTATATACTTACTGAGTACTATTGAGGGTTCATGACATACTAATTGTGTGTGTGTTGCAATATAATAACTCATCTGGAGATTTAAAATGGCAAAGGGATTATAAAGCTAGAGGCGCCTCTTTTGATATGGCTGGTTTGGTGTTTATTTTAGGGAAGGACCTGTTATCTCAACGCATTGGAGTGCTGACCTCAGAGCCCTGACACTTCATGCCCTGCATCTAAGGTCAAAGGCAGGCAGGTCTCTCTCCTGGTGTCTAATCCGACTTTTTTGTAGGGTCATCTTCTGGGTATTCAGCAGTATTCAGCAGAAGAATTAAAGCCAAATTTGTCATAGGCCTCATTAGGGAAACTTCACTGTTGGGTTACTAAGTCAAATCCAGTGGGTTCCTGTCTGGACACATTTTCTGTCACAGCACAGGGGAAGCCAAGCAATGGTATTTAATGCAGGTCTCATGCCAAGTACTGCAGACTTTGGTTATGTTAAACCCTAGGAGACTTTGGAGACATTTCTTCTTTGGTCCAAAACAGCAGAATATAGTTTTGCATAAAAAGAATGAGAGAATACCAGCTGACATGATGGGAGACAGCACAAGGTAGAAAACAGGCCATGAGAAGACGTGCTGTCTAACTCTAGCTACTGTCTTGTAGACATTTCTGCATGCGTATATCCCCATCCATAAAATGGGAACATTAGTAATTCTCTACCTTGCAAAGAGTTAAGAAGCTAAACTAATTACTGTTTGTGAAGCTAATTGACATTCCCAGATGAGTACTGTTTGGAACATTCTAATTTTTATTATTATTATTTCCATTGAAATTTGGCTCCAAGTAATTAGTTTGCTGTATCTGCAAACGGGTATGCTCTCTTAAGCTATTTGGAGGCATTCGTCATGGGACTAGCCTGTGCAGAGCTGTGTGGCATGAGAAAGCACTGTCAATTAGGGCTGAGCCATCTTTCAGCTCTTCTACCTCACCCCAAACCTTCGTCCATCTCCTTGTATGACTGTGCTCTTCAGAAAGTCATGTTTCTGCAAGTGAACAGAAACAGTTTAAGGAAACCAGCCCTATTAGAAATTTATGCACCCATCATAAATTATTATGGTAAATTATTATGGTAAATTATACTTGTGTGTGTGCAGTGGAATAAAGCCCAGAGATGGATTATGTCCAATCCAGGCCGGAAAAAGGTTTTCCAACTGCATTTAAGTGTCTCTAGGTTTGGCCATCAACTTCTGTTGGGTTTAACATTGAATAAATTCTCATGTAATGTGTACCAGTCAGATACAGTTTTAGTTGTTTATGTTCACAAGTGCTGTTGAGCTCAGTAATTCTGAGTTAGCTCAATATTTTCAAAAAAGTCAATAAAAGCTGCAGCTGTCATTACTGAAGATTCACTTGTCAAACACCTCTCTCACTTAAAAGTAGCCCAACAGCAGTAGAACAAAAAGACTTACTAAAATGGTGTTGGTTTTAAAACAAAACAACCCTTTAAGATTATGTAAGAGCTATACGAAGTATATTGTTTTATTTATGAATGTGGAACTCTGTCTATTTATTGTTTCCTGAGTCTGGGTCGGTGTGTTTTGCTTTTCCTTTCCTTTCCTTTCCTTTCCTTTCCTTTCCTTTCCTTTCCTTTCCTTTCCTTTCCTTTCCTTTCCTTTCCTTTCCTTTCCTTTCCTTTCCTTTCCTTTCCTTTCCTTTCCTTTCCTTTCCTTTCCTTTCCTTTCCTTCCCTTCCCTTCCCTTCCCTTCCCTTCCCTTCCCTTCCCTTCCCTTCCCTTCCCTTCCCTTCCCTTCCCTTCCCTTCCCTTCCCTTCCCTTCCCTTCCCTTCCCTTCCCTTCCCTTCCCTTCCCTTCCCTTCCCTTCCCTTCCCTTCCCTTCCCTTCCCTCCCCTTCCCTCCCCTTCCTTCCCCTTCCTTCCCCTTCCCCTTCCCCTTCCCCTTCCCCGCAATAACTGACATTGAGACATTCAAAGGAGTTTAAAGATCTTGAAACACCAGCAGCTTTGCTGGAGGTTTCATCTGAGAGAAGCTAAGTCAGTATGAGCTGGAAAGCTTGGGGAAGTAGACAAAAATAATCAACTCAATGTGTCAGAAAACACTGTGCAACTTACACTGGAGTTGTGCTTGTTTACCTTTCTTGTGCATAAAATCTCAGAGGAGATGGGTTCAGTGCTGGGAAAATGGTTTTAAGCCAGATGAGGTACTTTGCGGTGGTCACACATCTGTTACAATGGGAATATAGAGGTGTAGGCATTTCTATGCACTTACCAAGTCTGTGAACCACTCCGTCTGATACCCGTGTCCAATATAATCAATTTTAATGTGATTTTTGTGTTTCTGTAATCCTGGAACAGTCCTTCAAAATCCATATTTGCCAAGGCAAATATATTTGGCCTAAAGGTAACTGGGAGATTCATTTTATACATCCCTGAATGAATAGGAGGCTAAACTGCATTTTTCAGGACATGTTGATGGACCTGAGTCACCTGAATGTGTTCAAAGATCTGCCACTATGTCTCTGAAAGACTGAAATGAGCATTGTCATCAGTGTTTCCTTCGATAGGAGATGTGTGGTTAGAGGGAGGGAGTTAATATAATAAATAGTCATTTAATCTTCTCTATGTCCAGCTTGAACTTGCAAATAATAGAAGCAGAGCCAGCGTGCTTTTGCTTGCTAAGTGTTTTACTGGCTTTCCCCATATTAGCTAATATACCACTGGAAAGAACTGAAATTTTAGACCTGCATTTGCAGGATTCCCCAGGGTTGCTATCAGCAACCTCCCAAACCGATCCATTCAGTTGGTCCTTTGATGTGCAATTAAACCCAGGAAAAAATAGCTTTGTGTAATGTATAAATAGAAAAGAGGAGAGAGAAAGGTGGTGTTGAAGTTGCTTGCTTGACAGCTTGGCATCCAAACGTTAAAGTTACATGCCACTACTTCTGCTTAAGAATGAATCCTGAAAAACATCTGCTCCTTCCCAAATTCCAGACCCCTGAAAATTAGCACTTTATTTACCTTGCAGCTACTTTTGTTCAGTTGGAAAGCAAAAAAAAAAAAGGTCTATGAGGCCAACTTGATTTGTCTTACCAGCAAAAATGAATTTTTGTTAGAAGAAAATGGCTGCTGCTCTCTAAGATAGTGCTTTTATTAGACTGTTTTTCTCTTTATCTCTATAAAAATAGCATTCTTGCAGGAAGCCATTAGGTTTACCCGTACTTGCTGGTGAATAGCTGGCATGTGAAATATAGACCTCTTGCATGTTGCAAAAGGTCGGAGTACGTGGCCTGTTCTTTGAGCATCAGGGATATGGCAGCCAGGCACATTTTGATTAACCTGACAAAAGGGTGAGATAATCCAAGTGTAAGCTACAGTATTTGAATGAACTTCAGCCATTAATGTCTGTCATATCTGAAGGCCTGACTGACCTCCTGCCAGTTTTACATTCGTGTAACTCCATGGCCAAAGTGGAGCTATCATGCTTTACATCAGCGGGAAATTTGATTTCACCTTCTGGAAGAACCAAAAATAGCTGGTGCCAAAGGATGAGGAAAGCCATTCAAATTCAGGACTATAAGGAAATGAGAAAATGTATGGAGGATAAAACAGGATGACAAAGAATGCAATTATCACCCTACCATTACCTGTCTTAAGAAGGTGGGCATCTAGTCCCAGCTGGACTTCCAGGCTCCCTGTACAGCCACAACAGAGCTCTAGGCATCTCAGAGCGCCATGCATGCTAGGCATCCTAACCACCATTGTTGTTATCATCTCTGTACTATCTGAATTGTGTTTGCGCAAAGGTTGAATCAGGTCAATGTAAAGCTGGACAGGTTGTCACATCCAGCTCACAGTGAGTGCATCTCCTGTGTTCTGTAATCCCCTCAACACACATCTGTTAAGTTCCATCTTAACCTTCATTTGGTTTGTTGTCCCCACTCTTTCTTCCAGTCTATACCCTAAATTTATTCATACCCTCTTCTTTCATGCTCACAGTGTGCAAATGAGTTTAAGCAGCTTGCTTACCTCCCTGTTATTAAATATCTGTTATACCAGTAGACAGCAAATGCATCCTATCTGTCTTGCTGGACTCACACAAGCCAAGAGAGGTTTTCCTCTCTTTTGAGGAGCCCAGCAGCCAGCTGCTGCGTGACTTCCAGCTGGTTGCTCCTCATCTTGCTTAATTGCTAAAGGATGTTTGTAAACTCAATGCATCCTCCTTGATATTGTGAAAACAAAATCGTAGAAAAGTGTGTTCTGAAAGACTACCTCTTCTTTTTGTGCATTTGCAATGATTTTGTAAGAAGATTTTTCCATGCATGGTTTTGTGGCTGCCACAGGAAAATGTGTGACAAAATCTGCTTGCTTAGTTTTGTGGCTTCTCAGATGTAGATAAAAGTACGTGTCATAGTCGCAACGATAATCTGAGAACAGGAGGTCTGTATCTCTGGTGACAGAGAATGGGGAGAGTCAGGGCTTGGGGCTGAACTCATTTCTAGATACATATGCAAAGCAGTAATAAATGAGCTACAGTTTATTATGGGGAGAGCATCAGATCTTCCAGCTGCTCTATTAGGACTTCAGGCCAGGATATTTAATTATGCCCTGGCCTCCTCCTTTAAGCAGATTATCACAGTGACACACTGACTGCTGTGTCCTGCCAGCACCCTTGGGCTTTGCTCCTTCTCCTTTGCTCATAGTGGCCCTCCTGTCTGTGGAGGCAGGAGGCCAGAGCTGAGAAGAGGGATTGCTGTGGGCAGGGGGGTCCCTGGGTTTTGTCTTAAATAGAAAAAAAAAAAAGAATAATCTGTGTTTATGAGAATGGTTAGGATTTTTTTGTGATTATTATTTAGCACACTTGGGATCTTATAAATAAAGAGTCTTTCAATAATGAAAATCAGGGCAAGCACGGAGAAGAGCAATTTCAGTAGCTGGACTCCTTTCTTTTTATTAATTTGCCCATCTGTGTGCTGCAGAGAGCAGAGATGTGGCAGGGGTCATCCCCCTCCTCTTCACCCCTGTGCTCCCATGCACAGTACCAGCTCCAAATGCACCCACGCCAAGGGGACATATCTGTGCCCCCTCCCATATCTCCTCTTCCAACACCTTCCAGAGGCAACAAATCCACGAGCTGAAGGCTCTGGTTCATCCCATCAGGATTACAGCTGCTGCGACGCTGCCTTTCCAGGTTTGTCTTTGCTGGATGCGGGGCTCTGAGCAAAAAACTCCTTTTGCTACAGAAAAGCCCTTGGTCTGTGCTGCTCGGGGTGAGCCATCTCACCAGGACTCCCTTTCCAGAGCGTTTATTTAGTCCCACCACAAGCTCACCAATTCCTCTGTGCAGTGAATTTCACTTTCTTCTACTTTTTGAGAGGGGATAATAGTCCTTACGGGGCTTTGAAGTGCCATGTAAGCATTGGGGTCACGGCTGATAATACAGCTATTAAAAGGACAAAGGCAGTGAGTGTGGAAGAAAGGCATGGGTCTGTGCTTTCCTAGTGAGGACTGGTGATTATTATTTAGGTTTTTGTATTTTTACCAGAAAATTTGGGGAAAAAATGTATAGCGTTGCCCAAATAAATGGTTCATATTTTGGGACTAAATTCACCCAATAATTTTGGCTCCAAAAATGGCGATAGGAACTCTGGAAAAAACATGAAGTGTTGCTATTTTCCAAGGAAATGTTTTAAATTTTCTTTTTGAAAGGCATACTTTATTTTCAGAAAGATGGAAAGAGGAGGAAGGACGAAAGAGAGGAAACGCAAATGAGAGTGTAAAGAGTACTAGACTTTTTTTCACCCAGCATGAGAAAATACACTTCCTAAGCTATTTTATGTAGATTTTTTTCCCAAAAAATACATTATTCTTTCAGCTCTTTTCCTAGATTCTGCCACTAATTCAAGTCCTGAATTGACGTGTGACTTGTAGCAAGTGACAACTTCTGTGTGACTTGGTTCGCCCTTCTGCAAACCTGGGGGTTTTAATGGGCTTCATTCCTTAAACTTGCCCAGCTACTTTCTAAGCTTGAGGTGAGGGCAGCACTATGTACATGCAAAATCGGGAGATAAACTGTCAGTCCTGTCTGCTCTAATGAGACTTTTCTCCTAGAGAGGACGTCAGCATGTATCTCATCCACTACTGTCATATACATGCAGTTTACCATATATGCTGCAAAATATTGCTAGAGGTGCATTCCTTCAGTCAGTTTTATGTCAGCTCTCTTCTGACGATAGCAAAATTGTGTTTCCTTAATGCAAGTTTATGGTAAAATAGGTGAAGAATTCTGGAAAATATAAGGCTATTACTCTGTATCAATGATAGACCCCCTAATTTATGCTGCTGCTTATTATACAGTGCTTCAGCCAGGCAAGCAATGAAGTCATTGCCCCTGTAGAAGGAGGAACATGAGATGGGCTATTCGGGTATGAAATAGGTACTGGAGTCTATCGCGTCAATGGAAAGCAGCAGTCATACATCACAACATGACATAATTTTTCATCATCTTCTGCCAGCTGAGCTGTGATTAAGGTGTTAGCAAGTTTGTCAATTGTCAGATCATAAAACTGATCATCAGAGTTGTACTAAAATGTGCAAACCTTTGAAAACAAGCCAGGCTTTCACGCTGATCCAGCACTGAAATATTGGCCTTCAAGTTTCAGTTCCCTCAACCAGAGGGAGACAACATGCAAGCAACACCCTCATGCCCCACATGTCCTTACTGTGTGCACTGTTATCCATATTGTGTCCATGTTAACATCAATGTGTCCTGTGTGCTCTTTTTCCAGCCTTATTTCAAATGAGCGCTGTGATGGCATCTTACCTCAGCAAGACACTGAGATACACTTAAGGTTGTTCAGGTTTCTTAGTTGTTTCTTAGTGTTCTTACTTCAGCACAAAATATAATGAAAAGAGTTATGTGTAATGGGATTCGATAACTAACCACTAACAAAACAATGGTTACTTGAACTAACAAGCACAAGAAAAGGGAAGTGAGCTGAGGACTGTGACCTAGAACGGGAGACGAGAGAATAGCAGATGCCTTTGCAGTGGCATTTCTCTGCTGCTTGTAATGAAAGAACACTTAGTCATTTGGAGAGTAAGCCAAGTCCTGCTCTGGTCAAGGGAGCCCCAAGGCATTTGATTTACAACCAGCTAAAAATGCTGCAAAACTTTGAAAGTGTATTTACAGCTTTCTTTTCCCCGTCTGCTTGGTGGCATGTATGGAATTACAAGGGAAGGGTTTGGGTTGTTACTGTGGTTTTACTCATTTGCAGTTGTTCCATGCATCATTTTTTGCTATTTTATGGATCCCTAAAGATCCACAGGCCACCCCTTGAGAAGCAACAGCCTGGAAAGACAAGATGGAAAATTTGTTCTTCGAGTATCATTGGAGTTCCTTGATACTACAGGAAAACCAGGAGGAAGAAAATCTTGGACTTTGGTTTCATTGCAAAAAGAGCTGTCTTATTGCAACAACAAAGGTTTTTCTTCAAACAAAACTAGACAAGTCTGAAGTTGCTGTGCAGTGAGCACACAGTGATCACAGGGGAGAGCGTTGCGTGCTGAAAATGCACCCAGCTCCCTTCAAGGCAAAGGCCATACAGCTAGCAGGTTCAGGCCAACCTTTCCAACAAGAGCAGTTGTACAGACTTGTCCATCATTCCTTAGTCTCCCCAGGGACTGAGAGGCAATAGGGTGCAAGGATACAGCATTAGCAAGGTGGCCCTTTCCCTGCCTTTTTCTTTCCTTCAGAATGGACTCATTGAATGTAATGAATGTTTTGGTAAAACTGTCCTGCTTGGTGCCGTGCACCCATTCCTCCTGGCAAATCTTGGTTCTCTGAACACCTGTGTTATGTTATCTCTGCACCTCCCATGGAGAAGTCAGTCCTTGAATCACTTAAGCAAGGTGTTTTCAGTGAGGCTGGGTTACACGCTGGCCACACAGCTGAGGAATGCAGGTATTTGGGACTCCTCTGGAAAGACTCTGCTGAAAGATCTCCAGGGTGTACTGTACTAAGCATAAGCCTACCACCCCCAGGGTTTGGAAGAGAACAAATTCCTTCCAGGATTATAGGATTAAGAAGCTGAAAAGTGATTCATATTCTTCATTAAACAGGGGGAAAAAAAAGAGAGACATGAGGGGAAGCTCTTCAATGTGTGCATCACTCAATGTGTTTTCCTTGTAATTAAAGGAAGTTATTGAAAAATATTTGAGGGGATTAAATGCTCAGAGTATATGTGCCGATCAAATAACACAAGAGTCTGCATTCTTCCGAGTAATCAATGGAGTGATTTGAATGGGGAGGTTCAAAAGAGCACAGTTATTGTTAAAGTGCCATTGTAGTAGTATTCACCATACTGTACAGCAGATGGACAGGCCCAAGGGTTTTCCAGCAGGGAAACTTTGCTATAGCTGAAAAACCAAGGGCCTGGAGTTCATATGTGGGTATTTCCACACCAATTGTTAAAATTTCAGGCGATCTTTTCTTCCCTTTCTACCCCCCAACCTGAATGCAGAAGGAGATACTCCTAGTTTCCTGAGGAAGGCTTCTTTGGGACTGACATTGCGTTTCTCTTTTATGCAAGCAAAATAGGAAAGGAAAAATGTGTGGACAAGAAAGGTGTTTAAGAACTGAGTCCAGGACATAAGAAATGGGAGGGACTCCTACTGTAAACAGTGAATTGTACTTACCATTATTCTTTCCTCTGTCTTCTGACAGCTTAATTGTAAGTGGTCATTATTTAGTCATTAATTAAGAGGTCATTATGTCCTAGACACCTGGTGTCTAGAACAGCTAATATGTCCTGCAGTCTGTAACATGGCACCATGACCACCTCAGTGCTCTGTGAGTGTTTGCCCATGTATGCGACAGAAATGTTGCTCTATCCAGAGGTCTTTGCTGTATTTTGGCTTTTCCTTTGGGTATTTCAGTGCTGACAGTGGGCATAAGCAGCATGGTCTAGTGGAGAAAGAGATCCATATAGCATTCAAAGACCATGAAGCTATGGGATTTTTTGCCATTTTGCATCAAACTGCTGGGAATTAAATTTCCCTTCATTACCAATGTCCTGTTTTCAGTGACCTTGGAGGAGGAAAGCTCCTGACTTTAGACAAAACTTGGCCTCAAGGTTGCACCTCCATCTTTGCTCCTGCTCTGCCATACAGACTGCAGGCAAGACACCTCACCTTGTTAGGTCCCTTTGCATTTTACAAATGAGCAGATTAATGACATCCCCCTCAATCCCTGGGTTTAATTAATGGTTGAAAAGTGCTTTGAGATCTTCACGTGAAAGATGCCATAAAACTTCACAGGGAAAGATAATATTTGTTCCTCTTTTATTGGCTTATTATAAAGAAGTTCTTACAAAGTTGTGGAAAAAGATTACCTCTCCTCTCCTCTTTTCTCCTCTCCTTCCTTCTCCTCTCCTCTCCTCTCCTCTCCTCTCCTCTCCTCTCCTCTCCTCTCCTCTCCTCTCCTCTCCTCTCCTCTCCTCTCCTCTTTTCTCCTCTCCTTCCTTCTCCTCTCCTCTCTTGCTGTGGGTAGGCCTATAGTCTTCTAAATTAGGTGTAAAATCACATTCTCACTTACTAAGAATATAGGGTTACAGTAGTACCAAAGTTATGTCCATCTGGGGAGCAAAGCATCAGTCTGGTACCGGTGCTTGTCACCTTTAGAGGAGACTTTCTCTCTAGAGCACTGTATGACAGATGTCTTAACAGACCAAGCTCAAGAGGTTGCTGCATCCATCCTCCTTAAGGGAGGACCAACTCTACCTCAAACTATTCAACACACATTCATCTAATTTGCTCCTATGCATGTTCAGTGATGGTGAGTCCTTCAAGTGACCTGCACAGACATTCAACTAACCTTACCATTTACTTGTTTCTTTTAATGTCTCATCTATATTTCCTTCACCCCAATTTAATTACATTATTTCTTACGCTACCCGCAGCAAACAGTACCACATTAGTTCCTTTCTCTATGCTTTGGCCACTTATATTAAATCAGTCTGGAATTTGATCTAGCCAGGAAATGAATCAATTTCAGACATCCCATTATCCTCGTGCTTTTGCCTTGCCAGAAATGTCCAAATCAGGATGACTGTTTCCTAGCCAGTTACTTCAATCCTTTTTAGGCACTTAAAAGTAAACTTTCTTACAGAAAGCCTTAGCACACTGAGTGCCCAAATTGAAGTTAATGGACGCTCTGAGAGTAAGTCCTGTTTATTTTGGCACCTCTCTGTACAAGTAAAAGTCTGATTACAGGTATCTACATAAGAAAGTGAAGACAGAAGAACTGTACTTTTTTCTTTTTTAAATATTTTCTTTTAAACTGCTTTGGCAGATCAACTATATGTCTTCTCACTTCCTCCTTCTAAAAGCTAAACAGACAGCATATGCCAGCGTCAAAATTTCCCACTGATCATTTGTTTATCATTCAGTCACCTCAAGCATGTAGTGGAAAGTTTGAACAGACCCTGGGGTATGGTATTTGTTAATAACCAAAAGCATGATTTGACCAAATTGCCATTTAAAAAAATCACAGTCCAGTCTACTTTGCATGGTGCCACACATTATCAATAGGTGCTGAAAGTTAGCAGAACTAAGTACAAAATGAGCATTGGAGTCCTGTGTCTGATGCCTTAAAGGTTAATGGAGTAAGTATTTTTCTAACCTTGCAATTGTGGTTAATAAAATAATGGATGAAGAATGGGTGAAAGATTTTTTGTTAAATTTTTATTTATTTTCTTTTTGTTTTCTTTTGGCTCCACAGACGTTCTTAAGCAAACACAATCTCCTGATCCTGCAAACAGCAGTTCCCTTGGCAAAATGGTTTGAGATGGTTTTGGAGAACTTTAGTTTAAAAATACACTTGCAAAAAAATAAGCTGTCAGAAAGTAAATATTTAACTTTTCCATTTGTTTTTTTCTTTGCATGGAGTGTACATGACAAACCTAATTCATAGCTGCTAATGTTGTAGTTAATGTCAACAGAGCTATAGTTGCAAAGGAAATTACCCGGACTGTCATGATTTCACATCCTTTTTGTAATTTCTTCTCCTGGACAGGTTGCTTTTTCATGACGACAGACACTGAAACAAACTGACTTGCCAGGCAACTGAGTGTCATACAATAAAATGCAAGTCATGGAGTTCTGTATACAAAGAAATTACCCATGGAAAGTACCCACCACAATGAGAAAAACAGAACAAAACCTATGACCAGAAGTTAAAACCAGACAAGTAAAAGTTACAATAAAGGGGCAAATGTTTAACAGATTAAACCAAGTTGGTTCCTGGAGATTTGCTGCCTTGGGACATGACAGGAGGTTTTTTATGTGACTTAGTTAAACTTTACTGGACTTGATGCAAGGAGTAACCAGGGTAATTGTGTGGTCTGCAATGTACAGGTGGTAAGGCTAGATGAAATCTATCTTGCTTACTTTTGATCTGTGATCAACAGAGAGACTTGCTTCAGTAACCTCTCAACCTCAGTTTGGTCAGTACAAACTGGAGTCCTAATGGACATTGCCCTACATCTTGGAAATATTGGCACTACAGAAAATACACACACTGTGCAAATAAAATGTCAGTTTTTCACTGTTCTTTTGCATTGGGATGAGGCAGTGATGAATTATGCCAGGCTGTAAAGTGTATGTGAAAACCTTAGGAGAAGGCTGCTTTAACCAATGAGACTTATCATGATAATAAGTGTTAGGCTTGGTAGTCAGTAGTAACAGGGTCAGTGCCTTAGAGAACAACTCATTGCGGAGTGCCAAGAAAAGGGAAAGTGATTAACTTGAGTTTCCAAGGGAAAATGAGCAGTCCACAAGTTCAGTACTAGATTGTCTGTAATCATGCTAAGAGTCTTTGTCTCTCTTTCCTTCAGCAGTGGAAGCAAACTCCCTGCTTGGATATGTGTCTTCCTTATTGCTGGATCCATTTGCACTGGGAATTGCTGGAACATAGAGGAAACCCAGCGATCTGAGCAGGAGAGCGACCCAGGATGTCCTGAGTTCTTGTGCTAAGACTTGGCAATTTTTTTATTGGCTCCTGTAATTTCCTCTTCTCCCTGCAAAGAGGTTAACTCAGTAATTAAGTAACAAGATCTCTGTATGCTTGGCAAAAGGCCAGAGATTCATCCAAACTTGTGGGCTTACTTCCCTGATGTTCAGGCCAATTGGTGCACTCACACTGCACAATGAGTTGCAGATGTAGTGATCTCATGTGTTACATTGGTAAAAAGCACAGAAATATTTACCCTGAAGTCAAATGCAAATGCAAAAAGAAGAGTTGCCTGTGACTGCAATCTGAACACCCAAAACCAGAATCACACCAAGCCCCCTCCAATTTAATCCTTTGCTTTGTTGCCTCATCTTTCCCATCTGTGAAATGGAAACAATTGCATTTAGCTTTGTCTTGCTTTGCCCTGAGGAACTGGAATGAGCTAGACCTTTCAGAAGGACTTTGAAGATAGATTATTGTTTTTCATTACTGCGTGCAACACTTCCCACCATTAAGTGATATTTGAGAATAAAGGTACAATTCTGCCTTGCCAAAAATGTAATCCTAACCTTCCACCAAAAATATCTCACTGCTTTAACTGTAAGATGGAAATCAGCTATGTTTGACCAAGCCATTTGTAACCTTTGCCAGTGCTATGTGGTTCTGCACCACCAGCCTGGATCTGGTGTATTTTGGTTTTTTTCCCTACTTTCTGTGCTGAATTATGTGTTGTGACTTTGACCTGGGACATTTCCTTTCTTCAGGAGGATTAAGCTCCAGTTGTTTTTCTGCTAGCAGAGAGTATCATTTGCAGCCTAAGAAATATGATTTCCTTCTTTTAAAATGGGTCAGACCCTTTTGTTTTTTTAACCACAAACAATGGAGTTCAGAGAAAAATCCAGAGGAATACCAATTTGGGAGCCTTTGTGGCTTCTGATGTGAAACAGGCCTGTCTAATGCATTCAGTTCCTTGTCAGTTGTGAAAGACATGTCTAAAGTTTCATAATATCATATCAGTTGCGCAAACAACTTGTCCTTTTAAAGTAGGTGCTTAAAAACTGCATTTGGTTTTAGTAAAGCTTAGTCTATTTTTATGCTTGAACAAGTTTTATTTTCTAGGGGTGGTAGAAAGAAGGTAAAGAATTAACTTAATTTCTTTTTTTTTGATAGGAGACAAGTAACTCCAGATGTCTGTGTCTCATTCAGGGCACTTAAGGATTTAATGTCATTTAATATTCTCTTTGAGAAGCCTAGGAATTGGTTACGAGTTTCTACCCTTGTTAGATTTAAACTTTATTTCATTTTAACCCCGGGGAATTAGTCTGGGTTGAAGCGCATGCATGCATGAATTAAATCACAGCAACATTGCTCTGTCTCTTTTTAACATAGAGATCTCAAAGCTCTTAATCATGTGTTCACTTCTTAGAACTGCCCTGTGAGATGGGTATGATAGTTGTACCATTTCCAGAACTGCAAGATCCGTATACAATAAACCCTACTTCTTCCTTTCTTCCTTCTTCTGTAATGGCTGTTACCTTGAGAAGACAAGGAGCAGAGGCTGCTACCTGCACATAGATCTACGCAACCTCCAATTTGATGTGCATTGTTTATAGCTCAAGCAAAGGGATGCGACTGAGGCTGTGTCTGATAAAGGATGTTTTTAACTGGTTGAGCAGTAGTAATTCCTGTTTAAATGCTTACGATCCCATTGATTTCATCTGGCACAGTTTCAGCAGGCTAGACGGGTGAATGTCTGCTGCTCAGTCATCGGTAGCCTTAGGGCTTTCTCCAGTGAGGTGCGAGATATGGATTTGAGAGACAAAGAGCTTCAACTCTGGCTCATCTGTGTGATCCAGCCAGCAGAACTTGTGTAAGAGGTGAAGGGGTGTCAGCACTTTGGCTGTGTTTGCAAAGGGGACAACCTTGTTCAGTTCTTCAAATAAAAGACACAGATGATCTTACCAGGTAAAGATCCCAGGCTGTAGATCTCAACTGGGTCAATCCTGAGCTGTTCAGCCCTTCATCGGGTATTTTTTGTAGTAGCTTTGGATACCATAGGCACTAGACAAAGCACAAAAAACCTAGAAGGAGAGGACGAATGCCACTGTGGAGCTCAGATCTAAAGTAAAAGTACATCAGTCACTCGTTTCTAGGAGGTACCTTAGTGGGCCAGCTTGAGTCCCTCAGTAAAAGCTGCAGCCCATTACATGCCAGAGCTGCCTGTTAAAATCTTGAGAGATGAACAGCATGACAGCTGTGGCAGGTCATCTCCTGCAGAAAGGATAACAAAATCTTTGTGTATCTTAGGCAGATGGAGGGATGAGTAACAGAAATGTGTGGGGAAGCAGGTACTTTTCTAATTACCCGGAGAAGGCTGCTCACCTTCATAGACCAGCAGAGCTGGCTTAATGTAGCAACAGCAGCTATTGCACCAGTTGAAGGAACAACAAAGCTGCCATGGCAACGTCTTCTCCTCAGGGGATTCCAGACAGGATTCTGGCCAAGCCAGCCCAAATTTCTCCTGTGCTTTCAACTGCCGCACTGCCCCTCCAGCTGGCTACAAAAGACAAAATCCATCCCATAAGCTGAAATTGAGTAAATATTAGTTAAACATTTACAGCTCTTAAGATTTTACAAGCAGTAGAAGCAGCTGTCAAGTTGGGAGATACCTCCTCCAGTGTGTGACGTAGTCCAGCCACAGTGTGTCAAGGATGTTAATGGTGAGAGTGGCTGTAACCACAGCCTCAGGGAGTGGATTAAGTGATCAAGTCCAAAGTCATCTCCCACCCAGGTGACTCAGAGATGAGAAGAACCACAGAGCACCATAGATGGACAATTTCAGTACGGATCTCTGCCTGGTGAAGGTCTTTACCCCCATGTAGTCCATGAAACACCATAGGAAAAAGGTTCAGCAACCTGTTTGATGGAAGTTCAAAGAGTGTGGAAAAAGGCTTCAGCCTTTTTTTTTTTTCCCCCCAAGATGATGCTCAGCCTTCTTCTTTTTAATGAAGCCATCATGCAATACTCAGTTTTGTGGGCTCCTCCCTTTCTCTAAGCAAGCTATGTCTGGTTTGCATTAGTCATTAATTGCCTTGGCTGGACCATAGGCCTTCTGTGTAGACACTCATAGTAGGACATAGCAAAAAAGGAAGCAGTCTTTTCTCTTGTTTAATACTGCCTCTCAAGCAACTGAAGGTATTGATTGATGATTCTCATGTTTCCAGATATTCTCTGTGATGGGAAAAAAGCCATATTCCCCTAAAGTGGCAGTTGTATTAGATATCATCAAATATATCTCTTTAGTGAATTCAAAGCATCATTCTTTTTTTTTTTTTAAGTGTCTCTTTCTATGTTGTCATATAAAAATAGATAGATGATATGTATTACATATATTTTTTCTCCTAATGTGATTGAGTTATCACAATCAAAATTTTCCTTTCCCCTTCTGAATTCATGCAATAAAATATATCACAGCTGCAGTCACATGAGGACATGTTGGATGACTGTACCTTTAGTGATTACTTCTCATCTGTCCATAAGCATGAATAAATATGGTAGTCATGGATGTTGATGATTGATAGTCTTGTTTCAATAGGTTAGACATAATTAAGCATTAAATGGTTGATAAAATGAATGTATCTGGATAGCCCTTGAAGTTTCAAATCCTGTTCATAGTCAAAGGGCAGTTACTTAGTTTGTGGCTAAAAGAAATAAAAGAAAGATGTGAGTATGTAATACGGGTCTGAATCTCAGTCCTCCAAAACAGGGTCTCCAAAGATCAGACTGCGTTTTTAAAAACTTGGGAATAAGTTACTAATGACTTTGCTGATTGATTAAGATGCAGTGTGAAGCACCACTCATTCCTTGAATAAAATAAAATACATGCTCTAAAGATTTATTCATGTAGATTTTAAAAGTCATTGAACAGAATCTGCAGAACTACCATTCATATTTTCCAAGGAAAAATAGCTTTGAGCCAAGGCAAAATTTGGAAATAATTTTTTTGAAATTATTTTTAAAAATGATTGTTTAAGAAGCTAAAGCAGAAACTGGAAAAAAGAGCTGACAGTAGTCCTGGAAATTTTGGGAGCCTGTATGATTTCAAAAATGAAGCTTGTGCTGTGTCAACATTGATTTTTTTATTTACCTTCAGAGATCACAAAATTTCTTAAATTATGTTGACAAATGACTACATACCTCATGTATCATCTGAGTAATGGATGTAATGATACATTTGTCCTTTGTGATGTACTTTGAGATTCTTCGGAAAATGTGCTACATGAAGACTAGATATTCTTATAGCATATATATTTTTTTGTGGGGGAATAGCGAATGGATGCCCACATTGCTGTAGAACTTAAAGGAAAGGAATAACTTAGCAGAAAAAAAAATCTAGGAAAAATAGATCAAGAATTCTGGGCAAAATGTAGCTGGATATGATGGATGAAGATTTAGCTACTTTTCATAGTGACAGATAAGTAATGAGGTTGAACTGCTGCGATATTGTCTGGAAATAGAATAGATGATATTCTTAATAGGCTCAAATTGATTCTTAATAGTTCAGACCATCTGCTGAAACTGTGGAATAATAAAACTAGTACTTTTGTGATGACCTTCATCTAAAGCACGTTAAACACTCTGGGAAGGTATGTGGACATTTCTAAATCTATGATTTGGATGGACAGTTTGGAAAAAGTAATTTGCACAGGGTTTGATGGGCAGGCTCTGGCATGGTTGGTATAAAAGCAAACCCAATGAGGTTCCAGCTCTGTCTTGCAGGTGCTTAACAATTTCACCATCCATTTAAGCCAGTTCTTCAAAAGCTAAATGTGCTAAAGAACATATATGGAAAAATGTAGTAGTAATAATAATAATAGTAAGTAGTAGTAGTAGTAGTAGTAATAGTAGTAGTAGCAGTAGTAATAATAATAATAATAATAATAATAATAATAATAATAATAATAATAATAATAGAAGAAGAAGAAGAAGTAGTAGTAGTAGATAATAATAGAAGAAGAAGTAGTAGTAGTAGTAGTAGTATTTGGAAGAGTGTGTGTGTGCATGCGTGCACATACAACAATATCTTCTTATGCTGACTCTGATCACAGAGCTCTTAGGTCACCGTATCATCCAAACTGTAGGTGGGGACCACTTATAACAGCACATTCTGCTCTAGACAGGCATAGTGATAATAAGATGCGTTAAAGTTGCTAAGTTCTTCCTTCAGGAGGAGTATTCAGTTTGAAGTAGGAAAAACAAAGCACATAGTTACAATAGATATGAAGTGAAGAGAGTACTGTAAGATAAAGATAACAGAACCTAAGACCAGGAGAGATGTTTATACTTAAGGATGTCTCCTGTTCAAGTCCATTATGAAATAGCTTGAAAGGCATAAAATTGGCAGGAACCCTGTTGTTACTAGGTGTATCTGGAAGGTGATCACAGAAACATGTTATCTGCATGATATGATTAACTTCATCTAGCATCTATATACAGCTGTGGGTTTTTTTATATGGAGATATTTTCAAGGATATTCTTTCACTTTGGCTGTAGTAGATGGAGCCCTATGAAAACAGAAACCTGGACTATCAAGTCTGTTATTTGATTGTGCAGTGCAAGGTGCAATAGACTCCTCATCTATGATAATATAAATAATAGCAATCGAATAAAGAGAATACAGACACTTGTGTCGAAGGGCTATTTCTAAAAAAATTAGTATTCACATAGCCTTTTGCATTTTCGGTAGTGATTTGGGTAACTGCCCTCCTCACTCCCCAGTTTCCATCTGCAAATGCCCATTTCACTAAATGCAAAGATTTGTTTGAGATTTGGTATGATTACTAATGTAGAGGTAAAAATAAGTGAAGCCCACCTCAGATGATGATTGCAACTTGTTGAGTATTGCAACATTTATATTGTAATGCCACAGAGCCCAAGTCAGAGACAGGAAACCTTTTCTTTTGGAGCAGGTATAAAGAGAACAAAAAGGTGCTCCTTGGTTATTGGAAACCAAGCACTGAAGATAAAACTTCTCCTCTCCAATCCATGTATGTCCCGTTGAAGTAGAAAAGAAACAAGATGTGACTAAAGGTGGCAGAGTGCTAATTGAAATCCAGTGCTTAAGAGACATTGTTACAAATCAGAAAATAAGAGATCTGATCCCATCTCTGCTCTAGCGATGAGTCAGTTACATGTCCTCTCTGCCTTTTAGTTTCTCTGTTCCTGAAGGGTGTGTGACAATATTTATTTAAAGAGACACTGAGACATAATTTATTAATATTTGCAGCATTCTTTCAGATCCCTGGGAAGCTGGGGTATGGAAAGACATCAGTCTTAATAAAGAATATCATAGTTCAACATAAAAATAAAGCAGGTTTTCTGCTAGGTGGGTAGAAGTTTGTACAAAGATCTTTATTTTTGAAAGGGAAGAAAGGCTGAACCACTTGGCCTTCAGACCTAGTGATCTGAAACTGCATCAGTGCTTCCAGAGAGGAAATACAGCAATCTCTTCAAAATAGGAGGGGGAAATTCAATATTAACCAAGGGTGAATTGGAATCAGCAGTGTTTTTCACAGTGATAGTGGTTAATCATTACAACAAGGGGCCAGAGGAAGTGATGAATTCTTCATCTTTTGATGTCTTCAAGATTGAAGGCCTCTTTGGAGGAAACATTTTAGACAAAAGTTATGGGGCTCAACAATAGAGTAGCTGGGTAAAAATTAAAGCTCTATGACATATAAAAGATAGATTATCTACTAATCCCTCTATGGGTGTGATTAATTTCACACAACTTTAGATGTCTAAAGTTAGATGCCTAAGGCTGAACTGGTCACCCTGGGCTCCCTTTTCAGTTAACAGTAAGAAATAGACATCTCCAGGGAGCAATCCATTTGATATGCCTTAGATGCCTGTTTTAGTGCAATGCAAATTGTCCTCTGGGGTACCTGTTCTTATCTACTGACTATCAAGGAAGCCTACAGTGACTTGTTCGCATTCTGGCCTCTCATTTTTCAATGCCGAAGGAAAGATGCATCCCTTTTTGGGACACCCAGGAGTTGTGGAACAGCAGCCCTTAGTTTATAGGGCAGCGACCTGTTCATAGTACTTGCTTTGCATCATTTATGGGTCAGTTTCTGCTTGAGTCGTATTCCCATGTTGGTGAAGCATTCTGTGTTTTGAAAAGATGACCTGAGAACATCAGTCTCATTTCTTTAGGGGTACAGATGTAGGCAGACGTGGGCCAAATGCTGTTCTGAGTTACTCTGGTATACGGTCCTAGCAATCTCACAGGTTTTGGTGGAATGCCTTGCATACCATGCCTTGCATCTTAAGAATAAAAGCAGAAATGAGCCATTTTGAAAGGATTAATCCAACTGCCATAGCAATTTCATAGAATCATAGAATCATAGAATCATTAACAGTGGAAAAGACCTCTGAGATCAGAGTCCAACCATTAACCTAACTGCCAGGTCCACCTCTAAACCATGTCCCTAAACACCACATCCACACATTTTTTGAATACTTCCAGGGACTGTGGTGTGTGACACCACTTCCCTGGGCAGCCTGTTGTAGCGCCTGACCACTCTCTCCGTGAAGAAATTTTTCCTAATATCTAATCTAAACCTCCCCTGCCACAACTTGAGCCCATTTCCTTTCATCCTGTTGCTTGCTACCTGGGAGAAGAGACCAACCCCCACCTCGCTACAGCCTCCTTTCAGGTAGTTGTAGAGAGCAATAAGGTCCCCCCTCAGCCTCCTCTTCTCCAGGCTAAACAACCCCAGCTCCCTCAGCTGCTCCTCATAAGGCTTGTTCTGTAGACCATTCACCAGCTTTGTTGCCCTTCTTTGGACACGCTGCAGCACCTCGATGTCCTTCTTGGAGTGAGGGGCCCAAAACTGAACACAGCATTTGAGGTGCAGCCTCACCAGTGCCCAGTACAGGAGCACTATCACCTCCCTGGTTCTGCTGGCCACACTACTGCTGATACAAGCCAGGATGCCGTTGGCCCTCTTGGCCACCTGAGCACACTGCTGGCTCATGTTCAGCTGACTGTCAACCAGCACCCCCAGGTCCTTTTCTGCTGGGCAGCTCTCCAGCCACTCTTCCCCAAGCCTGTAGCGTTGCATGGGGTTGTTGTGACGGAAGCGCAGGACCTGGCACCTAGCCTCGTTGAACCTCATACAATTGGCCTCGGCCCATCAATCCAGCCTGGCCAGATCCCTCTGTAGGGCCTTCCTACCCTCCAGCAGATCAACACTTCCACCCAACTTGGTGTCATCTGCAAACTTACTGAGGGTGCACTAGACCCCCTCATCAAGGTCATTGATAAAGATATTAAATAGAACTGGCCCAGTACTGAGCCCTGGAGAACAGCACTTGTGACCAGTCACCAACTGGATTTGAATCCATTCACCACCACTCTCTGGGCCCAGCCATCCAGCCATTTTTTTTACCCAGCAAAGAGTGCATTTATGAATGCTGTGGGAAATGGTGTCAAGGCCTTACTAAAGTCTAGGTAGACAACATCCACAGCCATCCCTTCATCCACCAAGTGGGTTACCTTGTCATAAAGGAGATCAGGTTGGTCAAGCAGGACCTTTCCTTCATGAACTCATGCTGGCTGGGCCCAATCCTCTGATTGTCCTGCGTGTGCTGCATAATGACACTCAGGATGATCTGCTCCATGAGCTTGCCTGACGTTGAGGTCAGGCTGATAGGCCTGTAGTTCCCTGGATCCTTCTTCTGACCCTTCTTGTAGATGGGTGTCACATTAGCTGACTTCCAGTCAGCTGGGACCTCCCCGGTTAACCAGGACTGCTGGTAAATGATGGAGAGTGGCTTGGCCAGCTCCTCTGGCAGCTCCCCCAGTATCCTTGGGTGGATCCCATCTGGCTCCATAAACTTGTGGGCATCCAGGTGGAGGAGCAGGTCACTGACTGTTCTCTCTTGGATTATTGGGGCTTTATTCCGCTTCCCATCTCCATCTCCCAGCTCAGGGGGCTGAATACCCTGAGGATAACTAATCTGACTATTAAAGACTGAGGCAAAGAAGGCATTAAGTACCTCAGCCTTCTCCTCATCCTTTGTGGTGATGTTTCTCTCTGCATCCAATAAAGGATGGAGATTCTCCTTGGCCCTCCTTTTGTTGCTGATATATTTGTAAAAACATTTTTTGTTATCTTTAACTGCAGTGGCCAGATTAAGTTCTAGCTGGGCTTTTGCCTTTCTAATCTTCTCCCTGCATAACCTAAAAATATCCTTGTAGTCTTCTGAGTTGCCTGCCCCTTCTTCTGAAGATGGTAAATTCTCTTTTCCTGAGTCCTAGCAAAAGCCGCCTGTTCAGCCAGGCCTGTCTGCTTTCCCACCCGTTCATCTTTCGGCACACGGGGACGGCCTGCTCCTGTGCCTTTAAGACTTCCTTCTCGAAAAATGTCCAGCCTTCCTGGACTCCTTTGCCCTTCAGGACTGCCTCCCAAGGGATTCTCTCAATCAGACTCCTAAACAGTCCAAAGTCTGCCTTCATAAAGTCCAAGCTAGCGGTTTTGCTGACCCCCCCTCCTTACTTCTTTAAGAATTGAAAACTCTATCATTTCATGGTTGCTGAGCCCAAGACAGCCTCCGACCACCACATCACCCACCAGGCCCTCTCTGTTCGTAAACAGCAGGTTCAGCGGGGCACCTCTCCTGGCTGGCTCGCTTACCAGCTGCATCAGGAAGTTATCTCCCACACACTCCAGGAACCTCCTAGACTGCTTCCTCTCCGCTGCGTTGTATTTCCAGCAGATATCTGGTAAGCTGAAGTCTCCCATGAGAACAAGGGCTAGTGACGGCTTTTTGATTCTTTCTGTGTAAGCAACCATCAGTGAAGGGCAGATCTAGAAAAAATGTTATACATCACAGAGCATTTATAAAGCAAAGACTTTTGAGAAAATCCATGTTGAGCACGTGGAGACAGTGTTAAAAACACTTTCAACTTTCATTTCTTCCTGTCCTGTAGTCTTCCTGGCGCTGCTCCAAATTCACTTCATCACTTGGTGTTGATTTAGACCTGTGCCTCTTGCATATCCTGTTAATAGCAGACTCCCGTGTAGCATATCCAAATTCCTCGAGTCTAGCCCTGTCGCTCAAGATGATGAGCCTGTCATTACGCCAGAGGTGTGCTCCAAGCCACTTGGAGCAATGCTCAGCCCACATCTGAGGTGAGCAACTGTGGTGTTTTACGTAGAGGCTTAACCATCTTAAACGCCCTCCTTCATCAAGAAAAGGTGTAGGTGCCTCTGGCAGGTTCCTTAGCACAGGAAAGTCTGTCATTGTCTTTCTGTGGGCCACAGGGAGGGAGATATGCCCTAGATGCCCCAGTCATGTTCCCACTGCAAGATGGCTTGGATTGGCAATGTTGGTTGACCTTGGACCACATACTAGCTAGGAAGCTTTGTAGTGCATTGGTGAGTAGATAGAGGATTCCCAAGGCAGACTGAGTTTATCACTCTTTATATAATTGCAGAGAATTCGAGTATGGTCATACAGCAAGTCTTGGTCCCTGCTAGTTGCCTGTTATCAGGCTACCTTCTCCTGGTCCTTTATCTTCCTGGATAGTTACTCTTGAGTGTCCAACAGCTGCTGCCATCCACCTAAGTAATGGCAGAGCAATCCTGGCATATCTCACCGGTTTGGATAAATTTGAATGTCGGGAGCTCTGTGAAGTAGAGGAGTTGTGTAAACATGTGTCGTTGCAGATGCCATGCCCAGATTGGGTCTCTGCACCACTGATCCTGAAGATAGCAATATGTTGCCTATATCACTATGCATGCGCAGCGTAATATGTGGAGCAGTAATGGTGCAACCAGATGGCATGGTAAGGAACAGGATTGTCATTACTATGCGGCTCTTTTTGATTCTTTGCCTATGCAATTTGCAGGCTCCCGTGATACTGTACCACAGGCTGTTTAGCCATTCTTTGGTTCCCACTTGCTGCAAAGAAATCTGATCCTCTCCAATTATGGGGGACATGATATTCTTGCCACATCCAGCTGTTGGTATGCACATTGCCTCAGCCAGTGGTGAATTTTCTGTCTGTAGCAGCTCCTCCCAGGGTGCCCATGGTAATATGGTGGTTGAGGTGAGTGTTAAATTGCTGCTTCCCTTGGAGGCACAAATCTTGCTGTGACAGAGTTTTCTGTGCAAAGGTTGCCCGGGAGAAAATCACTGTATGCTGACCTGAGCTGTGGATACAGAGGAAACTTTGCACTTTTGGAGCTTACACATGCTTTCCCCTTGTAAAAATTCACCATCCCATTAAGCAGAGGCCTTTTAGTGCAGTTTTCTCTCCTGCGTGACACACTCCTACTGATGTCAACAGGAGCTTCACTTGCTGCACAGGTACAGAAAAAGCCTAAGGGGTTTCTCCAGCAGGAAATAAACAGCTGAAGCTTTTAGGGTGACCTGTGAAACCTTGGCTCTGAAGTGACATTTGTTTTTCCCACTTTGCCAGAGCTCACTATGGTCTGATAGATTGTAAAAAGTGCAGAAACCTCTTTGTATTTGTATATAATCTAAAATCTTTTTTTTTTTCTCCTGAAAAGTTTTTAATTTTGTTTGGTTTTAAACTGGGATCATTCTCATTTTTAGTCATTGAGATTGTACCCTTCTCCCACCAAAAGGGAAAATTGCAGAAAGTTAGTGAGATTCGTTAGCTGGCTTGAGGATACAAAAGTGTGTGAGCAAGCAGGACCACACCTCTTCAAGGAGTAGTTCAAGAAGTTGATATCATGAAGATACTAACATCCTCATGGAGACACCAACACCCTCATGGAGACACACACACCACCATTCAGTCTTCTTTATGACTTGAGATGCTTTCTCATTGCTAACTGATTTTCTGGCACAGGTGCATCATTGCTACCGTACTGTGGGAAACATTTACTAAGAGGTAATAATAGCTTTTATGCCGTGATGGTGCATATGTCCTGTGAGGTGCTAACCCCATCTTGGGAGGTGCAGAACATCTTCCATAGTCCGGGAGGTGCTTAACGCTGTCTCATAATTCTCAGCTGATTGCCTCATACCCAGAGACTCTGCTGCACCTGGAGGACAGATCTGGGAGCAGTGGCAGAGAAACAAAAGAGATTTTATTTCATCACTAAATGAATGGGTTCATATTCAGAAAGTTACTGTTTATAATGAGGATAAAAGGATCTAAACCCTTTTCTGTTATTGCTAATGAAAACTTGAATTAAAAAAAAGCTGGCCTTCATTCACTCAGGAAAGCTTCCTAGATACTAATATTGAGTAAATGAGTTGTTGGTTTTTAACTCTTGAGATGTATTAAACATTGGAACACAGGAACTGTTACACCAGTCAAAGTCTTATTATTGTTTTATTACAAGTTTCCAATTACTGACTGTATCCAACACCAGATGCTTCAAAGGAGCATGCAAGAAACCATGTAGTAGACAGTAATAGTAGTTACAATTTGCTCATAAGAAAAATCGCTTCTTATCCACTGCCACTGCTCAGTGTTTGGCTTATATCCTGAGACATGACAGTTTATATCTTATTACGCATACATATTTTAAAGTGATAGCAATTTGCAAAAGAAGGGACTGGAATTTGGGAGGTCTGAATGAGATTGCAGAATTATCTCCTGACGGGACGGGTGACATTGACCAAATGACATCATCATCTTTCTGCACCTCCATTTCCCCACCTAAATGCCATCAAAGAACTTGACACTCCTGAGGTTCCTGAGATCTATGAACTAAAACTGCAATAGAAGAGTAAGGGAAGGTTAAGTGAAAAATCAGACTTGTATCTTAAATGTGAGCAATTATTATAAGGAGTGCCTAAGACAGCGAGAAGTTAAACCAGTTCAAGAGAACGCAATGTGCTACTCTCTTTTTTGGATTCTGTACTCCAGGCACGTGGCAGTGCTTGTGTGCAAACTGATGGGTGTGCAATCAATTTGGCTGTTTCCCCCCTGCAGTCTCTTCGGTGCAAATCCTCCACTTATTTGCATGGCTCCTTCACTCAGCAGGGAGAGAAGTGCACAAAAAACTGAAATAAAAAATCCCCCAGGCAGTCACTTCTGTTCATACTATTCACTGTTATTATTTTAAAGAGAGGAACACAGAAGTACAAACAGAAAGTCCTTGTTCTGTTCATCTTCCTGCAGCCAACTCAAGAAACTGTCTTTTGTCCTTCCTTTGCAAAGAGCAAGCTAGGAAATGAATGTCTGAAGACAAGAAATGGGTTGCTCAGCCCAGATTTTGTTTTAAGGTCACCTTGCAGTTCTCTGTGGTTCAGAGATGTTTTTATTATTCCTCTTTTAACCTTCTTTTTTTTTCCTTCTTCTTTCCCCCTTAAGCTAAATGACAAGTTATGAAACTTTGTGGTTTCGTTGTTCTTAATGTGAGTATTGAAAAATGATAACATACCAAATGTATGTGACAGTTCCCTCCTCCCACTCCCAGCTCCACTCAGCTGCTGTGGCTCTTCATCGCATTTAACCACTCCCAGCTTTCAGAATATATTGGTTTCCGTTCTCAGACCTTCTTTGTCTTTTCTTGCAGCTGTTTGTTTTATGGCGTGGTCAGTGTTTGCGGAATAGATCAAATCTACCTCTAAACTCTCTTCTCCTCTCTTCCCCCTCTTTGCCTTTGCAAAGGTCACATAGCTGCTGGGGTTTCTGTGCTCACGCTGGGAGGTATCAGGAGGGAGAAAGTTAAACCATTAATAAAGGATGAGTGAAGCAAACTGCAGAGTAGCAGCCTCTGGTCCTACACCTTGTCAGAGGGCAGGAGATTCAAACTGAGCCTTGAAAATCTTTTTACGTGTATTTAGGAAGGCGGTGGATAAATGCTGCAACACGATCAAAAGCACCCACTTGCCACTTGCCATTTGAAATGGGAAGGGTCATAGTAATTCTTCAAGCCTCTGTGTTTGTTTTGTTTTGTTTTTTTTTTCCCTGATTTTAGTGAGCTGGTGTCCAATTTGGGGGAGAAAAACAGTCTTTCCATAACACCTGTAATATCTTCTGTTGTGAAAGGCAATGAGCACTCAGGTACTGCTTGAGAGGGGATACCCACAGTCTTCTGCAGTGGTACACTAACAAGGTAATATTTGTATGTATATCCTCTTCTGGGCAAGGAGTTGCAAGCTCAAAGTACAAATAAGATTTAATGAAATAAGATTTTGCATGACAGCAGTCATAGCTGGACAAAAACAAATTTAAAAGCCGAGGCTAAGCACAAAGTGTAGGCATGCCTTAATTTAGAGTTTCCCAGATTAGATTTCATCCCACTCCCGCATAGTAGCTGAACCTAGAGAAAGGACATGGCACTTCCAACAGCTGCCAGGATAGTATCGAGTAGAAAATGCTTCTGCACCAGTGTGACCTGAGTGTAGTTTTCTTTGGAATATTCCATTGTAAATTCAACAGCCCTTACAGAATAAACTGGTGGGAGAGTTAAATATCTGTTTCCTGCATGCATTAGTTTCTGCACAAAACACAAGTGACTTTATAGATGGGGTTTTTTCTCCTTTTGAATGGAAACTCCTGGGTGGGAGTGGGACTTGTGTACTGCATTTCAGGTGAGAAATGTGCTTGCAGTCCTCCTTAGAAACTGTAGTTATGAAATATCCCACAGAATTATTCAAATATTTCAGGGCAGTTCAGCAATCTGAAGTAATTTTGCTAGAGTATTTTTCCCTTTTCTGGAAGGTTTCTAAATGCTGTCTAGCAGTTTACAGTCCCAGCCATGAAAAGTATATATGGGACAAAGCAGTAAGTGCTTCTTGCAGTTTATAAGGTGCTACAAAATCTAATAAAAATAGAATAGAAATGTTAAATATTCATTATACTCTTACAACCCTCCTGAGAGATGGTAAAAGGCACCAAAAGATTTTCATTCAATAGCATCTCGAATATATGTATGCAGTCTGTTGTTTCAACAATGTCAAAAACTGTGTAGCAACTCTGGTTCATCCATGGTAGTAATTTAATATTATAAATCTTTACAGGAAAAGAATATATATAAGCCCACATATACTCCTTTCAGGTCCTTGTAGGATAAAAAAAAAAGAAAAAGCAAGAAAGCAAATAGAAGTTAAGAGGGGGAATATCACCATATGTATTTATAAAATACTGCCTCTCTTGGCCTTGGCCTTTAGTTTTCACTTGCAGGCAGTACTGCTCCCTTCTGAGTGGTACATATTCTATATGATCAATAATAAAGTGGTGTGCCATCAAACAACATGACAATATACATGCCAGGAGTCCGGGTACGCCCTTTAGAATAATTGTGACAGCAAAAGACATGAAATATGGACATCCAACGGACTGGCTAATCCCCTTGAATATTCCTAAAGAAGCAAACAAAGGGAAAACAAAACATCAAAGAAATAAAACTAAAGTCTCTATCAGTAGTCCCAGGAGATAAAGACTTATCCTAAAAACAGTGACCACTGTAACCCAGTCCATGAATCACGGCACTTAAGCCTGAAGAGTCCCATTCCATGTTGACACAGACCTTCAGTAGTCCCATTAAATGTAATAGGATTGCACAAGATGTAAATCACTGTAAAATATGAACCCTGATCTAATTTCTTTCTCTGAGATGAATTACTTCAAAGCCATTGTTTCTTATTTCCTCCTCCTCTAAAATCCTAGTAAAACAGAGTTTTTGAAAGCAAATTATTTTAACTATCAGTACTCTTCAAAGAAAAACTGCTGTTAGCTCTCCATACGTTTTCAAATTAAACTTTAAAACACAGGAAGAGGTTTCTTATTTGATACCTTAGGTCAGCAGTGGGGTTTATTGGACAATGTACTCATGGCTGGACATATTTTAGCAGTGAACTAAATAGGCAAGTACAATATATGTGTGTATATATTAGAATATACTGCAAAGTAATGTATGTGTTTTGGTGAAGAACTAGTGGTCCGTTGCATTATTTCCATGGTAATTAGAAGGCAAATGACCCTTCTGATGGCAAAACTAAATTATGCTTGTGAATATTCAGTAGGGACCATTGTACCTATTGCAAGAGGGTGGCTTGAATGGCCTGAAAGGTCCTTCCAAACATAATATTTATGACTCAGTGAGTGGTGGATTTCAAGCCACTAACAAGAAAGGATAACACCAATAGTTGCAACAACCTGTATACATGTCACTGTATGACGAATAGGAAAAAAATACAGTAAATCTACTTGTCTTTGCCTTTTTATTCCTTCATCTGCTGTTCCTAGAAAGAGCTCCTTTTACCCACCCAGCAACAAACATAAAAAAATAAAAAAAAAGAAATGCCCTCCAAATCTTGACCGTCTTGTTTGTGCACACGTTGATGTAAGATTGCAATGAGCTACATTCTGACATGTACAAATGAGATGTTTTAAAATATATTAAACTGTCACAGAGCTTATGTTTTTTAAATGGATCACAAAGTTAGGGGCTTTGTAACAGCACATAAAGGGTTATCTACATTTTGTAGTTTGATACAACTTGTGTCTAAAGATGCTATGGTAGTTTTTTTCCATGCAGAAGATCACCACTGAAGGCATTAAATATTGGACCATCACATTTTTCCTTACTGAGCCCTTCATAAATTACCACATGGTAACTGAGGCACATGGTATTATGGGGATGGTGGGTCAGATATCCCTGTGCTACTGCAAAAGCACTAAATGTCCTCAGATCTGTTTAAAACGATCCAAAAATAGTTCAACTGTGACATAGGTGGATAATCAGAATACGGGTGCTGGGTGGTGGTTTACAGATTTCATCAGTATGTATTTGGGATGACTTGCATAACTGATTCATGGCCTCATCACCCGTGATTAATGTGCTATAAAGTTACAGGAATGAAAACGTCTCACAGGCACTCAGTGAAGCAGGGGCCCTGCAGAGAAGAGCAGTATGTGACCATGTAATTAAAGTCTGTACCATTAATCTGTTTGCAGAAATGGAGTGAATTGAGGTCACACTCATAAACTCATCGAGTCATGAGATCTTTCAGGTTCTTGTCTTTGCCAGTGTACTGTTTTTATGATAAGCTTTTATGTCATTTATTATATATACTTATTATATAGTGTATATAAACCAATGTGATTACTTAAAAGTTCACATGCATTAAAACTTGGGGAAATATTGACAGGTAGTACACAGTTCCTCATGCATGCTAGTTTGCTCTTCTTGTATGAGTGATACTATTTCAACTACTTTTATGATGTTATTGCCCTTTCCTTTAGTCCTCAGGTGCAAGGGGTTAAAGCAGTTAAATGTGTGTGTCTCCACTGTATTCAGATAGTCTGAGAAGACTTAACTAAACCAGACCCCTGTCATGGTAGGCACTGTGAGAGATGGGTCCTGCTCCTCAGAGCTTATAGGATAAAGCCAAAACAGGAGTATGCAGCAAAAGAAGGGAAGGATTATTATTCCTCTCCTTTTTGGACAGAAAGCCACAGCATTTGGGACAACATTTTGCAAAGTCTCATCATCTTCTGAGAATGCTGTTTTTGTCCTTAGACTCCAGCCCATGGACCTCTAGAGCACAAGTTAGGTTTTTCATTAGCCTAATCACCCTATGTAAGTGCCTCTTTTTCTCTCTTACTGACCACAGAAATGCCTCTGAGTGACCACCAACTATGTTCCTAAATCAGGCATCTTGACTAGGGAGTGAGCCCAGCTCCTATTAGATCCACTCTTAAACACCTAAATAGGAGCTGACCTCTTCTGGTGTTTTGGCTGGTAACAATCAAGTTCCTTGCTCAAAATTAAAGAGAGTATAAGAGAATAAGAGGAAATAAGAGGTTTTATAAATACCTATCCAGTGTCTTAATCACAAAACCTTCTTTCCTCTGAATAAGCTTTTTCTTATCCTTTGGGCTTGATTTTCCAGTAGGTTAAATATGCTCCTTTATCAATAATTTAACAGCATTTCCCAGTAGTAGATCCACTCTGACTGGGAGCAACAGTTCACTGACTCTTAATGAAGATTCCTTCATTTTCCCTTGATGGGGAAGGGTGATAGTTAACATACGACTGCTTTAAACTTTTAAGTATTTAAAGTATTGCAAGCACATGAGAGAAGGTGGGGAAGGGACAGTGGTAGTGAGAAGAAAGCTGCACGCTGGCTCACAGTCAAGAGCCCCCTCTCTGATTTCAGATAGGTCCAAAGGACTACCCTACCGTACTTGGAAGGAAGGCTAATCCCTGGGATCATTATATTCACAATCCTGCCTTGTCATCTTTATAAATCTCTCTCTGAACACAGAGGAAGAGCATCCTAGTGGGACTGTCAAAATGCTTTTTTGTATGAATGCTTGGTTCAAAAGGAAACAGAGCACTGTGAAGTGTCCATGAAGAAGCAACTATCTGAAGGTTTGCCTTACGAAAGATTAACTTGCATCCTAGTTTCTTTTTTTTTTCCTCTACAAAGGCTGTTTTTAATGGCTCATGTTTTAAATGCACACTGTTTAATTATTTATGCATCCTGAGATGTATTTTCTGTGTTTGGAACTTTTGCTGTGGCACTAACCTTTTTATTTCACACCACTGAAAGCCCACTCTGCACTGTGCACAAAACAGCATCTAAAGGTCCCCTGGAGAATGCACGCAGCAAGTGTGTAAGGCCTGTTTAAACGTGTGTGTGAGATGGGTTATTTGCTTGATTGCTTTGACTAGTAAGTCAGGGGGTGTGACAAACTCAGTAGCATCCTGGTGAAATGGTTTCAGACCTAGTGCAAAAATTAAATTTTACTACATGTAAGGTTTTAATTATACCTTCAAAAGAAGTATCTTCAGATGGGTTTGCTAATGCATGTTTCCCAAAAAAGATGTATGGATAGGAGTGGTTTTAAAAGCACTTGAAGCCAAATAAAATAATAAGGAGACAAGAATCACAGGAGTCTGGAGCATCGCTAACAAGTCTCATGCTATCTAGGATTAATTCTTGCTACAGGCTTTGATAATGCAAATATAGACCATGCTCTGGATTAATGTGCCTACATTTCTAATGCAATGAAAGTCAGGAGTGGGATCCTTATAAGGTGCTTACCTCTGTTAGAGACTTGTAAATGTGGGTTTATATGCACATCAAAGTGCTGGTCCAGCAGCTCAGTGTAGTTACTGAAATCCGCCCTTGCTCAACATTTTATATCCTTGGTTTTGCCCTTTATGACAATCAGAGATTTCTCAGACCTGTATCAGAGTAGCCTTGTTTTGATTATGTACAATAAAATTCTGCAAACAGCAGAAACTCCAGGATTACTGCAGAAGCATGGAAGGGAAGAATAGGAAAGATGTAGATAGATCACCTTGATATCTCTCTTCCTATTGTTGCACAATTGTTCCCTGTAGCATTTTCTCCATTCCCTATTATTTTTTCTATTCCTACCTGTTGAAAAAACAGGTTTCCAGTTGCATTTGTAGGCTGCCCAATAACTTAATACATCTTGCTGTCAGCAGGTTCTAATATTAAGCCTGAATTTCCTTTCATTTCATCCCTTTCCTCCTATTTGTGTTGTGAAATGCCAGCCGTCTCTTCAGCTGTTGATAGCACAGCGCCAGGACTGAGAAGGGGAATTTTGCTCAGCCTTTTGGCATTCAATGGGCTCTGTTTTACAATGGAGACTATGCTGACGTTATTGATTACACCCGTGCTTGAATATAAAGATTATCTTAAAGAAGGATAGATGCCTTCAATGTTCAGTGTTGGCCCCCTGGGGAGGGAAAGTTTCTAGATCAAGTGAAATTTGACTTTATCTGAGAGTATATTGCAATCAGACATTGTCCCTTTTCCATCTGCAAAGTAATCTGCAGAATCTGGGCAAGTTTTCTCCAAGGGAGATGTCATGGCCTATTGTGAAATAACTCTTTGTTTTCCAAAACACTCTTGTAGCTCAATCTTTCCCATACATGGAGTCCCCTCTCCACAGCACACAGCAGTAATGATACCCGTTCTATATATAGTGTCTGTGGGGTTTTTTTAATTTTCTAAAATTTTTTCTTTTACAAGAAATCAAGGGATCAGGCATTTTGAAAGCACTGGTGTTTATTCTAGGAGAAATCCATCCAAGACAAGTGAACCGTCAACACCTACTTCTCAATAAACAACTGTCAGAGTTTTGAGTAAATGAAGGCTCTGTGTGTGGGTGTGTGTGTCTGTTGGTTATTTAATTACTCCATGAGTCTCCTTGTATCCCTAGTAACCTTCATGTTTTCATTTGAGTTACACCACAGCTTTGCAGTTATTTTCCGCAAACCATTGCTGGTTCTGAGACAAGATTGTTAGACAGCAGCCTGGCTTTGTTTGCTGCCCATGTTACTGTAGCATGGGCAGAAAATTTAAACAGGCACCTATGACTCCTCTTGTGTGCTTCAGAAGGGATTTTGTGCTGCTCTGATGCTTCTTAGGCTCCCTCACTAACTCCTGAATTAAGCCATGCTCTCCTGAAAGGGCCAAACTTTACTTCTTTCCTATCAGAATGTATTGATTGGAAGGGAGAAATTTAGCTCTTCAGTTCACTAACAAAAAGCACTGTTGCATTAGCTCTTGGTGCTTGCCCAACAAACAAGTAGGCATAGCACACACTTCAGCTAAACTTTGCAGCTTGTCTACTGGTCAGGGGTGCTGGTGCCAGACAAACCCACCTGCCAGTGGGGGAAAGATATCTTGTCCAGGTCCTGGGGTTGCTGCCCTAGTGGGAGTGGAAATCAGATCACTGGAGCTTAAACTAGGTGACCTGTTCCCTTTATTTTCTTGGAAAGGTGTTCTCATTAAGTTGCGTGTTTTGTGATGGGACAGGGCCTTCAGAGAAGGTGATGAGCTGAGATGGTCAAAACTTAATGAGTTTCATCCACTGTTTTTTTCTTTTAAATTAATGCTTTTCAGCCTGTGTTCCTTTGAGGAAATAGTGCAGACACCCTCACTTCAGCAGGGCCTCCCCTAGAATTGGAAAAAAACTCTGAAACATCTTCTTTACTAAAATCATGATTTATATAATACTATAGTTAGAAGCCTCTGCCAAATTTGTGGTCCAGTTTTGCCCAATAATCACACTACAGAAGACTGTCCCTAGATATATTGAAGACCAGGGAATGCTGAAGTCTGTGGCAGAACACAACAACCATCTCCAAACTCCTAGATCAGTTAGACCATGCTTACTTCCACAGTCCTGCATGTTTTCCAGGTAAAATTGCTAGAGGTGACAAGAATGATAAATTGGTAATTGAAAGAAAGAAGAGGGGGCATGAGTCCTCCAAAGGATGCCCAAGTAAGGACCAAGGCTTAGTCCAGCATCAGTGTGGTCAAAATCCACTGACCATGTGGGTGGTGAGTGTTCTACTCCCCACACTCAGGTTAGGCGTCTAACATCAGACAGTGCTCTCTCCCTAGCACTTTTCATAATGGTATGTATGTTCTTTTTTTCCCTCTGCTGAAGCTGTAAGCCTGGGGAACAGTGACCAAAAGTAAAAAACCCAGCTAGAGCAGAGTATGCCTACCTCAAACCACATTTAATCACAGCAGAGGAAAGCCTTTCTAGTCTCACAGCCATTGTCTGTACTTGGCTGAGAGGGCTGAGTATTGCGCTGCTCATTAAAGGTGTGGTGATGGGATGAAGCCTCTCTGGAAGCACCACAAATGAAGCAGAGGTGCTTCTGTTGGAAATAACATATAGAAGAAGCAGAAGCAAAGGTTGCCCAGAGGCAGGTGATGGTGCTGCTCCGTGGGCAGCAGGCAGCTGGCTCAGTTGCATTCTTCTTGTGGTTAGCTGCTGTACCCTGTGGTTAACAGAATATCCATAACTTGAGATTTTACTGATGAGCAAACCTCAAAAGGCCGAATAAAAGTTTGAACAAGAAGCTAGAAGTGTGGTCATCTGAACAGCATGACCAGCTTGAATCGTGGTAACAGATTTTCTCTGTTTTCAAATGCCCATTTGTATAACACGGCATTTTCAGGGAGAGTACAAGGAAATGTTAACTTCTGTTAACTTACAAAAAAAGACTGGGTTTAAATTTGAATTGCTTGCATACGTTTGTTCTTTGTTTTTCTTTTCAAAATACTTTTATTTGCCTGGGAACAGTGAAGAAGAGGCAGAGAGACTGTGGTGCATCTGAGATTCTCTCTTTGCTCTTCCATGTTTTACCTCAAAAAGGAAAGAGAAGTCTTTCATTCAAGAGCATCAACTTAAGACTTTGTGATGTTATAGCTTGATGGTGAGGAATGAAAAATTTTCTGCTTCAGGCAGGAGGGATGACATTAGGCAACCCCCAAATAAATCACAGTTTACTGTACTCAAAATGCATTTTCAAAGAACTTCAAGGATCTTTATGCAAAAAAAAAAAAATTGGGGGGGAGAAAAAAAGCTGGAAATCTTGAAACCTTTGTCAGGAATAGGTTGGGCCTCTGTACATTTTATTGGTCAGGAAATGTTTTCAAAAGACTTTTGTAAAGGCGCAGTTCAACCCTTTCAAGTCTGATATAGAGCATCAGGAAAGGGGTTAAATGTGTATTATGGGACACTGACGTAAATTGGGCTATATTCATCCTGCCTCCCTTTAGATGTCTAATTTAAGTGCCTGAATTATTAGCTGCTCAGGTGCCCTATATCATCAGCGGAGTGGGTTAGCACGCTCTACTGTGCTCTCTGGAGGCCTCATGGACTGTATAGGGAATCCAGGCTCCCAAACCAGGTGTTGATCAGTATTCTCTCTGGTGGCCACAGCTGCGCTCTGAGAATACTCTGCTCCAACTGAGGAGCTGCACCAAGCTTTTCTGCAGACGGCGCTGGAGGGCCAATTCCTGATCATTTAATAGGTGTCATTCCAAACCTGATCTCATACCTGACAGCGCTGGTCCAAGCTACAGCCTTGGTAACAAACAGCTCAGTCATGTGGAAGAAATTTGGATTTGAATCCTGACCTGAATTTCTTATTTTACCTCCGACTCTAGAATTTGCTTTCTGTGGTTCCTAACTAAAATTTCTGTTTCTGGAGGGCAGGAGCTGAAAGCACAAAGGCTTTGCATTAATCGCAGCCTTTTTCTTATCTTGCTCAAAGCAAAACCCTGGTGAGCAGCAGACAGCCCTGCTGAGCTGTAGCCTCTGTCTGAAGTGTCCCCTCCTTTTCTGGCACCGAGGTCAGGTTGACAGGCCTGTAGTTCCCCGTATCCTCCTTCCAACCCTTCTTGTAGATGGGCATCACATTTGCTAACTTCCAGTCAACTGGGACCTCCCCGGTTAGCCAGGACTGCTGATAGATGATGGAAAGTGGCTTGGTGAGCACCTCCGCCAGCTCCCTCAGTACCCTTGGGTGGATCCCATCCGGCCCCATAGACTTGTGTGTGTCTAAGTGGTGTAGCAGGTCGCTAGCCATTTCCCCTTGGATTATGGGGGCTTCATTTTCTTCCCTGTCCCTGTCTTCTAGCTCAGGGGGCTGGGTACCCCGAGAACAACTGGTCTGACTATTAAAGACTGAGGCAAAGAAGGCATTAAGTACCTCAGCCTTTTCCTTGTCCTCTGTCACTATGTTTCCCTCCGCATCCAATAAAGGATGGAGATTCTCCTTAGCTCTCCTTTTGTTGCTGATGTATTTGTAGAAACATTTTTTTATTGCCTTTTACAGCAGTAGCCAGTTTAAGTTCCAGCTGGGCTTTGGCCCTTCTAATCTTCTCCCTGCATAACCTCACAACATCCTTGTAGTCCTTCTGATTCGCCTGCCCCTTCTTCCAAAGGTCATAAACTCTCCTTTTATTACTGAGTCCCAGCCAAAGCTCTCTGTTCAGCCAGGCTGGTCTTCTCCCCCACCAGCTCGTCTTTCGGCACATGGGGATGGCCTGCTCCTGCGCCTTTAAGATTTATTTCTTGAAGAATGTCCAGCCTTCCTGGACTCCTTTGCCCTTCAGGACTGCCTCCCAAGGGACTCTCTCAACCAGGCTCCTAAACAGGCCAAAGTCTGCGCTCCGGAAGTCAAAGGCAGCAGTTCTACTGACCCCCCCTCCTTATTTCACCAGGAATCGAAAACTCTATCATTTCATGATCACTATGCCCGAGACGGCCTCCAATTGTCACATCACCAACCAGGCCTTCTCTGTTCACAAACAAGAGGTCCAGGTAGAGCACTGCAGGTGTGCTGAGGCTGCAGCTGCGTCAGGAAGTTATCTCCCACACACTCCAGGAACCTCCTAGACTGCTTCCTCTCTGCTGTGTTGTATTTCCAGCAGGCATCTGGTAAGTTGAAGTCCCCCCACGAGAACAAGGGCTAGCGATCATGAGACTTCTCCCAGCTGCTTGTAGAATACTTCATCTGCCTCTTCATCCTGGTTGGGTGGTCTATAACAGACTCCCACCAGGATATCTGCCTTGTTGGCCTTCCCCCTGATTTTTAAACACTATAAACACTCAACCCTATTGTCACCATTATTAAGCTCTAGACAACCAAAACATTCCGTAACGTACAAGGCTACCCCTCCTTCCTTGCCTATCCCTTCTGAAGAGTTTGTAGCCGTCCATTGCAGCACTCCAGTTGTGGGAGTCATCCCACCATGTTTCTGTGATGGCAACTATGTCATAGTTTTCCTGCTGCACAAGGGCTTCCAGCTCCTTCTGTTTATTGCCCCTGCTGCGTGCATTGGCGTAGATACACTTCAGCTGGGCTATTGATCCCGCCACCTTTTTGGGGGGAGAAGCTCTAGTTCCTACGTGACCATTCTGAGGCGCTTCCGTGGATTCTAACACATCCATAGCCCTCGCATCTTTGCTGCTGCATGGATCGCCATCCCCTGCCTCCACTGAGATGGCAGACCGAAGGACCTCACTAGCACACCGTCCCTCAAATATTGGTGTGCCACCCCCAGGCTTATCTCTAGCAAGCCTGGTTTTACCCCTTTCCCCCTTCCAGTCTAGTTTAAAGCTCTTTCAATGAGCCCTGCTAACTCCTGTGCTAGGATCCTTTTCTTCCTTTGAGACAGGTGTACCCCGTCTGTCGCCAGTCCTGTATGTCTGAGACTTCCCCGAAGCTGGCTGGCTGTGAAAGGGTGCCCGCTGTGCTGAAACACAGACCCATGTTTGTCCTCCTTTGGCAAACGGATTCCAGTTGCGCCTGTGATACCCATGGCCACTTTTGATGGCATGCGCAGACTCATATAGCAAAGGATCAGTTTGTTTGCGCTTCAGCCAGACATTCATTTATTTGAAGTCATGTTCATCTAGACTGTAAAATGCCTTGGGAACATGGACTTGGGACCTTGGTCATGGGAACCTTCATGGGCACTGGCAAAAAAAAGGGTGAGGAAACCTAATTTCTTCTACTGGCATTGGCGAAGGAATATGGAAAGACCGTGGGCAAATCACTGAGACTTAGTATTTCCATGTGTAGTATGCAGAATAATGACTCCTACTTCTTTCATGAAGTGCTTTGAGATTTATTGAAGATGATAGGCTTTTACTACCAACAAGGTCTTTTTGCTTCATGTGAATGATGTGGTGAATGTTATTCTGAAGACCATGATAGAAAACACATGTAATAAACTTTTGTTACTTGTTTATTCGTTGGTTTGTATGCCCCTTGCCACACATAAACACACAAACACAGTTTTTACTCACTGAAGTAGTATTTTTACAAAATGTATGTCCATGATTCCTAGTGCAGAAGGGCATGCAAGCTGATAAAAACGATTGCCTGTTCTGGATATATTTACAAGGACATGCCACCAGATGGGAACATTATGTTGATGAGACTAAAAACTTAACTTAATTTTTAATACCTATGGCTGCATTCCATCCACCTGAGTCCTTGTCAGTCTGACAAATCTAAATGTGTCCCTGGATGGGGCAGGAAGAATTTAGGTCAATTTTTTTTATCATATCTCTTGTATAGAAGCTTAACCTTTGTGCACAGCACTGGCTTCTCTTTAAATATTCCCTTCATCAGTAAGAGTAAATGCAAAATATGTTACTTGTGGGGAAAGGAGTGCCAGAAAGCTTTATTTCTTTGTAGTAAAGATAAGGGCTGGCGACCGGAAGATCACGTGCTGTACGGAAAGAGTTAAGGGTCGACCCTCCCTTGTCTCCGCCCCTTATAACATGACACACCTACTGCTGGGGGTATAAAGCCCGGGTCGGCTGGAGGTCTGGTGGGATAACCTTGATGTGTAGTGTTTGCTACACAGTGGTGACCCTGACGTGATCAGGCAACAGCGATGGAGCTTGCGGAACTCATAAAGGTACTAAAGTCGGTAACGACAAGGGTGCTCAAGAGGGGGTTTGCGGCAAGGCGGCGCCGGCCTGCTGCATGTGGTGTGCTGATGGGGCATGAATCTCCTGGGAACGAAAAGCCAACAAGTTTAGTTTCGGAGGGGACACAGGCTGGCTGGGAAGGAGTGGCCTGTGGGACACAGATGGAACCGTTGTTACTGGGGGCTGAGCCAACGGAGGAAGGGGAGGTGCAGGGAGGCTATGGCGCAGCGGGAACAAAGGAGTTGGGAAAGGTGTTCCCAATACAAGTGGGGAGTTTAGAGCGGCTGCCCACGGAATCTTCGGCACCTCCTGCACCGGCGGATCTGCCACTTCCTCAATACCCCTGGGGCGAGTTGCAACAATGTGTGGAAAGGGAGCTGACTGATAGGTTGCTGGATTGGGTCCCGGGGGCTGATGTGGGATCCCAGCGGTATCGTGAACTATGTGAAGGAAGATGGCGGGAAGGAGAAAAAGAAGGCAAAACACCTGAGGATGCCCTGTTGTATCTCAGTGATCGACGAGTGCTGGACACACAGAGAGTGGAGTGCAGGACATCGGGGGGGTGGTAGGGCTCCCCCGGCACTGCCAGTGATACCTGAGCCACCAGAGGGAACCCTTATCCCTGGGGCAATGGGAAATCAAACTGGTATTCCCTCACAGTGGAGGGAGCCTGTACATGATTACCCCATGAGGTCTGATAGCAGTGAGGGCGAAGGGGGTGATGAGGGATCCTCGATTGTTGCTCATCTGCCCCTGCTTCCGAGACGGACTAACGAGGTTTCAAGGGAACTCGAGGCATTGATCAGCTGATTGAGAGGGGTGGTGGCAAATGCGGAAAGTCTTATGCCAGGGGGAATGCCGAAAGAGAGGGCAAATGGGACGGATTGGCGGATGATTGCAAAAAATTGTGTCTTGGAAGGAGTGCGATTCCAGGCCCCTCCAATTCAAGCATTTCCTATCCGAGCAGCCCCAGGTGGAGGATATGAGTGGCAACTGTTAGATGCAAAGTTGGTGAAAGAATTGGTCACAACGGTGAAAAGTCATGGATTAAATTCCCCAGAAACCCAAGTCCTACTAGACTGTGTTTTTGCAATGCCGCTTGCACCTTTTGATATCATTCAGTTGATGTGGGCCGTATTGACCCCCTCGATGATGGTATTGTTTAGGGAGGAGTGGAGGAATCAGTGCACCCAAGTTGTTATCGAGGCGCAACAGGCCAACCATCCCATGGCAGGAGTGACTTTAGAGCAGCTGATGGGTGAAGGGCAGTTCGCAACTCCTCAGGCACAGGCTCAGCAAATGCGGGGGCGCAATTATGCTGCATCTTCGAAAGCTGCCCAGGAAGCGATACGCATCATCGCAGCTCTTGATAAAAGGGAGCCTCCATGGGTCCAAATACGGCAATCGTTAAGTGAGCCCTTCACAAAGTTTTTAGACGGGCTGCAAGCGGCGCTCCAGGTTGCTCGACTTCCTGAGCAGGCTAAGGAGGCGATATTGCTTGACTGTGCACGTACGCAAGCAAACCCACAAACTGCAGTGTTGCTAAGACAGTTACCCATAGGGACCACGCTTTCACAGATGATTCGTTACATGCTGGAACAGGAACAGGCGCAAAGTATGCAACCGGTAGTGGCTGTGGTCCACGCGGCCTGCCACGGCGCATGACTTATGTGCCGTAAGTGTGGGGGGCAAGGACACATGGCGCGACAATGCCCTTCAAAAATAAACACCCCCGGAACAGGGGAAGGAGAGAGAGAGACCTACGATGCTGGCGCTGTGGGCGACTAGGCCACAGAGCTCGACAGTGCAAATCGGGGAGTCAGCAAAGGAGACGGGGCTGGGGAAACGAGAAGAGGGGATGGCTGAGGGCCGTGCCATCCCCACCTGCCCCAGTGATCAGCTCAACAGGCCCGACGACAGCAGCGCAATGTATGGCACAGGGAGTCTCTCCTTCCCCGGGACCAGCACAGTCGCCTGCGGTCCCAATGATGCAATATCCAACTCAGCTGCCTTGGGGAGATGGGAGCGCGCAATAGAGGAGGCTGGGGATAGAGCCTCGCCGTATGTGGCACTCACCCTAAACATGACCACACGACCAGAAGTAGATATTATAGTTACCCCATGGCTCCCAGAGTTGGGGGGAACACCATGCCTTGTATTAAGAGCCCTTTTGGATACAGGAGCGGACATTACAGTAATCCCATCACATCTATGGCCAGATGATTGGCCACTCGAACCGAGAGGTTCGCTGCAAGGCGTGGGAGGCATGCAGACCTTGCATCCAAGCAGGAACCCAATGCAAATTATGTTGAAGGATCTGGAATCCGGACAAGCTAGGGTAGCATGGTGTAACCCCGTCATTGCTGAGTTACCCATTGTCATCTTGGGATGATGTTGCTTGCAGAAGATGAATATAGTGCTGCGTACAAATTTATCATAATGGCCACTGCCTGTGTCCGCCCATTAAAACTCACCTGGTTGACAGATAAACCAGTGTGGGTAGAGCAGTGGCCATTGACAGAGGAAAAGAGGGCGGCTGTTCGACAATTGGTATAACGAGAACTTGACGCAGGACACATCGAACCCTCTACAAGTCCCTGGAACACCCCCATTTTCGTGATAAAGAAAAAATCGGGGGCATGGCGACTGCTACATGATCGACGCGCAGTTAATGCATGTATACAAGACGTGGGCCCGCTACAAGCGGGCCTCCCTTCTCCGGCCATGATTCCACCTGACTATCAAATAGTGGTTATAGATATTAGAGATTGCTTTTTTAGTGTTCCCTTGCATAAAGAAGATAGAGTACGCTTTGCCTTGGCTGTTCCTGAGCCTAACAATCAACACCCGTGCGCCAGATATCAATGGAAGGTGTTACCCCAGGGCATGAAAAACTCACCAGTCTTGTGTCAAATTGCTGTAGCTGCTGCGATACGCCCTATTCGAGAAAATTTCCCTACGGTCATCATTTTCCATTACATGGATGACGTGTTATTGGCGTCCAACCAAGAGGAGTTACTGGAAAAGGCACGCGTGCAGCTGATAGTCAGTTTGGAGCGACATGGGTTACACATTGAGCCTCGGAAAACACAGGTAGGGCGTGCAGTAAAGTATTTAGGTACTCAACTGAGGCCACGAAGCGTGACAGCACAATCATTTGAAATTCAGACTACGGTGACAACACTCCATGAGGCACAAAAATTAATTGGACAACTATTGTGGCTTAGAAACGTTATTCCAATATCTGAGGCAGAAATGACTACCTTATATCAACTCCTGAAAGGAGGAGATTCCCCGCTAGCTCCAAGGACTCTTTCAAGAAACCATCAGGAGATTCTTGGGACAATTATGGATCGGGCCCAGCATTGGGGTCTTGCTCGATTTACACCTGAACAACTGGTCACTGCCCTGATTTACATGACCGATACCACTGGCCATGGTTTACTAATTCAAAATAATGGTGAAAAAGGCTGGCCTTTTGCTCGGTTGTATCAAGGCAAACCAAAGACGGCTTTAATTTCTTGGCCAACATTATTATCCCAGCTTATTCTCCGCTGTCGGAGGCAAACTCAACACTTAACAGGGAAGGACCCGGAGGTCATCGCATTGCCCTGTTCTTTGGCACAGTGGGAGTTGGTACTTCCACAAGTGGGGCTCCTGCAAGCGGCGATAGCTGAATTTACGGGTCGTATTGAAGGTCTAAGACCACACCCCTGTGGGGAGATAATCCAGGTACTCCATTTTTTGCCAGCTAGTGCCATAGTTGAACAACCCACCGGAGGCCGCACAGTTTTTACCGGCGCGTCATCGATTACTGGGAAAGCTGTCGTTACATGGCAGGAGGATGGTCAGTGGACCCACATTAGTTATCAAGATCAAGGGCAATCCGTGCAGTATCTTGAGGCCAAAGCGGTATGGATGGCTCTCACTCAATGGCCCGAAGAGGCCTTGGATCTAATCACAGACTCTTGCTATGTATATAAGTTACTGAAGAAGTGCCGATGGGCACTTGGGGCAACGTCAGAGATTGCCGGAATGTTGCTCACCGCACTGCAAATGAGAACCGCTCCTGTCTGTCCTATCCATGTTAATAGTCATAGTTCCATACCGAGTTTTCTTTCTGCTGGGAATGAAATAGCGGACAGCTTAGCAAAGAGCGTACTGGCGGTTGAAGAAACTTCTAACCTAAGGCGAGCTTTCCGCCTGCATGAGCTCCTCCACTGTGGAGCTCGCGGTTTAGCTAGGCTCGCTGGCATTACGTTGCAAGATGCTCGCTCTGTGATTGCTGCTTGTCCTGTGTGTTCCAAAGGTCCCCTCTGGGAGGCAGGGGTAAACCCTCGAGGGTTGCAGCCCAACCAAATATGGCAGTCTGATGTTACGATTTATGAACCCTTTAATCCACGTAAGTATCTGCATGTCACAGTCGATACCTGCAGTGGAGTTATTTTAGCGACTATGCATGCTAAACAAAATGCTCTCGCAGTTATTTTACATTGGCAGGACTGTATGGCGCAACTTGGCATCCCGCAAAAAATTAAAACAGATAACGGAGCGGCATATGTCAGCAAGAAGACAAAGGACTTTTGCGCGCGCTGGGATATTCAGTTGAGTCATGGCATTCCCTATAACAGTACGGGCCAAAGCATTGTAGAACGCGCGCACCGCACATTAAAAGAGTTACTCGACTGACTTAGGGAGGGGGAAAAGATAAGCCCAGGAACAGGGGTTCCCCCTCCCCTTGACCCTCCCTTATTTCGGGCACAGCGTCTGTTGACGACGGCACTAATTACCTTAAATCATACCATTTGAGGGAACACCTATAAAACCCAGACTGCAACCCAGGCACGTTTCCGGCTCGATGAGAACGAAGGGCCTTACCCTTTGGTTCAAGTACAGGACCTGCAAACCCATGGATTGGGGGGGGGGGGCCTTATTCCCTCCGTTGCCTGGGACGTGGGTATGCGTGTGTGCAAACCGAGAAAGGGACGCTAGAATGGGTACCCAGTTGAAATATTCGACCGTATAGACATTAATCAATCTATTGAGTCTTATCTTGACAGGTTACCATTTCCCTATGCATCCTGATGGTGTGGGGGAGTAATGAGGGAGTCGTGACGAACTACTGGCTGGACTGGGCAAAATCCATGAACGTAACGGATGCGTGTCTGTATAAGTCTTGCCATATATCGATTATTTTACACGCAGCTTCCCCAGCAAGATCCAGAACTACTGGAGCTAAGGGAGGGGGAAATGTAGTAAAGATAAGGGCTGGTGACCGGAAGATCACGTGCTGTACGGAAAGAGTTAAGGGTCGACCCTCCCTTGTCTCCTCCCCTTATAACATGACACGCCTACTGCTTGGGGTATAAAGCCTGGGTGGGCTGGAGATCTGGTGGGATAACCTTGATGTGTGGTGTTTGCTACATTTCTTTTCTCTTTTCATCTATGGAGATATTATACATGCAGGTATCTGGCACCCTCAGTTATGCCTTACCTACACCAGAAGGAAAAAAAGAAGGCAAAAAAAAATTTACTGGAATAAATCTCACGACCTCTAGTCAGGGAAAGCCCGAATTCTCAGATATCCATAACAAGCTGAGCAGTCTGCAGCAGCAGAAATTACAAGTGCTGCACACTGAACTAAAATCTCTGGCACTTTAAAGTACACATTTTCCAGCTTTGCACTTTCCATAGTATTCCACTGGGGCCACCCATCGCAACTGCTGATAAGGTCGTGTGCAGGGTGGGTGATGAATCTGCACTGATTTCAGTAGGTTTTTCTGTCTGGTTGCAGAAAATAGATACACATGTATCCTTGAGAGAAATCCTTAAAGGGGCACTATGCAGAAGTGTGTGCATTGTCTAGTGGAAAACAGAACAAAGGGAGGAAAAAACACAAAAAGAAATGATAACTATTGAGTAATATGTAAATACTTTACCTAGAGTGCAATAGATTTTTTTTCTTATTTGAAGTATGTTTAAGGCAGTCACTAAACAGTCTTTGCACCAGTGACTTCAACATATGCAACCTTTTTGTACAGTGGTTTGAGATGTAGCTTTTGCTCTTTTTTCTCCCCTAGCACCTGAAAAAACCCCAAACACCCTTCAGAACACTGAGTGTCATATTTGGATTGAGGCAGAGACCTCCAACAGTTCAGAGGTTTGCATTTGGGCTCATGTTTTGAGACTGTGGTGCAGCATAAAAAACAGCAGAGAAATTTAAACCAGAAAAGACCAAATCAATACGTTCTTCCATATTTAAAACAGAAAAAAAGAAAGGAAAACAGCAGCCAATGCCTAAAACTGACTCCAGGGTTCTTCATGTCTTCAGATCCAGGATGTTTTCATTTCATGCTTGTTTACAGATGTCTGTGAGACTCAGATCCAGATTGGGTATCAGACTTCGTGCCTCTTCTTAAAGTTCAGGGCCAAATCTCGGCTATTTGGCGAGGACAGAGTCAGTCTGGAGAAATATTTCACATATATTTGCCTCTCAAAAGTCCATGTTCAGCCACCACAGAATCAAGGCAACAGGAATCACAGTAACTTCCCCTGTGCCACATTGGTAGCCTGAGTATGCTGAGCCGATGGCATTTGCCATCTCTCATGCTTGTAGAACCATGTGTGGTACAACGCTGCCCATCCTTGTTGTGAGGGAAACCACACCTCACCAAGCTTGTCGAGATAGAAAGGCCCTTCCTAGGAAATCAGGTCTGTTGTACCAGTGGGACACGCCGCTTTACAGCAGCAGGGAATATGGCAAGTGAAATGAATTGTTAAAAAATGTGAAATATTCTTTTTGGTGCCAAGGATGAGGAGGAATTGTTAGGATGAATCCAGAACTGAGGTATGTCTAGGGATGGAAATGATTCCAGGGGAAGAGAGAAGAGACTCTGAACACTGAGATTTATTACGCTGGGATATAGCCTCCCAGAGGAAGGGGTTGAAGACACGTTGCTGGAATTGCTTAACACCAGATTAGACAAAACACTGGAGGATATAGAGAGGATATATAGTCACAGATTTTTAAGGCTAGAAAAAGCCATTGTGATCACTTAGTCAAACCTCCTGCATGACTCATACTGGGGGATTTGCCTAAATGTATTCCTGTTACAAGTCCAATAGCTGTTGTGCACTAATGCATATCAGTTAGAAAACACCCAGCCTTGATTTAAAAGAAACTTCCAGTAATAAAGAATCCATCGCTATGATAAGCTGTTCTCATGATTATTTATACCCCCTATTAAAAATGTGGGCCATGTTTCTCAGTTTTTCTAGCTTCAGCTTCAAATGCTGTATATGTGCTAAACTGAAGGACCTTCTGTGGCACTCTTGGTCCACATGTATTTTTGGTCCCTTTGATGTGTATCTCAAATGCTTATAACACCAGGTTCACCTATGCTTTAGCCAATCTCCCTCTCTCTCCTCAAGTAGCTCTTGGAAACGCTTATCTTCTGCCAACTTTTCCAATGCCAATTCTTCAGAATAAGTTACATTTTGAAAAGAAAGAGGCATAACTTTGCTCTCTTAGTGACAGACAAATGCACTTTGATATCTGAAACATGTACTGCCTACTTCTGATTTAACCTGTGTGCCAATCTGCTTGGATAGGGGACTCTGTCTTCGATGTCAGTATTTTTATAGAGTTACTCAACTCAGGCACACAGTCAGCACTTAAGAGGAAGCAATAACAGGGCTGGGAATGGTTTTGCTTCATTAACATGTGTAGAGCAAAGAAATGTACTTAGGTGAGTTATTAGAACAAGGGCAATTAAAAGGGTAATGCTCTGAAGTGCTGGCGGTATCGTACTATTGCTTTGTCTGGTCTTGATGTCTCCACTCCTAAGGGCAGCACGTGCATAGAAATCACTGAATTTCTGCACAGGTTCAAGAATTTAAGGGTTTCTCCAGACCAGATCTTCAGCATAGGATAAGCCAAATTCTGACCCAGGAGAGCTACAAGCTTTGCTGTTCTGGATGCTAATCCCAGGCCTGAATTTATATAAAAAGGCTTTCCACCTGCCTATTTAACCTCATGGGTGAAAGACTGGGGACCCAATAAGCTGAATGTTACCCCTGATTTCTTAGGTGAGAAGCTAGAGAAGTTTGGGAGGTCATGTAAGCACAAAGCTGTGCTTGGGCTGCTTTGCAATCCTCTTTTCTAGACCACTGTTCCCTGCCCTCTCTTTTTCTGGTCTGTGCTGTTATTGATTTATATGTGTAGAAGCCAAATCTAAACTTGGTCTGGGCCTTCAAGTAATGCTGCTGTACCTTAATAAAACTGTAGTTAGCCTGGTGCTGCTGTTGTGAAAACAGTTGAGAAAGTCTTGAAAGTATAAAATCAAGGGACAATTAAATCTTGGGTTCAGCTCCCAAATGGATTTCCACTGGAGATTCACACTTAATAAAATACAGAAAATTGCATTTTATTTTGGTACATAAATACTGGTGGTGGGGGACTGTGGCATTTAGAAGAGAGAATCGCTCCACCAGAAAACTCACTTCAGCAAAATGATGCAGTCCAGTTGAGCCCCTTTTATGATCTGAGAAATGACTGTTTTTATAGCACACTAAATAAAACCTGCTATTTGAGCTGGAGGTTTATTAGTAAAGGTGATTTTGCCATAGCTGGGGAGGGAGAGGAGGAAGGAGAGATGAGAGATTAACATCAAAGCAGAGATATGTGTCATTCAGAAAAAGCACAGCGATGCCCCAAAAATGTGGTGTCATTCATCATCACCTCACCTAGCATTGCCACAGAAATATTTTATGTCATTATTTTTTTTGTTGTTGTTGTTCTGAAACATTATTGCTAGCCTGGTTGAATTTCCCCCAGAGGGAAAGCCTTTGCTATGGGGGGAGCCTGCAAAAGTATCTGGGTGGAAGAGGCATCTGCAGGGAGCTGAATCCAAGGGATGGTAAAATCGGTTCTTACAGGAGAGCATTCAGGTTTAGCCAAGGCAGCTTGTGATTTTGCTGCTGCCCAAAATCACCACTGTTATGGTCTTGAAAGAGGACTTGCAGGTGGGCATTAGCATCCTCATAGCTCATGTCCATGCCTCAGGTGTCCTGGTGCAGTGCTGTGTATCTTTTTTCAAACCTGCCTTCCTTAGGGGTGTAAACTAAAATCACATAATTGAGGACTAAAATCCTCAACAACTATGTCACAGGGGCATCACCTCTAGTCCAGAAACGGAGACGTCTGCCATGCTTTTGACATCTTCAACATGTGCAGCAAATTTCCCCAGTTATCACCTCTTGTGGTTGCTGCCGGTTCTAGGGAAAAGGGGAGAGGGATCACTTTTTATCTGCCAACAGTGGTGAAAAATAGGCACAGGTTATAGGCAAACTGGAAGGATAAAGCTTTTGAAACTCCACTCATCCTGTAGCCTTTTGCAAATGGACAGGTTTCACTGCATGTCTGCTTGGACAGTTAGAAGGACTGCATGCAGTGCAAGGGAAGATGAGTGTGCTCCTATTCCCTCCCATCAGCAGATAATTATTTTACTCATGAAAACAAAGGAGAATCCCACTTGGGAGTCTGATCTGAGACAAGCTGTTTGAGAGAGTCCAGAACATGTCCCATCTCCGGATGGTACACCCCACATCATTTGCTAGCTTTGCACAGAGTGCAGTGACTTTTCAGTACATAACCAGTGGAGCCAGAAATTTGTCACATATGACCTCTTTAGGCAGATTTCCCAAAGGGAACGAACCTCCCACATTTTGCTGCAGATCACTGAAGTTCATCTTTTCAGGGTGAATTTGCTGAAGGCACAGGCCACGCTCTCTCAGAATTCATGGTACAGGACTCAAATGTTAATGCAAGGAGGTGGGAAGACACTGGATATTTGACCTTTCCCGCAAATTTTCATAAGCTTTAACCCAGCTGCACCAGGTAGATGTTCTGGCAGATTTCTGGACTTTTTGCTAATGCTGTTGCACATGCAATACTTCATGCTAGACCTTAGCTGCAATCAGGATGCTTTGAAAGAATTAATCTGGCGGTCAGTAACTGCTAAATGAAGTGCATGCTAAAAGAATGATGAGCTAACTGACTGGAGCTCACAGCTTTTATGAGCTTCTCTAAATGCCTGTTTTCAGGTGAATTCAGCATCTCCTTGACATTTAAGGACTCAATTTATAATCAAATTATTTAACTCTAGTGGAAAAAATCACTGGCCTCAATGGAAAAGCCATTTATATTTCCCCCACCCCTTGGAAAAAAAAAAGTATTCAGGGTAACACTGCAATTTTTATACTAAATGAAGGATAAAAGAAATCTTTCAATGCAAATTAAGCACTTCAGGCTTTTAAAAATTATAGCAGAAACTTACGATGCACAGCTGCTCACATCCTTATTTCCAGTTTAGTAATCTGAGACATGCTGAAACATTAACGTCCTGGACAACACCACAAACTCCTTACTGCTCTCATTTCTGCAGGTCCCAGTCCGTCTTGGGATCCTTCTGCAGTCTGATTTTGACCAAGTCTCTGTACAGGTATACATTGCTCTCTACAACTTGAAATTACAGAGCAAAGTGGCAGAGCAGGATGAAATAGAAACCTGGATGTGCAACGTCATAGTTACGCATTGGGAAGAGTAGGTCAAGCTCCATGGAACTATACCACTTCCGAAGGGATGGAAGTATGTTTTATATATGAATAACAAAGCCTTAATATCACTGCTGCTGTTAAGTTCATTAGCAAGGCTTTTGGACAAATGAAAGCATGCAGCTTAGCAAAGGCATCTTGCTCTGCAAGCCCTGGCTTCACAAACATAATATCTGAAATGCTCACTTAAAAACCTTTCTTTGCACTGGCTTGAGGCCAAAAAAGGACCAAAGTCTCACCAGATGAATGGGCAAAATTGTATGAGTCCCATTGTAGTCCACCTTCACTGGTGCCCATTTGTTCTCTCCCAGCTGCCTAAACTGAGGCGGCAAACTGTGTTATGCTTAAACACAATATTTAAACTGTCGATGGTGATATTGTTATGTTGGTGGTGATGGGCTCTTTGTTGGAGAAGACAGAAAAATCCCATTGTTTAGCATTTTCCCAGACTTGGTGTTTAATACAAAGCCCTGAAAAGAGCAGGGTTGTTTAAACATTTGATAAAGAAAATATGTGCAGAGATGGGTCTATCCCACTAGTAAGGAATGGATCAGCCCACAGCACCAAATCCTACCTTTATAAATTTAACATGTTGTTACAATTTGCCCAAATAAAATCCTCAATCCCTGTATGTGGAAAATGGAAGTGTCTGAAATCTAGCAGACAATTGAAATAGTGTGCAAATCATCCAGTTTAAAGCTGGTAGCAAAATTAATTTGGAATAACTTTGGAATTTCTTTATTATTTAACAAATCATGATGCTTTACCAGGAATGCATGAAAAATTACTATTTGCAACCACGTGAACATCTTTGGACCCTTCAGTAATCTCTGTGCATTGGTTTGTCTTTTCCTTAAGGATAAGTGCTTTAGATAGGTATTCTCAAAACAATTATAATGTAAAAGCTTGAACTTCAGTTTCTCCATATTGACACGATTACACAAATATCTCAGGGAAGACAGAGCTACATAGCAATGGGAGTGACCTCCAGCAGCTTCAGTGAAGATCCTCCTGGTGCGCAAGGTATCTTTGGTGCACAAGACTTGCACCACAGTCTGTGATGTTTGTGTTTGGTGAATGGACACAAACAGGTGATGCTTTGCTTTTAATTAACCCACTCCCAACCCCCGCTGTGTCTTGCTCTCAAGTAGTGCCCCTGCAGCTTCATGTTAATTCCTGCCTCTCTTTCGATGTCTAACGAATGATCCTCACTTCTGTGAGTATGGTGGTGTTTGGGCTTTGTGCTATTGAAGACTCAAGGAGCTGGGGAAGGAGTAAACTCTGGGAGTGATAAATTTGACAAACTGCTCTGGAAAATCACACTTGGTTGGGATGATAATGATGAATTTTATGTTAGTGCCTGCTGACATGTTTTCCATTAGTATTTTAATTGGAAATAAAGCCCCTACCTCAGTTCTGAACCAGATTCAGTGGGGTTTCTCAGAAGACACTTCCAGCAAGTGTCATATGCCAGTTTGTGATCCCTCCTCCCTGGTTAGAGTCACTGAGGACCTAAAGGACTTCCTGAAACCATTTCAGACACTTGCTATTGTGAACTGACCTGACTTGATCACAGGCCCCTCCTATAAACTGATCACATCTCATGTCAGACTGCTCAACCTGTAAGCCATCAGGCCAGAGTTAAGTTCCTCTGCTTGGCATCTTTTATTTACACAGCAATGCTACCCCAGGAAGGCTCAGTGTACTCACCAAAATGCATGAAAGATCTCCAACCTGTAATTCTGATTAGAGTCTTCGAGTGAGCAGTTTGCAGCTGTCCTATTGGGACACAAGAGGAAGTGCTCAATTTTGAGCAAAAGTATGAGCTGAGCCAGGATTATTTATTCATGTGTCAGAGCTGGAAATCTCAGTTTTTTCTTCCTCTCAAAGGGTTTTCTTCTCCAGTAACATTTTTTCATGCATGTCTAGGAAGCAGAAAGTGAAGAGAAAGCTTTTTAAAGAGTAACAACTCACCTGGAGCTTCTCCAGTTTTTAGGAACATCTTGCAAAGGAGAGTGATTTTTCAGAAGGCAGGTGCCCACTGTATTTTCCACTTAACCTCAGTGCCGCCAGATTTATTCATTCAGTCTTGAAAATCTCAGGTTGACCTTTTGCTAGGCATCAAAGGTCTGTTATCAGCATTGGAGTATTTTTGAGTATAAGCTTAAGTTAAAGCAGGTATGAATTCAGGCTTGCCTTTGCTCTGAGCTGGCTCAGGAAGGTCCAGTTTGCATGCAATATCGCTGCCATAGCAGAGTGTTGTGCCTGAGCTAATATCCTTCTCTTCATGGCTTGGAGGCAACACCTGGCGACCCAGCATCTAGCCAACCCAGGTGGCAAGCAGAGCAAATGCTTACATACATCCAAGCAGTCACAGCTTCACCCCATGAATTTCCAATGACATGCCAGCTCCCGGTTGCCAAAATTGCTACCAAAAATGGCTTACAAGTTCCTAGACCACACAGAGGTATTACGCAGTGTTTTGATGAGAATTGTTCTCGCTGGAGAGGCAGGGGTGGCCCTCAGATAAAAGCAAGCACTTCCCAAGACTCTGATTCTAAGTGACATTATTTGTTTAGGAAAGCCTTTCCTCTTTTTCTTTTCTTTTCCTTTTCTTTTTTTTTTAATTTTATTTTTGAGCGTATGAAGAAGATAACAAAGGATGGCATGTCCCCAGAGCACACTCTGATGTGTCACTGTGGATGCCAATCCCCACAGATGCTCCCGATGTTATTAATTTTTAAAACAAACTTGCTGATTGAGGTTCTGACTGCCTTTAAATTGTCTCTACAAGGAGACTGTGTACTAATTAACCCACAGAAACAATCAATGATGTACCTTTTTCAAGTTTCAGGGTGATTAGAATATGAAAATGAAGAGCACAATGGTGCAGATGTTTTAAAATCACACCAGACAGCAATTAGTGACATGGGAACCAGCTGCTTATCTCTCCAGATAAAGCCTCTTAATAGGGAATTACACTCGAGGAGCTATTACACAGATGGATCTGCGAATTATTTAAAGAGGGGGTGTTATAGTATTAACTTTGATTTGCAAGCCAGATTCTTGACAAGCTGTATGTATGTTACCTCCTCAAAAAGGTGCATTTGGAGCAGGGGGGTACCATCCCCTGTAAGCAATCAGATTTTTTTCAGGTGATGGGTTTCTCTAATTGCATATTTTATCATTATTATTATTTTTAGTTACATTCATTTTTATTTGGATTTTTTTCTTATTATTATTATTTTACTAAGCTCTTGATTTGGTTGCTGGCATCTCCTCCCACTTTTTGCTTTGGGACTGGAAGCAGCATGTGGATTTAGAGAGAAGCTCAGGCAAGGGAATGGGGAGGCAGAGTGAAACATCCAGTAGTTAAATGAAAAGAGTCCCTGAGGGATGGATTCTGCTGCTGGGTACTGCTTGCAGAGTAGGGTGCTGCTCATCATGGGACTGATACAGTCTCATCCCCTCAGCTGCAAGGGCCAGAATAAAACTGTTAAGAGGAGTAATCACCTCTGCAGGTGCAGGGTTGCACAGGCCTGGCAAGGCAGGTGTAGACACATAGTCCCACATCCTCTGCTCTCCGGCCAGTGTTCTTCAGTTGCCAGTATACGGGATGTATCCTGCTCATAGGTCTACCCACTGTTGCCAAAGCTGAGGACTGAAACTCATGAGTTTGGCATTAAAATTGTATACTACTAATAAGAGGATTCGAGCTTTATTTTTTTAGTCTAAGGTTTAGCATGTGCTGGATCATGTTGCTCAAACTTCTTTGCAGTTATGAAAACCATTAGCTTCTTTATGTGTATTTTATTTTCTTTAAAGGAGAGATAGGATTATTACCTACTAAGCACATCCAGTAAACTGAATATCAAGAGAAATATTGACCAAGTCTGGTGAGATGTGATAAAATTGCATGGGTTAAGTTACGCTTCTACTTTCACAAAAGAAGGAGCAGACTCCCAGTGCAGAATAGCTAGCTGCTGAAGAAAATCCCATTTAATGAAAGGGCGAACGACAAATAGAGGCAGGCCCTGAAGTCTGAAGTATTTTTAGGGTCTCATAAACCAAAAAGTAAATAAAGGTGAATCTTTCTGTTTTCATGAAAAAGCCCACTATTCTTGATGCCGGTCTCGGCCATACTGCCATAGGAACTCTATTCAAGTCAACAGCCCCTTGCCAAGACCTATGGAGCTGCAGTATATTGCATGCTTACTGACTAATAAAGTAATGAATTTGTGTGAAAGGCATCAAGATACAGGTTTCTGAAGAGCCCTGTTTGCCCTCAACCTACTGACGGCTCTGGCATCCTCTACTAGCTCAGCAGAGGCTTAGGTTAGCTGAGCTTGGGCTTGTTGGCTTCTTAGGGTGGTGCTCACCCAGAAGGGAAAATTGAAGCCTAAACATTAGGACCAATGGGATCAGACAGCAACCCAGATGGATACATGGGAAATAAAATACACTTGGCTGCATTACTTTCACCTGATTTAGTAGTGCTTTTAGGTAAACAGTCGCCACATATCCATTGCAGCCCCTGAAACCCAACCTGCTGCAGCCAAATGATCTCTGGTTGCTGGGCTGCAGAAGAATTATTTTGGGGTGATATGGACGTATCTGGCAAGGGAGAGCGAATAGTAACTGTTATGCTGGAAGAAGTTGCATGAGGAAGCCCAGTGGACTGTTATGTGCTTGGGCAGATATATAGTTTTGACATCCCGCTTAGGAAATTGAGTCCCCTGATCCTGCAGACTGGTCATTTTTTGAAGGCCTGTTGAAATCAAGAGTGCTTATCCGTGTGATTAAATGCCTCCAGAGTTGGCACTTTTGATGACATAGGCATATCTTTCTCATGAATTGTAAAATAGATGTGGTGGCCTGTGGTGCTGGAGTAATGACAAGGCTATCATTAGGGATATGTTGGAAGTTGCATCATCATTTTATAATGTGCAGGCCAAGGAAATGAGGCTGGAGGAGCCAAGCGATATATCAGACTCATCACTGATATATAGCTGGCTTCTCAGTTCTGAGCCCTTATTAACTGTCTTAAAATATAGATCAGTGATTATTGCTCCTTTTAAACTAGAGATCTCTCTGCATGTGGTGGACTTGGAGGGACCAGGATGTTGCCAGCGTGTGATGTTTTCACGCACTGCTGTGACTGTCTTTTTTTTCCCCCTTTCCAAATGATATTTTTCAGGTCATTTAGTTTCACAGCTCAGCATTTTGGAAATAATGTGGGTGTAAGGAGTTGCATTGATTGCAGCCATAAGGTCAGGATCTGTACAGAAACAGCCTTGGTGCAGGGCCTGGGGGCTAAGAGAGGGCTCAGCCCATCATTTCCAGGTCTTTTCCAAGCCACAAATCATGGTACCACAGGAAGATGATGTTTCATGTGAGGCTTGGGTGGAGGGCACCCACCTCCAGCCCACTGGGACCTCACCAGGGGATGGCCACCTCCCGCACACCTCCTCATGCCCAGCTGACAGCACACCCAGTCTGGTGGCCTGGGGGGCAGGAGAAGCCACAAATGGCTGAGGTGAAATGAAGCTCAGCAGCTTTCTGATCAGTTTTAAAAAATTAAAATAAAAACAAACTATCATGCTTCAGTGCCAGTGCTGCTGATTTCCTTTCGACCCCTCCCTGGCCTCATCCCAAGGACATGGATGCGGGTGGGCTCCATTTTCTGAAGGAGGGCATCAGCAGCATGGGTCGTGGCCTCTGCATGCTGTGTGGCTCGCATGTGGGAGGCCGCTACGAGGAGGAGGAGGAGGAGGAACTGATTCATTCCCCAAGGGCTGTTTATGCTTTCAGCTCTTTTCTCAGGCTGAAGAAACCGGGTGTCGCTCGCCCGTGACATCTGCAGCTCCACCGCAGCTGCGTTCTTTCATTTTCTCACTCCACAATTCCTGGAAATCTCTGCTTTCCCTGAGCATGGCTGGTCCACATGCACAACAGCTGAACTGTCCACAGGATTTAAGAGTCCCTGATTACCCCTCAGACGATGGACCAGAACAGCTTCATTGTTATTGCCTGTTCTAGAAAGGCCACATGCCCATTTTTATATGCACATGAAGGATATCTCAACATCAATTTGCCAATAACATATATGTTTACTGGTCACTAAATAATGCACCATGGGCTTAGGGGTGTTTAGCAGTTTTCAAATCCCTCTGAAGTTGCTCAGAACTGGAGACTCTCCGCTTCCCAGCTCAAAACTCTCTTATGCTGACAGCCTCCTTGCCCCAAAACCTCTGTTGCAAACACCCTGAATGGGGATCTAACATAATGCTGCTGATGATAGAAACTTAATTATAACAGGGTGTTTGCAGAAACACGAGACACTTAGCAGTTGTTTTCCATTGTTCTTTGCTTGGTTACACATTCAATTTAAGTCTCTCATCATTTATTTGGCATTTGGAATGGTGTCATTACTGTTTGGTAAGAACAGTTGTTTGCGGTACTAGGTGTACGAAATCAGTTGCACAGTTTGATCCAGAGCTTTACGAAAAAAGCTCCTAAGTGTAATAGGAGAAAACGAATGGTTAGAAGAGGTCAGCTGATGAAAGTAAAAAAAAAATTTTTTTTTTTATTTAAGAGACTTTTCAAAAGGCTACAGCTGTACCAAACGTAATTCCTTTAGCTGGAGGAGGCCCACCAAGAAAAAAAATTTAGCCATTCTTCTGCTCTGTAACAGTCTTCAGCATAATTCTGCCCTTATTGTAACCTCTGTGGCTTGAAGACCTGCTGTCAGATTAGAAATCATATTGAAAATATCCCTTATCAACATTTCAAATAGCAGATTATTAAAATGGAAAGGGAGTAATGCAAATCTTGAACCTGCCAAGTGTGCCTCACACACTCGATGCTATGCATATGATTTTAAGGCTGGAAGAGTGGGCTAACAAGAACCTTATGTAGTTTAACAAGGACAAGTGTAAGGTCTTGCACCAGGGAAAACATAACCCAGGAGTGCAGCTCAGACTGGGATCCACCTGGCTAGAGAGCAGCTCCGTGGAAAGGGACCTGGGGGTCCTGGTGGACAGGAAGCTCAACATGAGTGAACAGTGTGCTGCTGCGCCAAGAAGACCAATAGGATGCTGGGCTGCATCAAAAAGGGCATCACCAGCAGAGATAAAGAAATCATTATCCCACTCTACTCAGCACTTATCAGGCCACACCTGGAATACTGTGTACAGTTCTGGTCCCCGTTATACAAAAAAGATGTGGACAGGCTGGAGGGGGTCCAGAGAAGGGCCATCAAGATGATCAAGGGTCTGAGAAGCCTGCCATATGAGGATAGGCTGAGAGAGCTGGGTTTGTTCAGGCTTAAGAAAAGGAGGCTTAGAGGTGATCTCATCACCATGTACCAGTACTTAAAGGGGAGCTACAAAGAAGATGAAGACTCCCTTTTTACAAGGAGTCACATGGTGACGACAAGGGGTAATGGGTACAAGTTACTCCCAGGGAGATTCCGATTGGACACGAGAGGTAAATTTTTCACAATGAGAATAGTCAATCATTGGAATAATCTCCCCAGGGAAGTGGTTGACTCCGCTATGCTGAACACGTTTAAGACTCAGCTGGACATGGTGCTGGGCCATCTCATCTAGATTGTGCTAGAAAGATTGGACCAGATGATCCTCAAGGTCCCTTCCAACTTGGTATTCTATGATTCTATGATTAAGCACTAGTTTGTGGGGATGACTTATATGTGGAAATTTAAGCAAGTAAATATTTGCAGATTCTGGCTTCCTAGGCAATTGGACCCATGGGTTTTCCTCTTGTTTGTTACAACTTCTGAGATAATTTTGCATTTTTCTTGTTTACAACAATGAGCTTAATTTCTGTTGTTGAGCATCAAGTTCTGTGAGGGATTATTTTTTAGGAAAAAGGGATTCTCACCAGGAGGCTGAGTTGCACCATTCATCCATTGAAAGGAAATATTTTACTTGTGTTTTAAATTAAAAATCAATAGAATATGTTTCCTTAGCGATTTAGCATTTATAGAAATATTTCCATTGTTTTTAGAGTGGGAAAACAAAACAAAACTTGTTTACAATGCATGAATCTAAATGCAAATTTGGCTCAAGTATAAGAAGACTTTATAAAGACTCCTAGCACTTACAAGACATTGGTTAAGAAGAGTTGTCATTCACTGTACAAATAAAGAGCTGCAACCAGGGGTTATGAATTTACTGCTAAACTAATTTTTTTTTTGCTATTTATTTTCTGCTACCTTCTAGGTTTATGACAAGCCACAAAAACATTCTGCTCTGCACTATGATACGGGCCTCCAACAAGACTTCACCAGTGACACCTTAAAATCAAAGCACCAGCAGAAAAGTAGCAACCAGCACCATCTTGACTGGTCAGCGAGCTCTGATACTGGATCCGCTTCTCAAAGTTGCTTCATCAACACAGAACCCAGTCGAGAAGCAGTTAGTGCCACCAAGGTCTCCACTCCGGAGCCAGGAGTTTCCTTCAGCAAATCCCAAGCAAAGAAGTCCTGCACCAGCAGCACATGGGGGCAGCTGTTGGCCAGTAGTAAAGAGCTTGCCATTTGCAGTGCAGTCCCATCACCCAACAACATCAGTGCAGTCGCCCAACCGAGCAGTGCCTCTGAGTGCAATGGGCTTTTGCCTCTCAGTGATCAAGAGGGAGATATGCAGCTGGAGGCCCCTGATCAGCCCACCGGGAGTACAAAGAAGTCGTCCAGCAAAAAGGACTTGATGAGTCAAACTATCCAAACCGCAGACATCGAATGGGTGAAGAGTGCTCAGAAAGCATTTGACAGCAAATCCCATGACAGCATGGAAGGGAAAAAGGAGTCTTACTCAATGGACAGTGTGTTGGATACATCACCCTCGAAGCAGAATCCCACTTCTGCTAGCAGTTGTGAAAGTGACACCAGTCACGTACGAATTACTATCCCAATAAAGTCTCCGACAACAGACACATCTGGCCACAAAAGGAAAAAAAGGCAATCCACAAAATCTTCCATAGAGAAAACTATCCAGGAGAAAAGCCTGCCTTCTGGACTTGCTATGAGCAGTGAAGTAGCAAACAGAACTAGCTCTCAACCAGAGGGGAGTAAAAAAGATCTTCGAGCCACAAAGCCAGGGAAAGTGATTGAAAATGAGTCCCCCTTAGTAGCTATTGACAGCAGTGTGCTCACTGACAAAGCTTCCCCCAACAGTGCCACCAGACTCAGAAAATCTGTAGCTGTGACATCCACTCTTCTACCCACTGATCTTCCCACAGCTGGCAAATTGTCTGAGGTCCAGCACCCCAAACACGCAGCTAAGCGGCGATGGACCTGCAGCAAACCTAAATCTATCCTTCGGGAGACCTCCATGACAACATCTGAGAAGCTGATGGTGGAGCCTCCTTCAGCCTATCCCATCACACCATCCAGCCCTCTGTATACCAATACAGACAGTCTTACTGTGATCACACCTGTTAAGAAAAAAAGAGGACGACCAAAGAAACAGCCTTTGCTCACTGTTGAAACCATTCATGAGGGAACCTCCACCAGCCCAGTGAGTCCAATCAATCGCGAATTTCCAGGAACGAAGAAAAGGAAGAGGAGACGGAATCTGGCCAAGTTGGCCCACATGGTCCCAGGAGAGGACAAGTCCATCAATGAACTCAAGTTTCACAAAAAGGTCGGAAAGCTTGGGGTCTTGGATAAGAAGACTATCAAGACCATTAATAAAATGAAGACCCTCAAGAGGAAGAATATTCTTAATCAGATCTTGTCCTCCTGCTCCAGCAGCATAGCTCTGAAAGCAAAAGTCCAGCCACCGTCTAGTGCTGGGCCAACCACTATTGATACCAGATTAGGGAAGCAGATCAATGTCAGCAAGAGGGGGACTATCTACATTGGTAAAAAACGGGGCAGAAAGCCAAGAGCAGAGCTGCAGCCTCAGCCAGAAGAACCTAAGACAGCCATCAAGCACTCAAGGCCTGTTTCCAGCCAGCCAGAAAACCCAGCAGTGCCTTCCAACCTGCAGTCACTTGTGGCATCGTCACCAGCAGCTATTCATCCGCTTTCAACACAGTTAGTGGGGACTAACGGCAACCTTAGTCCTGCAAGCACTGAAACAAATTTTTCAGAGTTAAAAACTATGCCAAATCTTCAACCTATCAGTGCTCTTCCTACAAAGACCCAGAAAGGAATGCACAGTGGAACTTGGAAGCTGTCTCCACCCAGGTTAATGGCTAATTCACCTTCCCACCTCTGTGAAATAGGTTCTCTGAAAGAAGTCACGCTGTCGCCGGTGAGTGAGTCTCACAGCGAGGAAACCATACCGAGCGACAGTGGGATAGGTACAGACAACAACAGCACTTCTGACCAAGCAGAGAAAAGCTCAGAATCCCGCCGGAGATACTCCTTTGATTTCTGCACCCTGGACAATCCAGAAGCTATCCCATCTGACACCAGCACAAAGAACAGGCATGGTCACCGGCAGAAACATCTCATTGTGGATAACTTTCTCTCTCATGAGAGTATTAAAAAGCCAAAGCACAAGAGGAAAAGGAAAAGCCTGCAGAACAGAGATGACCTCCAGTTTCTGGCAGACCTTGAGGAACTCATCAATAAGTTTCAAGTGTTCAGGATTTCCCATAGAAGTTACACATTTTATCATGAAAATCCATATCCCAGCATCTTCAGGATTAATTTTGATCACTACTATCCTGTGCCATATATCCAGTATGACCCATTGCTCTATCTTCGCAGGACCTCTGACATGAAGTCTAAGAAAAAGCGTGGTAGACCTGCCAAAACCAATGACACCATGACAAAGGTGCCTTTTTTACAAGGGTTTGGTTACCCTATTCCCAGTGGGAGTTACTATGCACCCTATGGAATGCCTTACACATCAATGCCTATGATGAATCTTGGTTACTATGGTCAGTATCCAGCTCCTTTGTACCTGTCTCACACGCTCGGAGCGGCTTCCCCATTTATGAGACCTACCGTGCCCCCACCCCAATTCCATGCAAGCTCTCATATGAAGATGTCCACCACTGCCAAGCATAAAGCGAAACACGGAGTACACCTACAAACACCTGTGGGAATGGGCCTTGGAGACATGCAGTCCTCTTTGGCTCCTCCAAAGGTTGGAGGAACAAGCCTTTCAAGTGGCCGACTTCACAAAAGGAAACACAAACATAAGCACAAGCATAAGGATGAGCGGATATTGGGGACACATGAAGATCTGAGTGGTCTCTTTGCTAGCAAGTCCACTGGCTTCTCCAGCCATGCGATCAATGAAAGGCTAAGTGGCTCAGATAAAGACCTTTCCTTGCTCAATGAGAAAAGCAAACATAAGGAGAAGCAGAAGCACCAGCATTGTGAAACCGGACACAAAAGCTCAAAGAGTAACTTTGAAGTGGATACGCTGTCTACGTTATCACTTTCTGATGCCCAGCAGTGGACGCAGAGTAAAGATAAAAGTGACTCAAGCAATGATCCCATTGACTCTTGCACAAAGAGATACTCTGGTAATACTGAGAGTAATGGAAGGTCAGAGTCCCTGGACATGTTTGGTGAAATGAATTCCTCGAGTGAGAAGCGGGACAACGATGCAAGTGGGAATAAAAGAAGAAGCTTTGAAGGGTTTGGAACTTACAGGGAAAAAGACATTCAGCCCTTCAGGACAAATAGGAAGGACAGAAGTACTTATGATTCTTCAGCCTCTTCAGGTAAGCTCTGCTTTATTCTATTTTACCTTACTGCATTTAAATTTTAATGCTGAACAAAGAGGGACTTGCCATTTACAGCAATATGTTTATGACCCAATATCTTCCCTGGCTTTTTGTAATTGACTCCCATTCTGCATCCAGACTTTGGGGAGATTGACAAGAAAGTGAGCCACGCATTAAGCCGAAACCTTTAAAAATCTTCGAGTTGTTGCACAGCATTCTTAAAAATATTTGTCCTGCCTTTTCCTATTTCTCATAGCTTGTTGCACTTCCTCCAAAAATCTCACCATTGCATTCCACAGCAGCAACAATTATAATACCTGTTATCAAGGTAGGCATCCCTCTTATTGGTGTCAAATGTCATGGGGTAGTAGTCATTGCCCAGCCTTTGGGACAACAGCTATGGTACTGATCAGAGAGTCTCTGCTCTGGCCCACAAAGTGTACAAAAGCCATTTGTTGATGGGATGGACCTGACACGTGGGAAGTTGTGGAGCTGGGTCGTTGTCCCATGACTGGTGTGGTGTACTGCTGATCCAGAGGGACCCATCACGGTGATAGCTGGGCTGAATATATGGAGACCCTGGGTACAATCCTAGTGTAAATCTGTCACTTCCAGTTGGCAGGTGTCATGTAAAGTAATTATCCTGAGCATTGAGTGGCTGTGGGAAGGGACTGGTGTCATGGAAACAATAAACCCTAGCTGATTGAAGAGTTTTAGGACTCATGACTTGGGAATATAAGCTGCGTAGATGACAAGGGAGGAAGCTCCTTTCAGCTGCTAGGACATCTGTTCCTCTCTTGCAGAGGGGGGAAAAAAATGGAATCTGAATCTTGTTTGAGAGAGTGAATTGTACTTTTTGATAAGGAGCTGCTTTTGTGATGACACAGAGGCAGGTGTTTTGCTGCAATATAAATGGATTTAGCTTGGGAGCAAGCCCAGAGCTCCTGCACCATCAGATATTTATCACAAAGCAGATTTCACACTTAGTTCTGGAAAAGGGTGAGCTTTACTAAACCAACCAGTGGTGGATGAAATTCTGATGTGCTAAAAAAGACCTTCAAAGAAACGTAATTCATAGCTTCCAAAATGAAAAGAGAATCAGCTGAGAACACAGAGGGAGCAGAGAATTTGTATAACCTGCCAATGTAAGGCTCTTTAGTTTTTTATTGACTTGTAAATGATTGAGAGCCAAAGATTGCTCATGTTTAAGCCACCTAGACATTTCCATTTCCTTCACTGAGACCAGGATCTGGACTATAGCAATGAAAAGCAGTCTAAAATGAGAGCTTATCCCATGAAAACATTCCCATTCATGATATCGTATTATATCAGTCCAATTGTGATACCGAGAAATGAGACACCCAGAAATACTGGAAAAGAGACTGAATTCAGTCACTGGTTAAGTCAGTGCCTGACAAAGCACTGACAATGCCTGACAAAGAACAAAATTATTCTCCACCAAGTGCTGCAGTGGCTATTGCATTAAGGAAGTTGTGTCCTAGCAAACAAAGGTTAAAAATCTTTAAAATTTTTAACAAGGCTATTTCTCAGTGTTTTAGTGGAAGTTACTGATTTCACAGTTTGGTAACAGTTGGATTTGTAGCCTTTTTTCTTTCTGAAGAGAAGATGTTTGCTAAGCATGTACTTTCCAATTGAATATATTTCACTTAGGTGAAGCAAAATGTCAAGAGAAAATTCTCAGCACTGCTGAACCCAAATGAGTTTCCAAAGTAGGGCCATGATCCCCACCAGGCTGACTTAGAAATAGAATTGGCAAAGAAAAAGTCCATTTCATGTTATTTTCCTTTAGTTTATTGTCCATGACAATAAAAATGTAAGATGGAGTGGTAGAACTTGCAGTAGGAGCTTCACCAGATTTGCTGTTTAAACTTTTAAAACTGGTTCTCATTTAAACTAAAATTATTATTTTTATTTATTTTTACTTTTCATGATTACAGCTGCACATTGTTCCCCATGACCTAATCCATCAAGTCACAGATTATGAACTGGTTTCTTCATTGTCAAGCTATTATTTAGATGGAAAAATCATCAGCAGTTACCTAAGCATAGCCAGCTAACCAGAGCCATACCTTGCACTACAAGGAAAAATACTAAAAAATAGCTCTGCCAAGAAAGGCCTGGAGCCAAGACTGCTCATTAAAGCCTAGGAACATCTGTCTGCTTATGACTGTCTAAGATCTCAGTGCAACTTTTTTTCCTCTCTGTGTTTCACCTTCACTGGGATTCCCAACAGAGGTCCACACTTGAGTCTAGCCATAACCATTAACTGGTTCCCACTGAGGAGGGATTAAATTTTTCCATGATAACCTTGACCTTCTTTTTCCTAATTCACCTTGCATTTCCCTGAGGTGGCTCAACAGTGATTGACTAATCATTAAAATAAAAGGTAAAAGAAAAAAAAGCCCTATGAGAACATATATCTCTGTTTCAGGAGATGATTTCCATAGCCTGATTGCTCTTGCCATTCAGTATTTATAATCTTTCACAATATAAAAATAATATATACCAGAGATAAGAGTAGACATCCTGAATATTCAGATGAAAGTTGAAAATAGATTTATATCACAATTTCAGTGTTATCTTTACTGCATGGACATTTTGGCATGCTCAGTAATGCCATTTGCAACTTCATTGTATGTTGCTGGAGATGAAATATGGAGCAAAAACCACCCACGCTTGGTAGAGATATCTGTGATAAGAGTTATGAGAGAATCATTTAGTGCTCTTTGGCATTCAGGCATTGCAGTTTGTTTCAGTATAGCGTGTTGGTGCAGGTGCCAACTGTTGTTATTTTTATTATTATCATCTGTGTTGTAACAGCACTTAGCCATTTCTGAAAAGTTCAGTGTTCCCTAGTGCTATATAGTGGTCATGCATATGGTAAAAAACAGTCCTGCCATATAACCTTAAAGCCTATGTATGATTTTACAATCTAGAAAGATTAGGATGTCAAGGGAAGAGTTGTCCCTCTTACTTTCTGGAGGAGCTGGTTGCAGTCCTGGCACAAGAAATCTGTACCAAGAGTGAAGGGTCCCATTGAGGGAGTTCCACCAGCCACCTTGGTTGGCCACAGTAAACGTCCATTCCCTGTACTGCACCAGCTTGAACTATCACTGGCCATTCATTAGTGGGGACCTTGTGAGCTTTGACTCATTTTATGTCTCTCAGGACCTCTTGGGATTAAACATGCAATGCATGGCACTAATGGGAATAAACGTGTTAATGCATATGGCTATTCTCCCAGTGCACTGCCTGTTTCTCCACCATTGTTCTAAAGAAAATACAGTCCTTTCTGTAAACACTAATTAATAACTCTTTCCACCTTCCTTCCTATCCACTCCCCATGACCTTTTGCTTCCTGCTGTATTTTTCTGAAATTGTTATTTTTGTAAGATTCCTTGTGCTCACCTAACCCTCCTGCATTTAGAAAGACTAATTAATCAAAACTAATTAAACTCTGCTTTCTTGTTTGGCTGATGAAGAAGACTAGTCCAGTGGCATTAGTCTGGCTTATAGGCAAGGATACAGCAGAAGGTGTCTCAGATCCTGCCTTACCACAGTCAGATTCTCACTTAGGCATATCCTAAACTGAACTTTCAAGTTGTGTGCACCAAGCATTGACTGAGTTGACTCTCTCCTTCCACTCCCCGCAGCCAGAGGTACACCTCATGCATTTGCAAAAATTTGTTGGGGCCCCTCTGGCACTCTGTGACCTGAGGCACTTGTGCACAGCTGGATGGCTGATTCTTTTATCTGCTCTCCAGTAGTTACTAAAGCCCCAGGTGAGGGACCCAGGGAGAGGCCACAGATTGGTGCCACAGCTGGGCTGGGGAGACTGAGAGCAGAGCTGTATTTTAAAGAGGTCCTCATAGCAAACTCCACATCTCCTTGTCATGTGTCTGCCTGCTTTGCTTTCATACGTGATGCTGAAGAAGAAACTTGCATTTCTGATGAGCAGTCTTGATGCCATAGCTTGTGCCTTGGAAAAAAGCAGGAATGATTACCTCTTCCCTGTTTCCTTAGGCAGGCAAATGAGGAAAAGCATATTTAACTTTTTAAGATGTATAGATAAGATGGCAATTTGTGTATACAACCTGTCTGATTATGTCCTAGTTACAATCATTGCAGGCCAGGAATGCCCCTGTACTCGGCACTGGTGAGGCCCCACCTTGAGTACTGTGTTCAGTTTTGGGCCCCTCACTACAAGAGGGACACTGAGGTGCTGGAGTGTGTCCAGAGGAGGTCAATGAAGTTGGTGAAGGGTCTAGAGCACAAGTCTTACAAGGAGCAGCTGAGGGAGCTGGGGTTGTTTAGTTTGGAGAAGAGGCTGAGGGGAGACCTTATCGTTCTCTACAACTACCTGAAAGGAGGCTGTAGCGAGATGGGGGTCGGTCTCTCCTCCCTAGTAACAAGTGATAGGATGAGAGGAAATGGCCTCAAGCTGCGCCAGGGGAGGTTTAGGTTGGATATTAGGAAAAACTTCTTCACCGAAAGGGTAGTCAGGCACTGGAACAGGCTGCCCCGGGAAGTGGTTGAGTCTCCATCCCTTGAGATATTTAAAAGAAGGGTACATGTGGTGCTTGAGGACATGGTTTAGCGGTGGCCTTGGTAGTGGTAGGTTAATGGTTGGACTCGATGATCTTAAGGGTCTTTTCCAACCTTAATGATTCTATGATTCTATATAGCTGGGAGTGAAGCAGAGGTCAAAAGTCACTATATGCAGAACTGCATTTGTGCTTTTCTTTGTAGTGAGATTAATCAAGGTCTATGCTACTTTACGCTCACAGTATTTCTACTTCTTTTTTTTTTTTTAAACAATGACTATACAAGCAAAGATTGCCTTGCTTGCATATTGGGCATCATGGCTCAAAGATCAGCTAGTAAGTGCATGGATTTCATCAGATATAGCACAGACACCATGCACAGTAAATTTACAGGAATGTAAAGCTAATCATATGCAGCTATTAAGAAGGTAGTAATCATCAGTCTCTGAATGCTGGATAGTTAGCATGACAAACATGCTTAACAAATTAATCCTTAACTTACCCACAAGCCTCCCCATGCCTTCCCTCCTAAATGCCCACCAGTGCCACAAGCTGAATTTCTTCTGATTTGACCTTTCCTCCTCAACTAGTCTGTATGGTGCTGGTTTACCTCTGAAGGAATCAGTATCAGCTTTAGATGGAGGATGGGCATCACACAGTGAGTAGTGTTTGGTCCTATGACTTGAGTGGGAGAAGAGGGGCTGTGTCATGCATATGTACATATGCAAGTCATGCTTATTAAATGCATGACTGTATGTTATATTTGTTTAAAGTTGTTTTCCAACATCTTTATCTTAAAAGTGCCCTTGTTCCTGTTAAAAAGCCTTACATTGGGTGATTAAACTTCCAAAGGGAGAGTAGGAGGAATACTGGAGGAAGGGAGAAGTGACAATTAAACGAATGAACAGCATTCATCTGATGTCAGTAAAAACACACATATAAGTAACCATGCTCTGCTGAGGAGTGTCATTTATCCAGATGAGATTTCTTCCCTGACAAAACTCCCCTCCACGGCTCAGTTTCCTGCTGGAATGGGCTGTTGCCACACAGTACAGAATAAATCTCTGGTTCATCCTTTCTCAGAAGTCAAATGCATTAGTGTGATTTAAAGCAGGACTTGCTGTGAGCAAAAACAAACATGGTGAAATATTGGCAAAGCCACCATGAGTTTTGTTTTGGTTTGAGGGGGGTGTTGTTTGGGATTTTTTTAAGAAACAGCATATGCAGTTCTGGGCTATTGTCACGAAGCCCCAATCAGCCACACTTTTACAGCAAAAAAGGATCTATGTTTCAGTAGCTGGTTCTTCTTTGTTGTATTTGTTCTTCTGAATGTATATGGAAGACAGGCAAATAGGGTTAGACAACTGCCTTATTAATCAAACTTTGCTGATTTTTGTATAATAATACTTTCCACTAATATTTTTTTTTATAGCTCCAGAATCACAGAGTTGGTTCATTATTCTGCAGTGAATGCATTATTTCAGCAATAGGGGAAACAATGGTCCAACACTATATTTGATGAATATTTTCTCACCTCACCAGCTTAGAGACATAAAATGAATGCCTGTATGGGCTGGGTCTTGCATATAGACTCACAGATGCACCTTTACATACTGGAACAAGGGAGGAGAAGTGACAATCAGGTGATGAATGAAGTTTGTTAGAAATCAATTCAAACATACATATAAGCCACCTTGCTTTCTTCAGTAGTGGTATTTGACTCAATGGGACCTAGGTGTAACATGGCATTATGTGCACAAATGCAGAGGCAGGCTGATGCACGGTCCAGGGTTCGGAGACCCATCTTCCATATCATAGTTTTCTCATGTGACTGCAGAAATGTGTCTAAATTGCAGTAAACCTCAGTGTCTGTCTGGGAAAAGGGGATAAAAGCAGTTTCCTGCTGTACAGAGCCACAGTGAGGTCTGATACACAGCGATGCCCAGCAAATGCAGCGTGGGAGCAGTGACATTGCTTGAAACGGATGGAAGAAAAGCCAGACATGAACTTTACTTGATGAGGATGTATGGAGTATTAGTCACCCTCCCTTTCCCCAGCTCTGCCTCTGCTGTGGTTTCCTCTGACACCCCAGGCTCCTACATGACTTCAAGCAGCTGCAACAGTTTTCCAGCCCCCAGTGTCAGTGGGGGGGTTGTGCCCTCCCCCTGCGTCCTGTGGTGAGGGACAGGCACTGTGCAGTTACAGGCTGAGTGTTTGTACCATCTGGCCCATAAAAGTTAGCATCGGAGCTTTACAAAATACCATTATTTGTAAATACAATTACATTCACCAAAACAGCTGTTTGGGCCCCTGAATGCTTAGGAGTACAACCAAAACTATTGAAATGACCACCAAAAGCATTATCCGCCCCCCCTTAGGATAAACGTCCTTCTTGTTGTTTTCACTAAGTCTTCGGCCAGTCCTGGGGAGAGGAGGCTAAGCTAGCATGACTGTTACTCCATTCTGCCCGCTGCGTTTCCTAGAGGAATGGGCTGTTGAGGGAAAACAAAAATGATGGGGAAAGCAAGTCAAAGCTTTCCTTGAAAGTGTTTTGACCAAGGCATTTGAAATACAGTGAGTTTTTTTGTTGCTGTTTTAATGCTACTGCTTGCTTACTGTGTTGCTTCCAATGTTTGCACTGACCAAGAAGAGAAGAAACAAGAGAGAAGCTGGAGTGGGAGAGGGAGCTGGAGTATTTACCACCCAACCAATCTTTTATTTCCTCTCTTAATGTTTATTGTGCTGCCTGAGGCTCAGTACAAAGTCTTTTGGACCGGCGATGAATTAATCAAATTAAATGCTGTGACCCCTTTGCTTTTTGGGAGTGTTACAAGCATCCCAGCACCCTGCCTAATTTCTGCCTCTTACTTTGCTCTCTGTCCAACAGTCAAGCGGTTCTTCCTTCACAACTTGGCAGCTCCCAGCTACTCATCTTCACTCTTTCTGGTCAATGCCAGAATGTCTTGTTTGAAGTTTTTATTTAGACAACTGCTGGTTTATGGAGTTGTGCAGAGTCCACGTTGGGTGTGCAGCAGCTTCATGTCAGAGACAATTGGCTTCTGCTGGGCTATTTGCTTTAAAAGGCAATAAAGAATCACGGCCGGATTCTCATCTGGGCCCAGCATAAATCAAGTGTCTTCCCATTGAAATTGGTGAGGTTGACTTCTGGAGTGAAGTTTCTGTCGAGGCAAAAAGAGGTTGTGAGGCTGGGAAGTCCCGTCCATGGCTTCTGCAGGGGCGCGCCGGACTCCTTGCGTCTGTGCTCTACCTGCCGGGTGCCAAAAACAGTCTTGGTTCAGCATTTGTAGAGATTTTCTTAGCTTGGAGGAAGAGGGTGGGTTAAGATTTTGACAGTGCGCAGTCTGGATACTTGTGGAAGTGGCAGTTTAAGAAGAGTTAGAAGGAAAAGTGTGTGCTATAGCTCTGGACTATACACAATATAATTTCTTACTCAAAGACACTGATAATCTAGGTACAAGGTGAGAAATTTGCTCAGATGCATGGAGGAAGTAAAATGAAGCAATGGCTGTATCTTTACTATCAACCTGCTGGTCACTGTGACTCAGAGCTGAGCATAGGAAGAGCTGAGCTCAAGATATCCGCCGGTGAGTGGGATCGTAAAGCACTCAGGGCAACCTGTGTCCTATCCAACCCAACTGCAAAAGTGAGAGTTGGGGTCTGTGACCTCCAGAGCATTATCTGAGGTAGCTTCTCCATTCCCACTGCCTACCGAGAGTTTTATGTTCATGCATCACAGCAAAAGAAAGCTGAAAGAGCATTATCCCAGCTGCCTTAGTCTGTCTGATTGCAATGATGTTGAACAACAAAAGGAGTAAGAATGCCCTGTTTTAAGGTTTCACCAAGAAGGAAGTCAGAATAATTCCCCTATAGATCAAGGACTGAGGGGCGGGGTGGGAAAGGAAAGCTTTGACTGTCCATGGAGGAGTTTTTACACAAACTCAAAGACTTGAAAAGACCCAAGGACTTATAATAGGAATCGTTAGTGATTTGTCATTGAAAACATGCAGCTGGGCATGGATCCCCATAGGCTTTTGCAGCAGAACTGAGTCTGACCAAGCTTTCACATGGGGCGGTGCTGATTTCAGGAGGCTTCAGGAGTATGTGCAATGCAGAGTTAACTGTCAAGCAAGGGCAGGACTAGAGGGTTCAGAGGGATTTGCTAAGGAGCTATCTCAAGCCATGGGTCACTGGTTGAAATTTAATCTGTGAAAACAGTGACAGAAAATCAAATAAAAGTGCTGACGTCAGTGTGATGCTAGAGCAGCAGCAAAAGCGTTGCTGGTGCCTCATGCAGCACACACAGGCAGCTTAAATAAACTGGGAGCAAACTGTGAGGAGCTTGCCTGGTTGATCCCAATTGCAAATACAGCTCAGCCAATTTGTATTATACTTATCAGTAACTCATTTGTCTTAGTGCAGTTTTTTGTGAATGAGATCAGCATATCTCATCACAGACTCTTACCCAAACCCAGCATTATATAGCACTAGAAACAGAGTTGCAGAGACATCTAGGTAGAGTTTGCTCAGCAGTGTCGCAGAATGTGAATCAGCAATGTACCACAAATCACAGCAGTTTGCAGTTCTGGTGATGGAGGTTTTTGCCATTGGGTCCCACATCAAGGCCAGCAGTGATGGCTTTCCTGTTCCTGGGCTGCTTGGCATTCTCTCCAAGACGACTTGATGGTTTCACCGTAGTTTTCTCAAGCCTGCGGAGGGCCCACATTACTAAGGCTATAAAACCAGCTCTTATGCTTTTCACAGTTACCAGAGGAAATATTAGTGACAAAAGAGACAAGGGCACCAGATGCCCTCAACAATGGTAGCAGTACTGTGTATGGGGGTCAGTGTGCTGGGGCAGGCAGGCTTGTGCTGATGATCCTCACCCCACTGATGTGTTTATTGTCCTTTTCACTGATTTTTAGGAGCAACTCAGTGGTCCTTCCTCTGCTCCCAAGCATCCAGGCTGAGGATACAGTCTCTCCAGATGGCACAGAGCTGCCATTTCAGCTCTGTGTCTTTGGCCTTCCTTGCCTCCAGTGTAGGCAGGGAAGGGAGCAATAGTCAGCATTGTTTTCTGTGCCAGCTATGGTTAGTTGGCATAAAGAGCACTTAAGTAAGTTGACACAGCCTTTGAGTTGCTTGGTTTGCTTAAAAAAGAAAAGAAAAAATCCCTGGACTACTCCAGGTTCTCTTTGCTGCCTGAAGTCTAGTCCGCACCAGTAAAACCTTGGGCTTATCCCAGAACTGGGACGTGGTCAGCTGCAGAATGTTTGTTATTCTGATATTTATTTTCTATTTAAAAAAAAAATACTGCAGAAGACCAACAAGTTAAAAAAATAGTTAAACTCCAGATTCATGCTGATTTCCTGTTTTGCTTCTTAACAAAACCTCAAAACCACTTTGAACAAGTTTCCCACCTCAGCTGAGGGTGGAGTTGTGTACGCCCCACACATGGCTTCCAGAATTGCACCCAAGGACAACAGCACATCTCCTTCGGAACAATGGGGCGAAATGTACTGCTAGCAGGGCAGTCAATACATGCACCTTTGCATGACTGCCCAAAAGAGCTTCTGACTCAGCCAAGTACATTGGAAAACTTTAACTTTTCTATTTCCAACAGAACAGGCTGAATGGTAGAGATGTGGCAGAACAGAAACTGGAGGCATTTGATAAAGGGATGCCTCTCCAAGATGCTAGGCAGATACTGGCTGTTGTCGTAATTTCATTGATTTGATCTGGTGAGACAACATCTCAGTAAATAAGAGGAGCAGAAAAATCTCTAAATTTGCACTAAAATTAATGGTTGTTGCCTGATCTCCTCTTAAATGAATTCATTGCAATCTGAAGCAATGCATGCATTTTGCAAACCTATCATTCTTTGGCTGCTACAGTGCATCATGACATTACTTTAGGCGGTAAGGAAGATCTTATTTGTGATATAGCGTGCTGTGGTAGACAGTAAAGCAGCTAGGTGCCTGGGAACTCTGGATGGAGCTATGGCATTTGGGTGTGTAATTCTAAGTAACAATAAGCAGTGCTTAACATTTCCTCCCACACTAGAAGTGTACCCATTAAAAGTTTAGCCAAGTCAGCTGTGCAAGTTCTTGCATAAAAGGACAAACTGCTAAAATGTTAATAGGAGCCACTCTTATGTTAGAGTGAGTAGAACAGGATACATTAAACCACATTCTCCTTTTCTACTGCTAATCAGGAGACAGTCTTGCTGAGATCAAAGAAACCCCTAGCAGGTAAAAAAGGATAATAAATCAGGCTCAAGCCCAGGTTCAGGACTCCTGAGTCTTTTTCTCAGCTCTGTTTCTGAGATGCTGCATAGTTTGAAGAAGTCAGTGAATATGATTTAGACCATCCATGAGTCAACTGAAGTCCCTGTGAGAATGAAATGGATGTGTCTAAGTCCCAGGGAATGGCTCAGTCTGTTTCATCTGAAGAAGAACCTACATCCCAGAGAAACTGAGTGTGTATATAAAGCTGGACAGTGTGTTTTGGACTTAAGAGTAACTTAAGCACATAAGCATATGGTTTCGCATGTGTTCAGTGATCGACAGTTCGTGGCAGTCCATCATGACTCACAAGTGGGTGAGGAGCTGCTAATATCTCCCGAGGTGTTGAAAAGGGCCCACTTCATTAAGTCACAGCCTGACCAAACCCACCAGTTTTAGGTGATGTTGAGCTAGCGTGGAACACCTCAGCAAGAGAAATTTGGAGCATATTTATACTGTTTTTGTGGGCCAAACCAGAAAGAGAGTCTATGCCTCTGGACTGCTTGTTACAGCCTGGCTTATGTTCAGACAGCTGGGAGCTGGAAGCGTCTGGAGTGGGTAGACCAAACCATGCTGCACAGTGCCTGATACGGACCTCTACGGAACAACGTCTCCCTGTAGCCCTGGAGTGCAATTATAGTTATTTCTGGGGTTTTTTTTTCCTAACACAGATGCCAAAATAGGGACTTTTCTGCAGCCATCTGCTTCCTGTGTGCTCTGGGAAGTGACAGGAGGGATACTGGGGTTTAGGGACTTCAGACTAGCATTGCAATATTGCACCAGGTAAAGAGCCAAAGTTGTGGTGCATGTCCACACTGTGCCTGGAGCAGAGCCTGGAGCACACTGTCATCTTGGCCATGCCCAGCTTTCCTCTTGGATGGAACACATGGCTCTCTAATGGCCAGCTAACAAGTGCAGAGTGTGGAGGACCTGGATACGTGGATACAGGAGAGAGACAAGTCAGTCTGACAGTGTGGAAGCACCTGGGCATTCCTAAGTGCCAGCTAAACCTGGGTCATGAGGGAATGCCTGTTCCCTGGCCTAACTCAATTCATGCCCTTTATCTGATGGAGCTCTAAAATAAAAGATTTACAAGCAAAAGACCTCACCTTCCACTGGTCTGAAACTCTCTAGCTTCTGCATCTTACACTTCTGGTTGTTGAGTGGTCGACCTTCAGCAGGATGAGGCAATGCCTCCACTCCAGCCTTACCTGTTGCCTGGTATAATCCAGGCAAGTGGAAATGCTGGGGTCAGACCCCCTCGGGCTGGAGAGATCTCTAGTTTTCTGTTTTCTGGATAAATTCTCAAACCATTAATATCTTGTGCTTCCTCCTCCCACTTATCCCACAACACAGGTACTTGCTTTTCAAAGGGGAGTTTGCATTTTGATTCCCACATAAGCAGGATTGTACACTGTTGAGCCTTGAATTAAGCACTTACCCAGCCACACTCCTGAGAATAATATTTCTTAGTGCCTACGCCTGAGTGGCTGTGTGCAACCACACTAAATCATCCCATGAAGAACCCACAGCTCACTGTTCAGTTGATGGAGAAATGTGTGAACATCACTTGGGTGGTACTTCAGAGGCATCCATCTCTGCGTTGCTTGTATAGTTTGCGTAGGCACCTGCCGTAAGTGATCTGAATCATTCTGCTGGAGCCAAGCATTTTTTTTAGATGTTGCAACAACTAAATTGAGTGCCTAAAGCAGGCAGTCTCAATCTAACCTTCAGGGTCTCCACGTTTACTGACTGATATAATGATATAATAGTCCTTGCCCAACTGAAAGAGCTGTTGCAAGATTTTAATTAATTAATACTGGCAAGGCTTTGAAATGTTGGAAATGAAATGAGGTCTATAAATGAAGTGTATTATTATGACTTGATGGCACTTTCTACTTCACTTTCACACCGTATCTGAGTACAGAGCAGGGCAGCTCCATCCTCTGATTCATCATGAATCACAAAGAAGCCTACTTAAAATGTGCATATTATTGATATATTTACACTGGTTAAAATGTTCCAGGGAAGAGACATTACTTCTCACTCCAATAATGCTGCCCAAGGTGCTGGTAGTTCCCCTTCTTTTTTTTTTCTCGTGCTTCTCAGTATTACCCCATCTATACTTGAGTCCTCAATCACCCACCACTCTGTTTAAGTGAAATGTGCCAGAAGGTAGCTGGAGATCATAGAATCATAGAATCATAGAATATTCTGAGTTGGAAGGGGACCACAAGGATCATCGAGTCCAACTCCTGTCCCTGTATAGGACAACCCCAAGCATCATACCATATGTCTGAGGGTGTTGTCCACGTGCTTCTTGAATGTTGTCAGGCTTGGCGCCATGACTGCCTCCCAGGGGAGCTTATTCCAATGCTCCACTACCCTTTGGGTGAAGAATCTTTTCCTAATATCCAGCCTAAACCTCCCCTGGCATATCTTCCTGCCATTCCCTCGGGTCCTATCATTGATCGTCAGGGAGAAGAGATCAGCACCTGCCCCTCCTCCTTCCCTCATGAGGAAGCTGTAGACTGTGATGAGGTCTCCCCTCAGTCTCTTCTTCTCCAGGCTGAACAGACCAAGTGACTTCAGCCACTCCTCATACAGCTTCCCCTCTAAACCCTTCACCATCTTCGTGGCTCTCCTCTGGACACTCTCCAGTAGCTTCGTATCCTTTTTGTACTGTGGGGCCCAAAACTGCACACAGTACTCAAGGTGAAGCCGCACCAGTGCAGAGTAGAGCAGCACAATCACCTCCGTCAACCGGCTAGCAATACAGTGCTTGATGCACCCCAGCACACGGTTGGCCCTCTTGGGTACCAGGGCACACTGTTGGCTCATGTTCAACTTGCCGTCGACTGGAACCCCCAGATCCCTCTCTGCCGGACTGCTCACCAGTCTCTTGTTCCCCAGTCTGCATGGACAATCAGGGTTGCCATGTCCCGGGTGCAAAATTCGGCACTTGCCCTTGTTAAACTTCATATGCTTGTATGAAGTGAGAGATGTGAGAGTCCTACTAGGATCTGCAGAAGACCTGCTTACTTCCCAGTGACAGTGTTGGCACAGGTTCTTATCCTGAGCACTATAGTCCCTCAGACAGCTTTTGGTCTTCCATTTCTCTAGTATGATTGATGTTAATTATAGCCGTGTGGTTTCAATGGTGCTCACCCAAGAGAAGTTGGTATCCCCAAAGTCCTTGTGCTTAGCATCAGATTAGCACACAAAACTCCTTGGACTAAGTCTCTTGGTAGGTCACACTGTTTCATCAAATTACAAAATAGCTTATTAGGTTCCTAGTCAGGTTTAATTGTCTCTATATGTAAATTCTTAATGAAGAATCCTATAAACTTACTCATTAAGCACTTTACCTCCACTGCTATGTGAAACATGGGCAAATGTTTACAGGGTAAAGACAAGAGAGAGGGGGAGCATCCTCCACTAAACAGTATAACTCCAGGTGATGCCATTAAACACCCAAGGGGTGCTGCCTTTCAGCTAGCCACCAGCAAGAGATGGCTTCAGGAGGAAGTGGCTGGATGGGCCATGCAGATGGCTGGTATAGTCCTATCAGCAGGTCTCATGCACCAGGGGCAGCTCTCTTCATGTGCATAATGTTGTAGAAGTCACTTTTTAGCTCAAATAAGAATCCAAAGACCTGTTGAAGCCTTAGACTGCAAGCTGTGAACTTTCACCTAGATATGCTGACCGTATGCTGAACTCTTACTTAGCTACATGAAGGAAGGCCCTGAAACCAGTACAAACCAGAAAGATAAGGTAGCCACAACCATCATCAGAAGCTGCAACTATTAAGATGAGAAAAGGGATGTCCTGCCTGGAGACAGGGAAAGGACCCAATAAGGAACAAGACCACCCCAGACCCAAATATTGCTATTGGACCGAACCGTTGCATGAGGGGAGGGGAACGTAGACTGTAAGGGTATAATTGCCCAGGGATTTCTTTGTTTGGGGTCCCTCTCCGGAGGCACCCAGCTCGAGCTGCTCTTCACCGCTGTACCACTCAATAAATTCACCTGGCGTACGTCATGTCGGAGACTCTGCTTCAGGGAAACCTAGGGTCGAGCCTGAGGGGAGAGAAAGCACCTGAGGGTGAGTGTGTGTGTGAGCAAGGAGTCGAAAAGGAGCGCCCGTCAGCTCAGTGGAGCTGCCCACTGCAAAGGGACTCCGGTCCTAGCAGTTAAAGTCTCAGGTGGTGCATGTGCGACTCCCTGAATGGTGTGTGAATGCTTGGGCAGCTGCTGCTCCTTTAACACATAACATGGTATTGGCAGCTTCTGTTGCTCCTGACAGTGTGCAGGAGGGGTCCTGGCATTGCTGCTTGGCCCTCATGCACTGTCCTGATAGTGTTCAGTCCACTAAATCGGACCAAATGAATGATCCCTTTGTATTGACCCCTGCCACAGAAGAATATTCATTTTTCCAACCTGTTCCTGAAACTAGAAAGCATCATCCCTTCTGTTATTATCATCCTTATGTCTTATGCCCTCATCAAAGACAGGATTTACATGTGCCACCAGGGATAATTCCTAATTCAGGAGATAAGAGATGCCTTGAGGGCAAAGTACAAAGTAAAATTTTACTGATATAAACTGTCCGGTGGTCAATGGAGTCTCATGTAAACTGGCCACTTTGAGTCAAGTTCAGACAGAAGTGAATGTCACAGGAGTGCATCTCTCAATGAGAGTTGACAAGTCAGTGGAGTTTGTGCTCTTTTTACATATTCTATTAGGTATTAAATATTGTACCTAATTTATATGTGCTTTTCAGCAATAAATCTCAGACTGGTTTTACAAGAGAGGCCAGTATCTTTACCCTCATTTCACAGGCAGATAAACGAAGGTGGAGGGAAGTCTAATGCCAGAAGGTCAGCATCAGAGTGAGAAACAGCTGATTGCAACAGACTTAAATGCATCATTGTTCATGACTGTCAGTAATTCTTATTGCAGCATCAACCGCAAAGTTATGCAGAGATACCAAAGACAGAAATAGAGCAGTACTGACCTTTTCTCTACAGATAGGGATGTGCTCTCCAGAGATTTTTTCCCCCAGAACTGATAAATGACTTAAAGAAGAGCAGGTGCCGTTTCTCCACCTGGGTGACTATGCCCAGAGGCAATGGAAGTAATTTTTAGGATACGGTTTCCCTCTTATTTACATCAAGCTAGTAGCAGTGCTTATTTTACCACAATTGCCAAGTGACTTTATTTTTAGATCTTGTCAGCATAGTATCATTTTCTAATTCTTGCCGTGTTTAAAACAAGTAAAAACATTTCAATAGGAACATGAAATTCACTGGAAGAATTATGGCTGCCTCACAAATATATATTGATAGCCTAAGAAAGCAGTGATCTTCTCTTTCCCATAATGAGAAATGCTCCAAATCTATAAAGCATCCCTAATATTTTACTTTAAAAGACCAAATCACAAGTTGTGTTACTTTTCAGTAAGAACTGTATAGATTTTCCAGCTCTGAAGGGGTTCCTTAGGGAGTCTTATTTCATCCAAATGACATTGTTCTCCTGATGACTATCACACTCCTATACAAAATTTGCCAGTGGGGCATAATCTTGTTTTAAAAGGTTCTAGAAAATATTACAAAATTGAATAGGAAAGAAAAAAAAAAAGAAGAAAAGAAAAAGAGGAGGAAGAGGCAGCTTGTGAAATTAACTCAAATAAGAAAAATCCAGTTGCCATGAAGACTGATCAGTCATGTATTTCTATAAGCATGTGTCAACTTAAGATACTACACTTCTGTGTTTTATTCAATTACCATGTTTCAGAATAATGTAATAATTGCCACACTGCATATACTGCATCCGGTATCCCATCCAATGAACGTGGAAGAGAAGGCATGCAGAAGAAGAAAATGGCACGATGTGTGTGTGGAAGGCATCTCTTCCTCCTTCCCCTGGTTAACAGATTGGCTTTTGTCCTTGTGAATCACTTCTTATATTCCTTCTTTTTCTCTGCCAGTGTAATAGTAAACACTTACCATCTACACTTTGGAAACTCATGGGATTTTTTGTCTTCATAATACTTTCAATAAATCCTGCCACAGGAAGCAAAAGTTGAAATGTGACCAGTCTATTAGGAACAAAAACATTAAAGATGAGAGCCCTCATGGAAACCAGCTCCAGAGTAATAGCAATGATTCATAAAATATGAGGCTCAGCAGAGAGAAACTGTGGGCAGGGCTAAGATTTCAATAAGGACACATCCTAATTTATACTAGGTAGGACCTGGAGAAAGATACCTTTACATTGCCTGAATGCCTTCTGCCCTGGGTGTTGCCAAAGGAGATGAAGTTTACAAACAAAATTCATTTATCCATTAACAGGCAGCTACCTCTAAGGAGGAGCATGACAGTTGTGTAGTGGTCTGTTGAAATCCCACACACATTTTAGGGACAGGAAGACTGAGTAGCATTACAACAGGTACTTGGAATTGCCCTAAATGTGGTTTATTGTTTCCCAAATTTCTCTTGTTCTAACTAGGATTATATAAGATACTTTAAAGGCAAGTTTAAAGAAGTAGATTTTTCCAGACTGACTGCCAAGAAATCCAGAAGAACCATCTAACAATGTACAACCTATGAGTGTCTTTTTTCAGCAATAAGTGATATTTTTCAGGCTGCAGAATGACATTGTTTCATCCCTTGGGTTTTCACGCGCTTTTTTTTTTTTTTGGCAGGGCTCTTTTATTGCACACTGATGATATATTTATTTTGACTTTTAATTTGCAGTCTTAGAATAGGCCCTTGATGGCTAGGAGAAGTCATGAAAATGAAAAAGATTCCTCTCTGACAAACAATATTCCATTTTTAACCATAACATCTGTCCAAATTTTGGATAATTTCTTGAAGCTCTATCATGAACATATTTGTGGATCACCTACTAAAGACATCCACTAAGGGGGTTTTGATAGTTTAGGAGGCCTGAAAAAATCATGTTGGACAATAATGTGATCGCAATATTGTCACAATAACTGTAAAGGACCAAATCTTCATCTTCTTAAATTTCTTCACTTAACATTTATGTAGATCAAGACCCCATTCCCTTAGCTATGCTACGAAGGATACCATCAGGTATGAATGAATGGATTAATAGCTCACCATTTACCCCACTTGATTTTCACTTGTCAGTTGAAATTGTCAGTGGAGCTACACTACTTGCTTTCAGTGTGCATTTATTCTCCAAAACACTACTTAGTTTACTCTGAACAAGCGAATCTGTTGAGTTTAAAAGGAGAAGAAACCAGGGGATGTCTACATGTAACAGCACCATTTTTCATGAGAAATTTTTGATGTCACAAAACCAGTATGTATCCTCAGAGCTTTACACAACCTAATAAATGACCAGCTGACACTGTGCCTCTAATTGTCCTCAACTGGAAGTAAAAATGGTGTCTGTGAGCCAAAGCTGATTAATGCTATTGGTTGATGAATTTTCTTTTTTTAAAAAAGGAGCCAAGGGGGAGCCACAATAGCTCTGAACTTTCACAAGGACTGCCTCTGCTTTAGGGGAATTTTGATTTTTCCTGCTGTTTTGTTTGTTTAAAAAAAATGGTGATGTCTAATCTTCAGGAACGTACCTCATCATCCAACCCACAAACTGTTGGCAAAATAATAAACCTACACAGAATGTACTGTTAGATTTTTTTTTTTTTTTACTTCTTCCTTTCAGAGGTATAAATCACAGATTTTTGCTTTTGCAAATTAAAGTATAAGCTTTGCACTGGATAGTTGGCATCATTTCTTCTGGCCAAATGTTCCATGCTGCTTCCAAAGAAATTGTGGATGCTGAGTTGGCTATAGTTTGTCTTTGAACTCGTTTGCAAAACCTCAGTCTTTATAGGCCTCCAAGAAAAAATACACATAGTTTATTTATTAAGTTGCAGTTTAACTCTTTTGTGTGCAGAATTGCTGATGGTAATTCTATTTGGGTTTTTCAGTGTTTTTATTTGTCTGGCTGAGTTCTTGCTGTTTACTTCTAGTTTACATGAATGGCATCATCCTGCCATATAGGTCCAAAAAACCTATACATTTCTGATTATCTTACACAGGCTGAAAAGGATCCTGAATAAAAAATAGTTCTTTTGATAGTTGGTTGCAAGAGTAAGTTTCAAATAAACCATACTCAACCATTATTGAGTAAATATACTTCCCATTATATTTCCAGAAGTCTTCCCAGCTACATGTTTGCCTTTATGTCTTTGTAACATAGTAGACAAACAGTGCTATCATTGCAGCTTTTGCTGCTAAGTTGTCTATAATGTATTTCTAAATAGTATGGAAATAGGAATGCACCATGGTCTCTCTTCTTGAAGCGCTTGCTGGTTTTGTCTGTCAAATACAGTTTAAAGTTTTGATCAGCTGAATGTTCAGCAAGGAATAAATGGAAGTTATTGGTGTGTAAAACATTGCAGGTCTTGTGTTAATCTTGGATTTTCCCCTCTAGCATCCTTGCACTGCTTTCTTCTGCAATGCTTCCTTTCTACTGATGTGATGCCATCTTTGGTACTCTAACAAAGGGCTATATAAGTGTTTGGAACCCAGAACAGATGTTTTTGGGCAGCTTTCATTCAGTTTGCCAAGTTCAGGCATGAAACAAGATCCTGACCGCTTGTGGTTACTCTAGATTGGAAGATTTTTTCAAAGGAAGAATAAGCATGCTGGATCCAATGACTTCCTGTCTTCTGGCATCCTACCACACGTCTTCTTTACTATACTATAATGTTTCTCAAGTTTGCTTTTGTTTCACTCTCATAATTGGCTTTGTATATCCACTGACTGATCTGATTTTCCTATCGAGACAGGGCTGTTCACTCCAGATTTTCACTAGTGTAACTGAGAGGAAAATTTGGTTCGTATGCTCTGTAATAAGATATATCATCACTGTCAATATTTTTCTTCTTCCCATCACTTCCCTGCCATATGGCAACTTCACAGGAAAGAACTGAATTGCATATGTTCTTAGTAGAACATCTTCATTCCCTGCAAAATCAAGGTTGGTTTTAATACCATTCAGATTTAAAAATGGAAGTCCTTAATCCTTTAGCATGGGATTTTCATCTAACTTTAGCCACCCAAAAGTTAGGCAACCAGTAGAAACTAGTCATCTGAGCTCCTCCTATAGTCACTGGAGGGAAGAAGGAACTTTGAGAGGGTGATTCATGTCATCCTAAGATAAGAGTTGGGGGAAATTTTATTGTTGTGAACATGAGTGCAAATATCCTCAATACTCACTGGTCTTAATGGCGTTGAATTGATGATTTGAGCAGCAGACCCAAAGGCAACATCTGTGCTGGTGGATTGAATGGGGACAGTAGATGATTTTTCTGAGCTGCTGTTAGTCTGTTCCCTGGCACATTTTAAGCTCTCTCCAAATAACACCTGAGCATGATTCAGTGGGCATCATGAGCCAGGGACAGTTTTCAGTTGGCAAGACACAGGTAAGACTACCTGGTTTTGGGTAGGAAATTTAGCCCTAGCAATACAAGCCATGCCATCCACTTGCATTCAGGGACGGAAAATGTATGCTGGCTCATTTTATTTACTTGTGTAGATATAGTCAAAGAGGTGTAAGCAGTGAAGAAAGCAATATAAGATAACGAAAGATGAACTTGAGAGTTTTTCATTTGCATTGTCTGAAACTGGGACTCGGGTGCAAGTAGCAACCCAAGAGACAAGAGCTGCTGTTAGTGAGACTTTTCTTATTAAGCAAATTTTAAAGACACTCATTCCCTGTACGGGTGCTAGAGAGTGACTGACAGTGACTATGGAAAACAATATTTATAAAGAAAGACTGAAGGACCCTACAATACCTAAATGACTTTCTAAAACCTACCATGCTACAGATCACTCTTGAAGCCATCATTAGGAAACTGATCTCCAGAGGGTTTGTACCGAGGAAAATGCTCAGTATCACACAAGTGTTTCTGCAAAGTTTCTGAGCTCTGCCTGCTGGATTTTAAGACTTTGGACAACTCTGCCTTAAAAACACTCACTGTTCACCACAGAGTACCCAGATCCAGCAACAAGCAGCGCAAAGTGTTTCAGCCGCTTTCAACCACCGCTATGAGGCCCAGGGACCATGGGATAAATTCAGATGAATAACCCTATTTCTAAGTTGTTTCCAGGGAGTGTGTGGGTGTTGCAGACATTTAACTGCCAGGCTATTCATTTTTCTGCACTAATAGTTTCCATACTAGCTGACTGACCAGTCTCCCTGATGTGTCGCGTCAATTTTCTTATTAAATACAAAAATAATGAATGTTAGGAATGAGCCTAGAAAGCTCCTCATCTCCCAGATTGGGTCTTGGTGCCAAGCGTCTGGCTGGCATCGTCTCCAATATTCTGCAAACAACATCTGCATGAGCATGTCAGTTGTGTAACTCATAAAGTTAACATAAGTGACTGTCGTGATTTGCTGAGCAGCACTGATTAGAGCTGTTTTTCCAGAGGGAGGCTTTGGAGCATGTGGGAGAGACAGCCATGCTGTGCCTTTCCTGGGAAAAGGAAGGGGTACCATGGGCAGCAGTACATTATTTGCAGGAATGAGTCTGGAGAAATTTCCCTCTCCCCCTGAGAATTCCTCTGGTCCCAGATGTGATTAATGATGCATCTCTGCTGAAATGATCACTGCTGTGATGAGCTCAGAAAATGAGTGCTTTGGAGGCATCAGCGCAGTAGCTGCCTTGGAGGTTGACCTGGAGAGGGACAGCATGCCGGAGAGACGGGGGAGTTTGGGAGGATGCATACAAAACCCCAATCCCTGATTGACAGTACATCTTGCTGCTGCTCTGCACAGCCTCTGACAAGTCCAGTAACATTTCTGCTCATGAAAGAAAGGTCCAAGGTGCTTCTCCTCCACCCCACAAAACTCAGCGTGATGCTGTATAGGAAGGCATTGCAGGCAGCAGGCTGGAGCCCTGTGACTCAAGTGCCATTTGCTTGCTGGGAACATCGTGTCATTGCCTAGGAGAAAACCACCTTGGATGTTAGAGCTGAAAAGAGAGTTACATTTTACTTCCTTCCCTCCTATGACAAGTGTATTCTATTTATGCTATCAGCCATTTTAGCAGAGGCTAGACTCACTTTTCCTGTCCTTTGCACCAGTTTATTGCAGTTGATATCAACTGGTTATTTTGAAGCAACATATGATTGTTTTTGTAAAAAAGCTGAATTTTGGCATTTCTCATGCCAACACTTCCTTAAGTTCATTTTTTCAAAAGCATATAAAATTACTGTCAGAAACAGGGCATGTCAGTAAACTGCTTCTAGACAGGTACTAGGAACATCCTTGTTTGCTGTTTATGTTAACCTTGGGCTAAAGATTGGCTCTTGTTCAATATCTGAAACTTTCCAAAGAAAACAGACAGCAATGTCTAAATAACTAAACCACACACACGAAAATGACACTGAAATATAATGTGCCAGGTCAAATTTTAGTTGGGTTAAGTCAGGCATTTAGAGTAATCCTTCTTTACCCCACTTAAATGTCACAACGGTTAGTCGTGACAGCTCACTTACTGCCTGGAAAAGCTTGCATTATCCTTAAGAATGAATTCAGGACCTCAGGAAGCTACCAAGTCAAATGAAAAACAGAGACAACAGGCAACGGCTTAGCGGCTTAAGCCATGTGCCTCAGATCAGTCTAGCCATAATTTCAAATGCCATCAGGATCATTACCAAGCTAATGCAGATCTATTGAGTACTTGGCCATTTACTACAGGCAGAACAAGTCCTTTGAGTTAAATCCTAAGAAATTGGATCCTTTGGGGTTTTAATGGCTATTAAAAATCACAGGATATTTTCATAAGGGGAGGAGTTTATTAATCTTATGCCCTTAACCGAATTAGCCCTTTCCTCCTACAAATACACTTTCAGTTCCTTATTGCAAAAGGAAGATGGGAGAGGAAGAGAGAAAAAAACTCTCCAGTGATGTGCTTTATCTTGCAAGAACTGTATTACTGCTATTAATGCAACTCAAAGACACAGTGATTTTTTTTTAATGAAAACCCCAGGATGTCGTTCCTGGAGTTTCTGTACCAGTGGCTGGCTACAACCCTGGGTGCCTACTCTGCGTTTATGATTAAGCACTGGTCACCTCTTGCAGATTTGATTCGCTGTGTGTCCCAGGCACCTGGTATCCTACTCCAGTGAATGGTGTCTGCCATGCAAAGACTGTGCTGACCTGGCCTCCAGCGCTTGTGGCTGCCTTGCAAAAACAGCCCACTGTCTTGTTTATGAGTGCAGTGAGCAGAGTGCTGTAGAGATACAGAGAAGACTTGTGAGCGCAAACACTTGCACACATATGCTGTAGTTTTTATTATCGTCATTAGCCCACAATAATGAGGGCTGGTCAGGGATGAAAACCCTCTGTAATCTAATTATAAAACAAAAGATAGAGGCTAAAGGTGGATGCAAGAGCAATGAGACTGTATTGGTCAGTTTGATAGGAAGGACACTGATGTGACTGAAAGGGTTTGTAGGTACTACAGAAAGGGAGAGTTGGAAGGCAAACAGTGAGATAACTCTGAGTGATTAGAGGAAACCGCATCAAAGTGTAAGAAATGCCATGGCAGATAGTGCAGAAGTGTTTAATTTGAGAAATATATGGAAGGCCAATGGAAAATGGTGCGATAGATTAATTACAGACAGCAGCCACCATTTACATAGAGAATGAGGGATGTTGTCTTGCTGATGGAATGCAGAAGGGTCTCCAATGTGAAGAGAAGGGCTGGGATTCAGCTCCAGGCTCAGACACTTGAATGCAGGCAAAGGGATTAAAAAGCAATTTGGGAGAAAAGCAAAGGAAATCCAAGGTGTTAATGAACGTACGACTGTGATTACCAGGGTGTAGATGCTCCATTTCTTAAAGATTACAGATCAAGACTGGGTGCCTGCTAGCGTGTATTCACACACAAATCACCTGGCTTGATAAAAAGATAAAAAGACCGCCCTGGCTGGACAGAGAGCTTTGGCTAGAACTCAGGAAAAAAAGGAGAGCCTACCACCTTTGGAAGAAGGGGCAGGCGACTCAGGGGGACTACAAGGATGTTGTGAGGTTATGCAGGGAGAAGATCAGAAAGGCGAAGGCCCAGCTGGAACTTAAACTGGCCACCGCCGTTAAAGACAACAAAAAAAGTTTTTATAAATATGTTAGTGACAAAAGGAGGGCCAGGGAGAATCTCCCTCCTTTGTTGCATGCGGAAGGTAACCTTGCCACGAAGGATGAGGAGAAGGCAGAGGTACTTAATGCCTTCTTTGCCTCAGTCAAGCTAGTCATCCTCGGGTTTTTCAGGCCCCTGAGCTGGGAGATGGAGATAAGATGCAGAGTGAAGTCCCAGTTGTTGAAGAGGTGACAGTCACTGACCTGCTCCTCCACCTGGACACCCACAAGTCCATGGGCCCAGATGGGATCCACCCGAGGATACTGAGGGAGCTGGCAGAGGAGCTGGCCAAGCCACTCTCCATCATTTATCAGCAGTCCTGGTCAACCGGGGAGGTCCCAGATGACTGGCAGCTAGCAAACGTGACGCCCCTCTACAAGAAGGGTCGGAAGGAGGATCCAGGGAACTACAGGCCTGTCAGCCTGACCTCAGTGCTGGGAAAGGTCATGGAGCAGGTCATCTTGAGTGCCATTATGCACCAAGTGCGGGACAACTGAGGGATCAGGCCCAGCCAGCATGGGTTTATGAAATGGAGATCCTGTTTCACTAACCTGGTCTCCTTCTATGACAAGGTGACCCGCTTGGTGGATGAGGGGAAGGCTGTGGATGTTGTCTACCTGGACTTTAGTAAGGCCTTTGACACTGTCTCCCACAGCATTCTCCCGGAGAAACTGACTGCTCACAGCTTGGATGGGTGCACTCTCCGCTGGGTTAAAAACTGGCTGGACGGCCGAGCCCAGAGAGTGGTGGTGAATGGAGTCAAATCCAGTTGGCAGCCGGTCACGAGTGGTGTTCCCCAGGGCTCAGTGTTGGGGCTGGTCCTGTTCAACATCTTCATTGATGATCTGGATGAGGGGATTGAGTGCACCCTCAGGAAGTTTGCAGATGACACCAAGTTGGGTGGAAGTGTCGATCTGCTGGAGGGTAGGAAGGCCCTACAGAGGGACCTGGACAGGCTGGATTGTTGGGCCGGGGCCAACTGTATGAGATTCAACAAGGCTAAGTGCCGGGTCCTGCACTTGGGTCACAACAACCCCATGCAACCCTACAGGTTTGGGGAGGAGTGGCTGGAGAGCTGCCTGGCAGAAAAGGACCTGGGGGTGTTGGTTGACAGCCGCCTGAACATGAGCCAGCAGTGTGCCCAGGTGGCCAAGAGGGCCAATGGCATCCTGGCCTGTATCAAGAACAGTGTGGCCAGCAGGACTAGGGAGGTGATAGTGCCCCTGTACTCGGCAGTGGTGAGGCCGCACCTTGAGTACTGTTTTCAGTTTTGGGCCCCTCACTACAAGAAGGACATCGAGGTGCTGGAGTGTGTCCAGAGGAGGGCAACGAAGTTGGTGAAGGGTCTAGAGAACAAGTCTTATGAGGAGCGGCTGAGGGAGCTGGGGTTGTTTAGCCTGGAGAAGAGGAGGCTGAGGGGAGACCTTATTGCTCTCTACAACTATCTGAAAGGAGGTTGTAGCGAGGTGGGGGTCGGTCTCTTCTCCCTAGTAACGAGTGATAGAACGAGAGGAAACGGCCTCAAGCTGCGCCAGAGGAGGTTTAGGTTGGACATTAGGAAAAACTTCTTCACCAAGAGGGTGGTCAAGCATTGGAACAGGCTGCCCAGGGAAGTGGTTGAGTCTCCATCCCTGGAGGTATTTAAAGAACGGATAGATGTGGTGGTCAAGGACATGGTATAGATGGACTTGGCAGTGATAGGTTGACGGTTGGACTCGATGATCTTAAGGGTCTTTTCCAACCTTGACGATTCTATGATTCTATGATTCTATATTCAGTGAAATGCGATCCCTGTCCTTAAAATCTGAGCATCTCTGTATTATGATTTATTGGTGTTCTGTATTTCCATCTGTCATGGGTAGACCTTCAGCATTTCCAATGTCAGTGACTCAGTGCTGCTGATGCTGGGAAGTGGGCACTGGTCCAACCTGGAGTTCTTCAACATCCTTCTGTGAAACAGTGGAAAGATTCAGAGATGCTAAGTGGCTTTCCCGAACCTGGATTATATCTAGCAATAGGAGCCAGACCGGAAGGTCACGCGCTGTACGGAAAGAGTTAAGGGTCGACCCTCCCTTGTCTCCACCCCTTATAACATGACACACCTACTGCTGGGAGTATAAAGGTAAACTACTGCGCAATAAACATTGGAGTTGAACACCCACACTGCGTGTGCTGACTGTTCCTTCCCCAGCCCGGGTTGGCTGGAGATCTGCCGGTATAGCCTTGATATGTAACGAACGCTACAGATCTCCTAATTCACTATTCTTTAGCAATCAGCTGATAACATTCTCATGGCTTTGTTTTAATGATCTGTTATTTTGAAACTGAATGATGTTGGAAAAGTATCAGAATACTTGAAAACAGCCAGTGAAGTTATATTTAGTGGATCATATAAGTTTTAATTCATTTTCTGTTTTAGCTTTTTATTGAGGCAGTTCACCCCAGTAAGGAAAAAGTGCAAGTTGCCTTTTCCCTTTCAGCTTACACTTGTGGTGAGAAACACAATGTTTGAATTCTTAGTTTGGAGTAACTGTCTGAACAAATAATAAAACAGAACAGACTTATCTGTAAGATAAAGACCTTGGAGCATTTTGGGAAGAATGTTTGAAAGATCAAAACATTACAGGTTTCTCACCATCACTGGGAATTGAAAAATAAACAGAATTAGCTAGAGACCTGGCTGAAAGAAAACAATTTCTAAGAAAAAAAATTCCTCATAAATACGTTGTTCTCTTTGCAGTGTTATATTAAGCCAAAAAATCCGCTGGTGCTGAACAAGTAATTTATACCAGTGCAAATCCAAAGAGTTTCAACAAAGATGAAGGAGGGCTTTTACGTTTAAAGTACCATTACCAGAATATGGTTTCAGAGCATTTTCCATTTTTAATTACTTCAACAGCATGCAGAGCAACAAAGGGTAAGTTTGAACTACCTTGCATGGGTTATGAAATGTCAAAGCCTGATAACTGATATAATACACAGTGCCTGCATGGCTCAAAAGTCTAAGGAAGCAATCCTTTATTCCAGAGATTTCAGACCAAATCCCATCCAGCTTGGTACTCAGTGAAAATTGTAATGTAATGGATTTTCAGCCTGAAATGAGTTGGTTTGCAGTTAAGATCCTCTTGGAGATATGACCAAAGATTTGAATCAACATGACAGTTGCCTGTCCTTATGGAGGCAGACTAGATGACTGGTTAAGATTAGATATATAACTTTTAGATGGCTGGAATATTAGATAAATCCCACCCTCCCTTACCTCTTTCCTCATCTTCTGCATTGAGCCTCATCCATCTTTGTGACAGCACCATCAGAGGTACCCAGCAGAAATACTTTATAAGCTCAGTTGGCAGAGAAGTGCAGGGGGAGCTTCCAATATTACTAAAACATTATTCTCTGGGCAAAAGATGTTGAATCATCTTTTAGAGTTTGATCTTCTCATTCAGCCACCATCCTAGCAATGTATTCCCAGTGACTTTCATGTTGACTTTCACTTGCCTAGGGAAACCCACACTGGGTTTGGGCTTTCAATGGGGTGACTCCCAAGGGTATTTCTGTCTGAAGCAGGAATAGTTTTCAGAACTAGGTTTAATCATGATAATGTGAGATGAGAGCTTAGGATCATGCTTTTTACTTGGACATTCACATTAACCGCACCTGCTTTGTAGCACACCTTCAGCAAACTAGTAATTTTAAGTCAGATACAAAGGCAAAGACCATGTCTCCAGGGACATGGCACACTGGCTAGGTGGCATATGAATGAGGAAAAGACATTGTATTGTAGCAGAAACCAGACAGTTAAAGGGCAAAGTATTGTGTCAGTCTCATACTCTGGCATGTCTTAGCCAGCAAATTAGCTGGTATTTTGTGATTCTGTTACTCAGCAGCTTAAACTTTCACTGTTTGTGGAGGATATTGGTGGGAAACTAAGCTTTAAATAATGAGGGGCTATGAATGGAGACCTTCTAGCACACCAATGGGACCTGTCATGATGTTCCCCCATGGGAGAAGAGATCAAATGATATTTTGTTGCTGGAGTGAGAGGAGAAAACACTCCTGTTGGAGGATCAGACCCATCTGCCCTTGGTCCAGCATGCTTATACAGCTGGACTTGCATGATCTCTGCAGTCTCCCAAGTGAATTGCAGCCTTGTACTCACTTTAGAGCAATCTATTACTCCCCACTGTGCATGTACCTACCTAAAAATCCATAACCGGTCTTGCATCGAATCAATGCTCACAGTCAACTTGTATCTAAACAAATTGAATAAAGCTAAGAGCTCTGAAGATCCTCTTATTTATCCCATGACAAGCAGAGAGACTCCCAGTTCTTCTGCTCCTGACACCTTTGTCAATAAAATCTGCAGATTGCACAATATAAAGTTGTTTTATAATTCATCTCCTTGACAATAACAGAACCTTTGAACAGGAATGCTTTATATGGTTATCACAAGAACAGTGCTCAAGTGGAGGCTGCATCAGCAAAGTGCAAAAATAAAATTTTGTTCCTCTTGAAGAGTCACATTTCAAGCAACTTTTTAATGTAATGAAAAAAATCAGATTTGATTTTAAAGAAGAATTTATATTTGGCTGGCAATTAGATCATAAGTAAGAATCATAGGACTTATTAGATCACATATTCCATTCTCCTTCCACAGCAGGATTGTTTTTCAGACCTGAAGTCTAATTTCATTATTTCAAAAGGACAAAACATCAGGCTTACAGAAAGTAATGTAACTACTGCGGTATTTACAGTGCAGTACTGCACCCTTTGAAGAAAGTTTTTAGGCATTACCCCCAAAACTAACTGCTGGCAAAATAAACTGCAGGTGGAAATGATGGCAACTGGATATCTATTTCATTGATTTGAAGGTGGTATCAGCTCACCTGCCTGCCCTAATTTGTATTCACAACTATTTATGAGCACATAGTAGGAGATGTTTTAAAAGTCATGCCCCAAATCTTTAATATATATGTCATTTATTCTAAATTTACAGTTACGACTAGAGCTGTTTCAGTCTGTTATATGCTATGTTTTAAAATAAAAGGAGGAATTTTCAAAGCCAAGCAGAGCACTTAGGCATGAAGTTTCATTCGTTTCAGTGGAAAGTTATACGTCAAAGTCTTGGTCCCAGGATTTTCAGCTGGGTGGATTACATGTTTAAGCAGCGATTTAAGATAATTTAATCTAAAAGAAGGAACCCAAAGTTAAATTTTAAACCCATTCTTAGTATTTTATTCATTTGTCTCTGAGAAGAATTCAATTGATTGTTTTGTTTCAAATTTGAACTTTAATTCTTCCCTTTAATGTAATCAAAACAAAATCAACTGTGAAAGAACTGTTTTCAAGACAATTCTAGAACAAGGGCAGAGACCATCTCCAGTTTATTACTTCGCTAAAGGTCCAGGAAAATGACAAAATGCCTGGGAATGAATGGAACTGACACTGATGTAGTGGCATAATAGTTTGTATCTCAGTAATATTCAGCCAAGGACACTGAGGTTTGACTAAAAATAAACTAACAAGAGAAGTAATGTTTCCTCATTTTACAGATGTGTGAAGAAGGCTTAGAAGTGTCAAGTGACTTGACTATTTCCTATGACTAGTTGGAAAAGATGGAAAAAAATATCTATTAGCTTCCAGTTTCTCTGTTTTTTTAAATACTCAATAGCTGCATTTGTGGAGGAGCTGAGATTTGTAGATTATTTGGAGCCTGCCAGTGCAGCAAAGCCATGTGCACATGGTATAAAATATGCAACAGAGCCACTGCGTACTAGTGGGTTTTGTATTTTGGTGGGACCAGTCTGTGCTTCAAATGTGTCATTATCCTTCATAAGGAAGTTTCTCTCTACTCTTGAATCAGCTCACATTGTTAATGTGCTCACCAGCCAACTCAGAAGGATATACAGACAGCTGCGAGGAATCTAATTAACATTTGACTACAAAAGAAGAAATTACAATCTGCTGTACTATTTAAACTGTCAGTGAAGGTCTGGATTAGAAATGGGCTCAGTATTTCTCTGTAGCTTTTTCTCTGTTTTAATGTAATAGAATCATAGTCATTAGAGGTGGAGAAAACCTATTAATTTATCTATCTTGTCCATCTAGCATTACTGCTACTTTTACCCTTTGGATCATAGAATCATAGAATCATAGAATACCAGGTTGGAAGGGACGTCAAGGATCATCTCGTCCAACCTTTCTAGCACAGTCTAGACGAGATGGCCCATGGTGCTCCATGTCCAGCTGAGTCTTAAACATGTTCAGTGTAGCAGAGTCAACCACTTCCCTGGGGAGATTATTCCAATGGTTGACTGTTCTCATTTTGAAAATTTTCCTCTCGTGTCCAATTGGAATCTCCCTGGGAATAACTTGTACCCGTTACCCCTTGTCCTCACCATGTGACTCCTTGTAAAAAGGGAGTCTCCATCTTCTTTGTAGCTCCCCTTTAAGTACTGGTACATGGTGATGAGATCACCTCTAAGCCTCCTTTTCTTAAGGCTGAACAAACCCAGCTCTCTCAGCCTATCCTCATATGGCAGGCTTCCCAGACCCTTGATCATCTTGGTGGCCTTTCTCTGGACCCCCTCCAGCCTGTCCACATCTTTTTTGTATAACGGGGACCAGAACTGTACACAGTATTCCAGGTGTGGCCTGACAAGCGCTGAGTAGAGTGGGATAATGACTTCTTTATTTCTGCTGGTGATGCCCTTTTTGATGCAACCCAGCATCCTAAGAAAACCTCTTCCTCTTTATGTTTGTCTCCATCAAACACCTGCAGATTGTTATCATATCTACTTTTAGTCATCATTTACTTGGGCTTAAGTAATTCATATAATGTTTCCCTGCAAATCAAAACTTCCATCATTCTTTCTATGTTCTTTTCTCCTTAAACACCTTAAAGTGTTCCAGCATTATCTCTAGCACGGTAAAAAGTGCTTTTTTTTTTTTTTTACCATCCGAACGAAGTACCTGTATTCTATATTAAAATCTATCTACTATTTAGTTTAAAGTCACTATTAGTGAAGGAATCATTCAAAGTCACTCCATGCTTTTTTTTTTATAAAAGAGAAAAAAGAATAATTGCATGTGATAACTGCTCTTTAATGCATAGAAGATAGGGCAAAAGTATTATAAAGCACAGAGTATGAAAAGGAATAGCTTTTTCAGATTAATCTGAATGTTCAGAGGGTTTTTTTCTGAACAAATAGGAACAAACAACAAATTGTTTGGATCAGAGAGAGTGATTGTGTTGACAGCAGACATATGAATGATACTGTTTTTACAGATGGACTGGTGAGAATCAAATTGAAGCCATTGATCTGTATTTGTGTAGTATCCTGCTAAACAGAAAGCTTTGAGGGCTTTGCCGTTAGCAGCATGGGTCATTTTAGCAACTAGGAAAGGCAACACACTCTGTTTCTGTCATACACGCTCCATTGCTAGCACAACAGAAGATGCCTAGTCTTCAAAAAATGTCAAGAGCCCTTCTGTAGAGATGGGGATAATCCTTTTCAGATATAATTAAAAAGATTTCCTCTTCCCTCAACAGACACATGCACAAAAGATAACTCTTTTGAGGCAATACATCAGCAGGCTGGAAAAAAACTAAGTTAACTTTTTAACTTCATTAGCTTTGCATCTTCTGTTTAGTGGAGACTGAACACAGACTGAAAAGAGTGGGAGGCAACAATAAGTCCTCAGGTCTCAAACTGATTAGTGCCTTTGGAAGAGTGTAGAGAGAAGCACAGATCTTGCTTAAGGAGGGCAATTTTGGGTCTTCCCTCTCTAGAGCCTGTATTGCAAGTTCTCATTAGTGACCAGTATCCTTGGGAATCTGAGCTGGTGAAAACAAACAAAGAGTTTATTTGTCATCCTGGTTGCTGGTGGGACTGGGACCACCAACAATCTGATCCATTGGGAGCATGTAATTGCAGCCAGTGGGCAGTAGGAGAGTGTAGCAAGTGTGAAAAGAAATACTAATGCTAGCTCTCTTTTTTTTTTTTTAAGTATATGATTCATGAAATTCATTTGTTGTTACAGGAAGGATGGTTTTATCAGCTGAAACATATTTCTTTCTTGTTTGCTTTGATATTATCAGACTTATGTAGAGGGATCGTGTTTCAATATGACATCCATGGAGTGATGCTAGATAAGGGCAAAGTATTTGTACCTTCGTAATCAGTTTCCCCCATATGTAGAGTAACATTTTCCTTATCGGGGAATGGAAAAGTAATCGAGGCATCTCATTTCAAAACTTGCAAATGTATCCCATTTGCCTTCACGTCACTAGGAGGAGGAAAGGTAGAATGTGTTAACCTTAACCAAACTTTAGATCAAATTATTTAATCTCTGTGCTTCCATCCTCTAATACTCTTACCTAGGAACGCTGTATGGTGAACTGAAGCACTGTTTTCTTCATGCATGGATTATTCTTATTCATTTTTACTGTTTCTCCAGGTTAAATGGAGGTGATAAGAAAAAAGTCTACAGCTATAACATCTTCTCATGCATTGAAGAAAACTTTTAAGAACTTTATCCACTTAAACAAAACACAGTTAAGTCCCAATCATTCATTTTTTATTATTAAAAAAAAATCATAAATCTTCAGTCTAGAAAAAATGAACTTCAGGAAGACATCAACAGTCTACTGTAGTTACATTCATAGTTCTCTGCTGTTGTCAATAGAGTTACATTGCCAGAAAAGTCAGCAAGACACAGAGGAGCACTTATCCATTCCCCTTCTGTTTTTTTCTACATTTCTGAAGCTGGGAGACAATGTTCTTTTTCCATCTGAGCTCAGCCATGGAAAAGACAACTTTAACCACTGATGTTTGGCGAGAATGACAGTTGTAGCAGAGTTGCCAATATAAGAATTTACTGAAGCTCAGCACAGATTTAACTGTCACTGAAAACAATGTTAAATCTATATTAAAGAAGGGATATGGAAAGTTTTTCTTAATTACTGTGTTCACATATATTATTTAGAGGCTGTGGGTTAAAACTGCCAGATTCTTTCTTACTCATTAGATTGTCACCAGTGATAGGGTGTAATGGTGCTAAATAAAGTCTTTGTAGTAGGCAGGCTTGAACATACAGACCTTAATGCAATAAGTGTCTTTGCCCTAGAGTGACATATAGTATGAAATGGCCTTAAATTAGGAATTAAATAGATTTCAAACCTTTTTAAACTGTAAAAGAGATATAATGAGAACATAATGTGAGTCAGAGTTGGTCCAATAGCGGAGATAGACAAAACACTGTTTGTGGTGGTATCGGATACCAGGAGAGAGCTCTCAACAGCCACAAACAATTTTGTAGTCAGAACTGGATGAAGCTTGTATAAGAACACGTTTCCACACATTATACTGCAAATTGTTTTGAAAAAGTAAACAGCCCTTAACTACGGCATGCTGCAGAACTCCATTAGAATGCCTTTTTAGCAAGGTTATGAATTTTCAGTAATTGCTGTGGTAATCCATATTTAGCATCTGCAGGATTACTTTTAATCAGCTTTGAGGATATGATTTGACACCATTCATTCTATGCTTCACCATTTAACCAGTTAGGCTGCAAAAAAATGCCGTCATTTTTCTGACTAAATTTAAAGCCAATAACAGTAAAACAGTGAGGGTAAGAGGGAGGAGGGAGATTTGGTTACCAGCAAAAGATGAGGAAAATGGCCATGTGCTGCTTTAAAAAAATAAATAATTGTGATAATAAAATAAGTCTTTGTTCTGCTGTAGTGCTTTTCCTCCATAGCTCTCGAGGCCCTTGTGCATTATGAGTTGAGTAGCATGTTCTGCATATTTCTACTTTTTTTTTTTTTGTGGTTCTTAAATACATCACCTCTGTGTGTGTGTTGTATATATTATTTCATTGCTGCTTTCTTCTCAATATTAAGTTTGCTGCAGCCTTCCTCTTAAATGCCTTATTGCTTCTAATCTTGTACTAGGACCAAGTCAGTACATTCCTTCTGCTCATGGGGTGACTGATGCTTTTATCAAAGATACTTTCTCCAAGGGATATATTGAGTTTTTGCCTAGACAATGGATATACAAAGGTTGATTTGCAATCAGATAATTTCCAACCAAGTGGTTCTGACCTTGTGCTTTTTCACTGTGTGTTTTACTGTGTTTCCTGGGAGGTGGAAAGATGTTAACATATTTCTGTACAGACTGGGTCACAGCTAGTCCAGATCCCTATCAGAGAATATATATATTAATAATTACTATTGATCAAGAACTTGAAGTTTATTTCAATGTTTGGTTTCTGTTTTGGTGTCCGCACATGTGACTTCAGTTAACCCTGATGTTATTTATGAGAAGGCATCAAGCTGAGCATTTGCTGCTGGGACTGTCCTCAGGGAATCTGGGTCTGAGGTTTACAGACAGAAGAGGTTGTTAGGATCATCTGTGGTAACCTATTGCAAAGCACAAACCAAACCCATCACCCAATTGCTCCAGCACAGGAAAGAGTGACTCTTGGTTACTATTTAAATGAACCTTCTTAGCTTGGTATTGAATGGGAGGAGATAGTCCAGAAAGGTATAAAAGTGCCAGGCTGTGGAGGTTTTACCGTTCTTCTAGCAAATCTCCACTGTTAGAAAGTTGCTTCTTATTGCAGGTCCTTCTCTTCGGCCTCTATCCTTTGCCAAGACTGTCTGGCCTCACTCAGAGCTGATAATGTGGGAAACAAAGTCATCTGTGCCAGGCAGGTCTAGAGGTTTGAATTCAGATCTTCCTTTTATTTACCAGGAAAAGAACTGTTCTGACTTGGTCACACACTTTCACAGTGGTGAAGTCAGTCCTCGAGCCTTGCTACACACAAGGTCAACAAATCCTGATAAAAAACAGGGGGAAATTGAGTACTTTCATGATGCCTGTTTTTAAAATCACAGTGTCTGATAAAATATAAGTAGTGGTTGAGTCTATTTACAAGTCTATCCAAGATAAATTCCTAAGCGCAAATTCAAGTGGACCCCTCCAAGGCTCTCCTGTGTGTTTAGTGAAAAGGTAATTGAGTTTAATGATGAGAAGAAAAGCACTGGATGCAATACTCTCAAAAAATTAAGTCTTCTTTTCTCTTCAGCAAGGACAGTAAATCCATAACAGAGCAAGCATCCACACTGCTCTACAGCCAGCCTGCCTCAACCCTTACTTCAAGGTCTGAGAAAAGAGTTCAAAGAATTAGTGCCTACTTCATGCTATTCGTGTAACAGGATCATCTCTACTAGTGACAGGAATTGGATAGGAGCAACTTTATGATAACAGCAGCTGCCTGGGAGGGGGAATATGAAGTTGATTTTTAGCTTAAGGCATCAAGCCCAGTGAGCTATCCACATGCAGTGCTCTGTGAATTGAAAATTCATAAGTTTGAGGCAGAGTCTGATTTTACAGCCTCTGATTTCTATTAATGTTGTCAGTGTGTCATTGGAGAGGTACAAATGATTTGAAAGATATATATTCAAGGAGTTCTTGAATGTGACCTCATCTAAATTTCTTATAATGCTCAGGAAATGTCCTCCAAATTGAATGTCACCTTTAATCCACATTGTTCTCAAGGCTTGCTTGCTCCGCCAGCCAATAAATGAAGAACACAGAGTGTTTTTTCTGCTCTACTCCTGAATGTCAGTCAATTGACTGAACCAAAGATAACAAGCATAAGAGTCTGATGCCTCTCAGATGCTCCTGTGATAAGTGCTAGTATCAGGTCCTGGGTAAATATATAGACCTGTTCTTGGTGAAATGAATACAGCAACCATTAATTTCACTCGCAGCCAGATTATGCTTTAAACCAGACAATAAAAAATTTCTAACTTGGCAAAATCCATTGAGAAAAAAACAGTTGTTCCGTATCCAGGCCAAGATGACAATTAAATGGGAATTGAAAATGTGCTGGATCTCACCTGCAGCACTGGCAAGGAGTGGTGCCCTGCTGCTGCCTCCTGTGTGCGCCTGGGTTGTGCCTCTGCCATGGGCTCCTCAAGGGGACAGTGAGGGACCATGCCAAGGCACAGCCAGGGTGTGAGGTCCTGCATGCCAGGAGACCATGCTAGAAGGCACATTGCTGGGAACACCCTAGAGCTCTTGCCCCTGGTTCATCTGGGGCCCAGGCATGCCCAATGCTGTTCCCCCTTCCCCAGCATTGTTGTGGTGAGCTGGAGTTCAGCCCAGCTGACAAGTCTGTCATCAACATGTTTGCACATCTCTCACCATGTCCTGCTGGCAAGACCTTGAGGCTTTGGTGGGGGTACGGATGTCTGCTGAAGCACAGGGTGGTGCAGGGTGGGAGCTGAAAACTGATGAACTTTTGCAGCCGGGCAGAGCCTGCCTGGGAGTCCTCAATGCAACAAAGGTAAAGAAGTTTCCTGAGAGCATTTCCAAGGGACAGAGCAGGAGCTGTTGTAGCTGAACATACCCAGAGATGAGTGAGGTTAAACAATATGAATATGCCAGCAGAGAGGTGAGCCAGGGAGGACAGGGAGAAGACAGGCAAAGCCTGAAAGCCAGGAGACTGCAACATGGTGTAGCTGTGCAATATGTTAGAATGGTTCATCCAGGGAAAACATTGTTGAAATGGGGATGATGGCCCAGGGAAAGGTACAGTGGGCAATATGCTGCCATCTTTCTAAATGGATCCTCAGCCACGTACATGATGCTGGTGTCACCCACCACTGCAGTGCCACCATGGCTGTGTCTGGGGTGGCATGCAGCAGCTATACAGGGTGCAAGAGGGCAATGAGGCGGCTCAGGAGAGGGAGTAGAGCCAATCGCATGGAGGGAAGGAGCTGTGTGTGGGCGGGCAGCATGGAGTGAGTTACAGTGAGGATGAAAGACTGTGAACACCATTCAAGACAAAAATGAAACCTTTTAAAGGCCTTCAGGCTTCAGCAAGCAACTTAAGCACAAACACAACTGCAGGTGTGTAAGTGGCATCAGTAAAGGCTGCAGGCTGAGTTCCCATTTCCAGAAAGCCTTGTTTTGATAGGTTTGACAGGCTGATACCCTAACAGGGGAAAATGTCTCATTTGTAATTTAAAAGGGGACTTCATGTAAGTGAGAATGAAGCCCAAGTGGACTCAGTCTGAGCTGCTGGATTGGAGCCTTAAGTGCAGGCTGGTCACAGAAATGTCTGTTGCTCAGATTTCAGTGCTCATTTTTCTCCAGGAAAACCGTATTTTTCATGCACAAGCCTGCGTCTTCATTCAGCAATACTGCAGGGCTTTGCTGAGTTATCTGCATTGATCTGGTAAATGAAAGGCCCCTTGCTGGCAGCAAAGCACAAACTCTCTGAGCTCTGCAGCAAATTGGAACAAGGAAACTTAGACAAGCACAGGCAGTATCCTGTTATACATGCATGTATTTTTATAACATAGATATGTAAGCATATACAAGTATTTAGTCAGAAAGCATTCAATATCTACAGTCTCCCTGACTTTAAGATATTTTGGGTTGATTTTTCTTTTTTTATTTCAAAATATTTCAAAAAAGAAAATTGACATGGAGATACTATAGACCAAATCATAGAATCATAGAATGTCCTAAGTTGGAACAAGGATCATCGAGTCCAACTCCTGTCCCTCCATAGGACAACCCCAAAAACCACACCATATGTCTGAGGGCGTTGTCCAATTGCTTCTTAAATGTTGTCAGGCTTGGCGCTGTGACTACCTCCCGGGGGAGCTTGTTCCAGTGCTCCACCACCCTCTGGGTGAACAACCTTTTCCTAATGTCCAACCTAAACCTCCCCTGGCATATCTTCTGGCCGTTCCCTTGGGTCCTATCATTGGTCACCAGGGAGAAGAGATCAGCACCTGCCCCTCCTCCTTCCCTTGTGAGGAAGCTGTAGACTGCAATGAGGTCTCCTCTTCTCCAGGCTGAACAGACCAAGTGACTTCAGCCGCTCCTCGTATGGCTTCCCCTCTAAACCCTTCACCATCTTTGTGGCTCTCCTCTGGACACTCTCTAGTAGCTTCGTATCCTTTTTGTACTGTGGAGCCCAAAACTGCACACAGGACTCAAGATGAGGCTGCACCAGTGCAGAGTAGAGTGGGACAATCACCTCCCTCGACTGGCTAGCAATACAGTGCTTGATGCACCCCAGGACACGGTTGGCCCTCCTGGCTGCCAGGGCACGCTGTTGGCTCATGTTCAACTTGCCGTCAACCGGAACCCCCAGATCCCTCTCCGCGGGGCTGCTCTCCAGCTTCTCGTTCCCCAGTCTGTATGTACATCCAGGGTTGCCATGTCCCAGGTGCAAAATCCGGCACTTGCCCTTGTTAAACTTCATATGGTTGGTGATTGCCCAGCTCTCTAATTTGTCCAGATCTCTCTGCAGGGCCTCTCTGCCCTCAAGAGTGTCAGAATATATGCATGCTTATGTATGTATAAACATGTAACCTTTAGAAACTCTGAGAAGTGAATGACATCCTTAAACATAGACTAGTGGCCAAGAATAATGTTTGTATATGGGGCTGAGAAGTGTGCAGAATATAGTTTTTCATCAAATCATGGAAATTAGAGAGAGAAAAGACTTATTAGATCATCCTGGTCATTCCCTTGGCACCAAGGTACAGGACAGCAGGAAAAGAAACAAATAAACAAAAGCATTAAAACTATAAAATGACTATTTTTTGCAGCAATAGCAGCGCAAACAGAAGTCCTGCGACACCCACTGTACTTTATGTTGTGCAGTTGTCAAAACTGATATACGGAAAGAAAAAAGAATTTGGAACTTTCTTTAAATGCCTTGGGCTTTTCCTTTCTCACATAACAATTTTTCCATAAACCTTAATGTTGAGACTTTTTATCTTGTTTCCAATGTTGAGTGATTAAAAATAAAAAGGGAGATAATTACCATGACACTGACACAGCATTTTATGTATTCAAAGAATTAAGTGATTTTTTTAGAGATGCTGTGAAATGGGTATGTAAATCTCCTATTTTGACGAGTGTTTTATCAGTGCCAATGGATTTATCAGAGACTATTGCTCTTGCTTTGTCCGTGACGAAGATGAAGCAGAGGTGAAGTGACCGCGAAGGACAGCCAGTGAGTCGGTGGCCAAGCCAGGGTAAAATTCAGGAATTTTGTCTGAGTTTTCCGATGTTTCAGGGTTGGACACTTTCCCACGTAGCTCTGAAGGGAGTAACTGAAGACACCGTCTCTTTGTAACCACTGAAGCAGAGCAATTCTATAGGCTGGGCACACCTGTACTAACTGCTAAAATCATTACAGTCTTTGCTAATTAAGATTGGCACAGTGCTTGCTGCGAGTAATATATCCCCGTAATGGATATAGCATTAAACATTTTGAAGTGGCAGCTAAAAAGCTTTTAACAGTGTCCACTTTGGATTAAGGGTCTACATTTTCTTGAAGGTCTTTTATTTCTTGGCTGGTTTTTGTTGTTTCTTTTTAAAAAAAATTGTTGGCAATGCAATAATTGACTTTCAGAGAGAAGGATGAGGATTTTTTTGGTAACCATAATGATTTTATCCCATTTACCTTCATTTACTTTGGAAATGGAAACCATATCTTTAATGCTAATTAGTCAGCACATTACTTAGTCTTCCTGTCCTCATGTAAATAACAATTAGCAATAATTTAGCAGTTGTACACTCTGGCATCTTCTAAGCCATACCACTGTATACCATTCCAAATTCTTTTGCATTAGGATCATAAGCCAATCGGCACTAATTAAGAAGAAAATAAGTATAATAACAAATGAAACAAAGCTAGTGATTTGTATCTGTTCAGTAGTTCTTTTTCCCTCTGCAGTTTATCAAATAGTTGTAATGCGTAGGAACTTCTTCTAATTGAAACTAATTATGAGGTTTCCCCTGCTACTTTGAGCTTCATGTTCAAATCCCACAAAGCTCATTAAATAAGTAACAAAGCTGGAATCTTTAGCACATATTGTATCTTGGTTCACGTTAATTAGCACCATGTTTTGGAGGCAGTAAGAGGCTGCTCAGCAGCAAATGTTACCTAAAGAGACATTAGGTAGGGATTTTTGCAGATCTAAGAGACTACGCAGAGACCTGAGCCAGGTATTATCATATATGGCTGAAATGTCACATATCTGCCTCAAGACTGTATGGCACTTTTGCAATTCAGCCCATTTTGACCTTGTCTTAATGTCTGTTGTTATTTGGAGCAAGTATCTAGGGAAATGTAGGTACTTAAATATACAGTCATCACGTCTGAAGGTCATTCCTGTCTATCAATTATTGTGTCATAAAATAGCATACATTTTCCACTGCTGTTTTGGGTATCATTAGCACCATTTCACTTTCAGAAGTGGCAGCAATCTAGATGCCAGCATTTTTGCAGATCCCAGGCCTATTTAACAGACTGAAATTGCTACATGATGTTTAATGATGCTAAAAATATATAGGATGGTATGTGCCGTCTCCATTTAGTTTTATGTAGTAATTTAAAGGTACACAGTCAGTAAGTATTGAATACAGTTCAAGGTGGGTCAAAGAAATCCACAGATGTATAGTTTTGTGTCTTCTTACTGCAAATTCACCTCATCTTAAGCAATATTTTCAGTACAATCTTATGAGACAGAGACACACACTGATCTTACAACAGGCTGCTGCCTTGCTGCTGTACTGCCACTCTCAGTCTTCATGGACAAAAACACGCATGACCTGATCTTATTGGAAAATCTCACATGCCCTGAAACTAGACTGAGTCGGAACAAATCACAGTCTAGTTTATCCTTACACGCTATCCCTTTCCAGCTAACATTGCTTTGAGATTGCTAATTAATTGTCTAATTAATTTAAATACCCTTAAAGTGGTGCAGTAACTCTGACACCTTGGATATTTTGTAGTTGTTGGATCTTCTTTGACTTCCCAGCTGTGTGTGTGCAGATTGTCAGAGATCTGTCACCCCACCGCCAGCCCCCAGCTGCTCTTCTTGGGACTGTGAGTCTGGCCCAAAAGCCATGCACAGATGCAGGATCACGCTCCTGCGGTATTACCGTTGTTTTCTTCCTGCTTATGAAGACCGTATCAGGGCAGCTTGCAGACAGGGTCCAGTGGTAACTGGTAACTCCCATTGTAGCCAAAGCAAGAAATGTCCTCATGTAAATCAGGAAGAAAGAAGTGCCAGTGCCCTTTTTCCCCCTCTAAATTTCCTGACAAATTGTTTTCATTGAATGGCTATTATCATTTGAAGTACTGTTTAAATGAGTACTGTGAAAAAGACCACAAAGTATCATTGCAGTCTTCCCAGATGAAAAAAGACACCCCATGTAAATTATGACTCTGAAAAAGTGTGTGATCCAAAATTATTGAAAATATGTAAAAAGCCTCTTCTTGAAATCTGATGGTCACTGGATGGAGATACTTCCAAGGACACAGTAAACATATTCATGAAGGCAATCCACAAATCAGTTAATTTTTTTCCCTTGCTATGGATGAGATGACCAACACACATGACATACACAGTCTGCAGGTTTTTAGTGTGGGTACATCAGAGAGTATTGGGATCCACTCTGTTAGAAAAGTTGTCCTCTACCAATGATGGAAGATGTAGTCTTTCACCTGGACAACTTAGTCCATAAATGATCATATCTAGAGCACTGACTTGTTCAAGTACTTCTTCATGAAGTTGAATCCAGTAGTGTCAATGTCCCATTGCCCTGTTATGCATCACAGCCAAGCAGGGTGTGGATGCTGATGTGTTTATCTGAATCAATCAGTTAGTTAGTCAAAGGACTTCCTTTTCTGGGCAATTAAAGGCTATCTCTAGTAAAAACCTTTGGTGGTTCCTGGATGTCAGAGAAGCAACGTGATGGGAGGTGTCTCCAAGGACCACTTTGATAACCTGCCTTCTTCTAACACTGTCCTTCAAGGAGCAGAGGGGAGCATGACTGATGTTACCCTTTTAGTCACATTAGATGTTTTTGAGGAAGAAATAGAATAAACCATCTTCAGCTGCTCATTTTTGCTTTTCACTTTCAAGCACCTGGGGAAGTTATATAGAGGAAAATGGCTACAACAGGCTCCTCCCTCCCCCTTGTGCAAACTGGAAGCTTCAGTATACATCAAAATTAATATATAGTACTCTATTTTCTGTGGCTTGTCTCTAAAAAAAGAAAACAGGCAATGTTTTTCTTAGTAATATATCAAAACAGTTTAATAACTGGAGCAGCTGGTCCTACAGGAAATCTCCTAGGGCTTGCTGCTGGTCAAAAGTATCATTCTTCACATTAGGTTTCTTTATCTGAAAATAAAATAACTTCCAATTAAAAATGTAAAAAATAAAATAAAATCGAAACTTAATTTGGTGTTTCCAATAGAAAACATGTATGTCTAAAAAGAAGTAAAAGAAGTAAGAAACTAAGTTTAAGGAAAAGTGAAATACCTATTGCATTGTTTCAACATTGTTTCTGAGCAACCCAAAAAAGCACAAGTGAGACTGTCCAGTTTCTGTGTGTTTAAAATTCAAGAGTGGACCCTAGAAAGAATTAACTGGGAAGACCTGCTCTCAAATCCCCTGCAGACACAGCAGAAGATCACCAAGGTTTTATTATTCATGAGCACTTCTAGCCATGTCCTGATGGGAGTCTGAAGGCCAAATGAGTCAGGGAACAACAGTATTTTTTAATCCTTGGAGATGACTTAACCAATGGTGCACATAAAGGAAGGGGAAGGGAAAATGAGGGGAATTTCGACTGTACAGTCCTTGTATTGTGGAAAACAAAGCCAAAAAAGAGTCACCAGGATGTTTTTTTCTACTAATGGGATTTTTTTTTCCATATACCTTTCAATTGTTTCTAATTATGGTTTGTAAAGAAGTGGTTGTAACAACTGCAGATGGGGAATGCTGGTACTTTCCTCTCTTTCAGAGGTCCTTTGAGGTTTGATTCACTAAAATCTGTAAAATGCTTTGAGTTCTTTGTCTGAAAAACATGAAATAACAAAAATGAAGTGAATTACAACCCTTTCTTCTATAATTGACCTAGGCAGAGAGGTTTGTTATTGTTGAAATTGTTGGGGGAAAACCTGGCACATCTCTAAGGCAATTCTGCTTTTTGCCTTGATCTGAGCTGGAAAGGGTTAAAATTACAGGGAGTCTTACCTTCAGAAATGGAGAGAAGGAGAAAGAGAAAGAAAGAAACAAACGCAAAAAAAAAAAGCGCCCCTTTTCTGTGGAAAGGATTTGCTTCTGGTTTCAATTATTCCTGAGTTGTAAACATTTTCAGGGACAAGGAATTCCTTTGCATACACATATTGCTATTTGCAAAAACCAGGGCCAGTCCAGTGGAATTTTGTTTTTAACTCAACAGAGCCATTTTATTCATCTGGGAGATTTTATTTAATACTCTGGTATTAATGACAGCAAGAAATTAAACAGTTGTTTCACTCATTTTTCTTCTTTTTCAGTGTGTGTGTCTTTCCTCCCACTGCCCCCCCCACCCCCATATCTTTATAATTATGTTTTAAGACCATAAATGTTTCCAAAAGTAGTGCCAGATTTAAAATACTGGTTGTTATTACAATGTGTGGGTGGCTTTACCCTCTCTGTTCGCAGACTCTAGCTTTTATCTGCCCTGCTTCAATCCTCCTACTATAAGAGAGGAATCCAAGAAAATTAACTCATTTAGGGGAGAAGCAGCTTGACTCCTTTTATGATGATTATGATTATTTTAGTCTGGAGCGACTACCCTTTAGCAGGTAAAACCAAAAATGAAGAGAAAAGAAAAAAGCTTTGAAAGCTTAAAATTTTATACAATAAATCAATCAAGCAGGCAGCCCCTGTGTCCCAGGCTCATTTTCATCTCATCCCCCTGGTTGCAAGGAAGTTACTCCTGTTTCATGCTGCCATGGTGAAGGTGGAATCAGACCCTCATTCTCCACCAAGAATGTTTAAATCAGAAAGACATTTTTGTAGGCTGCTGTGGTATATCCCAAGCCCTGCAGTCCTTTTTGCTGCGTACAGGGAGTGTGAGGCAAATACCATACATTGCAACAGGCACAGGGAAGAGGAAGAGGATAATAGAGATGGCGTCCTCCTCCCCTGAGTGCCATAAATTTGCAGCTGGCACGGATTCGAGGAAAGAGAGTGATGTGTGCACCATTTAATAGGGCTGTGTTGCAGGTGAAAGGATGTAGGATTCTGGCTAATTCATTTGCATTGTATATTTCTGCTGATACCACAAGTGAGTGATGGACAGTTGCAGCACCTAAAATACAACACTTGTAGATACTGCGCTGTGCAAGTGGACTCAAACCCAGAACCACTGACCCAACCAGCCCAGCATGGTGTGAGAAAGGCGGATGAGGAAGTAGTCAGTACAGTGTGGTCAATGCAGGCTGTGGCATCATTTATCCAAAAGCATCTACTTTAGGTTGGGATGAGTTGTCCCTTAAACTCTGTTGGCTATAATGACTAGTTTCTGCTACTGATAACGGACTTGCTCAGAAATCAGTGTTTCCACTTCTGGGCAGCCATGTTCAGTCTGAGGAGTCCCACTCTGCTGTCTGGGAAGGAGGCAACAAGAGATGCTTTCAAGGCATGTTTGTCCTGCCTGGGTGATAAATGAGTCGTATTGGCAGGACGCTCTGAGAGCAGCTCACCATGGCACTACAACTTTTAGACCTGATCTGGTCCCCCTCTGACTGCCTCTGAGTGCTGACAGAGCACAGAGAAAACTCATTGCATGCTCTGAGCACTGTCCTGGGAGGTCGCAGGTTAGGGTCCCCCTGAGACTGAGGATGGGTTAAACTCATATTTCCCATTTTCATGTGTAAATTCTGTGATACCAGCAGTGGGCTTCCCCTGCATTCATGGGGGAATGGGCACTGCTGATCGTAGAATCATAGAATCGTTTAGGTTGGAAAAGACCTTTAAGACCATCCAGTCCAACCATTAACCTAGCACTGCCAAGTCCACCACTAAACTATGTCCCTAATCACCACCTCTACACATCTTTGAAACCCCTCCAGGGATGGGGACTCAATCACTTCCTTGATGTGGGTGCCAAAGAGGCTTTGAAATGGGCAAAAGTGCTGAAGGATGGGTTGGAGTCCAGATGGACTTTTTTGCTCCCTGGCTAACTGGGATAAGGGGACTGTGCTTCAGAGATGCTTTTCTCTGCACCCAACCAGGTAGCATAGAGGGACCAGCCAGTCTGGGAGCACCAACTCTGAGTGGTGGGATCAGCAGCACTGTATGGATATGGTTTTCCTGACCCTTCCTCAGGGCTTCTTCTGGAGAAAGGTCTTACAGGAGGAGCCAAGAATCACTAAAGTGTTGTCCTTGGAGCATCTCACTGCAGGAGGGAAACTGAGGCACGGGGACAGACCAATTTATTCCAGGAGTAGGGAAACTCCAGAGCTGCAGAAAAAGCCCCGGAGCAGCCAGAGACTTACCATTCTTTTCTTTAGCCGTTAATGTGATCCTTTGTAATCATTACCGTTTCCCCTATATTTGAATGAAGAGGGCCATAAAAGTTCAGCATTATCTGTCTACCTGCTCTCCTGATTATCTGTGCTCATATATGACTACTATCGACTCATTATCGGCATGGCACTGATCTGAACTTTGAGTTTACTGCCCTGTGGAAACACAGTAGCTACCCAGTAATGTAGTTATTTCAGCAGGCATCCTTTTTTCTATAAGATAAGACAGTTGTATCTGTTTAGTGCTATCATAAAGTTGTGTTAGTCTCTCAATAAAAAGGAGTCTTTGCTCGCTGTTAAGCAGAGAGAGCGAGCAGCTTAGCTTTGAAACCAGGGTTTGGATGAACTCAACTTCTGTTTAATGAACTGGAGGCTTGCACTTTTGATGTATCTGTTGATCCTTTAATCAGCAGAACGTTACTGAAATCAGGAGGTTTCCAGATATGTTAAAAATTCTGAAAAGTTAACTGCAAGGTTGTAATCTCAGGTCATTTTCTTCACCCTCCCCTCCTCTGTAGGGCAACAAAATGTTTGTGTTGCTTCAATCCTTATTGCTTCAAAGCCCTTTGAAACACGGCAATGTGGTTTGAACTCACAGCTATGCAGTCAAAGTCTGTCTCTGGCATTTTAACTTCAGCTGTTTATGTTCCAACTAATTAGCCATAACGCGCTGGACTAGGGTTAATATATTAGATATGTTATGACTCTTTCCCTGTGCTGTAGTAGGTGGTAATTCTCCATCACTGACTTGAAAGTGCAAGAGCTGTTTTTTTCCCAACTTTTCTGGGAAGCAAATATTTAAGCTAAAGACACTTGATTTTTGCTACTATGGGTTATGGTCGGTTTTGATTATATTTTCTGTCTCAAAAGCTATTAGTATATTCTAAACACATGTAAGTAAATTCTCAAGTGAGAGCAAAAGTGTTTGGGAAAGTCTGTGTGCCACTCGGACCAGAGGCTGTAGGCTGGAAAGAAATTATGTGAAAGAAAAAAAAAAAGTCCATATTGTATCATTTAAGCCCTTCATGCACAAAATAGTCTGAAATCCTGCTGAGACCCCTGACTTGAGTTTGGGCTCTGAACCCCCTACTAGCCCATTAAAAAGAGGGGATATTTGTGAAGACTGGGCAAAAGCATGCAGCTGTGCTAACGTTTAGAGATTCTCATAACTCAGGTTCTGGTTTAGCAGCATCTGTAAAATTAACAGCTTCAAGTTTGGTTCATCCACAGGAATGGGGAGTCTGCTGAACACATGGGGTCTTAGCATAATATTAACACTCGTTTGTGGAGAGATCACAGAGAGAGCTGCATATGGTTGGGTTTAAGCTGTTCCTGGGGTGCTGAGGACATTTCTGATGAGCTAGGGTTGGTATTAAGACCAGTGTGGTTCAGGATATGGAGATGCTGTGAACTTTTTGGAGTGCCACAGCCTGTTTGTTGGACTGGTTTTGAATCTACAGGCGATCCTGAGGGACCTGGCCATCTGCAGCAGCCTCAGGCTTTCTTCTGTGCTGGCCTGCTTCTTTGTAGGTCTCTGGTCAGCAGAAATCATATGGCTAAGAAAAAAGGTTTCAGCATTTTATAGTTTCCAGAGAATAACATTGGCAACCGCCTAAGCGCTTGTCATTGTGGATTTCCCCTGCATTGGTGATGGGAAATGAGAAACCTGGTGACTTCCTCACGATGAACTTTGGGAGGAGATAAGAGCTCAAAGAGAGGGCAAAGCCACCCTTGTGGCTTTTCATTTCTAGTTTGGGATTAGAGGGTGTTATTTGTTGCTCTGTCTCCCTGCCCATTTATCCACCTGTCTGTTCTCACATCCACATCTATCACATTGTCTGTTCGCAGCAGTCATGGCAGTCCATTTTTGATGTATGTATATAAATCACAATAATATCATAGCCACAGGCTGTGTCATGTTATTGTCAGCTCAATGGAGTTATATCTGCATTTACTAGAAAGCAGGAGGAAACTGCAGTGCTCTGCAACTTCAGGAGCTCGTTTGGAGGGAGACACCATTTGCCCTCTGTCTTTGGCCTCCCTTTGCAGGCAGTGAATGCTTTTTCTCACTCCACCTTCAGTGAATCCCTAATGGATAAAAAGAGGACACAAAAGCACTTAATTTGCTCCTTAAAACCCATTTTTTTTTCCCTGTTGCACAAGGGCCAAGGACAATGTTTCCCTCCTGACTGTCCCATGTAGTTCATGCAAATTTACTTGATCTTTCTCAAAACCACACAAGCTTTTGAAGACAAAAAGATGAAAAAAACACTGACAAGAAAACCTTACCAAAGTCTTCAACGATGTCTTTATGGTTTTTTTCCTCCAATTATTTTCCCCGAGAAGAGTCCCTCACTTTGTCAGAGGGAAGGTGCAGTAGCTGTCCTTACCCCACATGACTTAGGGCTTCTATTGAACAGGTGCCACCGGCACGATGCCAGCGCGGCCACCTCCAACATGCTCACATTGGCTTTGGCAAATGTTTCTTGACCAGGTCAGCTGGCAGATCCATTTGCCACGCTGTGCTGGACAAATTATGGGTTCTGGCCCTCAGTCTTGTGAAATATGTCAGGATGCTGTGCGTGTGTTGTCTCCTTAATCCCCCTTCCCTCTCAGCCTACATGTAGCCCTGATGTCTTTATTTAAAACCTCAGTGGCATAATATTTATACCCAAGCCGTTTAATCTATTCCTGTCTCTATTAGAGGAAGATAACATTTGTTTGGGGGCAGTAGCTTTTTCTAAATTTTTAATTATTACTGTCTCCCCAGCATAAATTGGCCACTTAGCAGGCAAGTAGCAAGGGGCAAATTTCTGGAGAGAAGATAGCACATCAGATCAAGGTCAGATAAAAAACAGAGCTGAGCTACTGCCAGTTCCTTTGTCGAGGCCAGTAAGGGAAACTGGGGCCAGTTTTCTTAAAGCCAGCGGAGCTTGTGTTGACAAAAAGAGCCACGGAGACTGAAAAGAGGTCAGTGACTAATGCATGTTGGAGCCAGGACAAGGGAATAACAGCATTGAGTGCCTGCAGAGGAAGACAAACAGCAGTGGTAATGTGGGCTACGCATCAATATTGCTAAACTGTTTTCAGCACAAACCTTCCTAAAAGACTATCACTCTGAACGGGGCTATGCCAGAGCCAGCCCATTCCTCCCACTTCCTTCAGCACCTTCCCAGTTGCAGGAGCACATCTGCTGTCATTGCAGCGAGCACCGCACAGCTTGAGGAGAGATTTTTATGCCGTTATAATTAAAGCTATTGTTCTCATATATAGCCAATAGTTAGATAATTTAGGTTATCATGTATGTGCAGCCTGGAAGGGTGCTCATCATAGCTGTTGAGAGCTCTTTCCACAGCTAAGTCTTACTGTATGATGTCAAAGAGTATAAAAGACGCTACATAACGTATTTACTTCAGCGAAGTGTCATGTTCAGTTCTACTTAGCGGACTTGTTCATCTGCCCCTATAAGCAGCAACAAGCCCGTGGCAGGAGGACCGGGGAGATGACCCCTCAGAAACATTTCAGACAAGCATTTCAGCATAAGTTCTGCCCTGACACCAGTTTTTAATAACCCATAATTTTTATATTACATATACATGTGTATATGTTTACATATGTGTATCTATCTATATCTATACATATATAAAAACAACCTTTCAAAAGTGCTTAGTGTCTTTCTCGCCCAGTTGAGGGTCCTTTAAAAGTCCTTTTCTGCAGGTGCTTGGTAGCTTGAGAAAATCTCTTCTTTCAAATTAAGCACCCGCAGCACTGTCCTTCCCACATCAGAAGACAGTTTTTAAGCCCTCCCGTTCAGTAACCAAAACTAAATTAATCTAACATTAGGAGAGGCTCGTACAAGGAAAACCTATCAGATTTTGAAATAGTGTCCCCCAGGGAAGTTGGAGAAGCCCAGTCATTTAAGGCTGAATGGATTGACCTATTCTGGGACAGCTGGAAGGATGGGCTAGCTGAGCTAATATGGCTTTTCCATTTCTATCTGACCTAAACTTGGACTGTTGGGACCCACCAACGCAGGCAGATATGCTTTCAAGGAACACACCAGAAAATGAGGAACAGCATTTTTAGTAGGCAGACAAGTCATAACCACAGGATCCCTGGACATTCAGTTGTGGCTTTTTGTCTTCTTCCTTCTCCAGCTTCTGTGCTAAGACACTTTGCTCTCCAAAAGTAGCAAGGGCTCAGGCCTCCTATTTCTGAACTGATGTCATCACGTTTGGGAACTTGGGAAACAGTTAAAGAAAGAAAAGAAGAGACTATAGAAGGAACACTGAAGAAAAAAAGTGCTGGAAGGTCAATGCATGCCTTGTTATGATGCAGGTTTTAAGTAAATGACAAATATCACTCCAAGCAGGAAAAATAAGCTTTGAGTTGGAAACACGGATATTAATGTTCAGACATAACCTGTTTTTTTCTCCCACTTGCCATGGTCTGTGGAGTCAAGTAAATAAAGTATTACTTAATTATCATGGTGATTGTTGAGGATAGGAATGATTCTAAGCCTAAGTGTGTGTACATATATATATATACTTATTTTATTTTGCATTTCAGTTTTTGTAACCCAAATTCCTTGGGGAATCTCTGTTGCAATAGTTTCATCATTCTTCCCCTCTGAAAGTTGGGCTTTGAGAACAAACAAACTATACGAAGTGTGTGAGGTTATCTACAGGGATGAGATGGGATCCTTCCAGGAAAAAAAATGCAGTAGAATTACTACAGCAACCAATTACACTGACATTCCCCCATCAAAAGCTGCATCTTGAGCAGAGATCCAGTGTCAGAGATTTGGCATAACTTCAACACAAGTCAGTCAACAATTGCAGGAATGATACAGAGTGAGAAAGCTGTTCTTAGGGGAAAACAACTTTTCTGTAGTCTGGAAGCTGGTTTATCATTAGAAATGTGTAATGCTGGTCGCAGCCTCCCTTCTCTACCTCATGTTCTACGGGGCAAAAGAGCAAGGGGATGTGAAATGTGGGAAATGAACTGAAAGCCTCAGTAATTGCTCCCCTTGGAGATGAACACAGACCAGGTCAGTCCTGGAGTGTGATTTTACTGTAAGGAACAAAATCCAAGCTGGAGGACAAGGATAGTCCCTGGAAAGTCTTTGGGAGAAAGTAATAAGGAGTTCACCTAGGAGTTTTTTACCTACATTTTAGTTCAAGGGGGTGGTATCTTTCACACTGGAGAAGACTAGCCTATGCATCATTCAAAATCTCTGAAAGCCCATTTTTTGAGCTGCTGAACTCAAAAATCAGTCCGTACGTGCCTTCTCTGTAAGCCCATGTAGCTTAAACTGCGCAATCTCCATTTTGTCTAACTTAGGATCTGGTCCCTCATGGACAGTTTTTCCAACTTTCTGACACTTGTAAACTGATTTTGTGAGAGACTTTTGTTGTGCTTATTTATGAGTGCAATCAACAATATCTCCTTACACCACCAACATTTACACTAATACCTCCCCAACATCTCTGTCTCTTCCTGAGTGCAGAAGTGCAGGACTTGTCTTCCCAGCATTTGCCGACATGATGATACACAGAGCATGCCCGGCATGTAGAGGAGGTCTATACTCCAGGCTTGGTCATGCTGCTCCCCTTCTATAGGAGGCCACAGGGGCTGTCAGATTCCCATAAACATAAGCCTTCAGGGTTACTGCAGGGAGAGCTGATTTCTTCCACAACCTCCCAGTAAAGCATTTCACTGAGGTCTCCTCCTTCTCTTGAATCATCTGAAGACACTGATTCCAATGTCCTAACAATGCTGTAACATCCCAAATGCTTCTAGCACTCCCATGCACCAGCAATTAGGGGAATATGTCAATTTTTTTCAATATTTACAAATATGAAAAAGGTGGTTTCCATTGTATTCAACTTGTTACTTCATGCATTTCCAGGGTGCAGTTTTTTCTCATCCCCATCACAAGTAAACCTTTTTGTTTTTAAAGACATCTGACATGCACTCATCACTCATTTTGAGAAGTTTTCACTTTTAAGAAAAATGAAGTGCAATAAAATTACAAGATGTTAAGGCTGCCAGTAGCTGGCAGTATTCGTTTGTGTGACTTCTCTCTTTCCATGGTCTATCTGCATGCTGGTCAGAATAGGATGTTCAGATTACCACCCAGACTTCCCTTGCAATCTTTGTCCAGTTGTTTTTAATACAGTAACATTCAGTCAAACAAACAAGCAAATTCTATTGTGGCTTTTTCTTTGTATGTAGCTACAGCTCCTCTGCTTTAGACTGTTATTTGTCGTTCTTGTGATTTTGTTGGATGTCTCTTCCAGGGGAAAGTAAGGGCTGCCATTTTCTACCAAAAATATTCATTGTATCTATTGGGAGATATTTAACAGTTAGGAAGTTCAGGTCCCTAAGCAGTAATTAATATTTCCTACCCCATGAGGTGCTCTCCTTCAGCGCTCACCTATTCAGTCTTCTACTCAAACTCAGGTTCTTTTTTTTTTGTCTGTGTATTTAATTTATCACATGCTTAGTAAAGTGAAGCCCCATAATTACCTGGAAAAAACGCCGCAAGGGAGTGAGGGTTGTTGTAGTAAAGATAAGGGCTGGCGACCGGAAGATCACGCGCTGTACGGAAAGAGTTAAGAGTCGACCCTCCCTTGTCTCCGCCCCTTATGACATGACACCTACTGCTGGGGGTATAAAGGTAAACTACTGCGCAATAAACATTGAAGCTGAACACCCACACTGTGTGTGCTGACTGTTCCTTCCCCAGCCCGGGTTGGCTGGAGATCCGCCGGTATAACCTTGATATGTAACGAACGCTACAGGTTGTGACTTAAATTCAGTAGATCCTGCATCTTTCCCAGAGTCTGTGCCAAGTCAATGCTCTAGGTTGCCGCAATGACTCACACTAGGAGTAATGCACCATTTTCCATCAAGGTCTCATTCAGCAGTAGAGATTAAGGACTGCTTCCTTTGCGATGAGAGAGGCTAATGACAAGTGGATAGGGCAGTAATTACAGTCCATGGAGAGAAGTCAATGGAATCTCCATCCTGAGATACACATCTCCAAACCCTGAGTCACAAGCTCTGACTGTACCCATCTAACGTTCAGGCACTTTCACTTAGCTGATATTAATCTACCTACCAGCAAAAGCACAAATCCTTTCTGCTTGGACTAGATTAGTTGCTGTCTTGGCCAGGAGAGAGTGCAGTCACCAGCTTTATCCCTGCCCATCACAGCCTGAGCCACCTTCTCCAAGCCAACATATTACAGTCACAGCCTATCCCGAACTGCTGGCATAGAGGTGTTGTGTGTGCTGCACAACTGTTGTGTACCTCACACCCACACTTTGGTGGTATAGTGAAGTGATCTGAGTACTTGTAACTTTGAAACGAAGAGGGCAATGGAAATGCAAATTGTTGCTGTCATGATGAAGATCTGAGATACATTTGAGAGCATTTCCTTTTTGAATCTCATTCTGTAGGATCCCTCCCTGCCTTCCCCGTAGTCCATAAAGCGGATTTGTTTCTGGCGTACATATAGTAATGTGCTTATAGAGAACACAGAGGCTTAAGAAGCTTTCCTCGATGGCCTTTGATGCAGCGGTGGCTGATCTACTCCATCCCTCCTCCTGGTGCTGTATGTTCCCCATATCATATTCCTCAATATTCTTTCTGGCAGATGTGCAAAGAGGGCAGTAATAAAAGCCCATTTGTATGACTATGAGTTCATTGCCTCTACTCTGAAACAGTGAAAAACTAACATTCAATAATTCTGCTTTGCAAGCCATCATTATTTTGATAACACTTCAAGCGAGCAGCAAAAATACTGAGCAGCCTCCGGGCAGGGAGAATTAGCAAGGACAGTGTCTTGCCTGCAACTTAAAGCCTCTTGAAAACAAGAGTGTGTTTGAAGCTGGAGGCCTTGGGAATCAATAGATGATTGTTTGCATGTGGGGGCCATAAAGTGCCGCTGCAGTTGAGGGTCAGTTGGTCTTACAGTTACAAACTGCATTTTTCGGAGGCCTGTAACATGCCTGTTTCTATTTGCAGGCGGCAAATAACATGCCACACAAGTGGTCTGCGAGCTTTTGTTTTTCCTTAAAGGAAAATATATGTGATGAGGGAGGAAGGAATTAGCAGAGAGCTGGCACTGCATTTCGAGACCCATGCTTTTATTTTTAAACTGCATTTGCTAAAGTCCTGCTTAGCCTTAATAAATATGTTTCTCTAGCCAAATCTTTGATGTCACGCCTGGAGATTTAGCTTCACAACTCTCCCTCCATTTAGTGGAAGCCTTTCAACTAAATATACATGCATCAAGCTGATGTTTATTTTATTTTATTCATTTAAGGCCCAATCCAAAGCACACTGCAGTCAATAAAAATTCAGTCAAGGCTCTAGTGGACACTGGACCATGCCATCATGAAAAATGTCTTTATTAAACACATTCCAGAAGTCAGATGAGCCAATATTTAGACAATGTTTCCTTACCTACCCTAAATTCCTCTCTGTCAACACAAGCAGGGACTTATGCCCTATGTTTTGGGTTGGGTTTTTTTTGTTAATATAATTATTACAAAGCAAAATTGATGAGGTAGATGCTCTGATGTCAAAAACCATTCAACAACCAAGACACCTTTAGCAGTCTGCTATGTAATCAGCAATATGCACGTAGAGGTATACAGATAGAGGCAACGGAGAGGTACAGGCTCTAGGTGCCTAATAAGGGAAAGGGAAATATCTTCCCTTTTCCTCCTTTACACTATATTTTATTTAGTGTACTTGAATCACAGAATCATAGAATCATAGAATGTCCTGAGTTGGAAGGGATCCTCAAGGATCATCGAGTCCAACTCCTGTCCCTCCATAGGACAACCACAAAATTCACACCATATGTCTGAGGGCGTTGTCCAATTCCTTCTTAAATGTTGTCAGGCTTGGCGCTGTGACTACCTCCTGGAGGAGCCTGTTCCAGTGCTCCACCACCCTCTGGGTAAACAACCTTTTCCCAATGTCCAACCTAAACCTCCCCTGGCATATCTTCCTGTTGTTCCCTCGGGTCCTATCATTGGTCGCCAGGGAGAAGAGATCAGCACCTGCCCCTCCTCCTTCCCTTGTGAGGAAGCTGTAGACTGCAATGAGGTCTCCTCCAGGCTGAACAGACCAAGTGACTTCAGCCGCTCCTCATATGGCTTCCCCTCTAAACCCTTCACCATCTTCGTGGCTCTCCTCTGGACACTCTCTAGTAGCTTCGTATCCTTTTTGTACTGTGGCGCCCAAAATTGCACACAGGACTCAAGATGAGGCCACACCAGTGCAGAGTAGAGTGGGACAATCACCTCCCGTGACTGGCTAGCAATACAGTGCTTGATGCACCCCAGGACACGGTTGGCCCTCCTGGCTGCCAGGGCACACTGTTGGCTCATGTTCAACTTGCCGTCAACCAGAACCCCCAGATCCCTCTCCGCGAGGCTGCTCTCCAGCTTCTCGTTCCCCAGTCTGTATGTACATCCAGGGTTGCCATGTCCCAGGTGCAAAATCCGGCACTTGCCCTTGTCAAACTTCATACGGTTGGTGATTGCCCAGCTCTCTGATTTGTCCAGATCTCTCTGCAGGGCCTCTCTGCACTCGAGAGTGTCAACGGCTCCTCCCAATTTTGTGTCATCAGCAGACTTTGATAAGAAACCATCCAGTCCTGCATCCAAGTCATTGATGAAGATATTGAAGAGCACTGGCCCCAAGATGGATCCCTGCGGAACCCCGCTAGTGACTGGTCGCCAGCCCGATGTAACCCCATTCACTATAACCCTTTGAGCCCGACCCATCAGCCAATTGCTCACCCATTGCAATATGTGTTTATCCAGCTGTATGCTGGACATTTTGTCCAGGAGGATACTGTGAGAGACAGTATCGAAGGCTTTACTGAAGTCCAAAAAGATTACATCGACTGGCTTCCCTTGGTCAACTAGGTGGGTAATCTTGTCATGGAAGGAAATCAAGTTAGTCAAGCAGGACTTTCCCCTCGTGAATCCGTGCTGGCTGGGGCCAATGACTGCCTTGTCTTTCAGGTGTTTTTCAATAACTCCCAGAATAGTCTCCTCCATGATTTTGCCAGGCACAGAGGTGAGACTGACAGGCCTGTAGTTACCAGGGTCATCCCTGTTGCCCTTCTTGAAGACTGGGACAATGCTTGCCAGCTTCCAGTCAACTGGGACCTCCCCAGATTCCCAAGAGCATTGAAAAATCATTGAGAGAGGTCTCACTATGACATAAGCCAGCTCTTTCAGTACCCTCGGATGAATCCCGTCGGGCCCCATTGACTTACAGGGATCCAGCTGGAGCAGCAAATCCTGCACAAGTTTGGGGCTGGTTGGGAGTTTGTTGTTCTCGCAGTCATGGTTCTCTAGCCCAGGGCTCTGGGGGTCCCAGAGCCCATCATCGGTGTTGAAGACCGAGGCGAAGAAAGCATTAAACTTCTCTGCTTTGTCTATGTCCCTGTTTGTGAGGTGACCATGCTCGTCAAGTAATGGGCCAATGTTATTTCTGGCCTGCCTTTTGCTATTAACATATTTTAAAAAGCCCTTTTTATTGTCCCTCACAGTACTGGCCAGCTTCAGCTCTAGTTGAGCTTTGGCCGCGCGTATTTCCTCTCTACAGTGGAGAACAGCATCCCTGTAGTCCTCCCATGTCACCTGACCTTGCTTCCACTGGTCATACATTTTCTTTTTTCATCTTAGTTCTAGCATAAGATCCCTACTCAGCCAAGCCGGCCTTCTACCTCACCTGCTTGGCTTCCGACATTTTGGAATTGCCTGCTCCTGTGCTCTTAGGAGGTGGTACTTAAAAAGTGACCAGCACTGATGGACCCCAGCACCTACTTGAGGATCAGGTCATTAAAATAATTATTAATGGCTGTTCCTTGCACTATGTAGAATGAACATCAGGGATGCTGAAGGTCTGCAGTGTTGTTCTCCTCTGTAGGTCAGATCCCTCATTTATTCCCCGGTCCCTGTGCTACCATCTCATGTCAGTGTCCTCCTGCTATGATGGCGATGCTCCCCTAGGACCAATTGAATGGACCTTCAATTACTCTTTGTGTCTTCAGATTCACTAATTAGAAAAGGAAAGATTATTTGGGGAATTAAACACTGTCTTTATCTCAAATGCCCATACAGATACTACTGGTATAATACAGAAAGTCTGCTTTTAGGTACAGTTCATGCCTCCCCACTAAAACTGAAGAGAAATCATGATACAAAATCAATGGGTTTTCTTAATTTCACTCACTAGAAATAGGGATCATGTTTTTCACCTCCAGGGGATCTGGGTAGCCACATTTGTTAATATATATAAAAATGTTTTGCACTGCTCAAGAAAAAGGCACTACGAGACACATGCAAAGCTATTATTAAACTCTAGGATTCAGATTAAATTGGAACTCGATCTGAACCACCACTGGATGCTGTTTCTCAAAACCAAACTCCAAGCAGTGAAGTTTTGCAAAGCAAAACCCAGCTCCATCCCTCGTCTCACTACCTGTGCCCAGGGCCACGGGACCTATCAGCAGAAGGGACTCCCCGGGTGGGTTTGGAGAAGCTGTGCTGAGCTGCTCTCAGCTGCAAGCCACTCTTGCATCTTTTTAATGCAGCGTGATTTCTTCATAGCCTCTGCAAGCTGTCCTTTCCACTGCAGCTAAATACATCAAACAGACAGTGAGAGACCTGTAAAAGCACAGTGCTCCATCAGCCCTTCAGTGGCACAAGGAGGACACATGCTGAGACTGTGCTGCTGCACCATGCCTGCACTGGTGTCCTTGCTGCTCTGCCTGCCTTATCTATTTGGTCTTTATTAATTTGAAGAAATTCCTCCCTCAAAGCCATACACTTGTATTTCCTAGATCCACTTCTCTTCCTTTGTGCTAAAGCTGCTTCCCCTGCAACTGACGGACTTCAGTAAGCCTCTGAAAAGGGCAGTTGGATTTAATGGCATGCAAATAAATCACATACAGAAGGACTGAGGAAAGTTAGAGCTGTACACAAGTAATAAATAAGGCTATTATTGTCTCCCTGTCGAATCCAAAAAGAGCAAACGGCATCAGTATGCTTTCATTTAATAAGCACTGTTTCTTTACAAGCAACTGTTTTTCACCTTCATATTACTCACTATTTTTGCCAGCCCCTTAGCCAAGATAAGAAGTGTTCTGCTCCTATTACAGATAGGGGAAACTGAGGCAGGACAGTGTAGACCAGCACTTGCCAAAGTGTCTGTACAATATTAGTCACCAAAACTCCACGTTTTATTGCCTGGGTTGCCAAGGTCCTTGCTATCAGCTGCTCTCGAGGGTTTCACCAGATACCATGGGCAACTGGCATCCCCAAAAGTCAGTCTGCTTATTTTGTTGCCTAATGTCAGGAACAGGTGATGTATGACTTTGCTCTGTTTGATTTCTCAAAATGATTTAGAAGCAGTGGCATCTCTGTCCTGAGTCCTAGTACTGTGTTCAGCCTCTTTGAGCACCATCCAAAGCTGGCAGGAAGCAATAACATTGTTAATTTGTGTTCATTAATGCAACTGATAATTTAGTAGGAAAATGTGCTTAAATGAAAACAAGGACTGGAAGCTCAAAACCTGTCATCCCTCCAACCCTTGTGCTCACGGAACCTGCTCTTATTCCCAACACCAGTCTCTCAGAGTCCACCACACCCCTGCAAACCTGTTCTTTCTCTCCCACCCTGACCGTAGCGGTAGCCACATCAAGCTGCTGGGCATCAGCGTTGATCCCCGCCTCACCTCTCACACTGCCTGTATCCCACCCAGCCAAACCATGGTACTCCTCTGCATAGCATCACCTCAGGGAGAGCTACACATTGCCTGAGGAAGAAGGTGGTCCAGGGTGCGGAAAAAGCCTTGGAGGACTATTCAATCACCTCCTAGTTTTGCAACACCTATCTGCCCCCCTTTCCCAAAAAAATCTGTCCAAAAAAATCAATGATTAGGTTTGCTAATTTTAAGCTAATTACTGTTTGCAAAATCAGTCGTGAGAAAACTGGTTATCAACATACCGTTTCTGATAGTTTCCCTGCAGGAGCAGCAGGCTTGGAGCCTGCTCTGCCAGCACTTTAATCTCACAGAATTGAACCCTGTGGGGCTGTGTGGTCTGTAAAAAGTGCTGAAGTAAAACAATATTGAGGGTGCTAAGGACCTGTCTGGAGGCATTCAGCACCTGGAAAGATCAAGCTGCAAGTCATGCCTCTCCTTTCTTAATAAAAATTGCTTTTTGGGAGGAAAAAAAATAAAATCCCTCCCCAAAATATGTTATCTTTGAAAAACCAATCTGCCTTTGCAAGACAGGCTGTAATTGAATCCCAGCTGAATGCAGCTGCAATTGGGGTGAGGTGCCAGCATCATGAACAGCATCTGGAAAACCACAGAGAACCGCAGAGTGGAGTTGCATAAGCTAAGAAGCTCTTTAAAATATATGCGTGCATGTGTTTGTGCATGGGTATAAATAAAATAGAGAAAACTAAACAGATGATCTGAGGCCAGAATAGCAGCAGTGGAGAAAATGGCGGCAGAGCCCTCAGCCTCCCAAACCCTCTGACTCGACAAGCATCCTGCAGCGCCCTGCAACGATGACCCTCCTGCATCTTTGTTCTTCATCATACCCTGCTTCTAAGTGTGAGCCCGAGACTGTTTACTTCTTCTCCCCATCTCTCCAAGGAATATGATTCACCCATTTTCAGATTTATTTGAGCAAAATGCAATAAATATGCTGCTTCAATTTTAACTGCTGGAATGTAGCCAGGGTTTTTAATGAATCTGGCCTGTGCTATTGAAGTGGTCCAGGATCTCAAAAGCTCTGGGCACTGTTAGATCATACACACAGACATACACACACACAAATATCTCCCCCCACCTCCCATTCCCTTGGGGCTCTCTGAATCACACACGACTGCAGGTTTTTCAGATTTGGCTCTGGTTAAAATTAGCAAAAGCCTTTATTATTCAAAAAGAGGAAGGATTCCTATCACAGCTGCTGAGAACTGCAATATTTTTTCTTGGATTTGTTGCACCGACCTATTATAATTTGGCTTTATCTGTTATTCTTTGTTTCCCTAAAAAATAGTAGCAAGGCTTGGTCCTGTCAACACTGAATTTTAATTAACAGTTCATGAAGATCACTGCATTAACCTGTAGCTGGACCATCATGGATTTTTTTTTTCTGTGCAACTGGCATCTCTAAGGTTTCAATCTTTTATAGTAATGTTTTGTAACAAGGTGCCATCAGATCTCTGCTGAGTGAGGCACTGGTTTTGCAAGCTTGAACAAAAGATGTATTTAAAGCAGATGTAAACACCTTGTTTTAGTTATCAGAGCAGGTGGCAAAGGGCTTTCACACCAAAGTCTGAAGGCATGTAACTCAAGCATGGTTATATGAAGTCAGCCACCAGACTCATTCAATTCACAAGCTGCATGCGTTCAAAAGGAAAACAAAAACAGGAAAATGAGTTATGATATAGTAAATATGTCCCATGTCAACTCAGCAGGAAGGTTTTGGCCAGATCCCAGGAGACAATGGCCCAAAATCACCACGACCTGTGGGAACAGGCCTGGTCTGGTAGAAAAACAGTGCCACTGCTGGAGCTCCGCAGTTTCTAATGGGTCTAAACTGAAGTGGAGGCATATTGCCAGGGCCACATGGAAAAATCAGAGGATGTCAGTTCTCCTGTGCCTGCATCTGCAGATAGATAACTGTTTGAGCACTAAAATTCACAAGGAAAATTTTGTTTTAGAAAGATGATAAAGAGAAAAAACAGAAGACAGGAAATTAAAATTTATGTAAACATAGTGGTTCCCAGAGCAACTATAAATGAGCCACACTGCATATATAGACGAAGGCATAAAAGTTAATACCATGTGCAGCAATACCATACACTACATAGGTACCCTTGGGACCATGTTACATTTGCTACGGGACCCATCATTTTGAATGGTTTGACTTTTATGCTTTTAAAGTCTCAAACATAACATTGCACTAATGCCAGGTGGGAATAGGGCATTTGCTGTTTATTTGTTTGCTTAAAAAGAGAAAGGACCATTTGAACAGAATGAGACACAAGTCAATTTTTCTCCCATTGCATACCAGAGACAAAAGTTGCAGGCTTTGATCTCCAAAGATTTCTGAATAGTTTTGTTAGGGAGGTATTTCTCTGCACTGATTTAGTACTCATAAAGTGAGAGGGCAGGAATGGAGAACAGCTCTCCTGTTGAGATAGGGCAGCGTCTGTTCAAACAATGCATTATAGTGTAACGTAAAGTACAAGGCTTTTCCCTGATTAAATATGGGATTGTAAAAGGGATCGACTTATCCATGTAAGCTTCAGATCTGAAATACCTAAACTCCTTGGAAACATGCTTTCAGCTTGCTCTTCTATTTTTCACAAGTGGTTATCCTGAGTCTGATTCTCTGGTCCCTTATGCAGTTGTTGACATCAGTAACATGGGTGTAAAATGTCACCAGATCAGAAGGCAGCCAGCATTCACCTTGTATTTGTATTCATGACTATACAAGGAAGAGGGCAGCAGCAGGTCAGGCCCACTGAGATCCACAGAGATTACTTTGTCGATGTGGGATGTTTATGTTCTGATGGGGTGTTTTATAATCGACTCTTAAAACCATGCCGTAGCCTATTTGTTCTGGTTTCATGGCAGAGCAGCTTGGAACATGGGAACTGTTGTGGCTTTCCAGGGTCACTTTTTAGTTTTTCTTTTTTTTTTTTAGGAAAAGGCATTGCATCCCCCCTTCATCTTTTTGCTCAAAAGTTTCCAATTTTTCCAAAATGTAAAGTGTTTGTTTTAGGATCAGACCTGGCAAGCATCCCCTGGGTTGTCAAATCTGCTCACCCATGGGTGCAGGCAGCTACTTTAGTGCTGATGCTTTCCCAAGCCACACAGCAGGGACTGTGCCTGGGAGCAAGTGCCCCTCCTTGATGTCCCATGCCAGTCCGTGCTTCTTGCCATAGCTTCTCCTTTGTAAGACCATGGCACCCACATGCATCCATCACAAGACTAGCTAAGGGCACCCCCTCCCTGTCCCCTACTGTGGTGGGTTGACCTTGGCCAGCTGCCAGATACCCACCCAGCTGCTCTCTCACTTCTGCTGTTCAACAGGACGGGGGAGAAAATAATGCAAAAAAGATTGTGGGTTAAGGTAAAGCCAGCAATTGAGAAACATAACAGGCAAAACTTACACTAGACATTGCCAGCCTGTGAGGACAGTGTGATGAATGTGTATCATCTCCAGGGAAAATGTGAGTTGCTGGAGAGAACAGATGCTGCACATGATCAAGGTGCACTGGTGCAGTGAAACCAGGGCTTGCACCCCTCGGTCATCAGCATCACCTACTGACATCTTCATCTGCTGGGGGCCTCTGTCCAGCTCCTTCCTGACAATGCAAGGCCAGGCTATGTGGTGCCACCTGGGGAGCTGAACCACCTGTTTCTCCAGCCCCTGTGCTCCAGAGGAGATGCACTGCTTGCACCCATCCTTGCAATGACCCTGAGATGGTGGCTGTGATAGGGAATTGGGTTGGGGAACTGGAGAGTGAAGCTCCATCTCTCACTGACCTGCTGTGAGGTGATGAGGAGATGCTTTGCCTGTGATTCATACGGACATACTTTGACTTCTGAAATTTTGATGTCTGGGTCTGAGCTAGCCAATGTGGGTAACTCCAGGGGCAGTTAATCGTACACAAACATAAGCATCTAGCCCAGATGGAGCGAGTTGACCTCTGGAGATGTCTTATTCTCTCTGTTGATCATCTAAAATCCTAAAATAGCTTAGACTTCATTGAGTTACTTGAAAACATTTTGAGTGTTTCTGTTTCCCATTCCATTTCTTGTTCTTACCTCTTTTGTTTCCTTTCTCTCTTTAGTGATGTGGCCTGTTTCTCACTTTTTATGTCTACTGTGACTTCTACAGTGGGACCCCAGCCTTCATTTAAGCCAAATGCTTCATGTAATTAATAATAATAAAAAAGGAGAGTGGTATACTCTTTGTGCAAAAATTTAATTTTTTTTTCTAATTCCTGTTCTGTTGAAACAGCTCATTTTTCTTGAAACGCAATTGAAATGTCATTAGTATTTTCATTAGCATGATGACTGATGATGCAAGGCAGGCAAGTAGATTTGGGGCCTAGGCTGATAAATTTTCATGACGTTTTTGTAAGACTGTGCTAAACACTTCAGAAGTCACATGCCAAGTGGTTCCAGATCATTTAAAAAAACAGAAGACTTTTTTTTTTTTCTTTAACTCCTGGAATGAGAAACAGCTGCACAGCTACACAGAAATAGCATAACAAGCCCTGGAAATGCCCAGCAGTTGCTAAACATTTTTTTTATTCATTGAAACAGTTAATCTTCATCAATGAAGATATTTTACTGATGCACCTTTAGTGTTTTGTGGGGTTTTTTTTCCTATCTCTGAGGATTCACATCTCTAGATGAAACGGCTCTTATGTTTGTGGGGAGGAGAGAAATTCCTGTGGAGAAACCCAGCTTAAGACGTAACCATAACTGAGGCTGCCTTTAGAGCCTTTTTTGAGAGGTTGAGCTGGATTTCAGTGATACATGTGTGTAAGCCATCATGACGGTTTTGCTTCCCTTTTCCCATCACTAAATGAACAATGAAGAATGGATAAACAAGAGGGGAGAGGAAATGTTGAGCTTAGCTAGTTGTCTAATCATTCTGACACATTTTGCCCTCTGCTTTGAGTTAGCTTCAAACACAGATGAAGCAAATTATGCACTTGGGGTGGCTTGTTCTTGTATTTATTGGATAGGCTATATTTATTTCATTGATTCCTTCTGTACATACTAGCAATTACAGAGCTGTGTCCCATAAGTTCCTATGTTTTTCTCTCACCTGCAATTTTGAATTGCTGGGTTGTTGGATTTTTGTATTTTTTATTCTTTATGCTTTGTTTACTGGAAGAAAAAAAATAATGTACTCACTTCCTTATAATGTCAAGCAAAAGACCCTTGTTATGGGAGAGAAAAAAGTATTTCTAATTTTCTTCCTGGGTAACAAATCCATCCTAAAGGATCACAGGAAATTTCCACCATTTTAAATTTACTACACGAATACTTTGATGCCTTGCATTGCAGCCGTTTTGCTTCCCATTCAGGGAAGAGTTGACAAGGCATGTTTGTGCTGCTCCTTCATTGGTGACAAGGGGATATTTACAATGATGAGATATTTCCCTACCCACAAGAGGCTTTGGGACAAGTGAAAATGAAGGCTCGGGGCTCGATTCATTTGCCCACACGTAGTTGTCAACTGTCATTTGAGATGCCTAGGATATCCTGCCTGGCCTCTGGCTGCTCTTGCAGAAGGGCAGAGGTCTTGCCTGAAGCCCTTTATCATATCTGCCAGCCTCACTTGGATGTTTTGAATACCTCAGGGCATTTCAAATACAACCAGGTGCCTGTATAGAGTTTAGACTCCTGGCCCAGGGATGCACCATCCACATTTGAGCCTTTCCATTTGAGTAGGAGGAATTTACACCTGAGAGATTGTGATTTGCCCACAGAGCTTCAGGGAGAGGATGGATCCTCTCACCCAAATCTGGATGTTTACAGCGTAAGATTGTTACGTGAGTTAGGTTTCTCAGCTTTCATTATAGTCAGCGAAAGTTTAGCCAACGGAGCCTGGAAAGTAATTAATCTTAGACTAACGTAGACCTCACTTTTTCAGATGAAAGACCCACTCCACTCTTCTGACTGCATTAATTTGATCTCTGTTGACTATCATAGCAACTTAGACACATAGCTCTTGTGTAGACACTCAGGTTGCGGCCACCTAAAGTTAGATGAGATGAACCCCCTATTCCCTTAGTTACTAAAAAAAACCCCACCATCAAGTATAAGTACATATCCTTAGTATAAGGCATAAGTACAAATCCTTAGATTTGTTTTTGAAGATAAAATTCAAAATATTGAATTTGATTGAGCTGTTTTACTGGGCAGTTGTTCCAGTAGGAGAAAACAAGGCCTGAGTGTCTTTTCACACCCAAACTGCTAAATAAAATCCTTTTAGACTTCTTCCTCCCAGGAAGCTTTTCTGCAAAACTTTCAAAGCCAGCTTTTGCAAACAATTGTCTGAAACTGGGACCTATCCTTAGGTAAATCTGTACTGGGGCATGGAGTGCTGAGCAAATAAAGTATCAATTTCAAGCATAAAGGTTGGAGAGCCTGTGCTTGGCAGTTTACTGAATTTCATTGTTGCTTCCATAGTTTGATGACTTGACCAAAATCTCAGTCAGGGTCATAATTTCAGCAGATTCAGCCACTGTTAAATCTTTCCTTTTGGATAATAAAATTCTGCCACCCCAGGAAAGCAATCATAATTAAGAAAAGCTCTGCTTGTACCATTTTTGCTCCATCATGATGCTGTCTCAGAGTGAATGCTTAAAGGGAACATATTCCTATCCTGATACACCTTTGCGTATTTTATCTGCCTGGTGCTATAAAATAAGCATATAAGGCTAAGGGGAGAGAAGTTCATTGGTTGAAGAACCTAAAATATCCTGGTTTGGCTCCAGTAAATGTGAAAACTGAAGACAGGCTTGCATCAAAGCTGTGCAGAAAAGCACTCTGGAAATTTAGAGTGGCTCAGGCATAGATGTGCAGCATTCAAGTTGATAGCATAACTCCAAATGTCAGTGGTTAAGAACATTTAGGGTTTTCCCAGTATGTTCTTTATTCTGGTTCTTGTCAATCTGCTTTTCACACATTTCTGTAATAAGCAATTTGCCTCCTCCAGCTTCTTTCCAATCTATTCTTTGTCTCCTATTTCCATCTATTTCCCTATTTAATTCCACTTTGCACTCTTCACCTCTTTAACCTCTTCTTCATCAGTCAGATCCCTTCTTGTGTCTATACTCCACAGAGGCAGTCTCTGACCTTATTACATGTGGTCTCTTTGCCATCCTTCTTACACTGTTATAGGAAGCAGTCTCCAGCAAGAATTTTAATGAAAACCACTCTCAGTAAAGTATTTCCTTCAGAATTTTCCTTTGAAAAATATGTAAAACCCAAAGATTTTACACTAAAGTTCCTATCAGAGAAATGACGTATTACTGAGATTTTTAATAGGTTACAAGGGAAAGGATGAACTTCAGGAAAAATCCTGAATTCTAGATCTGTTTGTTTTTTCTCCCTTCACAGTAACCCTAAGCTGTTAAAATAAAGCCAAACATTGTACTCTGCTTGATAATTTTCAAATATTCTAGTTGTTTTCAGAATGTCATTAGAATAGGGCAATAATTAAAGTCCTATATACCATAATGCTAGCTATCTATTAAACTTCTTTGTTGCTGAGGTTAATTGGCATTAACACTTATGATCTAACCTATGCATTGTTTTAAACAGATTTCAGTTTTCATACTGCAATCAGTTACTGTGGTTTTCAGAATGAAAGGTAAAAAAATACCCCATATCTATTGATCTGAAATACAGAAAAGGAGAGAGAAGAATGATACATGCACTCCCAGTGTGCATTATTTTTCATCTATGGTGCTGATAAAGCAAGCACTCATTTTAGTGATAAATCGGCATTAAAGTGGGATGAATGGACTCAGATATTAAAACAAAGCCAGCATGAAAACTTCTAAAAATAAAAACTCCTCCATTACAGTCTCCTAGATTGCAGGGTATATGGAGACTTCTATTAAGTGCTGAGATTTTTTTTCAAATGCATGTCATATTCAGAGTATTTCTCCTTGTGTGAACAGGGGCATAGCTTATTAGAGATAAAGAAGAAAAATGAAATTACTAGGCTGCCCAGTAGGGAGAACACTAACTTGTAAGTCAACATTCTTGGATGCTCTTATCAGCTCTGTGACTTTCAACACATTCTCATCCCACCTGTCCCCAAGTACCTACCACCATGGCATAGCCACCTTTGCTTGCAGCTGCAGTGAGTAGAAAGATGTGGACCCCTCTGGAGATCAGTTCAGATATTACCGGGCTAAATTAGATGGTGGAGGTGCCCATCTGGTTCTTCTGTTTTCCTTTTGTGTAACAGTATGGGCAGCTGGGTTTGAGCAACATCCCTAGTACTGTTTACTTTTCTAACACAGACATCACCACAGGACTACTTAGACTGGTGTAATGCAAATATTACATTTCAGTTAGAAAGAAAAAAAATTTCAGCTGAATTTGTGCATCATACAGATATTGTCTTTTGCTGAATGCATACACAGGGAGAATGAAGCCTTACCATTTCTGAAGGAACATTGCGCTGTTTTTCCTCAGTGGAAGTCTCTTAGTCGAACTTGTTCAGCAAGATTTTTGCTAATTATTTTGCTAACTTCTCTTAGATTTCATCACTTTTTGTATGCTGAATGTGCCTGAAAAATTAGTCCATCATTACACCAGCCCAGCCCTTGTGCCTCATTCGTCCTTCCCCCACTAGCAACTTGACTCTTCTGCCCATGTTTCGTGCCAGCACTCTCCTACCAAAGCTGTCAGTGTCCCATTTAATCTGTGATAAATACAAACTGCTCCCAACTCCATTTGCCTAGGGGATATCAGCTCTATCTGCCACATTTAAAAATTATCATCCCTGTTGTTAGAAAAACAACAACTCAAAACACCACCCTTGACTTTTCTCATTACTTACGGACTTTCCCCATCTGTCTTTCCTCAGCTGTGTTCTTGAGAAAGAAATCCTATCTTCTGTTTCCTTCCTCCCCAGTGAGCATATCCTCATCCACTATGACAGCTCATCTCAGTGTGACTACTCATTTCTAGGTAGTTCCTTGCTCCTAGCTCCAGGTCTTTTTATTTCTGCCCCTCAGCGTACCTAATGGCTTTTTATGCCTTTTTTATGCCTTTTTTAAAAGATCCCTTTAGCTCACTTTTCCACCTAACCATCCTCCCTCAAACACTTCTTTTTCATTTCACTTCTTTCAAAGATTTTATTTTTTCTCCTTCCCCCTCTGCAAGAGAATTTAGTTCTTCATCACCATGTACTAAATGATTCATTCGCTGAGATATTTCACAGTGAATTTTATTTCTCCAACACCATCAGTCTCTGTCTGTCTCTCTTGATTCTGTCAGTCTCCAACAACTGTAAACTGTAACTTTCTGCTCAACTAAAAGTTTCAGGCTCTGGGCACGAAAAGCCTCTGAGTCTGAACCCATTAGCAAGCCTCTTTAGCTTAAATCCATGTTCACAACACCTGGGACTTTGACTCTGAATTAGCCCTGAGAAACCCTCAGGTTTTTCTCTCATTAAATTTATTGATTGCTGTCACCTGCATATAACTAACATGTTATTTTACTTTGATCTAAGTTCTACTGGAAATCCTCAGTTCACATGCTAATCACTTCCTGGCATGACAGAATTTGGTGGTTTCTTCCATGACATTTTCAAATCCCAGTCCCACTCTGAAGGGCTGTGGGACCTGGGAAGGGCATGCAGGGGTCTAGAGGAGGCTGGGTATGAGCACACTTACAGCCTCCTTGGCTTATTGTCCTGTACTGTCCTGGAATATGAAATCCATTTTCATCTTTGAGTACATGAAGGACTGAACTTCCAGACACACATCACTTCATCTCCCATGACCGAGGCTGCACATCCTTTATTCCTCAGTCTCCTGACTGAGGCCCCCTCTGTTTTTCATGCTGGCAATGTGCAGAGGAGGAGGGAAGGGAATGAGATGAAGGGTTCATGATTCTTCCTGTAGCAGTACAGAAAAAAGCAATTCCAAACAAAACCAAAAGGCAAGGCTCAAGACTCCATCTCCTAGGAAGTCTAATTAATTATTAAGCAAATATAAGCTTGAAACAGCCGGAAGATTGGCCTTTTGAATCAAATTGCAGCTGATCATCCTCTTAGCTGGAGGGGCAATGGGAATTTGAGACTCATCCTGATGATAAGCAAAATAATGCTTCCTTACCCTTTCCTCCTCAGGTTTAGTTCTTGCATGGATAACGCTAACAGCTATGTTGTTTTCAAACATTGCATGTCATTGTAGGCTGCAGATTTCTGCATCCTGCAGCTCCATCCAGTCCTGGGACCTACCTCCCAAAAGTGGAAGATGATCTGAAGCCTCTATAGACAACCCCACAGCTGTATATAGCAACAGCAGCTGCTCTGCTTACTTAAGCAATGCCTTCAGAGGCTTCAGGTATGCAGCAGTTGCCACTATGCTCCCTGTCAGGAAACACAATTATCTTCATAAAGAAGTGAAGAGGAAGACTTGCACCACGTTTCTTGAACTTGGGCGCAGAGATTCACCCAAGTAGAAAGGAATGGCAAGATGCATTTAACCTCATTAGTTTCAGTGGGCTGACTTTGTGCAATCCATCAGTGTACAGATACATTAGGGGAACTAAACTATTTCCACATCTCATTTACATAATGGATGGGATGTGAAATGAGTCCTATGGAAGAGAAGCACCCTGGAGGCACTAAAGTTTATCACAATATGTAAGAGTTCTTTTAGATCATTGCATTAAATTTCCACTAACAAGATAACAAATTAATTGTCTGTATTACTGTACTAACCCAAAGTGGATAAAGTATATGATTTCAAGCAGAGGAAGGCAGCTGTTTAAGACAGCTTGTTGGTTATAGGAGGAGGCAGAAGAGATTAGTATGTCTCCCAGCATTTGCGTGCCATGATGCCAGCCTTCCTCCTGCCCCTTTAAGAAATCTGACTCTTCTCTAATCTGATGTTGGACTTGAGCTTTATTAGTGAAGTGAGGGAGAATGAGTAAATCAACTGTATCAGACAAGCCTCAGGACATCTGGAAATTGATCATTCTGCAGAAATAAGCACTCTGTGTTTATTAGCTGGGAGTTCATCACTATTGCTTCTCTTTATCCAATTCCTAAGAGATTTCAAAGCTATCATCATAGCATTAGCTCTTCTGACTGTGCTACTGAAGATAAAGATCAGATCTATATAATGATGGCTTTCTCGGTCTCCCTCTTTATTTCTCTAAAGCTATTCTTATTTTAAAAAAATAAAAAGAATGAAATAAAGCAGTCTCCATGTCTTAATTTTTTGCTTGTTGGCAATGAGAGCAATTTTTTTTTTCATTCTACAGGAACTTGGTTTTATTCAGGGGGACACATCCTGCAGAATAGAAAATCCCTCATAGAAGAGGTGGAATTTGAAATTTCTAATGTGGTGGTGGAAAAGGGAAAAAGATAAAAGGACCTAAAGCCATAAAGGAGTGCTGTACATTGAAAGTACAGTTATTTTTAAATGATAATACATGTCAAATAGAAGCCAGGGAAATGAATTCAATAAGTTAGGTAATAATATCACTTTAAGAAGAATAATTACTTTCCTTAACTACATTTATCACATAGTAATTCAGTTCTCCCTTCTGGAATATGATGCAATGCCAAACTTTTGACTGATTTATTTAAAATCAGCCTTAAGAAAAGATTCACCTAGATACAAGGTTTCTTCTGGTTCTTTATTCAAAACGGAGGAGTTATCAAAATGCAAATACTATGACTAACTTAATGTTTAGATGTGCATTCCTGTACAGCTGCATTGCATAGCTACATTGTGCAAAGACACTGGGAGAAAAATCATCTGTAAGAGTTTTCCGATAACAATGGTCAGACACATAAACAATTTAAGTACAGCTGTGGATTTCCAGAAATCTGTGGGGAGTATGAAATCCAATGCAATGAATTCTCTAAAGAAAAATCTTCCCTAGCAGAAGCTTTACTGAGATCAATTTTTATCAGCTGATTTTTTCTGTTTTCCAATGGCAAATTAATATTTATTATCTCTTTTGAACTGGCACTTAGAGTTCCAGTCTGGGTGTGCATTGTGCTGGATTCTGTACATAAATTAAAGAAGAAAAGGTGGATGTTTTCCAAGAACCTTTCTATATAAGTACAAGATGAGGGAAAACAGATTAATGCAATAAGCAGAATGAGCATGATGTAACAGTAAAGCGAGGATAGTTAATTAATCCATTTGTACAGAGCCTAGCACAATGGAGCTAGACAACATTACTTGCAACGTAAGTACTTAATAACAACAACAATAGTGACTAGGCCTTCAAACTTAATGTATTAATTAATCAGAGCTCATAAGTTGCTTAGCCAGTGAATGAAGAATGCCAGTTTTTTTATCCAAAGTATCAGGGGACCCATAAATCTTTAAAAAAAAGCCCAGTTTCACGAATATTGTGTTCCCTCATACACAGGCTTTCTGCCAGTCTGCCCTGAACTATAATAGTGCTTCTCCTGATTCACCCTTTTACTTATGATCATTATGATTATTTATTTATAATCATGCCATCATTGTTTTAGGTTCTTGATAATCTCCTTCATGTCTGCCCTTGCTTTTGAAGCTGTCCTTTCTCATTAAACAAATAAAGATTGATTTCCTCCCTGTTTTGCTGCCTGTTGCTTGCTTGCATGTGCACGTAGTGTTGTCTGTGCTATCAGTAGGACTCAGGAAAGTTAAGGTATGGGTCTTTCATGGGATGAAGCAGGCTCTAATTTGGAGGAAATGCACAAAGATCAACAAACAGGCAATAAATAAGGTCTGAATCAGGCCACCCATATACATCATCTTGTTCTCTCTCTGGAGCAGCAACAAAGGATAAAATACATTGTGATCATGGATGTTTGTGTGTGACACTTAAACTCTGAGCCCTCTGTGATGGTGTTGCAGATTATTTATTTTCACTTGATTCAAAGATGGGTTGAACTGGGGGGTTTTCTTATGTAAGGCTTTCTGAAAGCCTTACCCCAAATGAGAAGAAAAAGTCCAACGAAAGGTGATGATACTGTGCCAGGAGGTCCATCCGCTCAAGGGATAGACCTCCTAATACTGCAATGTGAATCACAGCCTTGTGAGCAAATCGCTGCACCTCCGTGGGTTTCCAATGTGCCTCCAAGTCTCCGTTTGCATTTTGGTATCTATGAAAGAAACCTGATGGTTCTTCCTTATTGGCTGCTCCAGATCCATAAATTACTACCATTCCTCAATTTAGATGAGAATTTCAGTGAGGTGAGTGATATAGGCTGAAGAAACCAAGTGCCTAAAACAAAAGACAGATGGCTGAACCCATGATTCACCGATGATGAGCTGCAATTGGGCCATGTAGACTTTGAAGTAATTCATTACATTTGTATCTCTTCTGTAGGGGGAGGATTTTCCTCAATGATTTGTATGACCTTGCTAAACCCAGATAGGTGGTAATTGAGCAGCAACTACTTCTTCAGAAGAAACAGAATAAAAATATTGAAAATATTGACTCACCCCAAAGGCAGTAAGCAGTACTTTGGTCTTTGACCTTTAAGCATCCTAGGGTAGTCAATAACCTGGCTGTTAGATGCTGTGCCTGCCACTGATTTTGATTTGGGAGTAGTTTAACCTTGAACCAAGATCCAAGTAACCACGGCAACAGGAAGTCAGCCTCTCCATCCAAGGAGTGGGAATCCATAAATCAAGATCCCTAATGCAAATACTGTGTGCAGGTAGAGATTTAAGAGGATAAGTGGTTTGTGAGGGATTACCTTCGAAAAAATGAATGACTGTCCCTTGATATGTTGAAGCACAGCTTCACAGAGACTTTTTTTTTATCAATAGAGGTCAACAGGTTACAGCTGTGTGTTTTCATATGGCTCTTTATATAGGCCCTTCAGTTTAATTAGAACCAGATGCTGAGTTTATGAGGTTGTTAGCATTATTATGTACCGTATACACATGCATATATGTGTATGTGTATTGATACATACACCCACATATGCACATTTCTTGTGCACAAACTACATTCATTAATAAATAATGTTAAGGCTCAAACTCAAGCACTATGGAGTGGTGAAACCTCAGTTTTGCATATGCACAGTTCCATAGTGCTGTGATCCCATAGGCGTAATTACCTGGTCAAGTATTCCAGTTATTCTATGGGACACTGGTTTATTCAATGCATAGTGCTCACCTAATGAACAGCTATGTGGTAGCTGGATTTTCCTTTTGCTGTTCAGTGTGTGACATCATGTCTTATTTATTCCACATTTCTAAGCCTTGGTATGAATAGATGAATGTTTCAGGAATGTTGATAATTTTATTTTCGCAGCACTGCTCTTGAGATGAAGGGTATATTATTGTTCTCATTTACAATTGAGAAGCTGAGCAGAGAGAGATTGAAGTTGAATGGATACAATTTGAGATGCTTAATACTTGATTTGAGGCTCTGGAAGGATGTATTGTCTAATAGGCAGAAACTCCTTTGCATATCTCCGTCAAGCCATGACCTGTAATTCTGTCTCGCTCCTGACTATTTCTGCACTCAGACCTGTTCTTCTCTGTTAAGTCCCAGGCTAATATCAGGTCACAGGTCCATGAAGACTCCTATCTCCCACTGGCCCACTCTGTAGCCCCGTCTTTCAGACTCCTCTCACCAGTGCAGTTCTTCTGTGCCTGAGTCTTCTGGAGATCTCTTCCACAGTTTCTGAGACAACCCATAGATCTGATATTTCATATTTCACGTGCAAGGGAAAAAGGTAGGAACTGTTGATAGCAGCTCCAAGCTGCAAATACAAGGAAATGTTGGTTGGTATCTGGAGAGGCTGAGCGCAGCCAACAGACATAGAAGTTTGTGCAGCAGTTTCTGGCTCTGCTTCGAGATCTTCTTGATCTTCTGGGAAAGGTATCAGAGTACTTGTGGGAACTCTTTGAGGAACTACCAGGTGCTATCCAGGTGCAGCCAGGGATAGCAGTGGGGACTCACTTCTGCAGGGGACAAAGGCCCCCATCTGCTGACCTGACCTGCTGTCCAGGGAGGTTTACTGCTGGCCTGGGGCTTGGATCAGGGAAATTGTGGACACATACCAAACCAAATCTGAGTGGGAAATCAAATCAAGCAAAGGTGGCAGGAGACTTGCATGAATGACCAAGTAGCTCCTGAGTAATGTCAGACATAAAAAGGAAGCAAAAAAGAGGTGGAAGCAGGAACAGGTGACCTGGAGAACTATAGAGACAATGCCCAAGCATGCAGGGATGAGCTTAGGAAGCCAAAGCCTATCTGGAGTTGAATCTAGCAAGGGCAGAAGGGCAACAAGAAACGTTTCTACAGGTACGTAAGCATCAAAAAGAAGCCCAGGGAAAATGTGGGCCCACTGCTGAATGGAGCAGGGACCCTGGTGGCAAAAGACTGGCAAAAGAGTGAAGTACTCATTGTCTTCTTTGCCTTGATCTTTACTGGTAAGACTAGCCTTCAGGAATCCCAGGCCCCCGAGACTGGTGAGGAAAGGAAACTTACTCTTATTGGAGGAAGATCTGGCTAGGGAACAGTTAAACAAACTGAACATACATAAGTCCATGGGACTTGACAGGTTGCACCCAAAAGTGCTGAGGGAGCTGGCTGATGTCATTATGAGACCACTCTTGATTATTTTTGAAAGGTCGTGGTGATTGGGAGAGGATCCTGAGGACTAGAAGAGAGCAAAGTCAGTCCAATAAGGGCAAGAAGAAAGACCCAGAGAGCAACAGACTGTCCAGCCTCATCTTACGCCCTGGGAAGGTGATGGAGCAAATAATCCTGGAAAGCATTTCCAAACATATGAAGGACAAGAAGGTGATCAGGAGTAGTCAGCATAGATTTATGAAGGGAAAATCATGCCTGATCAACCTGATGTTGCTTATCTCAACTTCAGCAAGACTTTTAACACTGTCTCCTATAACCTCCTTATAGACAAACTGATGAAATACAGACTAGATAAATGTATGCTGAAATGGACTGAAAACTGGTTGAACTGCTGGGCTTAAAGGGTTGTGATCAGTGGCAGAAAGTCCAGCTAGACGCCAGTCACTAGTGGTGCACCCAAGGTGTTGATACTGGGGCCAAAACTATTTAACATGTTAATTAATGAGTTGGGTGATGGGGTTGAGTGCACGTTCAGCAAATTTGGAGAAGATACAAAACTGGGAGGAGTGGTTGATATGCCAGAGCATCATGCTGTCATCCAGAGGGACCTTGACAGGCTGGAGGAATGGGCTGACAGGAACCTCATGAAGTTCAGTAGTGACAAGTGCAAAGTCCTGCACCTGGGGAGGAATAACCCCATGCACCAGTACCCGTTGGGGGCTGAACAGCTGGAAAGCAGCTTGACAGAAAAGGCCCTGGGGGTCCTGGTGGACATCAAGTTGACCATGATCCAGCAATGTTCCCTTCCAGCAAAGAAGGCCAACAGCCTCCTGGGCTGCATTAGGAGAAGCGTTGCCAGCAGACAGAGAGGTGATCTTTCCCATTTGTTCAGCACTGGTGAGGCCACACCTAGAGTACTGTGTCCAGTTCTGGGCTCCTCAGTACAATAGAGACATAGACATAGACATATGGGAGAGAGTCCAACGAAAGTCCACAAAGATGATTGAAGGTCTGGAGCATCTCTCCTATGAGGAAAGGCTGAGACAGCTGGGACTGTTCAGCCTGGAGAAGAGAACACTTAGGGGGATCTTATCCATGTCTATAAATGCCTGATGGGGAAGTGTAAAGAAGATGGAGCTAGACTCTTCTCAGTGGTGCCCAGTGACAGGACAAGAGGCAGTGGGCACAAAATGAAACACAGAAGGTTATGTCTGAACATCACAAAACATATTTTTACTGTGAGGATGACTGAGCACTTGAACAGGTCACCCAGAGAGGTTGTGGAGTCTCCCTCCTTATAGATATTCAAAACCTGACCAGACATAGTCCAGGGCAACCTGCTCTAGCTGACCCTGCTTGAGCAGGGTGGGGTGGACTAAGTGATCTCAAGAGGAGCCTTCCAATCTCAGCTGCTCTGTGATTTTTGAATCTTCATGTAATTTAATGGCCAAAATCTGATGCATTTTATCTGAGGCCCATGTGCAGGTTGAGATTTGAAAAGAGAAGGAATTTATGAAGGATTACCTTTGAAAAATGAATGACTCTCCTGGATATGTTGAAGCCCAGCATCACAGAGACTGGGAGAGGTTTTCTAAAGTTGGCAAAGACGCAACACAAAGTCCTCACCCTAGCAGACTTTTGCTCTGGTCTCATGAGAGCGGGGCTACTGGATTTTTACAAAGCAGCAACTGCTAGGAGTTTTCTAAAATGGGCAAAAAAAAAAATCCCAGTCTTATTGTACAAAGTGACTGAAGCATTTTAGCTGCCTTTCCACTTGGTAAATTCATATATTTATACATATATATGTAATATGTATACACACACGAACTCACATAAATGTTACATATAAATGGGTAGATACACATTCAGGTGTATTAGGCAAATATCTAATATGTAAAATTTCAATCCCAGCAGTTTAAATTTGACATATTTGCAAGCAAACAAAATGGGTTCAAATCATAAGAGAGTTTGAGAAACATTGTTAAAGGAGGAATCTACCAGCCCTGAGTGCATAAGTTTTATTTTTCTGGAATATTTGACCTCTTTGGTATATTTCTAGCACTCATTTCTTCTGCATTGTAATCCCTAGGTAGAAAAATGTATGATGAATTGCTCTTTTTTTTTAAAACTCCTACCTCTTTAAAGAGTTTTAAGGTAAATTTTCATTAGGAAGGAGATTCCTAAAAAATAAGTATAATGTACTTTAGAGAGGGAATTACATACCGAGGCTCTTCCTGATGCCTGCTCCTTACTCAGATGAAACATCCACTGAGTCAAGTCATTAGAGAAAAGAAGTGTGAGTGTGGAGAATACACTACCCAGAGAATGACAAATAGGCAATCCCACTAAATACAGATAAGAAGCATGTCTGTCTTTCTTTATACATATATCAGAGTGTGTTTTTGCTTGGAGAACAAAAAGTAGTAACATGGAATTATTACAGTAGTTTTCCATTGTTTAAAGAGACCAGTGATGGTACATCCTGAAGCAAAATTATATATAAAAAAAATAACAATCATGATCCTTGCTAGTATCAAGACCATATTACAGGCACATATACAGGAAAATAGAGAAATATACCAGGGTGGCAAGGACAGTAACTGACTGCTCTTTTCCAGATATTCCCCAGACAAGTTGCTTTATCAATAGTCATCCAAATTTTGTTTCCTTCCCCAGGAATTGCAGGTCCCCACTTAAAAGCAGACCAGACTTCACTGCATAGTAAAATGGAAAGTTCTGCCTCTAACATGATGACCAGAAGGAAACCAGCAGCTGTTGACAGTGTTGCAATGCCGACTCCAGTATTATCTCTCCTACCTTCATCATTAGCAAAATCTGAAGCAGGTAATGTTGTTTCCTTCCATCCACTCTATTTCTTCTCCATATCCTTCCTCCTGGCACTGCACTGAACAATATGTGATTGTATTGCTCTTCCTGATTGGAGAAGTAGCTGCAAATGTGCATATCTAATGTGATAATCAGGCTGTAATTTTTCTAACACTTTCTTATCATGATCATATCTTGGCATATCAAATCTATTTTATTCACATACCACCACCTGTGCAATAATGAGGACACAAGTAGCACCAGCCTGTATGGTCTAGCAGAGGACTCTGAAGCAAGATTCTTGGGTTCCTTTCTCAGCCCCGTTGTTCATTTATTTGAATGTTCCCATCCCTGTAGCACGAACATGCTGAATACACAGTGAATATCTAAGGAGCAGCTGAGATTTCTTTCTGCATACTTCAGTAATTTTAGCATAATATTCTGTCTTGCAAATGCAAAATTGTCTGGGGCAATGAACAGTGATTTAAAATATATCAGAATAAATAAGTCAGAATAGCATGTTTTTCAATCAACTTCTATTTTATGTTTCTATTTTGAATCAGATCAGAAAGGTGATAACTTTATACAGTTAGAAATTGAGCCAAATCATTTAGGCATCGTCATGCCTTTTCTTGGGCATGGAT